>NC_046322.1:50810270-51410270 GCF_009819535.1 Lacerta agilis
GGCACCATTTTTGAGGAAATTGGAGAACGTCAGATTTTTGGTGAAATTCTGACCGCGCGGGTTAGGGATTTTTTCAAAAAAAGTTTTTCTGCAAGTCGACGTCTCGAGGCCTGATTTCCTTTAATTTGATGAAAAACCCTTCTGTTTTCACCGCCAAATCTTCCTTGGGAGTCTTGGCAAAATTTTGGCACCATTTTTGAGGAAATTGGAGAACGTCAGATTTTTGGTGAAATTCTGACCGCGCGGGTTAGGGATTTTTTCAAAAAAAGTTTTTCTGCAGGTCAACTTGTCGAGGCCTGATTTCCATTAATTTGATGAAAAACCCTTCTGTTTTCACCGCCAAATCTTCCAGGGGAGTCTTGGCAAAATTTTGGCACCATTTTTGAGGAAATTGGAGAACGTCAGATTTTTGGTGAAATTCTGACCGCGCGGGTTAGGGATTTTTTCAAAAAAAGTTTTTCTGCAGGTCAACTTGTCGAGGCCTGATTTCCATTAATTTGATGAAAAACCCTTCTGTTTTCACCGCCAAATCTTCCAGGGGAGTCTTGGCAAAATTTTGGCACCATTTTTGAGGAAATTGGAGAACGTCAGATTTTTGGTGAAATTCTGACCGCGCGGGTTAGGGATTTTTTCAAAAAAAGTTTTTCTGCAGGTCAACTTGTCGAGGCCTGATTTCCATTAATTTGATGAAAAACCCTTCTGTTTTCACCGCCAAATCTTCCAGGGGAGTCTTGGCAAAATTTTGGCACCATTTTTGAGGAAATTGGAGAACGTCAGATTTTTGGTGAAATTCTGACCGCGCGGGTTAGGGATTTTTTCAAAAAAAGTTTTTCTGCCGCTCAACTTGTCGAGGCCTGATTTCCATTAATTTGATGAAAAACCCTTCTGTTTTCACCGCCAAATCTTCCAGGGGAGTCTTGGCAAAATTTTGGCACCATTTTTGAGGAAATTGGAGAACGTCAGATTTTTGGTGAAATTCTGACCGCGCGGGTTAGGGATTTTTTCAAAAAAAGTTTTTCTGCAGCTCAACTTGTCGAGGCCTGATTTCCATTAATTTGATGAAAAACCCTTCTGTTTTCACCTGCCAAATCTTCCAGGGGAGTCTTGGCAAAATTTTGGCACCATTTTTGAGGAAATTGGAGAACGTCAGATTTTTGGTGAAATTCTGACCGCGCGGGTTAGGGATTTTTTCAAAAAAAGTTTTTCTGCAGGTCAACTTGTCGAGGCCTGATTTCCATTAATTTGATGAAAAACCCTTCTGTTTTCACCGCCAAATATTCCTTGGGAGTCTTGGCAAAATTTTGGCACCATTTTTGAGGAAATTGGAGAACGTCAGATTTTTGGTGAAATTCTGACCGCGCGGGTTAGGGATTTTTTCAAAAAAAGTTTTTCTGCAGGTCAACTTGTCGAGGCCTGATTTCCATTAATTTGATGAAAAACCCTTCTGTTTTCACCGCCAAATCTTCCAGGGGAGTCTTGGCAAAATTTTGGCACCATTTTTGAGGAAATTGGAGAACGTCAGATTTTTGGTGAAATTCTGACCGCGCGGGTTAGGGATTTTTTCAAAAAAAGTTTTTCCGCCGCTCAACTTGTCGAGGCCTGATTTCCATTAATTTGATGAAAAACCCTTCTGTTTTCACTTGCAAATCTTCCAGGGGAGTCTTGGCAAAATTTTGGCACCATTTTTGAGGAAATTGGAGAACGTCAGATTTTTGGTGAAATTCTGACCGCGCGGGTTAGGGATTTTTTCAAAAAAAGTTTTTCTGCAGGCTCAACTTGTCGAGGCCTGATTTCCATTAATTTGATGAAAAACCCTTCTGTTTTCACCGCCAAATCTTCCAGGGGAGTCTTGGCAAAATTTTGGCACCATTTTTGAGGAAATTGGAGAACGTCAGATTTTTGGTGAAATTCTGACCGCGCGGGTTAGGGATTTTTTCAAAAAAAGTTTTTCTGCAGGTCAACTTGTCGAGGCCTGATTTCCATTAATTTGATGAAAAACCCTTCTGTTTTCACCGCCAAATATTCCATTGGAGTCTTGGCAAAATTTTGGCACCATTTTTGAGGAAATTGGAGAACGTCAGATTTTTGGTGAAATTCTGACCGCGCGGGTTAGGGATTTTTTCAAAAAAAGTTTTTCTGCAGGTCAACTTGTCGAGGCCTGATTTCCATTAATTTGATGAAAAACCCTTCTGTTTTCACCGCCAAATCTTCCAGGGGAGTCTTGGCAAAATTTTGGCACCATTTTTGAGGAAATTGGAGAACGTCAGATTTTTGGTGAAATTCTGACCGCGCGGGTTAGGGATTTTTTCAAAAAAAGTTTTTCTGCAGGTCAACTTGTCGAGGCCTGATTTCCATTAATTTGATGAAAAACCCTTCTGTTTTCACCGCCAAATCTTCCATGGGAGTCTTGGCAAAATTTTGGCACCATTTTTGAGGAAATTGGAGAACGTCAGATTTTTGGTGAAATTCTGACCGCGCGGGTTAGGGATTTTTTCAAAAAAAGTTTTTCTGCAGGTCAACTTGTCGAGGCCTGATTTCCATTAATTTGATGAAAAACCCTTCTGTTTTCACCGCCAAATCTTCCAGGGGAGTCTTGGCAAAATTTTGGCACCATTTTTGAGGAAATTGGAGAACGTCAGATTTTTGGTGAAATTCTGACCGCGCGGGTTAGGGATTTTTTCAAAAAAAAGTTTTTCCGCCGCTCAACTTGTCGAGTCCTGATTTCCATTAATTTGATGAAAAACCCTTCTGTTTTCACCGCCAAATCTTCCAGGGGAGTCTTGGCAAAATTTTGGCACCATTTTTGAGGAAATTGGAGAACGTCAGATTTTTGGTGAAATTCTGACCGTTAGGGATTTTTTCAAAAAAAGTTTTTCTGCAAGTCGACGTCTCGAGGCCTGATTTCCTTTAATTTGATGAAAAACCCTTCTGTTTTCACCGCCAAATATTCCTTTGGAGTCTTGGCAAAATTTTGGCACCATTTTTGAGGAAATTGGAGAACGTCAGATTTTTGGTGAAATTCTGACCGCGCGGGTTAGGGATTTTTTCAAAAAAAGTTTTTCTGCAGGTCAACTTGTCGAGGCCTGATTTCCATTAATTTGATGAAAAACCCTACTGTTTTCACCGCCAAATCTTCCAGGGGAGTCTTGGCAAAATTTTGGCACCATTTTTGAGGAAATTGGAGAACGTCAGATTTTTGGTGAAATTCTGACCGCGCGGGTTAGGGATTTTTTCAAAAAAAGTTTTTTCCGCCGCTCAACTTGTCGAGGCCTGATTTCCATTAATTTGATGAAAAACCCTACTGTTTTCACCGCCAAATCTTCCAGGGGAGTCTTGGCAAAATTTTGGCACCATTTTTGAGGAAATTGGAGAACGTCAGATTTTTGGTGAAATTCTGACCGCGCGGGTTAGGGATTTTTTCAAAAAAAGTTTTTCTGCAGGTCAACTTGTCGAGGCCTGATTTCCATTAATTTGATGAAAAACCCTACTGTTTTCACCGCCAAATCTTCCAGGGGAGTCTTGGCAAAATTTTGGCACCATTTTTGAGGAAATTGGAGAACGTCAGATTTTTGGTGAAATTCTGACCGCGCGGGTTAGGGATTTTTTCAAAAAAAGTTTTTCCGCCGCTCAACTTGTCGAGTCCTGATTTCCATTAATTTGATGAAAAACCCTTCTGTTTTCACCGCCAAATCTTCCAGGGGAGTCTTGGCAAAATTTTGGCACCATTTTTGAGGAAATTGGAGAACGTCAGATTTTTGGTGAAATTCTGACCGCGCGGGTTAGGGATTTTTTCAAAAAAAGTTTTTCTGCAAGTCGACGTCTCGAGGCCTGATTTCCTTTAATTTGATGAAAAACCCTTCTGTTTTCACCGCCAAATATTCCTTGGAGTCTTGGCAAAATTTTGGCACCATTTTTGAGGAAATTGGAGAACGTCAGATTTTTGGTGAAATTCTGACCGCGCGGGTTAGGGATTTTTTCAAAAAAAGTTTTTCTGCAGGTCAACTTGTCGAGGCCTGATTTCCATTAATTTGATGAAAAACCCTTCTGTTTTCACCGCCAAATCTTCCAGGGGAGTCTTGGCAAAATTTTGGCACCATTTTTGAGGAAATTGGAGAACGTCAGATTTTTGGTGAAATTCTGACCGCGCGGGTTAGGGATTTTTTCAAAAAAAGTTTTTCCGCCGCTCAACTTGTCGAGGCCTGATTTCCATTAATTTGATGAAAAACCCTTCTGTTTTCACCGCCAAATCTTCCAGGGGAGTCTTGGCAAAATTTTGGCACCATTTTTGAGGAAATTGGAGAACGTCAGATTTTTGGTGAAATTCTGACCGCGCGGGTTAGGGATTTTTTCAAAAAAAGTTTTTCTGCAGGTCAACTTGTCGAGGCCTGATTTCCATTAATTTGATGAAAAACCCTTCTGTTTTCACCGCCAAATCTTCCAGGGGAGTCTTGGCAAAATTTTGGCACCATTTTTGAGGAAATTGGAGAACGTCAGATTTTTGGTGAAATTCTGACCGCGCGGGTTAGGGATTTTTTCAAAAAAAGTTTTTCTGCAGGTCAACTTGTCGAGGCCTGATTTCCATTAATTTGATGAAAAACCCTACTGTTTTCACCGCCAAATCTTCCAGGGGAGTCTTGGCAAAATTTTGGCACCATTTTTGAGGAAATTGGAGAACGTCAGATTTTTGGTGAAATTCTGACCGCGCGGGTTAGGGATTTTTTCAAAAAAAGTTTTTCTGCAGGTCAACTTGTCGAGGCCTGATTTCCATTAATTTGATGAAAAACCCTACTGTTTTCACCGCCAAATCTTCCAGGGGAGTCTTGGCAAAATTTTGGCACCATTTTTGAGGAAATTGGAGAACGTCAGATTTTTGGTGAAATTCTGACCGCGCGGGTTAGGGATTTTTTCAAAAAAAGTTTTTCTGCAGGTCAACTTGTCGAGGCCTGATTTCCATTAATTTGATGAAAAACCCTACTGTTTGCACCGCCAAATCTTCCAGGGGAGTCTTGGCAAAATTTTGGCACCATTTTTGAGGAAATTGGAGAACGTCAGATTTTTGGTGAAATTCTGACCGCGCGGGTTAGGGATTTTTTCAAAAAAAGTTTTTCTGCAGGTCAACTTGTCGAGGCCTGATTTCCATTAATTTGATGAAAAACCCTACTGTTTTCACCGCCAAATCTTCCAGGGGAGTCTTGGCAAAATTTTGGCACCATTTTTGAGGAAATTGGAGAACGTCAGATTTTTGGTGAAATTCTGACCGCGCGGGTTAGGGATTTTTTCAAAAAAAGTTTTTCCGCCGCTCAACTTGTCGAGTCCTGATTTCCATTAATTTGATGAAAAACCCTTCTGTTTTCACCGCCAAATCTTCCAGGGGAGTCTTGGCAAAATTTTGGCACCATTTTTGAGGAAATTGGAGAACGTCAGATTTTTGGTGAAATTCTGACCGCGCGGGTTAGGGATTTTTTCAAAAAAAGTTTTTCTGCAAGTCGACGTCTCGAGGCCTGATTTCCATTAATTTGATGAAAAACCCTTCTGTTTTCACCGCCAAATATTCCATTGGAGTCTTGGCAAAATTTTGGCACCATTTTTGAGGAAATTGGAGAACGTCAGATTTTTGGTGAAATTCTGACCGCGCGGGTTAGGGATTTTTTCAAAAAAAGTTTTTCTGCAGGTCAACTTGTCGAGGCCTGATTTCCATTAATTTGATGAAAAACCCTTCTGTTTTCACCGCCAAATCTTCCAGGGGAGTCTTGGCAAAATTTTGGCACCATTTTTGAGGAAATTGGAGAACGTCAGATTTTTGGTGAAATTCTGACCGCGCGGGTTAGGGATTTTTTCAAAAAAAGTTTTTCTGCAGGTCAACTTGTCGAGGCCTGATTTCCATTAATTTGATGAAAAACCCTTCTGTTTTCACCGCCAAATCTTCCTTCGGAGTCTTGGCAAAATTTTGGCACCATTTTTGAGGAAATTGGAGAACGTCAGATTTTTGGTGAAATTCTGACCGCGCGGGTTAGGGATTTTTTCAAAAAAAGTTTTTCTGCAGGTCAACTTGTCGAGGCCTGATTTCCATTAATTTGATGAAAAACCCTACTGTTTTCACCGCCAAATCTTCCAGGGGAGTCTTGGCAAAATTTTGGCACCATTTTGAGGAAATTGGAGAACGTCAGATTTTTGGTGAAATTCTGACCGCGCGGGTTAGGGATTTTTTCAAAAAAAGTTTTTCCGCCGCTCAACTTGTCGAGTCCTGATTTCCATTAATTTGATGAAAAACCCTTCTGTTTTCACCGCCAAATCTTCCAGGGGAGTCTTGGCAAAATGTTGGCACCATTTTTGAGGAAATTGGAGAACGTCAGATTTTTGGTGAAATTCTGACCGCGCGGGTTAGGGATTTTTTCAAAAAAAGTTTTTCCGCCGCTCAACTTGTCGAGGCCTGATTTCCATTAATTTGATGAAAAACCCTTCTGTTTTCACTGCCAAATCTTCCAGGGGAGTCTTGGCAAAATTTTGGCACCATTTTTGAGGAAATTGGAGAACGTCAGATTTTTGGTGAAATTCTGACCGCGCGGGTTAGGGATTTTTTCAAAAAAAGTTTTTCTGCAAGTCGACGTCTCGAGGCCTGATTTCCTTTAATTTGATGAAAAACCCTTCTGTTTTCACCGCCAAATATTCCTTTGGAGTCTTGGCAAAATTTTGGCACCATTTTTGAGGAAATTGGAGAACGTCAGATTTTTGGTGAAATTCTGACCGCGCGGGTTAGGGATTTTTTCAAAAAAAGTTTTTCTGCAGGTCAACTTGTCGAGGCCTGATTTCCATTAATTTGATGAAAAACCCTTCTGTTTTCACCGCCAAATCTTCCAGGGGAGTCTTGGCAAAATTTTGGCACCATTTTTGAGGAAATTGGAGAACGTCAGATTTTTGGTGAAATTCTGACCGCGCGGGTTAGGGATTTTTTCAAAAAAAGTTTTTCCGCCGCTCAACTTGTCGAGTCCTGATTTCCATTAATTTGATGAAAAACCCTTCTGTTTTCACCGCCAAATCTTCCAGGGGAGTCTTGGCAAAATTTTGGCACCATTTTTGAGGAAATTGGAGAACGTCAGATTTTTGGTGAAATTCTGACCGCGCGGGTTAGGGATTTTTTCAAAAAAAGTTTTTCCGCCGCTCAACTTGTCGAGGCCTGATTTCCATTAATTTGATGAAAAACCCTTCTGTTTTCACCGCCAAATCTTCCAGGGGAGTCTTGGCAAAATGTTGGCACCATTTTTGAGGAAATTGGAGAACGTCAGATTTTTGGTGAAATTCTGACCGCGCGGGTTAGGGATTTTTTCAAAAAAAGTTTTTCTGCAAGTCGACGTCTCGAGGCCTGATTTCCATTAATTTGATGAAAAACCCTTCTGTTTTCACCGCCAAATATTCCATTGGAGTCTTGGCAAAATTTTGGCACCATTTTTGAGGAAATTGGAGAACGTCAGATTTTTGGTGAAATTCTGACCGCGCGGGTTAGGGATTTTTTCAAAAAAAGTTTTTCTGCAGGTCAACTTGTCGAGGCCTGATTTCCATTAATTTGATGAAAAACCCTACTGTTTTCACCGCCAAATCTTCCAGGGGAGTCTTGGCAAAATTTTGGCACCATTTTTGAGGAAATTGGAGAACGTCAGATTTTTGGTGAAATTCTGACCGCGCGGGTTAGGGATTTTTTCAAAAAAAGTTTTTCTGCAGGTCAACTTGTCGAGGCCTGATTTCCATTAATTTGATGAAAAACCCTTCTGTTTTCACCGCCAAATCTTCCAGTGGAGTCTTGGCAAAATTTTGGCACCATTTTTGAGGAAATTGGAGAACGTCAGATTTTTGGTGAAATTCTGACCGCGCGGGTTAGGGATTTTTTCAAAAAAAGTTTTTCTGCAGGTCAACTTGTCGAGGCCTGATTTCCATTAATTTGATGAAAAACCCTTCTGTTTTCACCGCCAAATCTTCCAGGGGAGTCTTGGCAAAATTTTGGCACCATTTTTGAGGAAATTGGAGAACGTCAGATTTTTGGTGAAATTCTGACCGCGCGGGTTAGGGATTTTTTCAAAAAAAGTTTTTCCGCCGCTCAACTTGTCGAGTCCTGATTTCCATTAATTTGATGAAAAACCCTTCTGTTTTCACCGCCAAATCTTCCAGGGGAGTCTTGGCAAAATTTTGGCACCATTTTTGAGGAAATTGGAGAACGTCAGATTTTTGGTGAAATTCTGACCGCGCGGGTTAGGGATTTTTTCAAAAAAAGTTTTTCTGCAAGTCGACGTCTCGAGGCCTGATTTCCTTTAATTTGATGAAAAACCCTTCTGTTTTCACCGCCAAATATTCCTTTGGAGTCTTGGCAAAATTTTGGCACCATTTTTGAGGAAATTGGAGAACGTCAGATTTTTGGTGAAATTCTGACCGCGCGGGTTAGGGATTTTTTCAAAAAAAGTTTTTCTGCAGGTCAACTTGTCGAGGCCTGATTTCCATTAATTTGATGAAAAACCCTTCTGTTTTCACCGCCAAATCTTCCAGGGGAGTCTTGGCAAAATTTTGGCACCATTTTTGAGGAAATTGGAGAACGTCAGATTTTTGGTGAAATTCTGACCGCGCGGGTTAGGGATTTTTTCAAAAAAAGTTTTTCCGCCGCTCAACTTGTCGAGGCCTGATTTCCATTAATTTGATGAAAAACCCTTCTGTTTTCACCGCCAAATCTTCCAGGGGAGTCTTGGCAAAATTTTGGCACCATTTTTGAGGAAATTGGAGAACGTCAGATTTTTGGTGAAATTCTGACCGCGCGGGTTAGGGATTTTTTCAAAAAAAGTTTTTCTGCAGGTCAACTTGTCGAGGCCTGATTTCCATTAATTTGATGAAAAACCCTTCTGTTTTCACCGCCAAATCTTCCAGGGGAGTCTTGGCAAAATTTTGGCACCATTTTTGAGGAAATTGGAGAACGTCAGATTTTTGGTGAAATTCTGACCGCGCGGGTTAGGGATTTTTTCAAAAAAAGTTTTTCTGCAGGTCAACTTGTCGAGGCCTGATTTCCATTAATTTGATGAAAAACCCTTCTGTTTTCACCGCCAAATCTTCCAGGGGAGTCTTGGCAAAATTTTGGCACCATTTTTGAGGAAATTGGAGAACGTCAGATTTTTGGTGAAATTCTGACCGCGCGGGTTAGGGATTTTTTCAAAAAAAGTTTTTCTGCAGGTCAACTTGTCGAGGCCTGATTTCCATTAATTTGATGAAAAACCCTACTGTTTTCACCGCCAAATCTTCCAGGGGAGTCTTGGCAAAATTTTGGCACCATTTTTGAGGAAATTGGAGAACGTCAGATTTTTGGTGAAATTCTGACCGCGCGGGTTAGGGATTTTTTCAAAAAAAGTTTTTCCGCAGCTCAACTTGTCGAGGCCTGATTTCCATTAATTTGATGAAAAACCCTTCTGTTTTCACCGCCAAATCTTCCAGGGGAGTCTTGGCAAAATTTTGGCACCATTTTTGAGGAAATTGGAGAACGTCAGATTTTTGGTGAAATTCTGACCGCGCGGGTTAGGGATTTTTTCAAAAAAAGTTTTTCTGCAAGTCGACGTCTCGAGGCCTGATTTCCTTTAATTTGATGAAAAACCCTTCTGTTTTCACCGCCAAATATTCCATTGGAGTCTTGGCAAAATTTTGGCACCATTTTTGAGGAAATTGGAGAACGTCAGATTTTTGGTGAAATTCTGACCGCGCGGGTTAGGGATTTTTTCAAAAAAAGTTTTTCTGCAGGTCAACTTGTCGAGGCCTGATTTCCATTAATTTGATGAAAAACCCTTCTGTTTTCACCGCCAAATCTTCCAGGGGAGTCTTGGCAAAATTTTGGCACCATTTTTGAGGAAATTGGAGAACGTCAGATTTTTGGTGAAATTCTGACCGCGCGGGTTAGGGATTTTTTCAAAAAAAGTTTTTCTGCAGGTCAACTTGTCGAGGCCTGATTTCCATTAATTTGATGAAAAACCCTTCTGTTTTCACCGCCAAATCTTCCAGGGGAGTCTTGGCAAAATTTTGGCACCATTTTTGAGGAAATTGGAGAACGTCAGATTTTTGGTGAAATTCTGACCGCGCGGGTTAGGGATTTTTTCAAAAAAAGTTTTTCTGCAGCTCAACTTGTCGAGGCCTGATTTCCATTAATTTGATGAAAAACCCTTCTGTTTTCACCGCCAAATCTTCCAGGGGAGTCTTGGCAAAATTTTGGCACCATTTTTGAGGAAATTGGAGAACGTCAGATTTTTGGTGAAATTCTGACCGCGCGGGTTAGGGATTTTTTCAAAAAAAGTTTTTCTGCAGGTCAACTTGTCGAGGCCTGATTTCCATTAATTTGATGAAAAACCCTTCTGTTTTCACATGCAAATCTTCCCGGGGAGTCTTGGCAAAATTTTGGCACCATTTTTGAGGAAATTGGAGAACGTCAGATTTTTGGTGAAATTCTGACCGCGCGGGTTAGGGATTTTTTCAAAAAAAGTTTTTCTGCAGGTCAACTTGTCGAGGCCTGATTTCCATTAATTTGATGAAAAACCCTTCTGTTTTCACCGCCAAATCTTCCAGGGGAGTCTTGGCAAAATTTTGGCACCATTTTTGAGGAAATTGGAGAACGTCAGATTTTTGGTGAAATTCTGACCGCGCGGGTTAGGGATTTTTTCAAAAAAAGTTTTTCTGCAGGTCAACTTGTCGAGGCCTGATTTCCATTAATTTGATGAAAAACCCTTCTGTTTTCACCGCCAAATCTTCCAGGGGAGTCTTGGCAAAATTTTGGCACCATTTTTGAGGAAATTGGAGAACGTCAGATTTTTGGTGAAATTCTGACCGCGCGGGTTAGGGATTTTTTCAAAAAAAGTTTTTCTGCAGGTCAACTTGTCGAGGCCTGATTTCCATTAATTTGATGAAAAACCCTTCTGTTTTCACCGCCAAATCTTCCAGGGGAGTCTTGGCAAAATTTTGGCACCATTTTTGAGGAAATTGGAGAACGTCAGATTTTTGGTGAAATTCTGACCGCGCGGGTTAGGGATTTTTTCAAAAAAAGTTTTTCTGCAGGTCAACTTGTCGAGGCCTGATTTCCATTAATTTGATGAAAAACCCTTCTGTTTTCACCGCCAAATCTTCCAGGGGAGTCTTGGCAAAATTTTGGCACCATTTTTGAGGAAATTGGAGAACGTCAGATTTTTGGTGAAATTCTGACCGCGCGGGTTAGGGATTTTTTCAAAAAAAGTTTTTCTGCAGGTCAACTTGTCGAGGCCTGATTTCCATTAATTTGATGAAAAACCCTTCTGTTTTCACCGCCAAATCTTCCAGGGGAGTCTTGGCAAAATTTTGGCACCATTTTTGAGGAAATTGGAGAACGTCAGATTTTTGGTGAAATTCTGACCGCGCGGGTTAGGGATTTTTTCAAAAAAAGTTTTTCTGCAGGTCAACTTGTCGAGGCCTGATTTCCATTAATTTGATGAAAAACCCTACTGTTTTCACCGCCAAATCTTCCAGGGGAGTCTTGGCAAAATTTTGGCACCATTTTTGAGGAAATTGGAGAACGTCAGATTTTTGGTGAAATTCTGACCGCGCGGGTTAGGGATTTTTTCAAAAAAAGTTTTTCTGCAGCTCAACTTGTCGAGGCCTGATTTCCATTAATTTGATGAAAAACCCTTCTGTTTTCACCGCCAAATCTTCCAGGGGAGTCTTGGCAAAATTTTGGCACCATTTTTGAGGAAATTGGAGAACGTCAGATTTTTGGTGAAATTCTGACCGCGCGGGTTAGGGATTTTTTCAAAAAAAGTTTTTCTGCAAGTCGACGTCTCGAGGCCTGATTTCCATTAATTTGATGAAAAACCCTTCTGTTTTCACCGCCAAATCTTCCATGGGAGTCTTGGCAAAATTTTGGCACCATTTTTGAGGAAATTGGAGAACGTCAGATTTTTGGTGAAATTCTGACCGCGCGGGTTAGGGATTTTTTCAAAAAAAGTTTTTCTGCAGGTCAACTTGTCGAGGCCTGATTTCCATTAATTTGATGAAAAACCCTTCTGTTTTCACCGCCAAATCTTCCAGGGGAGTCTTGGCAAAATTTTGGCACCATTTTTGAGGAAATTGGAGAACGTCAGATTTTTGGTGAAATTCTGACCGCGCGGGTTAGGGATTTTTTCAAAAAAAGTTTTTCTGCAGGTCAACTTGTCGAGGCCTGATTTCCATTAATTTGATGAAAAACCCTTCTGTTTTCACTGCCAAATCTTCCAGGGGAGTCTTGGCAAAATTTTGGCACCATTTTTGAGGAAATTGGAGAACGTCAGATTTTTGGTGAAATTCTGACCGCGCGGGTTAGGGATTTTTTCAAAAAAAGTTTTTCTGCAGGTCAACTTGTCGAGGCCTGATTTCCATTAATTTGATGAAAAACCCTTCTGTTTTCACCGCCAAATCTTCCAGGGGAGTCTTGGCAAAATTTTGGCACCATTTTTGAGGAAATTGGAGAACGTCAGATTTTTGGTGAAATTCTGACCGCGCGGGTTAGGGATTTTTTCAAAAAAAGTTTTTCTGCAGGTCAACTTGTCGAGGCCTGATTTCCATTAATTTGATGAAAAACCCTTCTGTTTTCACCGCCAAATCTTCCAGGGGAGTCTTGGCAAAATTTTGGCACCATTTTTGAGGAAATTGGAGAACGTCAGATTTTTGGTGAAATTCTGACCGCGCGGGTTAGGGATTTTTTCAAAAAAAGTTTTTCTGCAGGTCAACTTGTCGAGGCCTGATTTCCATTAATTTGATGAAAAACCCTTCTGTTTTCACCGCCAAATCTTCCAGGGGAGTCTTGGCAAAATTTTGGCACCATTTTTGAGGAAATTGGAGAACGTCAGATTTTTGGTGAAATTCTGACCGCGCGGGTTAGGGATTTTTTCAAAAAAAGTTTTTCTGCAGGTCAACTTGTCGAGGCCTGATTTCCATTAATTTGATGAAAAACCCTTCTGTTTTCACCGCCAAATCTTCCAGGGGAGTCTTGGCAAAATTTTGGCACCATTTTTGAGGAAATTGGAGAACGTCAGATTTTTGGTGAAATTCTGACCGCGCGGGTTAGGGATTTTTTCAAAAAAAGTTTTTCTGCAGGTCAACTTGTCGAGGCCTGATTTCCATTAATTTGATGAAAAACCCTTCTGTTTTCACCGCCAAATCTTCCAGGGGAGTCTTGGCAAAATTTTGGCACCATTTTTGAGGAAATTGGAGAACGTCAGATTTTTGGTGAAATTCTGACCGCGCGGGTTAGGGATTTTTTCAAAAAAAGTTTTTCCGCCGCTCAACTTGTCGAGTCCTGATTTCCATTAATTTGATGAAAAACCCTTCTGTTTTCACCGCCAAATCTTCCAGGGGAGTCTTGGCAAAATTTTGGCACCATTTTTGAGGAAATTGGAGAACGTCAGATTTTTGGTGAAATTCTGACCGCGCGGGTTAGGGATTTTTTCAAAAAAAGTTTTTCTGCAGGTCAACTTGTCGAGGCCTGATTTCCATTAATTTGATGAAAAACCCTTCTGTTTTCACCGCCAAATCTTCCAGGGGAGTCTTGGCAAAATTTTGGCACCATTTTTGAGGAAATTGGAGAACGTCAGATTTTTGGTGAAATTCTGACCGCGCGGGTTAGGGATTTTTTCAAAAAAAGTTTTTCCTGCCAGTCAACTTGTCGAGGCCTGATTTCCATTAATTTGATGAAAAACCCTTCTGTTTTCACCGCCAAATCTTCCAGGGGAGTCTTGGCAAAATTTTGGCACCATTTTTGAGGAAATTGGAGAACGTCAGATTTTTGGTGAAATTCTGACCGCGCGGGTTAGGGATTTTTTCAAAAAAAGTTTTTCTGCAGGTCAACTTGTCGAGGCCTGATTTCCATTAATTTGATGAAAAACCCTTCTGTTTTCACCGCCAAATCTTCCAGGGGAGTCTTGGCAAAATTTTGGCACCATTTTTGAGGAAATTGGAGAACGTCAGATTTTTGGTGAAATTCTGACCGCGCGGGTTAGGGATTTTTTCAAAAAATGTTTTTCTGCAGGTCAACTTGTCGAGGCCTGATTTCCATTAATTTGATGAAAAACCCTTCTGTTTTCACCGCCAAATCTTCCAGGGGAGTCTTGGCAAAATTTTGGCACCATTTTTGAGGAAATTGGAGAACGTCAGATTTTTGGTGAAATTCTGACCGCGCGGGTTAGGGATTTTTTCAAAAAAAGTTTTTCCTGCAGCTCAACTTGTCGAGGCCTGATTTCCATTAATTTGATGAAAAACCCTTCTGTTTTCACTGCCAAATCTTCCAGGGGAGTCTTGGCAAAATTTTGGCACCATTTTTGAGGAAATTGGAGAACGTCAGATTTTTGGTGAAATTCTGACCGCGCGGGTTAGGGATTTTTTCAAAAAAAGTTTTTCTGCAAGTCGAACTTGTCGAGGCCTGATTTCCATTAATTTGATGAAAAACCCTTCTGTTTTCACCGCCAAATCTTCCAGTGGAGTCTTGGCAAAATTTTGGCACCATTTTTGAGGAAATTGGAGAACGTCAGATTTTTGGTGAAATTCTGACCGCGCGGGTTAGGGATTTTTTCAAAAAAAGTTTTTCTGCAGGTCAACTTGTCGAGGCCTGATTTCCATTAATTTGATGAAAAACCCTTCTGTTTTCACCGCCAAATCTTCCAGGGGAGTCTTGGCAAAATTTTGGCACCATTTTTGAGGAAATTGGAGAACGTCAGATTTTTGGTGAAATTCTGACCGCGCGGGTTAGGGATTTTTTCAAAAAAAGTTTTTCTGCAGGTCAACTTGTCGAGGCCTGATTTCCATTAATTTGATGAAAAACCCTTCTGTTTTCACCGCCAAATCTTCCAGGGGAGTCTTGGCAAAATTTTGGCACCATTTTTGAGGAAATTGGAGAACGTCAGATTTTTGGTGAAATTCTGACCGCGCGGGTTAGGGATTTTTTCAAAAAAAGTTTTTCCGCCGCTCAACTTGTCGAGGCCTGATTTCCATTAATTTGATGAAAAACCCTTCTGTTTTCACCGCCAAATCTTCCAGGGGAGTCTTGGCAAAATTTTGGCACCATTTTTGAGGAAATTGGAGAACGTCAGATTTTTGGTGAAATTCTGACCGCGCGGGTTAGGGATTTTTTCAAAAAAAGTTTTTCTGCAGGTCAACTTGTCGAGGCCTGATTTCCATTAATTTGATGAAAAACCCTTCTGTTTTCACCGCCAAATCTTCCAGGGGAGTCTTGGCAAAATTTTGGCACCATTTTTGAGGAAATTGGAGAACGTCAGATTTTTGGTGAAATTCTGACCGCGCGGGTTAGGGATTTTTTCAAAAAAAGTTTTTCCGCCGCTCAACTTGTCGAGGCCTGATTTCCATTAATTTGATGAAAAACCCTTCTGTTTTCACCGCCAAATCTTCCAGGGGAGTCTTGGCAAAATTTTGGCACCATTTTTGAGGAAATTGGAGAACGTCAGATTTTTGGTGAAATTCTGACCGCGCGGGTTAGGGATTTTTTCAAAAAAAGTTTTTCTGCAGGTCAACTTGTCGAGGCCTGATTTCCATTAATTTGATGAAAAACCCTTCTGTTTTCACCGCCAAATCTTCCAGGGGAGTCTTGGCAAAATTTTGGCACCATTTTTGAGGAAATTGGAGAACGTCAGATTTTTGGTGAAATTCTGACCGCGCGGGTTAGGGATTTTTTCAAAAAAAGTTTTTCTGCAGGTCAACTTGTCGAGGCCTGATTTCCATTAATTTGATGAAAAACCCTTCTGTTTTCACCGCCAAATCTTCCAGGGGAGTCTTGGCAAAATTTTGGCACCATTTTTGAGGAAATTGGAGAACGTCAGATTTTTGGTGAAATTCTGACCGCGCGGGTTAGGGATTTTTTCAAAAAAAGTTTTTCTGCAGGTCAACTTGTCGAGGCCTGATTTCCATTAATTTGATGAAAAACCCTTCTGTTTTCACCGCCAAATCTTCCAGGGGAGTCTTGGCAGAATTTTGGCACCATTTTTGAGGAAATTGGAGAACGTCAGATTTTTGGTGAAATTCTGACCGCGCGGGTTAGGGATTTTTTCAAAAAAAGTTTTTTCTGCAGCTCAACTTGTCGAGGCCTGATTTCCATTAATTTGATGAAAAACCCTTCTGTTTTCACCGCCAAATCTTCCAGGGGAGTCTTGGCAAAATTTTGGCACCATTTTTGAGGAAATTGGAGAACGTCAGATTTTTGGTGAAATTCTGACCGCGCGGGTTAGGGATTTTTTCAAAAAAAGTTTTTCTGCAGGTCAACTTGTCGAGGCCTGATTTCCATTAATTTGATGAAAAACCCTTCTGTTTTCACCGCCAAATCTTCCAGGGGAGTCTTGGCAAAATTTTGGCACCATTTTTGAGGAAATTGGAGAACGTCAGATTTTTGGTGAAATTCTGACCGCGCGGGTTAGGGATTTTTTCAAAAAAAGTTTTTCTGCAGTCAACTTGTCGAGGCCTGATTTCCATTAATTTGATGAAAAACCCTTCTGTTTTCACCGCCAAATCTTCCAGGGGAGTCTTGGCAAAATTTTGGCACCATTTTTGAGGAAATTGGAGAACGTCAGATTTTTGGTGAAATTCTGACCGCGCGGGTTAGGGATTTTTTCAAAAAAAGTTTTTCTGCAGGTCAACTTGTCGAGGCCTGATTTCCATTAATTTGATGAAAAACCCTTCTGTTTTCACCGCCAAATCTTCCAGGGGAGTCTTGGCAAAATTTTGGCACCATTTTTGAGGAAATTGGAGAACGTCAGATTTTTGGTGAAATTCTGACCGCGCGGGTTAGGGATTTTTTCAAAAAAAGTTTTTCTGCAGGTCAACTTGTCGAGGCCTGATTTCCATTAATTTGATGAAAAACCCTTCTGTTTTCACCGCCAAATCTTCCAGGGGAGTCTTGGCAAAATTTTGGCACCATTTTTGAGGAAATTGGAGAACGTCAGATTTTTGGTGAAATTCTGACCGCGCGGGTTAGGGATTTTTTCAAAAAAAGTTTTTCTGCAGCTCAACTTGTCGAGTCCTGATTTCCATTAATTTGATGAAAAACCCTTCTGTTTTCACCGCCAAATCTTCCAGGGGAGTCTTGGCAAAATTTTGGCACCATTTTTGAGGAAATTGGAGAACGTCAGATTTTTGGTGAAATTCTGACCGCGCGGGTTAGGGATTTTTTCAAAAAAAGTTTTTCTGCAGGTCAACTTGTCGAGGCCTGATTTCCATTAATTTGATGAAAAACCCTTCTGTTTTCACCGCCAAATCTTCCAGGGGAGTCTTGGCAAAATTTTGGCACCATTTTTGAGGAAATTGGAGAACGTCAGATTTTTGGTGAAATTCTGACCGCGCGGGTTAGGGATTTTTTCAAAAAAAATTTTTTCTGCAGCTCAACTTGTCGAGGCCTGATTTCCATTAATTTGATGAAAAACCCTTCTGTTTTCACCGCCAAATCTTCCAGGGGAGTCTTGGCAAAATTTTGGCACCATTTTTGAGGAAATTGGAGAACGTCAGATTTTTGGTGAAATTCTGACCGCGCGGGTTAGGGATTTTTTCAAAAAAAGTTTTTCCGCAGGTCAACTTGTCGAGGCCTGATTTCCATTAATTTGATGAAAAACCCTTCTGTTTTCACCGCCAAATCTTCCAGGGGAGTCTTGGCAAAATTTTGGCACCATTTTTGAGGAAATTGGAGAACGTCAGATTTTTGGTGAAATTCTGACCGCGCGGGTTAGGGATTTTTTCAAAAAAAGTTTTTCTGCAGGTCAACTTGTCGAGGCCTGATTTCCATTAATTTGATGAAAAACCCTTCTGTTTTCACCGCCAAATCTTCCAGGGGAGTCTTGGCAAAATTTTGGCACCATTTTTGAGGAAATTGGAGAACGTCAGATTTTTGGTGAAATTCTGACCGCGCGGGTTAGGGATTTTTTCAAAAAAAGTTTTTCTGCAGCTCAACTTGTCGAGGCCTGATTTCCATTAATTTGATGAAAAACCCTTCTGTTTTCACCGCCAAATCTTCCAGGGGAGTCTTGGCAAAATTTTGGCACCATTTTTGAGGAAATTGGAGAACGTCAGATTTTTGGTGAAATTCTGACCGCGCGGGTTAGGGATTTTTTCAAAAAAAGTTTTTCCGCCGCTCAACTTGTCGAGGCCTGATTTCCATTAATTTGATGAAAAACCCTTCTGTTTTCACCGCCAAATCTTCCAGGGGAGTCTTGGCAAAATTTTGGCACCATTTTTGAGGAAATTGGAGAACGTCAGATTTTTGGTGAAATTCTGACCGCGCGGGTTAGGGATTTTTTCAAAAAAAGTTTTTCTGCAGGTCAACTTGTCGAGGCCTGATTTCCATTAATTTGATGAAAAACCCTTCTGTTTTCACCGCCAAATCTTCCAGGGGAGTCTTGGCAAAATTTTGGCACCATTTTTGAGGAAATTGGAGAACGTCAGATTTTTGGTGAAATTCTGACCGCGCGGGTTAGGGATTTTTTCAAAAAAAGTTTTTCTGCAGGTCAACTTGTCGAGGCCTGATTTCCATTAATTTGATGAAAAACCCTTCTGTTTTCACCGCCAAATCTTCCAGGGGAGTCTTGGCAAAATTTTGGCACCATTTTTGAGGAAATTGGAGAACGTCAGATTTTTGGTGAAATTCTGACCGCGCGGGTTAGGGATTTTTTCAAAAAAAGTTTTTCTGCCGCTCAACTTGTCGAGGCCTGATTTCCATTAATTTGATGAAAAACCCTTCTGTTTTCACCGCCAAATCTTCCAGGGGAGTCTTGGCAAAATTTTGGCACCATTTTTGAGGAAATTGGAGAACGTCAGATTTTTGGTGAAATTCTGACCGCGCGGGTTAGGGATTTTTTCAAAAAAAGTTTTTCTGCAGGTCAACTTGTCGAGGCCTGATTTCCATTAATTTGATGAAAAACCCTTCTGTTTTCACCGCCAAATCTTCCAGGGGAGTCTTGGCAAAATTTTGGCACCATTTTTGAGGAAATTGGAGAACGTCAGATTTTTGGTGAAATTCTGACCGCGCGGGTTAGGGATTTTTTCAAAAAAAGTTTTTCCGCCGCTCAACTTGTCGAGGCCTGATTTCCATTAATTTGATGAAAAACCCTTCTGTTTTCACCGCCAAATCTTCCAGGGGAGTCTTGGCAAAATTTTGGCACCATTTTTGAGGAAATTGGAGAACGTCAGATTTTTGGTGAAATTCTGACCGCGCGGGTTAGGGATTTTTTCAAAAAAAGTTTTTCTGCAGGTCAACTTGTCGAGGCCTGATTTCCATTAATTTGATGAAAAACCCTTCTGTTTTCACCGCCAAATCTTCCAGGGGAGTCTTGGCAAAATTTTGGCACCATTTTTGAGGAAATTGGAGAACGTCAGATTTTTGGTGAAATTCTGACCGCGCGGGTTAGGGATTTTTTCAAAAAAAGTTTTTCTGCAGGTCAACTTGTCGAGGCCTGATTTCCATTAATTTGATGAAAAACCCTTCTGTTTTCACTGCCAAATCTTCCAGGGGAGTCTTGGCAAAATTTTGGCACCATTTTTGAGGAAATTGGAGAACGTCAGATTTTTGGTGAAATTCTGACCGCGCGGGTTAGGGATTTTTTCAAAAAAAGTTTTTCTGCAGGTCAACTTGTCGAGGCCTGATTTCCATTAATTTGATGAAAAACCCTTCTGTTTTCACCGCCAAATCTTCCAGGGGAGTCTTGGCAAAATTTTGGCACCATTTTTGAGGAAATTGGAGAACGTCAGATTTTTGGTGAAATTCTGACCGCGCGGGTTAGGGATTTTTTCAAAAAAAGTTTTTCCGCCGCTCAACTTGTCGAGGCCTGATTTCCATTAATTTGATGAAAAACCCTTCTGTTTTCACCGCCAAATCTTCCAGGGGAGTCTTGGCAAAATTTTGGCACCATTTTTGAGGAAATTGGAGAACGTCAGATTTTTGGTGAAATTCTGACCGCGCGGGTTAGGGATTTTTTCAAAAAAAGTTTTTCTGCAGGTCAACTTGTCGAGGCCTGATTTCCATTAATTTGATGAAAAACCCTTCTGTTTTCACCGCCAAATCTTCCAGGGGAGTCTTTGTGGGAATTATAGTTTAGCCAGGCGCTGGCATACCACGCCTCTCTGTTTAGATAAGGATAATTAATATATAAGTGTTGGCATACCACACTGGATTGGGTGAGATGCAGAGCTTCATTTGGCATACCATTTGGCTCTGTGGGCATTGTGGGCACCAAGTTGGGAAACACATGTTTAGGCAGAGCAGGAGAACAAAGGAATAGGTGGAAAAGTACTGGAGATCATGAGGTGTTTAGAGGAGGGGGTGAGTGAGAGAGCTGTAAGCATGCATCAAGTCACGTACGCAATGAAGATGTCACATGGGTGTAACCAAAGGAGCAACTTCCATATTTGGTATCAGAAGGCACACCATTCCTTATTTGGTCTTTGGAGTTCTCTGTGTATGTTAATGGTTAACTTAGCTGTGAAGTTTTCAATAAATGGGAGCCTCATGCCTGGCTCGAGGCCTTCCCTTCATTCTCACCCTTCTGTTCGACGCGTCGTCATTTTATCACAACAACATCTGGTGAATCCCGACGCGATCAAGCTTCTACTCACACATTAAGGCAGGGATAGCCTTAAGATCTACCGGTATCAGCTACGGCTCACAGTGAGTATGGGGTCAGGCATAACAGTTCAGGAAAACAAGCATGTGCAGGATTTACAGGATATCCTGGAGAGTTTTGGTCAGGCAGAAGTTAATTTTGAGGATTTAGAGCTTTTGATTAAGGAAATCAAAAATCAGTGTCCGTGGTTCGCAGAGAAAGAATCTCTAGACTTACAGAGCTGGGAAAGAGTGGGACAACAGCTTTTGTGCAAACCACGGGCTCCCATATCTATTATTGCGTTATGGAAGAAGTGCAGGGATGCAATTGAGAATTTGGATTGTACTTATAGCAAGGCGCCATCCCCATCCGATTCTTTGCTCCCAGAAAAAGGGGCCTCTCCCCCTTTGCTCTCAGATTTGCAAGCGTTAAAGCTGCAGAGAGATTCTTTGCTCACAGGAGAGGGGAAAATCACCCCTCCTCCTTTGTCATTAGTCTCCGAGGCAACAGTTTTGCCAGCTAGTTCTCCGGTAGTTTCCCTGCCCAAAAAAGAAACATTAGGAGCAATTAGGATGGGTTTTCGAAAAGAACAGTTGAAAGGGACTCTTACTGCTGAAGAACTTGAAGCAGGATTGCATGCTTTTCCTGTTTCCCAGGTTGTGGATGCCCAAGGGCAAATTCAATATCAATGGGCTCCTATACCTTATCAGATTATGAGAGAGCTGAGGAAAAGTTTAGTGGAAACAGGCTTGCGTTCTTCATTTACTCAGGGGTTGCTAGAGAGTGTGAGCACCTCTTACAATTTGGTACCTCAGGATTGGAAGGATCTTTTCAGGATGCTTCTCACTCCTGCACAATATGTGATTTGGGATTCAGAATTTCAACGAGAAGCTTTGCAGGCAGGCAATAGTTCTGGAGGATTATATCTTCCAGATCAGTTGTATGGTGCAGGGAATTTTCTCACAATAGCACAGCAGGCTGCTGGTATTCCAGAAGTCGCCTATCCTGTTATCTCTCGATGTGTGCTTAAGGCTTTACGCAGGGTTCCAGCATCTGGGAAGCCTGCTAAGTCATTTGCTACAATTAAGCAGGGGGCTTCAGAATCTTTTGCAGATTTTGTGGATAGGTTACAGGAGGCTATTCATCGCCAAGTAGATAACCCTGAGGCTAGTGGAGAGTTGATGAAGAAGTTAGCCTTTGAGCAAGCTAATGCTGATTGTCGCCGTGCACTGCAGTCTGTGACTGCACGTGGGGACTATCAGCTAGCAGATATGCTGAGAGCATGCTCAGACATTGGCACAAATGTTTTCCAAATGGAAGCATTGGCAGCAGCTCTGCGCAGGGGTGGCTTTAACAGACCCACAGGTAATTGCCACAACTGTGGTCGTGGGGGGCATTTTCGAGCACAATGCAGATTTCCTGGAGGGGGCGCTCACAAGAACAATGAGGCAGGAGGTCAGAGTGTTAAGCCAAAAACAGTCTGTCCAAAATGTAAGAAAGGCTTTCACTGGGCTAATAAATGTCGCAGTACTACAGAGGCTTTAAACTGAGAAGCGGGCCAGCAGCAAGCCCAGGAGAAATTGCTGTCGCCTCTGATATTTCTAAGACGAAGGCAGCGACACAAGGTAGTGCAGGTATAGATTTGATTAATCAGGAGGATAAATTTGTTGCCTTTCCAGGGGTTGTGATTCTTATGCCATCCCAGTTAAAGGGACCCCTGCCAGAACATACTGTAGGGCTGGTTCTCCCTCGATCCTCTGCTGGAAAAAAAGGAATTTTTGTAATTCCTGGCGTGGTTGATGCAGACTATGAGGGGGTTATCATGATTCAATTTGAAACAAATCTTCCAATGACTCTGAAACAGGGAGAGTCATTTGCACAATTAGTTATCCTGCCCTATGTACTTCCAGCAGGGGGGGAATCTGTGATGCGGGGAACAGGCGGTTTTGGGTCTACAGACTGTTCACGTTCCTTGCATCCTGGCATTTTGGCTGTGATTGAGGGTATTAAAGAATCAAAACCTAAACGCACATATTTGTTGGATGGCAGGTCCTTTGAAGGTGTTTTAGACTCCGGAGCTGATATCTCAGTGATCAGGAGCGACCAGTGGCCCTCAGACTGGCCCACAACAGAGTCACCTTCAGTTTGGGGTGTCGGAGGAGCTCAGGCAGCGCGCTCCAGTACAAGGTGGCTCACGGTAACAGCTTTTGATGGAACTCACTCCGCTCAGCTGAAGCCAGTAATCCTTCCCATTCATGTTAATCTATGGGGGAGGGATTTGATGAAGCAATTCCATGCTAGGCTAGTTATAGATGATTGAGAATCATGAGTTTTTCTAAACCCACTGCCTTGCCTCTGGTATGGCTTTCCACAAGTCCCATATGGGTGGAGCAATGGCCATTGACACAGGAAAAACAGTTAATTCTTAAGGAATTAGTGAAAGAACAGCTGATTGCCAACCATGTTCAACCTTCTGCTAGCCCTTTCAATACACCTGTTTTTGTAATACGTAAGCGATCGGGCAAGTGGAGGCTTTTACATGACCTTAGGGCAATTAATGCAATTATTCAACCCATGGGTGCATTACAATGTGGTCTGCCTAATCCTAATTTAATTCCACGCAGTTTTCAGGTAATGGTGGTAGATCTAAAGGATTGCTTTTTTACCATTCCATTGTGTGAAAAGGACAGGCCTTTCTTTGCTTTTTCTATACCTGCTCAAAACCATATTGAACCTGCAGAACGTTATGAATGGAAGGTTTTACCACAAGGCATGATTAACAGTCCTACAATTTGCCAGTATTTTGTAGCTCAGGCTTTGAAACCATTCAGACAGCGCCACCCAGAGGCCTATCTGGTGCATTACATGGATGATATATTGGTCGCAGCACCATGCATTGCACCTGAATGGCTGACAGAGTTATCAAAGGATTTATCTGATTTCGGACTGCAGATTGCTCCTGAAAAAATTCAGATGCAGGAGCCATTTTTATATTTGGGCCATAAATTATTGCAGACATATTCTCAACCACAAATTCCGCAAATTAAGATATCAGATACCATGTCTTATGTACAACTACAGCAAGTCTTAGGTTCTATCAATTGGCTTCGCCCTTACGTGGGTCTGCCCACAAGCATGCTCACACCTTTATTTGGAGCTTTAAAATGTAGAAAGGATCCATCTGAACTGATTACCTTAACCTCAGAGCAACAGGCAGTATTTCACAGAGTAAATGATGCCTTAAAATTAGTATGGGTAGATAGATGCCAGGATGGAGTCCCACTGTCTTTGATTCTTATTTCTACAGCAAAAATACCTACAGCAGTTGTAGCTCAGGAAATACCAGGGCATGGTAAGAAAAAGGCATCTTTGTTAATTTTGGAATGGATTAATCTGCCACATACACCAGGACCTACTGTCAGCAGCTTAGCACAGATGTTTGCTGAACTGGTGTTCAAAGGCAGAGAGAGAAGCAGGGTTCTGTTTGGTTTAGATTTAATTAATATAGTGATTCCTCTGCCATTACGGGATTGGGAACGCATGGTTAGTCTCTCTGTGCAGTTGCAAGCAGCTTTAACTGATTATGTGGGGAAGATTTCTTATCATATTCCATCAGATCCCCGTCTGCTTGCTTTTCATCAAATTCCTGTTTCAGTTTATTCTGTAATTTCACAGCATCCTTTGAGAGATGCTCCTACAATTTTTACGGACGGAGGTCCACAATGGGGTGCAGCAGTCTGGTTGAAGCAAGGAAAATGGGTGACTAAAATCACTCCACCACAGAAATCAGCTCAACGTTCAGAATTAGCTGCAGTGATTTTAGCACTTCAGAACTTCCCAATGCAGGATATTAACATCATCTCAGATAGCCAATATGTGTGTCAACTTGTTGTTTCCCTTCCAGGTGCCTATGTTACACCAAAATTAGATGACAATCTATTAAGTTTGTTCCTCACACTGCAACAGTTATTGCAAAGTCGCACCTGTCAACTCTACATTGCACATGTTAGGTCACATCAGTCTTTCCCTGGTCTTCTGTCTGAAGGCAATGCCCAGGCTGACATGGCAACAAGGCAGCAGATATATGATGTTACGCCTTGGGAAAGTCACGCTATGTTTCATCAAAATGCAAAAGCTTTGGCACAACAATTTCGGCTTCCTTTAGAACATGCAAAAGCTATTTTGCAACAGTGCCCTCAATGTTCTCAAATTGCACCATCGCCCTCTACTGGTGTAAATCCCAGAGGGTTGAAAGCTAATGAAATCTGGCAAATGGATGTTACACAATACTCTGCTTTTGCACCTTGGAATCATCTCCATGTAACAGTTGATACGCATTCTCACTACATTTGGGCGACTCCTCAGAGAGGAGAGGCCACAAAGCATGTTATTAACCATTGTATAAGAACAATTGCTGTCATGGGTCGTCCCCAAATTCTAAAGACAGACAATGCACCTGCATACTGTAGCCGTGATTTTGCAGAGTTTTGTACACAATGGCAAATCCAGCATCGTTTTGGTATAGCATATAATTCGACTGGACAGGCTATAATTGAGAGAACGCATAGGACATTAAAAACAGCTCTTGACAAACATAAACAAAAAGGGGGGAATCCAGTTAGCCTTCCTGCAAAACAGGAATGGCTGAATAAAGTCTTGTTTACATTGAATCATTTAAACATCACAAATTTGTCAACTCCAATTGAAAATCATTTTGGTCAGAAAGTGAGTTTCCCCCAGCCACAAGTCAAGTATAGGGTATTGCCTAACCCTGTTTGGCTAGGGCCTGCCCCCCTTTTGACATGGGGGCGGGGCTATGCTGCTGTGCTTTCTCCTTCAGGTCCAGTTTGGGTTCCAGCTCGCTGTGTAAGGCCTTGGAAAGATGGATTGGCGTCAGGGTCTGCAGGATCCAAGGTTTCACCTGACGCCCAGCCTGGCAGCACTGCAGATCCAGGACTCACACCCAGACCAGATGCTCAACCTGGCTGCACTACAACTCCATGATCCCCAGAGAGATCGAAATCGTGTGCCACTACAACATCATCGTGTCACCTGGGGACAAATTAAGGCCCTCTCGTCCCAAGCTGTGGAATTACTAAAAAGCCAAAATGTTGCACCAACACCAGACAATTTGTTGATGGCAGCTTTCACTTGTTTAACCACTAACTCGTTGCAGACACAGGAACATAGTTATGCACGTCATCATTAATGTGTCAACACGTTTATAGAAGACACTACGCCTCCGTTGAGGAACAAGTTACTTTTGTTGAACATTTGACAGACATTAAGCTATTGAGCCCTCACTTTCTGAGAGACTGAAAAGTATTCTTATTATTGCTATTGTTGAAATTGTTTGAAAAGTTTACATAGTTTGATACAAGGTTTATATGTTTATATATGTTTTATATGAGAAGGTTTACAAAGTTAATGCAATTGTTGCACAAGTTTTGCCTCATGACATACACATTATGCCCATAAAAGCGGCACTCCTTACCCTCTCACAGAAGTGACTTTCCACGTCTGACACAGATATGCTGACACCCTTGCTCATCTAACGAATTTGGCCTTTTGCATTTAATAAATTAAAAAGGGGGAGATGTGGGAATTATAGTTTAGCCAGGCGCTGGCATACCACGCCTCTCTGTTTAGATAAGGATAATTAATATATAAGTGTTGGCATACCACACTGGATTGGGTGAGATGCAGAGCTTCATTTGGCATACCATTTGGCTCTGTGGGCATTGTGGGCACCAAGTTGGGAAACACATGTTTAGGCAGAGCAGGAGAACAAAGGAATAGGTGGAAAAGTACTGGAGATCATGAGGTGTTTAGAGGAGGGGGTGAGTGAGAGAGCTGTAAGCATGCATCAAGTCACGTACGCAATGAAGATGTCACATGGGTGTAACCAAAGGAGCAACTTCCATATTTGGTATCAGAAGGCACACCATTCCTTATTTGGTCTTTGGAGTTCTCTGTGTATGTTAATGGTTAACTTAGCTGTGAAGTTTTCAATAAATGGGAGCCTCATGCCTGGCTCGAGGCCTTCCCTTCATTCTCACCCTTCTGTTCGACGCGTCGTCATTTTATCACAACAACAAGTCTTGGCAAAATTTTGGCACCATTTTTGAGGAAATTGGAGAACGTCAGATTTTTGGTGAAATTCTGACCGCGCGGGTTAGGGATTTTTTCAAAAAAAGTTTTTCCGCCGCTCAACTTGTCGAGGCCTGATTTCCATTAATTTGATGAAAAACCCTTCTGTTTTCACCGCCAAATCTTCCAGGGGAGTCTTGGCAAAATATTGGCACCATTTTTGAGGAAATTGGAGAACGTCAGATTTTTGGTGAAATTCTGACCGCGCGGGTTAGGGATTTTTTCAAAAAAAGTTTTTCCGCCGCTCAACTTGTTGAGGCCTGATTTCCATTAATTTGATGAAAAACCCTACTGTTTGCACCGCCAAATCTTCCAGGGGAGTCTTGGCAGAATTTTGGCACCATTTTTGAGGAAATTGGAGAACGTCAGATTTTTGGTGAAATTCTGACCGCGCGGGTTAGGGATTTTTTCAAAAAAAGTTTTTCCGCCGCTCAACTTGTCGAGTCCTGATTTCCATTAATTTGATGAAAAACCCTTCTGTTTTCACCGCCAAATCTTCCAGGGGAGTCTTGGCAAAATTTTGGCACCATTTTTGAGGAAATTGGAGAACGTCAGATTTTTGGTGAAATTCTGACCGCGCGGGTTAGGGATTTTTTCAAAAAAAGTTTTTCTGCAGGTCAACTTCTCGAGGCCTGATTTTCTTTAATTTGATGAAAAACCCTTCTGTTTTCACCGCCAAATCTTCCAGGGGAGTCTTGGCAAAATGTTGGCACCATTTTTGAGGAAATTGGAGAATGTCAGATTTTTGGTGAAATTCTGACCGCGCGGGTTAGGGATTTTTTCAAAAAAAGTTTTTCTGCAGGTCAACTTGTCGAGGCCTGATTTCTTTTAATTTGATGAAAAACCCTTCTGTTTTCACCGCCAAATCTTTCAGGGGAGTCTTGGCAAAATGTTGGCACCATTTTTGAGGAAATTGGAGAACGTCAGATTTTTGGTGAAATTCAGACCCCGCGGGTTAGGGATTTTTTCAAAAAAAGTTTTTCTGCAAGTCGACGTCTCGAGGCCTGATTTCCTTTAATTTGATGAAAAACCCTTCTGTTTTCACCGCCAAATCTTCCAGGGGAGTCTTGGCAAAATGTTGGCACCATTTTTGAGGAAATTGGAGAACGTCAGATTTTTGGTGAAATTCTGACCGCGCGGGTTAGGGATTTTTTCAAAAAAAGTTTTTCCGCCGCTCAACTTGTTGAGGCCTGATTTCCATTAATTTGATGAAAAACCCTACTGTTTGCACCGCCAAATCTTCCAGGGGAGTCTTGGCAGAATTTTGGCACCATTTTTGAGGAAATTGGAGAACGTCAGATTTTTGGTGAAATTCTGACCGCGCGGGTTAGGGATTTTTTCAAAAAAAGTTTTTCCGCCGCTCAACTTGTCGAGTCCTGATTTCCATTAATTTGATGAAAAACCCTTCTGTTTTCACCGCCAAATCTTCCAGGGGAGTCTTGGCAAAATTTTGGCACCATTTTTGAGGAAATTGGAGAACGTCAGATTTTTGGTGAAATTCTGACCGCGCGGGTTAGGGATTTTTTCAAAAAAAGTTTTTCTGCAGGTCAACTTCTCGAGGCCTGATTTCCTTTAATTTGATGAAAAACCCTTCTGTTTTCACCGCCAAATCTTCCAGGGGAGTCTTGGCAAAATGTTGGCACCATTTTTGAGGAAATTGGAGAATGTCAGATTTTTGGTGAAATTCTGACCGCGCGGGTTAGGGATTTTTTCAAAAAAAGTTTTTCTGCAGGTCAACTTGTCGAGGCCTGATTTCTTTTAATTTGATGAAAAACCCTTCTGTTTTCACCGCCAAATCTTTCAGGGGAGTCTTGGCAAAATGTTGGCACCATTTTTGAGGAAATTGGAGAACGTCAGATTTTTGGTGAAATTCTGACCCCGCGGGTTAGGGATTTTTTCAAAAAAAGTTTTTCTGCAAGTCGACGTCTCGAGGCCTGATTTCCTTTAATTTGATGAAAAACCCTTCTGTTTTCACCGCCAAATCTTCCAGGGGAGTCTTGGCAAAATTTTGGCACCATTTTTGAGGAAATTGGAGAACGTCAGATTTTTGGTGAAATTCTGACCGCGCGGGTTAGGGATTTTTTCAAAAAAAGTTTTTCTGCAGGTCAACTTGTCGAGGCCTGATTTCCTTTAATTTGATGAAAAACCCTTCTGTTTTCACCGCCAAATCTTCCAGGGGAGTCTTGGCAAAATTTTGGCACCATTTTTGAGGAAATTGGAGAACGTCAGATTTTTGGTGAAATTCTGACCGCGCGGGTTAGGGATTTTTTCAAAAAAAGTTTTTCTGCAGGTCAACTTGTCGAGGCCTGATTTCCATTAATTTGATAAAAAACCCTACTGTTTTCACCGCCAAATCTTCCAGGGGAGTCTTGGCAAAATTTTGGCACCATTTTTGAGGAAATTGGAGAACGTCAGATTTTTGGTGAAATTCTGACCGCGCGGGTTAGGGATTTTTTCAAAAAAAAATTCCGCCGCTCAACTTGTCGAGGCCTGATTTCCATTAATTTGATGAAAAACCCTTCTGTTTTCACTGCCAAATCTTCCAGGGGAGTCTTGGCAAAATTTTGGCACCATTTTTGAGGAAATTGGAGAACGTCAGATTTTTGGTGAAATTCTGACCGCGCGGGTTACGGATTTTTTCAAAAAAAGTTTTTCCGCCGCTCAACTTGTCGAGGCCTGATTTCCATTAATTTGATGAAAAACCCTTCTGTTTTCACCGCCAAATCTTCCAGGGGAGTCTTGGCAAAATTTTGGCACCATTTTTGAGGAAATTGGAGAACGTCAGATTTTTGGTGAAATTCTGACCGCGCGGGTTAGGGATTTTTTCAAAAAAAGTTTTTCCGCCGCTCAACTTGTCGAGGCCTGATTTCCATTAATTTGATGAAAAACCCTTCTGTTTTCACCGCCAAATCTTTCAGGGGAGTCTTGGCAAAATGTTGGCACCATTTTTGAGGAAATTGGAGAACGTCAGATTTTTGGTGAAATTCAGACCCCGCGGGTTAGGGATTTTTTCAAAAAAAGTTTTTCTGCAAGTCGACGTCTCGAGGCCTGATTTCCTTTAATTTGATGAAAAACCCTTCTGTTTTCACCGCCAAATCTTCCAGGGGAGTCTTGGCAAAATGTTGGCACCATTTTTGAGGAAATTGGAGAACGTCAGATTTTTGGTGAAATTCTGACCGCGCGGGTTAGGGATTTTTTCAAAAAAAGTTTTTCTGCAGGTCAACTTGTCGAGGCCTGATTTCCTTTAATTTGATGAAAAACCCTTCTGTTTTCACCGCCAAATCTTCCAGGGGAGTCTTGGCAAAATGTTGGCACCATTTTTGAGGAAATTGGAGAACGTCAGATTTTTGGTGAAATTCAGACCCCGCGGGTTAGGGATTTTTTCAAAAAAAGTTTTTCCGCCGCTCAACTTGTCGAGGCCTGATTTCCATTAATTTGATGAAAAACCCTACTGTTTTCACCGCCAAATCTTCCAGGGGAGTCTTGGCAAAATTTTGGCACCATTTTTGAGGAAATTGGAGAACGTCAGATTTTTGGTGAAATTCTGACCGCGCGGGTTAGGGATTTTTTCAAAAAAAGTTTTTCTGCCGCTCAACTTGTCGAGTCCTGATTTCCATTAATTTGATGAAAAACCCTTCTGTTTTCACCGCCAAGTCTTCCAGGGGAGTCTTGGCAAAATTTTGGCACCATTTTTGAGGAAATTGGAGAACGTCAGATTTTTGGTGAAATTCTGACCGCGCGGGTTAGGGATTTTTTCAAAAAAAGTTTTTCTGCCGCTCAACTTGTCGAGGCCTGATTTCCATTAATTTGATGAAAAACCCTTCTGTTTTCACCGCCAAGTCTTCCAGGGGAGTCTTGGCAAAATTTTGGCACCATTTTTGAGGAAATTGGAGAACGTCAGATTTTTGGTGAAATTCTGACCGCGCGGGTTAGGGATTTTTTCAAAAAAAGTTTTTCCGCCGCTCAACTTGTCGAGGCCTGATTTCCATTAATTTGATGAAAAACCCTTCTGTTTTCACCGCCAAATCTTCCAGGGGAGTCTTGGCAAAATTTTGGCACCATTTTTGAGGAAATTGGAGAACGTCAGATTTTTGGTGAAATTCTGACCGCGCGGGTTAGGGATTTTTTCAAAAAAAGTTTTTCCGCCGCTCAACTTGTCGAGGCCTGATTTCCATTAATTTGATGAAAAACCCTTCTGTTTTCACCGCCAAATCTTCCAGGGGAGTCTTGGCAAAATTTTGGCACCATTTTTGAGGAAATTGGAGAACGTCAGATTTTTGGTGAAATTCTGACCGCGCGGGTTAGGGATTTTTTCAAAAAAAGTTTTTCCGCCGCTCAACTTGTCGAGGCCTGATTTCCATTAATTTGATGAAAAACCCTTCTGTTTTCACCGCCAAATCTTCCAGGGGAGTCTTGGCAAAATTTTGGCACCATTTTTTAGGAAATTGGAGAACGTCAGATTTTTGGTGAAATTCTGACCGCGCGGGTTAGGGATTTTTTCAAAAAAAGTTTTTCTGCAGGTCAACTTCTCGAGGCCTGATTTCCTTTAATTTGATGAAAAACCCTTCTGTTTTCACCGCCAAATCTTCCAGGGGAGTCTTGGCAAAATGTTGGCACCATTTTTGAGGAAATTGGAGAATGTCAGATTTTTGGTGAAATTCTGACCCCGCGGGTTAGGGATTTTTTCAAAAAAAGTTTTTCTGCAGGTCAACTTGTCGAGGCCTGATTTCCTTTAATTTGATGAAAAACCCTTCTGTTTTCACCGCCAAATCTTCCAGGGGAGTCTTGGCAAAATTTTGGCACCATTTTTGAGGAAATTGGAGAACGTCAGATTTTTGGTGAAATTCTGACCGCGCGGGTTAGGGATTTTTTCAAAAAAAGTTTTTCCGCCGCTCAACTTGTTGAGGCCTGATTTCCATTAATTTGATGAAAAACCCTACTGTTTGCACCGCCAAATCTTCCAGGGGAGTCTTGGCAAAATTTTGGCACCATTTTTGAGGAAATTGGAGAACGTCAGATTTTTGGTGAAATTCTGACCGCGCGGGTTAGGGATTTTTTCAAAAAAAGTTTTTCCGCCGCTCAACTTGTCGAGTCCTGATTTCCATTAATTTGATGAAAAACCCTTCTGTTTTCACCGCCAAATCTTCCAGGGGAGTCTTGGCAAAATTTTGGCACCATTTTTGAGGAAATTGGAGAACGTCAGATTTTTGGTGAAATTCTGACCGCGCGGGTTAGGGATTTTTTCAAAAAAAGTTTTTCTGCAGGTCAACTTGTCGAGGCCTGATTTCCTTTAATTTGATGAAAAACCCTTCTGTTTTCACCGCCAAATCTTCCAGGGGAGTCTTGGCAAAATGTTGGCACCATTTTTGAGGAAATTGGAGAACGTCAGATTTTTGGTGAAATTCTGACCCCGCGGGTTAGGGATTTTTTCAAAAAAAGTTTTTCTGCAAGTTGACGTCTCGAGGCCTGATTTCCATTAATTTGATGAAAAACCCTTCTGTTTTCACCGCCAAATCTTCCAGGGGAGTCTTGGCAAAATGTTGGCACCATTTTTGAGGAAATTGGAGAACGTCAGATTTTTGGTGAAATTCTGACCGCGCGGGTTAGGGATTTTTTCAAAAAAAGTTTTTCTGCAGGTCAACTTGTCGAGGCCTGATTCCCTTAATTTGATGAAAAACCCTTCTGTTTTCACCGCCAAATCTTCCAGGGGAGTCTTGGCAAAATTTTGGCACCATTTTTGAGGAAATTGGAGAACGTCAGATTTTTGGTGAAATTCTGACCGCGCGGGTTAGGGATTTTTTCAAAAAAAGTTTTTCTGCAGGTCAACTTGTCGAGTCCTGATTTCCATTAATTTGATGAAAAACCCTTCTGTTTTCACTGCCAAATCTTCCAGGGGAGTCTTGGCAAAATTTTGGCACCATTTTTGAGGAAATTGGAGAACGTCAGATTTTTGGTGAAATTCTGACCGCGCGGGTTAGGGATTTTTTCAAAAAAAGTTTTTCCGCCGCTCAACTTGTCGAGGCCTGATTTCCATTAATTTGATGAAAAACCCTTCTGTTTTCACCGCCAAATCTTCCAGGGGAGTCTTGGCAAAATTTTGGCACCATTTTTGAGGAAATTGGAGAACGTCAGATTTTTGGTGAAATTCTGACCGCGCGGGTTAGGGATTTTTTCAAAAAAAGTTTTTCTGCAGGTCAACTTGTCGAGGCCTGATTTCCATTAATTTGATGAAAAACCCTTCTGTTTTCACCGCCAAATCTTCCAGGGGAGTCTTGGCAAAATTTTGGCACCATTTTTGAGGAAATTGGAGAACGTCAGATTTTTGGTGAAATTCTGACCGCGCGGGTTAGGGATTTTTTCAAAAAAAGTTTTTCCGCCGCTCAACTTGTCGAGGCCTGATTTCCATTAATTTGATGAAAAACCCTTCTGTTTTCACCGCCAAATCTTCCAGGGGAGTCTTGGCAAAATTTTGGCACCATTTTTGAGGAAATTGGAGAACGTCAGATTTTTGGTGAAATTCTGATCGCGCGGGTTAGGGATTTTTTCAAAAAAAGTTTTTCCGCCGCTCAACTTGTCGAGGCCTGATTTCCATTAATTTGATGAAAAACCCTTCTGTTTTCACCGCCAAATCTCCAGGGGAGTCTTGGCAAAATTTTGGCACCATTTTTGAGGAAATTGGAGAACGTCAGATTTTTGGTGAAATTCTGACCGCGCGGGTTAGGGATTTTTTCAAAAAAAGTTTTTCTGCAGGTCAACTTGTCGAGGCCTGATTTCCATTAATTTGATGAAAAACCCTTCTGTTTTCACCGCCAAATCTTCCAGGGGAGTCTTGGCAAAATTTTGGCACCATTTTTGAGGAAATTGGAGAACGTCAGATTTTTGGTGAAATTCTGACCGCGCGGGTTAGGGATTTTTTCAAAAAAAGTTTTTCTGCAGGTCAACTTGTCGAGGCCTGATTTCCATTAATTTGATGAAAAACCCTTCTGTTTTCACCGCCAAATCTTCCAGGGGAGTCTTGGCAAAATTTTGGCACCATTTTTGAGGAAATTGGAGAACGTCAGATTTTTGGTGAAATTCTGACCGCGCGGGTTAGGGATTTTTTCAAAAAAAGTTTTTCTGCAGGTCAACTTGTCGAGGCCTGATTTCCATTAATTTGATGAAAAACCCTACTGTTTTCACCGCCAAATCTTCCAGGGGAGTCTTGGCAAAATTTTGGCACCATTTTTGAGGAAATTGGAGAACGTCAGATTTTTGGTGAAATTCTGACCGCGCGGGTTAGGGATTTTTTCAAAAAAAAGTTTTTCCGCCGCTCAACTTGTCGAGGCCTGATTTCCATTAATTTGATGAAAAACCCTTCTGTTTTCACTGCCAAATCTTCCAGGGGAGTCTTGGCAAAATTTTGGCACCATTTTTGAGGAAATTGGAGAACGTCAGATTTTTGGTGAAATTCTGACCGCGCGGGTTAGGGATTTTTTCAAAAAAAGTTTTTCCGCCGCTCAACTTGTCGAGGCCTGATTTCCATTAATTTGATGAAAAACCCTTCTGTTTTCACCGCCAAATCTTCCAGGGGAGTCTTGGCAAAATTTTGGCACCATTTTTGAGGAAATTGGAGAACGTCATATTTTTGGTGAAATTCTGACCGCGCGGGTTAGGGATTTTTTCAAAAAAAGTTTTTCCGCCGCTCAACTTGTCGAGTCCTGATTTCCATTAATTTGATGAAAAACCCTTCTGTTTTCACCGCCAAATCTTCCAGGGGAGTCTTGGCAAAATTTTGGCACCATTTTTGAGGAAATTGGAGAACGTCAGATTTTTGGTGAAATTCTGACCGCGCGGGTTAGGGATTTTTTCAAAAAAAGTTTTTCTGCAGTCGACGTCTCGAGGCCTGATTTCCTTTAATTTGATGAAAAACCCTTCTGTTTTCACCGCCAAATATTCCATTGGAGTCTTGGCAAAATTTTGGCACCATTTTTGAGGAAATTGGAGAACGTCAGATTTTTGGTGAAATTCTGACCGCGCGGGTTAGGGATTTTTTCAAAAAAAGTTTTTCTGCAGGTCAACTTGTCGAGGCCTGATTTCCATTAATTTGATGAAAAACCCTTCTGTTTTCACCGCCAAATCTTCCAGGGGAGTCTTGGCAAAATTTTGGCACCATTTTTGAGGAAATTGGAGAACGTCAGATTTTTGGTGAAATTCTGACCGCGCGGGTTAGGGATTTTTTCAAAAAAAGTTTTTCTGCAGGTCAACTTGTCGAGGCCTGATTTCCATTAATTTGATGAAAAACCCTTCTGTTTTCACCGCCAAATCTTCCAGGGGAGTCTTGGCAAAATTTTGGCACCATTTTTGAGGAAATTGGAGAACGTCAGATTTTTGGTGAAATTCTGACCGCGCGGGTTAGGGATTTTTTCAAAAAAAGTTTTTCCGCCGCTCAACTTGTCGAGTCCTGATTTCCATTAATTTGATGAAAAACCCTTCTGTTTTCACCGCCAAATCTTCCAGGGGAGTCTTGGCAAAATTTTGGCACCATTTTTGAGGAAATTGGAGAACGTCAGATTTTTGGTGAAATTCTGACCGCGCGGGTTAGGGATTTTTTCAAAAAAAGTTTTTCTGCAGGTCAACTTGTCGAGGCCTGATTTCCATTAATTTGATGAAAAACCCTTCTGTTTTCACTGCCAAATCTTCCAGGGGAGTCTTGGCAAAATTTTGGCACCATTTTTGAGGAAATTGGAGAACGTCAGATTTTTGGTGAAATTCTGACCGCGCGGGTTAGGGATTTTTTCAAAAAAAGTTTTTCTGCAGGTCAACTTGTCGAGGCCTGATTTCCATTAATTTGATGAAAAACCCTTCTGTTTTCACCGCCAAATCTTCCAGGGGAGTCTTGGCAAAATTTTGGCACCATTTTTGAGGAAATTGGAGAACGTCAGATTTTTGGTGAAATTCTGACCGCGCGGGTTAGGGATTTTTTCAAAAAAAGTTTTTCTGCAGGTCAACTTGTCGAGGCCTGATTTCCATTAATTTGATGAAAAACCCTACTGTTTTCACCGCCAAATCTTCCTAGGGAGTCTTGGCAAAATTTTGGCACCATTTTTGAGGAAATTGGAGAACGTCAGATTTTTGGTGAAATTCTGACCGCGCGGGTTAGGGATTTTTTCAAAAAAAGTTTTTCTGCAGGTCAACTTGTCGAGGCCTGATTTCCATTAATTTGATGAAAAACCCTTCTGTTTTCACCGCCAAATCTTCCAGGGGAGTCTTGGCAAAATTTTGGCACCATTTTTGAGGAAATTGGAGAACGTCAGATTTTTGGTGAAATTCTGACCGCGCGGGTTAGGGATTTTTTCAAAAAAAGTTTTTCTGCCGCTCAACTTGTCGAGTCCTGATTTCCATTAATTTGATGAAAAACCCTTCTGTTTTCACCGCCAAATCTTCCAGGGGAGTCTTGGCAAAATTTTGGCACCATTTTTGAGGAAATTGGAGAACGTCAGATTTTTGGTGAAATTCTGACCGCGCGGGTTAGGGATTTTTTCAAAAAAAGTTTTTCCGCCGCTCAACTTGTCGAGGCCTGATTTCCATTAATTTGATGAAAAACCCTTACTGTTTTCACCGCCAAATCTTCCAGGGGAGTCTTGGCAAAATTTTGGCACCATTTTTGAGGAAATTGGAGAACGTCAGATTTTTGGTGAAATTCTGACCGCGCGGGTTAGGGATTTTTTCAAAAAAAAGTTTTCCGCCGCTCAACTTGTCGAGGCCTGATTTCCATTAATTTGATGAAAAACCCTTCTGTTTTCACCTGCCAAATCTTCCAGGGGAGTCTTGGCAAAATTTTGGCACCATTTTTGAGGAAATTGGAGAACGTCAGATTTTTGGTGAAATTCTGACCGCGCGGGTTAGGGATTTTTTCAAAAAAAGTTTTTTCTGCCAGTCAACTTGTCGAGGCCTGATTTCCATTAATTTGATGAAAAACCCTTCTGTTTTCACCGCCAAATCTTCCAGGGGAGTCTTGGCAAAATTTTGGCACCATTTTTGAGGAAATTGGAGAACGTCAGATTTTTGGTGAAATTCTGACCGCGCGGGTTAGGGATTTTTTCAAAAAAAGTTTTTCTGCAGGTCAACTTGTCGAGGCCTGATTTCCATTAATTTGATGAAAAACCCTTCCTGTTTTCACCGCCAAATCTTCCAGGGGAGTCTTGGCAAAATTTTGGCACCATTTTTGAGGAAATTGGAGAACGTCAGATTTTTGGTGAAATTCTGACCGCGCGGGTTAGGGATTTTTTCAAAAAAAGTTTTTCTGCAGGTCAACTTGTCGAGGCCTGATTTCCATTAATTTGATGAAAAACCCTTCTGTTTTCACCGCCAAATCTTCCAGGGGAGTCTTGGCAAAATTTTGGCACCATTTTTGAGGAAATTGGAGAACGTCAGATTTTTGGTGAAATTCTGACCGCGCGGGTTAGGGATTTTTTCAAAAAAAGTTTTTCTGCAGGTCAACTTGTCGAGGCCTGATTTCCATTAATTTGATGAAAAACCCTTCTGTTTTCACCGCCAAATCTTCCAGGGGAGTCTTGGCAAAATTTTGGCACCATTTTTGAGGAAATTGGAGAACGTCAGATTTTTGGTGAAATTCTGACCGCGCGGGTTAGGGATTTTTTCAAAAAAAGTTTTTCTGCAGGTCAACTTGTCGAGGCCTGATTTCCATTAATTTGATGAAAAACCCTACTGTTTTCACCGCCAAATCTTCCAGGGGAGTCTTGGCAAAATTTTGGCACCATTTTTGAGGAAATTGGAGAACGTCAGATTTTTGGTGAAATTCTGACCCGCGCGGGTTAGGGATTTTTTCAAAAAAAGTTTTTCTGCAGGTCAACTTGTCGAGGCCTGATTTCCATTAATTTGATGAAAAACCCTTCTGTTTTCACCGCCAAATCTTCCAGGGGAGTCTTGGCAAAATTTTGGCACCATTTTTGAGGAAATTGGAGAACGTCAGATTTTTGGTGAAATTCTGACCGCGCGGGTTAGGGATTTTTTCAAAAAAAGTTTTTCCGCCGCTCAACTTGTCGAGGCCTGATTTCCATTAATTTGATGAAAAACCCTTCTGTTTTCACCGCCAAATCTTCCAGGGGAGTCTTGGCAAAATTTTGGCACCATTTTTGAGGAAATTGGAGAACGTCAGATTTTTGGTGAAATTCTGACCGCGCGGGTTAGGGATTTTTTCAAAAAAAGTTTTTCTGCAGGTCAACTTGTCGAGGCCTGATTTCCATTAATTTGATGAAAAACCCTACTGTTTTCACCGCCAAATCTTCCAGGGGAGTCTTGGCAAAATTTTGGCACCATTTTTGAGGAAATTGGAGAACGTCAGATTTTTGGTGAAATTCTGACCGCGCGGGTTAGGGATTTTTTCAAAAAAAGTTTTTCCGCCGCTCAACTTGTCGAGGCCTGATTTCCATTAATTTGATGAAAAACCCTTCTGTTTTCACCGCCAAATCTTCCAGGGGAGTCTTGGCAAAATTTTGGCACCATTTTTGAGGAAATTGGAGAACGTCAGATTTTTGGTGAAATTCTGACCGCGCGGGTTAGGGATTTTTTCAAAAAAAGTTTTTCTGCAGGTCAACTTGTCGAGGCCTGATTTCCATTAATTTGATGAAAAACCCTTCTGTTTTCACCGCCAAATCTTCCAGGGGAGTCTTGGCAAAATTTTGGCACCATTTTTGAGGAAATTGGAGAACGTCAGATTTTTGGTGAAATTCTGACCGCGCGGGTTAGGGATTTTTTCAAAAAAAGTTTTCCTGCAGCTCAACTTGTCGAGGCCTGATTTCCATTAATTTGATGAAAAACCCTTCTGTTTTCACCGCCAAATCTTCCAGGGGAGTCTTGGCAAAATTTTGGCACCATTTTTGAGGAAATTGGAGAACGTCAGATTTTTGGTGAAATTCTGACCGCGCGGGTTAGGGATTTTTTCAAAAAAAGTTTTTCCGCCGCTCAACTTGTCGAGGCCTGATTTCCATTAATTTGATGAAAAACCCTTCTGTTTTCACCGCCAAATCTTCCAGGGGAGTCTTGGCAAAATTTTGGCACCATTTTTGAGGAAATTGGAGAACGTCAGATTTTTGGTGAAATTCTGACCGCGCGGGTTAGGGATTTTTTCAAAAAAAGTTTTTCTGCAGGTCAACTTGTCGAGGCCTGATTTCCATTAATTTGATGAAAAACCCTTCTGTTTTCACCGCCAAATCTTCCAGGGGAGTCTTGGCAAAATTTTGGCACCATTTTTGAGGAAATTGGAGAACGTCAGATTTTTGGTGAAATTCTGACCGCGCGGGTTAGGGATTTTTTCAAAAAAAGTTTTTCCGCCGCTCAACTTGTCGAGGCCTGATTTCCATTAATTTGATGAAAAACCCTTCTGTTTTCACCGCCAAATCTTCCAGGGGAGTCTTGGCAAAATTTTGGCACCATTTTTGAGGAAATTGGAGAACGTCAGATTTTTGGTGAAATTCTGACCGCGCGGGTTAGGGATTTTTTCAAAAAAAGTTTTTCTGCAGGTCAACTTGTCGAGGCCTGATTTCCATTAATTTGATGAAAAACCCTACTGTTTTCACCGCCAAATCTTCCAGGGGAGTCTTGGCAAAATTTTGGCACCATTTTTGAGGAAATTGGAGAACGTCAGATTTTTGGTGAAATTCTGACCGCGCGGGTTAGGGATTTTTTCAAAAAAAGTTTTTCTGCAGGTCAACTTGTCGAGGCCTGATTTCCATTAATTTGATGAAAAACCCTTCTGTTTTCACCGCCAAATCTTCCAGGGGAGTCTTGGCAAAATTTTGGCACCATTTTTGAGGAAATTGGAGAACGTCAGATTTTTGGTGAAATTCTGACCGCGCGGGTTAGGGATTTTTTCAAAAAAAGTTTTTCCGCCGCTCAACTTGTCGAGGCCTGATTTCCATTAATTTGATGAAAAACCCTTCTGTTTTCACCTGCCAAATCTTCCAGGGGAGTCTTGGCAAAATTTTGGCACCATTTTTGAGGAAATTGGAGAACGTCAGATTTTTGGTGAAATTCTGACCGCGCGGGTTAGGGATTTTTTCAAAAAAAGTTTTTCCGCCGCTCAACTTGTCGAGGCCTGATTTCCATTAATTTGATGAAAAACCCTTCTGTTTTCACCGCCAAATCTTCCAGGGGAGTCTTGGCAAAATTTTGGCACCATTTTTGAGGAAATTGGAGAACGTCAGATTTTTGGTGAAATTCTGACCGCGCGGGTTAGGGATTTTTTCAAAAAAAGTTTTTCTGCAGGTCAACTTGTCGAGGCCTGATTTCCATTAATTTGATGAAAAACCCTTCTGTTTTCACCGCCAAATCTTCCAGGGGAGTCTTGGCAAAATTTTGGCACCATTTTTGAGGAAATTGGAGAACGTCAGATTTTTGGTGAAATTCTGACCGCGCGGGTTAGGGATTTTTTCAAAAAAAGTTTTTCCGCCGCTCAACTTGTCGAGTCCTGATTTCCATTAATTTGATGAAAAACCCTTCTGTTTTCACCGCCAAATCTTCCAGGGGAGTCTTGGCAAAATTTTGGCACCATTTTTGAGGAAATTGGAGAACGTCAGATTTTTGGTGAAATTCTGACCGCGCGGGTTAGGGATTTTTTCAAAAAAAGTTTTTCTGCCAGTCAACTTGTCGAGGCCTGATTTCCATTAATTTGATGAAAAACCCTTCTGTTTTCACCGCCAAATCTTCCATGGGAGTCTTGGCAAAATTTTGGCACCATTTTTGAGGAAATTGGAGAACGTCAGATTTTTGGTGAAATTCTGACCGCGCGGGTTAGGGATTTTTTCAAAAAAAGTTTTTCCGCCGCTCAACTTGTCGAGGCCTGATTTCCATTAATTTGATGAAAAACCCTTCTGTTTTCACCGCCAAATCTTCCAGGGGAGTCTTGGCAAAATTTTGGCACCATTTTTGAGGAAATTGGAGAACGTCAGATTTTTGGTGAAATTCTGACCGCGCGGGTTAGGGATTTTTTCAAAAAAAGTTTTTCTGCAGGTCAACTTGTCGAGGCCTGATTTCCATTAATTTGATGAAAAACCCTACTGTTTTCACCGCCAAATCTTCCAGGGGAGTCTTGGCAAAATTTTGGCACCATTTTTGAGGAAATTGGAGAACGTCAGATTTTTGGTGAAATTCTGACCGCGCGGGTTAGGGATTTTTTCAAAAAAAGTTTTTGCGCCGCTCAACTTGTCGAGTCCTGATTTCCATTAATTTGATGAAAAACCCTTCTGTTTTCACCGCCAAATCTTCCAGGGGAGTCTTGGCAGAATTTTGGCACCATTTTTGAGGAAATTGGAGAACGTCAGATTTTTGGTGAAATTCAGACCCCGCGGGTTAGGGATTTTTTCAAAAAAAGTTTTTCTGCAAGTCGACGTCTCGAGGCCTGATTTCCTTTAATTTGATGAAAAACCCTTCTGTTTTCACCGCCAAATCTTCCAGGGGAGTCTTGGCAAAATGTTGGCACCATTTTTGAGGAAATTGGAGAACGTCAGATTTTTGGTGAAATTCTGACCGCGCGGGTTAGGGATTTTTTCAAAAAAAGTTTTTCTGCAGGTCAACTTGTCGAGGCACCATTTTTGAGGAAAAAATCCCTAACCCGCGCGGTCAGAATTTCACCAAAAATCTGACGTTCTCCAATTTCCTCAAAAATGGTGCCAAAATTCTGCCAAGACTCCCCTGGAAGATTTGGCGGTGAAAACAGTAGGGTTTTTCATCAAATTAATGGAAATCAGGCCTCGACAAGTCGACCTGCAGAAAAACTTTTTTTGAAAAAATCCCTAACCCGCGCGATCAGAATTTCACCAAAAATCTGACGTTCTCCAATTTCCTCAAAAATGGTGCCAAAATTTTGCCAAGACTCCCCTGGAAGATTTGGCATTGAAAACAGAAGGGTTTTTCATCAAATTAATGGAAATCAGGCCTCGACAAGTTGACCTGCAGAAAAACTTTTTTTGAAAAAATCCCTAACCCGCGCGGTCAGAATTTCACCAAAAATCTGACGTTCTCCAATTTCCTCAAAAATGGTGCCAAAATTTTGCAAAGACTCCCCTGGGAGATTTGGCGGTGAAAACAGAAGGGTTTTTCATCAAATTAAAGGAAATCAGGCCTCGAGACGTCGACTTGCAGAAAAACTTTTTTTGAAAAAATCCCTAACCCGCGCGGTCAGAATTTCACCAAAAATCTGACGTTCTCCAATTTCCTCAAAAATGGTGCCAACATTTTGCCAAGACTCCCCTGGAAGATTTGGCGGTGAAAACAGAAGGGTTTTTCATCAAATTAATGGAAATCAGGCCTCGACAAGTTGAGCGGCGGAAAAACTTTTTTTGAAAAAATCCCTAACCCGCGCGGTCAGAATTTCACCAAAAATCTGACGTTCTCCAATTTCCTCAAAAATGGTGCCAAAATTTTGCCAAGACTCCCCTGGAAGATTTGGCGGTGAAAACAGAAGGGTTTTTCATCAAATTAATGGAAATCAGGCCTCGACAAGTTGACCTGCAGAAAAACTTTTTTTGAAAAAATCCCTAACCCGCGCGGTCAGAATTTCACCAAAAATCTGACGTTCTCCAATTTCCTCAAAAATGGTGCCAAAATTTTGCCAAGACTCCAAAGGAATATTTGGCGGTGAAAACAGAAGGGTTTTTCATCAAATTAAAGGAAATCAGGCCTCGAGACGTCGACTTGCAGAAAAACTTTTTTTGAAAAAATCCCTAACCCGCGGGGTCAGAATTTCACCAAAAATCTGACGTTCTCCAATTTCCTCAAAAATGGTGCCAAAATTTTGCCAAGACTCCCCTGGAAGATTTGGCGGTGCAAACAGTAGGGTTTTTCATCAAATTAATGGAAATCAGGCCTCGACAAGTTGACCTGCAGAAAAACTTTTTTTTGAAAAAATCCCTAACCCGCGCGGTCAGAATTTCACCAAAAATCTGACGTTCTCCAATTTCCTCAAAAATGGTGCCAAAATTTAGCAAAGACTCCCCTGGGAGATTTGGCGGTGAAAACAGAAGGGTTTTTCATCAAATTAATGGAAATCAGGCCTCGACAAGTTGAGCGGCGGAAAAACTTTTTTTGAAAAAAATCCCTAACCCGCGCGGTCAGAATTTCACCAAAAATCTGACGTTCTCCAATTTCCTCAAAAATGGTGCCAAAATTTTGCCAAGACTCCCCTGGAAGATTTGGCAGTGAAAACAGAAGGGTTTTTCATCAAATTAATGGAAATCAGGCCTCGACAAGTTGACCTGCAGAAAAACTTTTTTTGAAAAAATCCCTAACCCGCGGGGTCAGAATTTCACCAAAAATCTGACGTTCTCCAATTTCCTCAAAAATGGTGCCAAAATTTTGCCAAGACTCCCCTGGAAGATTTGGCGGTGCAAACAGTAGGGTTTTTCATCAAATTAATGGAAATCAGGCCTCGACAAGTTGACCTGCAGAAAAACTTTTTTTGAAAAAATCCCTAACCCGCGCGGTCAGAATTTCACCAAAAATCTGACGTTCTCCAATTTCCTCAAAAATGGTGCCAAAATTTTGCAAAGACTCCCCTGGGAGATTTGGCGGTGAAAACAGAAGGGTTTTTCATCAAATTAATGGAAATCAGGCCTCGACAAGTTGAGCGGTGGAAAAACTTTTTTTGAAAAAATCCCTAACCCGCGCGGTCAGAATTTCACCAAAAATCTGACGTTCTCCAATTTCCTCAAAAATGGTGCCAAAATTTTGCAAAGACTCCCCTGGGAGATTTGGCGGTGAAAACAGAAGGGTTTTTCATCAAATTAATGGAAATCAGGCCTCGACAAGTTGAGCGGCGGAAAAACTTTTTTTGAAAAAATCCCTAACCCGCGCGGTCAGAATTTCACCAAAAATCTGACGTTCTCCAATTTCCTCAAAAATGGTTCCAAAATTTTGCCAAGACTCCCCTGGAAGATTTGGCAGTGAAAACAGAAGGGTTTTTCAACTAATTAATGGAAATCAGGCCTCGACAAGTTGACCTGCAGAAAAACTTTTTTTGAAAAAATCCCTAACCCGCGCGGTCAGAATTTCACCAAAAATCTGACGTTCTCCAATTTCCTCAAAAATGGTGCCAAAATTTTGCCAAGACTCCAAAGGAATATTTGGCGGTGAAAACAGAAGGGTTTTTCATCAAATTAAAGGAAATCAGGCCTCGAGACATCGACTTGCAGAAAAACTTTTTTTGAAAAAATCCCTAACCCGCGGGGTCAGAATTTCACCAAAAATCTGACGTTCTCCAATTTCCTCAAAAATGGTGCCAAAATTTTTCCAAGACTCCCCTGGAAGATTTGGCGGTGCAAACAGTAGGGTTTTTCATCAAATTAATGGAAATCAGGCCTCGACAAGTTGACCTGCAGAAAAACTTTTTTTGAAAAAATCCCTAACCCGCGCGGTCAGAATTTCACCAAAAATCTGACGTTCTCCAATTTCCTCAAAAATGGTGCCAAAATTCTGCCAAGACTCCCCTGGAAGATTTGGCGGTGAAAACAGAAGGGTTTTTCATCAAATTAATGGAAATTCTGACCGCGCGGGTTAGGGATTTTTTCAAAAAAAAATTCGGCCGCTCAACTTGTCGAGGCTTGATTTCCATTAATTTGATGAAAAACCCTTCTGTTTTCACTGCCAAATCTTCCAGGGGAGTCTTGGCAAAATTTTGGCACCATTTTTGAGGAAATTGGAGAACGTCAGATTTTTGGTGAAATTCTGACCGCGCGGGTTAGGGATTTTTTCAAAAAAAGTTTTTCCGCCGCTCAACTTGTCGAGGCCTGATTTCCATTAATTTGATGAAAAACCCTTCTGTTTTCACCGCCAAATCTCCCAGGGGAGTCTTGGCAAAATTTTGGCACCATTTTTGAGGAAATTGGAGAACGTCAGATTTTTGGTGAAATTCTGACCGCGCGGGTTAGGGATTTTTTCAAAAAAAGTTTTTCCGCCGCTCAACTTGTCGAGTCCTGATTTCCATTAATTTGATGAAAAACCCTTCTGTTTTCACCGCCAAATCTTCCAGGGGAGTCTTGGCAAAATTTTGGCACCATTTTTGAGGAAATTGGAGAACGTCAGATTTTTGGTGAAATTCTGACCGCGCGGGTTAGGGATTTTTTCAAAAAAAGTTTTTCTGCAGGTCAACTTCTCGAGGCCTGATTTCCTTTAATTTGATGAAAAACCCTTCTGTTTTCACCGCCAAATCTTCCAGGGGAGTCTTGGCAAAATGTTGGCACCATTTTTGAGGAAAATGGAGAATGTCAGATTTTTGGTGAAATTCTGACCCCGCGGGTTAGGGATTTTTTCAAAAAAAGTTTTTCTGCAAGTCGACGTCTCGAGGCCTGATTTCCTTTCATTTGATGAAAAACCCTTCTGTTTTCACGGCCAAATATTCCTTTGGAGTCTTGGCAAAATTTTGGCACCATTTTTGAGGAAATTGGAGAACGTCAGATTTTTGGTGAAATTCTGACCGCGCGGGTTAGGGATTTTTTCAAAAAAAGTTTTTCCGCCGCTCAACTTGTCGAGGCCTGATTTCCATTAATTTGATGAAAAACCCTTCTGTTTTCACCGACAAATCTTCCAGGGGAGTCTTGGCAAAATGTTGGCACCATTTTTGAGGAAATTGGAGAACGTCAGATTTTTGGTGAAATTCAGACCCCGCGGGTAAGGGATTTTTTCAAAAAAAGTTTTTCTGCAAGTCGACGTCTCGAGGCCTGATTTCCTTTAATTTGATGAAAAACCCTTCTGTTTTCACCGCCAAATCTTCCAGGGGAGTCTTGGCAAAATGTTGGCACCATTTTTGAGGAAATTGGAGAACGTCAGATTTTTGGTGAAATTCTGACCGCGCGGGTTAGGGATTTTTTCAAAAAAAGTTTTTCTGCAGGTCAACTTGTCGAGGCCTGATTTCCTTTAATTTAATGAAAAACCCTTCTGTTTTCACCGCCAAATCTTCCAGGGGAGTCTTGGCAAAATTTTGGCACCATTTTTGAGGAAATTGGAGAACGTCAGATTTTTGGTGAAATTCTGACCGCGCGGGTTAGGGATTTTTTCAAAAAAAGTTTTTCTGCAGGTCAACTTGTCGAGGCCTGATTTCCATTAATTTGATGAAAAACCCTACTGTTTTCACCGCCAAATCTTCCAGGGGAGTCTTGGCAAAATTTTGGCACCATTTTTGAGGAAATTGGAGAACGTCAGATTTTTGGTGAAATTCTGACCGCGCGGGTTAGGGATTTTTTCAAAAAAAAATTCCGCCGCTCAACTTGTCGAGGCCCGATTTCTATTAATTTGATGAAAAACCCTTCTGTTTTCACTGCCAAATCTTCCAGGGGAGTATTGGCAAAATTTTGGCACAATTTTTGAGGAAATTGGAGAACGTCAGATTTTTGGTGAAATTCTGACCGCGCGGGTTAGGGATTTTTTCAAAAAAAGTTTTTCTGCAGGTCAACTTGTCGAGGCCTGATTTCCATTAATTTGATGAAAAACCCTACTGTTTTCACCGCCAAATATTCTAGGGGAGTCTTGGCAAAATTTTGGCACCATTTTTGAGGAAATTGGAGAACGTCAGATTTTTGGTGAAATTCTGACCGCGCGGGTTAGGGATTTTTTCAAAAAAAAATTCCGCCGCTCAACTTGTCGAGGCCTGATTTCCATTAATTTGATGAAAAACCCTTCTGTTTTCACCGCCAAATCTTCCAGGGGAGTCTTGGCAAAATGTTGGCACCATTTTTGAGGAAATTGGAGAATGTCAGATTTTTGGTGAAATTCTGACCCCGCGGGTTAGGGATTTTTTCAAAAAAAGTTTTTCTGCAAGTCGACGTCTCGAGGGCTGATTTCCTTTCATTTGATGAAAAACCCTTCTGTTTTCACCGCCAAATATTCCTTTGGAGTCTTGGCAAAATTTTGGCACCATTTTTGAGGAAATTGGAGAACGTCAGATTTTTGGTGAAATTCTGACCGCGCGGGTTAGGGATTTTTTCAAAAAAAAATTACGCCGCTCAACTTGTCGAGGCCCGATTTCTATTAATTTGATGAAAAACCCTTCTGTTTTCACTGCCAAATCTTCCAGGGGAGTCTTGGCAAAATTTTGGCACCATTTTTGAGGAAATTGGAGAACGTCAGATTTTTGGTGAAATTCTGACCGCGCGGGTTAGGGATTTTTTCAAAAAAAGTTTTTCCGCCGCTCAACTTGTCGAGGGCTGATTTCCATTAATTTGATGAAAAACCCTACTGTTTTCACCGCCAAATATTCCAGGGGAGTCTTGGCAAAATTTTGGCACCATTTTTGAGGAAATTGGAGAACGTCAGATTTTTGGTGAAATTCTGACCGCGCGGGTTAGGGATTTTTTCAAAAAAAATTCCGCCGCTCAACTTGTCGAGGCCTGATTTCCATTAATTTGATGAAAAACCCTTCTGTTTTCACCGCCAAATCTTCCAGGGGAGTCTTGGCAAAATTTTGGCACCATTTTTGAGGAAATTGGAGAACGTCAGATTTTTGGTGAAATTCTGACCGCGCGGGTTAGGGATTTTTTCAAAAAAAGTTTTTCCGCCGCTCAACTTGTCGAGTCCTGATTTCCATTAATTTGATGAAAAACCCTTTTGTTTTCACCGCCAAATCTTCCAGGGGAGTCTTGGCAAAATTTTGGCACCATTTTTGAGGAAATTGGAGAACGTCAGATTTTTGGTGAAATTCTGACCGCGCGGGTTAGGGATTTTTTCAAAAAAAGTTTTTCTGCAAGTCGACGTCTCGAGGGCTGATTTCCTTTAATTTGATGAAAAACCCTTCTGTTTTCACCGCCAAATATTCCTTTGGAGTCTTTGCAAAATTTTGGCACCATTTTTGAGGAAATTGGAGAACGTCAGATTTTTGGTGAAATTCTGACCGCGCGGGTTAGGGATTTTTTCAAAAAAAGTTTTTCTGCAGGTCAACTTGTCGAGGCCTGATTTCCATTAATTTGATGAAAAACCCTTCTGTTTTCACCGCCAAATCTTCCAGGGGAGTCTTGGCAAAATTTTGGCACCATTTTTGAGGAAATTGGAGAACGTCAGATTTTTGGTGAAATTCTGACCGCGCGGGTTAGGGATTTTTTCAAAAAAAGTTTTTCTGCAGGTCAACTTGTCGAGGCCTGATTTCCATTAATTTGATGAAAAACCCTTCTGTTTTCACCGCCAAATCTTCCAGGGGAGTCTTGGCAAAATTTTGGCACCATTTTTGAGGAAATTGGAGAACGTCAGATTTTTGGTGAAATTCTGACCGCGCGGGTTAGGGATTTTTTCAAAAAAAGTTTTTCCGCCGCTCAACTTGTCGAGTCCTGATTTCCATTAATTTGATGAAAAACCCTTCTGTTTTCACCGCCAAATCTTCCAGGGGAGTCTTGGCAAAATTTTGGCACCATTTTTGAAGGAAATTGGAGAACGTCAGATTTTTGGTGAAATTCTGACCGCGCGGGTTAGGGATTTTTTCAAAAAAAGTTTTTCTGCAGGTCAACTTGTCGAGGCCTGATTTCCATTAATTTGATGAAAAACCCTTCTGTTTTCACTGCCAAATCTTCCAGGGGAGTCTTGGCAAAATTTTGGCACCATTTTTGAGGAAATTGGAGAACGTCAGATTTTTGGTGAAATTCTGACCCCGCGGGTTAGGGATTTTTTCAAAAAAAGTTTTTCTGCAGGTCAACTTGTCGAGGCCTGATTTCCATTAATTTGATGAAAAACCCTTCTGTTTTCACCGCCAAATCTTCCAGGGGAGTCTTGGCAAAATTTTGGCACCATTTTTGAGGAAATTGGAGAACGTCAGATTTTTGGTGAAATTCTGACCGCGCGGGTTAGGGATTTTTTCAAAAAAAGTTTTTCTGCAGGTCAACTTGTCGAGGCCTGATTTCCATTAATTTGATGAAAAACCCTTCTGTTTTCACCGCCAAATCTTCCTTCGGAGTCTTGGCAAAATTTTGGCACCATTTTTGAGGAAATTGGAGAACGTCAGATTTTTGGTGAAATTCTGACCGCGCGGGTTAGGGATTTTTTCAAAAAAAGTTTTTCTGCAGGTCAACTTGTCGAGGCCTGATTTCCATTAATTTGATGAAAAACCCTTCTGTTTTCACCGCCAAATCTTCCAGGGGAGTCTTGGCAAAATTTTGGCACCATTTTTGAGGAAATTGGAGAACGTCAGATTTTTGGTGAAATTCTGACCGCGCGGGTTAGGGATTTTTTCAAAAAAAGTTTTTCCCGCAGGTCAACTTGTCGAGGCCTGATTTCCATTAATTTGATGAAAAACCCTTCTGTTTTCACCGCCAAATCTTCCAGGGGAGTCTTGGCAAAATTTTGGCACCATTTTTGAGGAAATTGGAGAACGTCAGATTTTTGGTGAAATTCTGACCGCGCGGGTTAGGGATTTTTTCAAAAAAAGTTTTTCTGCAGTCAACTTGTCGAGGCCTGATTTCCATTAATTTGATGAAAAACCCTTCTGTTTTCACCGCCAAATCTTCCAGGGGAGTCTTGGCAAAATTTTGGCACCATTTTTGAGGAAATTGGAGAACGTCAGATTTTTGGTGAAATTCTGACCGCGCGGGTTAGGGATTTTTTCAAAAAAAGTTTTTCTGCAGGTCAACTTGTCGAGGCCTGATTTCCATTAATTTGATGAAAAACCCTTCTGTTTTCACCGCCAAATCTTCCAGGGGAGTCTTGGCAAAATTTTGGCACCATTTTTGAGGAAATTGGAGAACGTCAGATTTTTGGTGAAATTCTGACCGCGCGGGTTAGGGATTTTTTCAAAAAAAGTTTTTCTGCAGGTCAACTTGTCGAGGCCTGATTTCCATTAATTTGATGAAAAACCCTTCTGTTTTCACCGCCAAATATTCCTTTGGAGTCTTGGCAAAATTTTGGCACCATTTTTGAGGAAATTGGAGAACGTCAGATTTTTGGTGAAATTCTGACCGCGCGGGTTAGGGATTTTTTCAAAAAAAGTTTTTCTGCAAGTCGACGTCTCGAGGCCTGATTTCCATTAATTTGATGAAAAACCCTTCTGTTTTCACCGCCAAATATTCCTTCGGAGTCTTGGCAAAATTTTGGCACCATTTTTGAGGAAATTGGAGAACGTCAGATTTTTGGTGAAATTCTGACCGCGCGGGTTAGGGATTTTTTCAAAAAAAGTTTTTCTGCAGGTCAACTTGTCGAGGCCTGATTTCCATTAATTTGATGAAAAACCCTTCTGTTTTCACCGCCAAATCTTCCAGGGGAGTCTTGGCAAAATGTTGGCACCATTTTTGAGGAAATTGGAGAACGTCAGATTTTTGGTGAAATTCTGACCGCGCGGGTTAGGGATTTTTTCAAAAAAAGTTTTTCTGCAGGTCAACTTGTCGAGGCCTGATTTCCATTAATTTGATGAAAAACCCTTCTGTTTTCACCGCCAAATCTTCCAGGGGAGTCTTGGCAAAATGTTGGCACCATTTTTGAGGAAATTGGAGAACGTCAGATTTTTGGTGAAATTCTGACCGCGCGGGTTAGGGATTTTTTCAAAAAAAGTTTTTCTGCAGGTCAACTTGTCGAGGCCTGATTTCCATTAATTTGATGAAAAACCCTTCTGTTTTCACCGCCAAATCTTCCAGGGGAGTCTTGGCAAAATTTTGGCACCATTTTTGAGGAAATTGGAGAACGTCAGATTTTTGGTGAAATTCTGACCGCGCGGGTTAGGGATTTTTTCAAAAAAAGTTTTTCTGCAGGTCAACTTGTCGAGGCCTGATTTCCATTAATTTGATGAAAAACCCTACTGTTTTCACCGCCAAATCTTCCAGGGGAGTCTTGGCAAAATTTTGGCACCATTTTTGAGGAAATTGGAGAACGTCAGATTTTTGGTGAAATTCTGACCGCGCGGGTTAGGGATTTTTTCAAAAAAAGTTTTTCCTGCAGGTCAACTTGTCGAGGCCTGATTTCCATTAATTTGATGAAAAACCCTTCTGTTTTCACCGCCAAATCTTCCAGGGGAGTCTTGGCAAAATTTTGGCACCATTTTTGAGGAAATTGGAGAACGTCAGATTTTTGGTGAAATTCTGACCGCGCGGGTTAGGGATTTTTTCAAAAAAAGTTTTTCTGCAGGTCAACTTGTCGAGGCCTGATTTCCATTAATTTGATGAAAAACCCTTCTGTTTTCACCGCCAAATCTTCCAGGGGAGTCTTGGCAAAATTTTGGCACCATTTTTGAGGAAATTGGAGAACGTCAGATTTTTGGTGAAATTCTGACCGCGCGGGTTAGGGATTTTTTCAAAAAAAGTTTTTCTGCAGGTCAACTTGTCGAGGCCTGATTTCCATTAATTTGATGAAAAACCCTTCTGTTTTCACCGCCAAATCTTCCAGGGGAGTCTTGGCAAAATTTTGGCACCATTTTTGAGGAAATTGGAGAACGTCAGATTTTTGGTGAAATTCTGACCGCGCGGGTTAGGGATTTTTTCAAAAAAAGTTTTTCTGCCAGTCAACTTGTCGAGGCCTGATTTCCATTAATTTGATGAAAAACCCTTCTGTTTTCACCGCCAAATCTTCCAGGGGAGTCTTGGCAAAATTTTGGCACCATTTTTGAGGAAATTGGAGAACGTCAGATTTTTGGTGAAATTCTGACCGCGCGGGTTAGGGATTTTTTCAAAAAAAGTTTTTCTGCAGGTCAACTTGTCGAGGCCTGATTTCCATTAATTTGATGAAAAACCCTTCTGTTTTCACCGCCAAATCTTCCAGGGGAGTCTTGGCAAAATTTTGGCACCATTTTTGAGGAAATTGGAGAACGTCAGATTTTTGGTGAAATTCTGACCGCGCGGGTTAGGGATTTTTTCAAAAAAAGTTTTTCTGCAGGTCAACTTGTCGAGGCCTGATTTCCATTAATTTGATGAAAAACCCTTCTGTTTTCACCGCCAAATCTTCCAGGGGAGTCTTGGCAAAATTTTGGCACCATTTTTGAGGAAATTGGAGAACGTCAGATTTTTGGTGAAATTCTGACCGCGCGGGTTAGGGATTTTTTCAAAAAAAGTTTTTCTGCAGGTCAACTTGTCGAGGCCTGATTTCCATTAATTTGATGAAAAACCCTTCTGTTTTCACCGCCAAATCTTCCAGGGGAGTCTTGGCAAAATTTTGGCACCATTTTTGAGGAAATTGGAGAACGTCAGATTTTTGGTGAAATTCTGACCGCGCGGGTTAGGGATTTTTTCAAAAAAAGTTTTTCTGCAGGTCAACTTGTCGAGGCCTGATTTCCATTAATTTGATGAAAAACCCTTCTGTTTTCACCGCCAAATCTTCCAGGGGAGTCTTGGCAAAATTTTGGCACCATTTTTGAGGAAATTGGAGAACGTCAGATTTTTGGTGAAATTCTGACCGCGCGGGTTAGGGATTTTTTCAAAAAAAGTTTTTCTGCAGGTCAACTTGTCGAGGCCTGATTTCCATTAATTTGATGAAAAACCCTTCTGTTTTCACCGCCAAATCTTCCAGGGGAGTCTTGGCAAAATTTTGGCACCATTTTTGAGGAAATTGGAGAACGTCAGATTTTTGGTGAAATTCTGACCGCGCGGGTTAGGGATTTTTTCAAAAAAAGTTTTTCTGCAAGTCGACTTGTCGAGGCCTGATTTCCATTAATTTGATGAAAAACCCTTCTGTTTTCACCGCCAAATCTTCCTTGGGAGTCTTGGCAAAATTTTGGCACCATTTTTGAGGAAATTGGAGAACGTCAGATTTTTGGTGAAATTCTGACCGCGCGGGTTAGGGATTTTTTCAAAAAAAGTTTTTCTGCAAGTCGACGTCTCGAGGCCTGATTTCCATTAATTTGATGAAAAACCCTTCTGTTTTCACCGCCAAATCTTCCAGGGGAGTCTTGGCAAAATTTTGGCACCATTTTTGAGGAAATTGGAGAACGTCAGATTTTTGGTGAAATTCTGACCGCGCGGGTTAGGGATTTTTTCAAAAAAAGTTTTTCTGCAGGTCAACTTGTCGAGGCCTGATTTCCATTAATTTGATGAAAAACCCTTCTGTTTTCACCGCCAAATCTTCCAGGGGAGTCTTGGCAAAATTTTGGCACCATTTTTGAGGAAATTGGAGAACGTCAGATTTTTGGTGAAATTCTGACCGCGCGGGTTAGGGATTTTTTCAAAAAAAGTTTTTCTGCAGGTCAACTTGTCGAGGCCTGATTTCCATTAATTTGATGAAAAACCCTTCTGTTTTCACCGCCAAATCTTCCAGGGGAGTCTTGGCAAAATTTTGGCACCATTTTTGAGGAAATTGGAGAACGTCAGATTTTTGGTGAAATTCTGACCGCGCGGGTTAGGGATTTTTTCAAAAAAAGTTTTTCTGCAGGTCAACTTGTCGAGGCCTGATTTCCATTAATTTGATGAAAAACCCTTCTGTTTTCACCGCCAAATCTTCCAGGGGAGTCTTGGCAAAATTTTGGCACCATTTTTGAGGAAATTGGAGAACGTCAGATTTTTGGTGAAATTCTGACCGCGCGGGTTAGGGATTTTTTCAAAAAAAGTTTTTCTGCAGGTCAACTTGTCGAGGCCTGATTTCCATTAATTTGATGAAAAACCCTTCTGTTTTCACCGCCAAATCTTCCAGGGGAGTCTTGGCAAAATTTTGGCACCATTTTTGAGGAAATTGGAGAACGTCAGATTTTTGGTGAAATTCTGACCGCGCGGGTTAGGGATTTTTTCAAAAAAAGTTTTTCTGCAGGTCAACTTGTCGAGGCCTGATTTCCATTAATTTGATGAAAAACCCTTCTGTTTTCACCGCCAAATCTTCCAGGGGAGTCTTGGCAAAATTTTGGCACCATTTTTGAGGAAATTGGAGAACGTCAGATTTTTGGTGAAATTCTGACCGCGCGGGTTAGGGATTTTTTCAAAAAAAGTTTTTCTGCAGTCAACTTGTCGAGGCCTGATTTCCATTAATTTGATGAAAAACCCTTCTGTTTTCACCGCCAAATCTTCCAGGGGAGTCTTGGCAAAATTTTGGCACCATTTTTGAGGAAATTGGAGAACGTCAGATTTTTGGTGAAATTCTGACCGCGCGGGTTAGGGATTTTTTCAAAAAAAGTTTTTCTGCAGTCAACTTGTCGAGGCCTGATTTCCATTAATTTGATGAAAAACCCTTCTGTTTTCACCGCCAAATCTTCCAGGGGAGTCTTGGCAAAATTTTGGCACCATTTTTGAGGAAATTGGAGAACGTCAGATTTTTGGTGAAATTCTGACCGCGCGGGTTAGGGATTTTTTCAAAAAAAGTTTTTCTGCAGGTCAACTTGTCGAGGCCTGATTTCCATTAATTTGATGAAAAACCCTTCTGTTTTCACCGCCAAATCTTCCAGGGGAGTCTTGGCAAAATTTTGGCACCATTTTTGAGGAAATTGGAGAACGTCAGATTTTTGGTGAAATTCTGACCGCGCGGGTTAGGGATTTTTTCAAAAAAAGTTTTTCTGCAGGTCAACTTGTCGAGGCCTGATTTCCATTAATTTGATGAAAAACCCTTCTGTTTTCACCGCCAAATCTTCCAGGGGAGTCTTGGCAAAATTTTGGCACCATTTTTGAGGAAATTGGAGAACGTCAGATTTTTGGTGAAATTCTGACCGCGCGGGTTAGGGATTTTTTCAAAAAAAGTTTTTCTGCAGGTCAACTTGTCGAGGCCTGATTTCCATTAATTTGATGAAAAACCCTTCTGTTTTCACCGCCAAATCTTCCAGGGGAGTCTTGGCAAAATTTTGGCACCATTTTTGAGGAAATTGGAGAACGTCAGATTTTTGGTGAAATTCTGACCGCGCGGGTTAGGGATTTTTTCAAAAAAAGTTTTTCTGCAGTCAACTTGTCGAGGCCTGATTTCCATTAATTTGATGAAAAACCCTTCTGTTTTCACCGCCAAATCTTCCAGGGGAGTCTTGGCAAAATTTTGGCACCATTTTTGAGGAAATTGGAGAACGTCAGATTTTTGGTGAAATTCTGACCGCGCGGGTTAGGGATTTTTTCAAAAAAAGTTTTTCTGCAGGTCAACTTGTCGAGGCCTGATTTCCATTAATTTGATGAAAAACCCTTCTGTTTTCACCGCCAAATCTTCCAGGGGAGTCTTGGCAAAATTTTGGCACCATTTTTGAGGAAATTGGAGAACGTCAGATTTTTGGTGAAATTCTGACCGCGCGGGTTAGGGATTTTTTCAAAAAAAGTTTTTCTGCAGTCAACTTGTCGAGGCCTGATTTCCATTAATTTGATGAAAAACCCTTCTGTTTTCACCGCCAAATCTTCCAGGGGAGTCTTGGCAAAATTTTGGCACCATTTTTGAGGAAATTGGAGAACGTCAGATTTTTGGTGAAATTCTGACCGCGCGGGTTAGGGATTTTTTCAAAAAAAGTTTTTCTGCAGTCAACTTGTCGAGGCCTGATTTCCATTAATTTGATGAAAAACCCTTCTGTTTTCACCGCCAAATCTTCCAGGGGAGTCTTGGCAAAATTTTGGCACCATTTTTGAGGAAATTGGAGAACGTCAGATTTTTGGTGAAATTCTGACCGCGCGGGTTAGGGATTTTTTCAAAAAAAGTTTTTCTGCCAGTCAACTTGTCGAGGCCTGATTTCCATTAATTTGATGAAAAACCCTTCTGTTTTCACCGCCAAATCTTCCAGGGGAGTCTTGGCAAAATTTTGGCACCATTTTTGAGGAAATTGGAGAACGTCAGATTTTTGGTGAAATTCTGACCGCGCGGGTTAGGGATTTTTTCAAAAAAAGTTTTTCTGCCAGTCAACTTGTCGAGGCCTGATTTCCATTAATTTGATGAAAAACCCTTCTGTTTTCACCGCCAAATCTTCCAGGGGAGTCTTGGCAAAATTTTGGCACCATTTTTGAGGAAATTGGAGAACGTCAGATTTTTGGTGAAATTCTGACCGCGCGGGTTAGGGATTTTTTCAAAAAAAGTTTTTCTGCCAGTCAACTTGTCGAGGCCTGATTTCCATTAATTTGATGAAAAACCCTTCTGTTTTCACCGCCAAATCTTCCAGGGGAGTCTTGGCAAAATTTTGGCACCATTTTTGAGGAAATTGGAGAACGTCAGATTTTTGGTGAAATTCTGACCGCGCGGGTTAGGGATTTTTTCAAAAAAAGTTTTTCTGCCAGGTCAACCTGTGGAGGCCTGATTTCCATTAATTTGATGAAAAACCCTTCTGTTTTCACCGCCAAATCTTCCAGGGGAGTCTTGGCAAAATTTTGGCACCATTTTTGAGGAAATTGGAGAACGTCAGATTTTTGGTGAAATTCTGACCGCGCGGGTTAGGGATTTTTTCAAAAAAAGTTTTTCTGCCAGTCAACTTGTCGAGGCCTGATTTCCATTAATTTGATGAAAAACCCTTCTGTTTTCACCGCCAAATCTTCCAGGGGAGTCTTGGCAAAATTTTGGCACCATTTTTGAGGAAATTGGAGAACGTCAGATTTTTGGTGAAATTCTGACCGCGCGGGTTAGGGATTTTTTCAAAAAAAGTTTTTCTGCAGGTCAACTTGTCGAGGCCTGATTTCCATTAATTTGATGAAAAACCCTTCTGTTTTCACCGCCAAATCTTCCAGGGGAGTCTTGGCAAAATTTTGGCACCATTTTTGAGGAAATTGGAGAACGTCAGATTTTTGGTGAAATTCTGACCGCGCGGGTTAGGGATTTTTTCAAAAAAAGTTTTTCTGCAGGTCAACTTGTCGAGTCCTGATTTCCATTAATTTGATGAAAAACCCTTCTGTTTTCACCGCCAAATCTTCCAGGGGAGTCTTGGCAAAATTTTGGCACCATTTTTGAGGAAATTGGAGAACGTCAGATTTTTGGTGAAATTCTGACCGCGCGGGTTAGGGATTTTTTCAAAAAAAGTTTTTCTGCAGGTCAACTTGTCGAGGCCTGATTTCCATTAATTTGATGAAAAACCCTTCTGTTTTCACCGCCAAATCTTCCAGGGGAGTCTTGGCAAAATTTTGGCACCATTTTTGAGGAAATTGGAGAACGTCAGATTTTTGGTGAAATTCTGACCGCGCGGGTTAGGGATTTTTTCAAAAAAAGTTTTTCTGCAGGTCAACTTGTCGAGGCCTGATTTCCATTAATTTGATGAAAAACCCTTCTGTTTTCACCGCCAAATCTTCCAGGGGAGTCTTGGCAAAATTTTGGCACCATTTTTGAGGAAATTGGAGAACGTCAGATTTTTGGTGAAATTCTGACCGCGCGGGTTAGGGATTTTTTCAAAAAAAGTTTTTCTGCAGGTCAACTTGTCGAGGCCTGATTTCCATTAATTTGATGAAAAACCCTTCTGTTTTCACCGCCAAATCTTCCAGGGGAGTCTTGGCAAAATTTTGGCACCATTTTTGAGGAAATTGGAGAACGTCAGATTTTTGGTGAAATTCTGACCGCGCGGGTTAGGGATTTTTTCAAAAAAAGTTTTTCTGCAGGTCAACTTGTCGAGGCCTGATTTCCATTAATTTGATGAAAAACCCTTCTGTTTTCACCGCCAAATCTTCCAGGGGAGTCTTGGCAAAATTTTGGCACCATTTTTGAGGAAATTGGAGAACGTCAGATTTTTGGTGAAATTCTGACCGCGCGGGTTAGGGATTTTTTCAAAAAAAGTTTTTCTGCAGGTCAACTTGTCGAGGCCTGATTTCCATTAATTTGATGAAAAACCCTTCTGTTTTCACCGCCAAATCTTCCAGGGGAGTCTTGGCAAAATTTTGGCACCATTTTTGAGGAAATTGGAGAACGTCAGATTTTTGGTGAAATTCTGACCGCGCGGGTTAGGGATTTTTTCAAAAAAAGTTTTTCTGCAGTCAACTTGTCGAGGCCTGATTTCCATTAATTTGATGAAAAACCCTTCTGTTTTCACCGCCAAATCTTCCAGGGGAGTCTTGGCAAAATTTTGGCACCATTTTTGAGGAAATTGGAGAACGTCAGATTTTTGGTGAAATTCTGACCGCGCGGGTTAGGGATTTTTTCAAAAAAAGTTTTTCTGCAGGTCAACTTGTCGAGGCCTGATTTCCATTAATTTGATGAAAAACCCTTCTGTTTTCACCGCCAAATCTTCCAGGGGAGTCTTGGCAAAATTTTGGCACCATTTTTGAGGAAATTGGAGAACGTCAGATTTTTGGTGAAATTCTGACCGCGCGGGTTAGGGATTTTTTCAAAAAAAGTTTTTCTGCAGGTCAACTTGTCGAGGCCTGATTTCCATTAATTTGATGAAAAACCCTTCTGTTTTCACCGCCAAATCTTCCAGGGGAGTCTTGGCAAAATTTTGGCACCATTTTTGAGGAAATTGGAGAACGTCAGATTTTTGGTGAAATTCTGACCGCGCGGGTTAGGGATTTTTTCAAAAAAAGTTTTTCTGCCAGTCAACTTGTCGAGGCCTGATTTCCATTAATTTGATGAAAAACCCTTCTGTTTTCACCGCCAAATCTTCCAGGGGAGTCTTGGCAAAATTTTGGCACCATTTTTGAGGAAATTGGAGAACGTCAGATTTTTGGTGAAATTCTGACCGCGCGGGTTAGGGATTTTTTCAAAAAAAGTTTTTCTGCAGGTCAACTTGTCGAGGCCTGATTTCCATTAATTTGATGAAAAACCCTTCTGTTTTCACCGCCAAATCTTCCAGGGGAGTCTTGGCAAAATTTTGGCACCATTTTTGAGGAAATTGGAGAACGTCAGATTTTTGGTGAAATTCTGACCGCGCGGGTTAGGGATTTTTTCAAAAAAAGTTTTTCTGCCAGTCAACTTGTCGAGGCCTGATTTCCATTAATTTGATGAAAAACCCTTCTGTTTTCACCGCCAAATCTTCCAGGGGAGTCTTGGCAAAATTTTGGCACCATTTTTGAGGAAATTGGAGAACGTCAGATTTTTGGTGAAATTCTGACCGCGCGGGTTAGGGATTTTTTCAAAAAAAGTTTTTCTGCCAGGTCAACTTGTCGAGGCCTGATTTCCATTAATTTGATGAAAAACCCTTCTGTTTTCACCGCCAAATCTTCCAGGGGAGTCTTGGCAGAATTTTGGCACCATTTTTGAGGAAATTGGAGAACGTCAGATTTTTGGTGAAATTCTGACCGCGCGGGTTAGGGATTTTTTCAAAAAAAGTTTTTCTGCAGGTCAACTTGTCGAGGCCTGATTTCCATTAATTTGATGAAAAACCCTTCTGTTTTCACCGCCAAATCTTCCAGGGGAGTCTTGGCAAAATTTTGGCACCATTTTTGAGGAAATTGGAGAACGTCAGATTTTTGGTGAAATTCTGACCGCGCGGGTTAGGGATTTTTTCAAAAAAAGTTTTTCTGCAGGTCAACTTGTCGAGGCCTGATTTCCATTAATTTGATGAAAAACCCTTCTGTTTTCACCGCCAAATCTTCCAGGGGAGTCTTGGCAAAATTTTGGCACCATTTTTGAGGAAATTGGAGAACGTCAGATTTTTGGTGAAATTCTGACCGCGCGGGTTAGGGATTTTTTCAAAAAAAGTTTTTCTGCCAGTCAACTTGTCGAGGCCTGATTTCCATTAATTTGATGAAAAACCCTTCTGTTTTCACCGCCAAATCTTCCAGGGGAGTCTTGGCAAAATTTTGGCACCATTTTTGAGGAAATTGGAGAACGTCAGATTTTTGGTGAAATTCTGACCGCGCGGGTTAGGGATTTTTTCAAAAAAAGTTTTTCTGCAGTCAACTTGTCGAGGCCTGATTTCCATTAATTTGATGAAAAACCCTTCTGTTTTCACCGCCAAATCTTCCAGGGGAGTCTTGGCAAAATTTTGGCACCATTTTTGAGGAAATTGGAGAACGTCAGATTTTTGGTGAAATTCTGACCGCGCGGGTTAGGGATTTTTTCAAAAAAAGTTTTTCTGCCAGTCAACTTGTCGAGGCCTGATTTCCATTAATTTGATGAAAAACCCTTCTGTTTTCACCGCCAAATCTTCCAGGGGAGTCTTGGCAAAATTTTGGCACCATTTTTGAGGAAATTGGAGAACGTCAGATTTTTGGTGAAATTCTGACCGCGCGGGTTAGGGATTTTTTCAAAAAAAGTTTTTCTGCCAGGTCAACTTGTCGAGGCCTGATTTCCATTAATTTGATGAAAAACCCTTCTGTTTTCACCGCCAAATCTTCCAGGGGAGTCTTGGCAAAATTTTGGCACCATTTTTGAGGAAATTGGAGAACGTCAGATTTTTGGTGAAATTCTGACCGCGCGGGTTAGGGATTTTTTCAAAAAAAGTTTTTCTGCCAGTCAACTTGTCGAGGCCTGATTTCCATTAATTTGATGAAAAACCCTTCTGTTTTCACCGCCAAATCTTCCAGGGGAGTCTTGGCAAAATTTTGGCACCATTTTTGAGGAAATTGGAGAACGTCAGATTTTTGGTGAAATTCTGACCGCGCGGGTTAGGGATTTTTTCAAAAAAAGTTTTTCTGCAGGTCAACTTGTCGAGGCCTGATTTCCATTAATTTGATGAAAAACCCTTCTGTTTTCACCGCCAAATCTTCCAGGGGAGTCTTGGCAAAATTTTGGCACCATTTTTGAGGAAATTGGAGAACGTCAGATTTTTGGTGAAATTCTGACCGCGCGGGTTAGGGATTTTTTCAAAAAAAGTTTTTCTGCCAGTCAACTTGTCGAGGCCTGATTTCCATTAATTTGATGAAAAACCCTTCTGTTTTCACCGCCAAATCTTCCAGGGGAGTCTTGGCAAAATTTTGGCACCATTTTTGAGGAAATTGGAGAACGTCAGATTTTTGGTGAAATTCTGACCGCGCGGGTTAGGGATTTTTTCAAAAAAAGTTTTTCTGCAGGTCAACTTGTCGAGGCCTGATTTCCATTAATTTGATGAAAAACCCTTCTGTTTTCACCGCCAAATCTTCCAGGGGAGTCTTGGCAAAATTTTGGCACCATTTTTGAGGAAATTGGAGAACGTCAGATTTTTGGTGAAATTCTGACCGCGCGGGTTAGGGATTTTTTCAAAAAAAGTTTTTCTGCAGTCAACTTGTCGAGGCCTGATTTCCATTAATTTGATGAAAAACCCTTCTGTTTTCACCGCCAAATCTTCCAGGGGAGTCTTGGCAAAATTTTGGCACCATTTTTGAGGAAATTGGAGAACGTCAGATTTTTGGTGAAATTCTGACCGCGCGGGTTAGGGATTTTTTCAAAAAAAGTTTTTCTGCAGGTCAACTTGTCGAGGCCTGATTTCCATTAATTTGATGAAAAACCCTTCTGTTTTCACCGCCAAATCTTCCAGGGGAGTCTTGGCAAAATTTTGGCACCATTTTTGAGGAAATTGGAGAACGTCAGATTTTTGGTGAAATTCTGACCGCGCGGGTTAGGGATTTTTTCAAAAAAAGTTTTTCTGCAGTCAACTTGTCGAGGCCTGATTTCCATTAATTTGATGAAAAACCCTTCTGTTTTCACCGCCAAATCTTCCAGGGGAGTCTTGGCAAAATTTTGGCACCATTTTTGAGGAAATTGGAGAACGTCAGATTTTTGGTGAAATTCTGACCGCGCGGGTTAGGGATTTTTTCAAAAAAAGTTTTTCTGCAGGTCAACTTGTCGAGGCCTGATTTCCATTAATTTGATGAAAAACCCTTCTGTTTTCACCGCCAAATCTTCCAGGGGAGTCTTGGCAAAATTTTGGCACCATTTTTGAGGAAATTGGAGAACGTCAGATTTTTGGTGAAATTCTGACCGCGCGGGTTAGGGATTTTTTCAAAAAAAGTTTTTCTGCAGGTCAACTTGTCGAGGCCTGATTTCCATTAATTTGATGAAAAACCCTTCTGTTTTCACCGCCAAATCTTCCAGGGGAGTCTTGGCAAAATTTTGGCACCATTTTTGAGGAAATTGGAGAACGTCAGATTTTTGGTGAAATTCTGACCGCGCGGGTTAGGGATTTTTTCAAAAAAAGTTTTTCTGCCAGTCAACTTGTCGAGGCCTGATTTCCATTAATTTGATGAAAAACCCTTCTGTTTTCACCGCCAAATCTTCCAGGGGAGTCTTGGCAAAATTTTGGCACCATTTTTGAGGAAATTGGAGAACGTCAGATTTTTGGTGAAATTCTGACCGCGCGGGTTAGGGATTTTTTCAAAAAAAGTTTTTCTGCCAGTCAACTTGTCGAGGCCTGATTTCCATTAATTTGATGAAAAACCCTTCTGTTTTCACCGCCAAATCTTCCAGGGGAGTCTTGGCAAAATTTTGGCACCATTTTTGAGGAAATTGGAGAACGTCAGATTTTTGGTGAAATTCTGACCGCGCGGGTTAGGGATTTTTTCAAAAAAAGTTTTTCTGCCAGGTCAACTTGTCGAGGCCTGATTTCCATTAATTTGATGAAAAACCCTTCTGTTTTCACCGCCAAATCTTCCAGGGGAGTCTTGGCAAAATTTTGGCACCATTTTTGAGGAAATTGGAGAACGTCAGATTTTTGGTGAAATTCTGACCGCGCGGGTTAGGGATTTTTTCAAAAAAAGTTTTTCTGCCAGTCAACTTGTCGAGGCCTGATTTCCATTAATTTGATGAAAAACCCTTCTGTTTTCACCGCCAAATCTTCCTCAGGGAGTCTTGGCAAAATTTTGGCACCATTTTTGAGGAAATTGGAGAACGTCAGATTTTTGGTGAAATTCTGACCGCGCGGGTTAGGGATTTTTTCAAAAAAAGTTTTTCTGCCAGTCAACTTGTCGAGGCCTGATTTCCATTAATTTGATGAAAAACCCTTCTGTTTTCACCGCCAAATCTTCCAGGGGAGTCTTGGCAAAATTTTGGCACCATTTTTGAGGAAATTGGAGAACGTCAGATTTTTGGTGAAATTCTGACCGCGCGGGTTAGGGATTTTTTCAAAAAAAGTTTTTCTGCCAGTCAACTTGTCGAGGCCTGATTTCCATTAATTTGATGAAAAACCCTTCTGTTTTCACCGCCAAATCTTCCAGGGGAGTCTTGGCAAAATTTTGGCACCATTTTTGAGGAAATTGGAGAACGTCAGATTTTTGGTGAAATTCTGACCGCGCGGGTTAGGGATTTTTTCAAAAAAAGTTTTTCTGCCAGTCAACTTGTCGAGGCCTGATTTCCATTAATTTGATGAAAAACCCTTCTGTTTTCACCGCCAAATATTCCTTCGGAGACTTGGCAAAATTTTGGCACCATTTTTGAGGAAATTGGAGAACGTCAGATTTTTGGTGAAATTCTGACCGCGCGGGTTAGGGATTTTTTCAAAAAAAGTTTTTCTGCCAGTCAACTTGTCGAGGCCTGATTTCCATTAATTTGATGAAAAACCCTTCTGTTTTCACCGCCAAATCTTCCAGGGGAGTCTTGGCAAAATTTTGGCACCATTTTTGAGGAAATTGGAGAACGTCAGATTTTTGGTGAAATTCTGACCGCGCGGGTTAGGGATTTTTTCAAAAAAAGTTTTTCTGCCAGTCAACTTGTCGAGGCCTGATTTCCATTAATTTGATGAAAAACCCTTCTGTTTTCACCGCCAAATCTTCCAGGGGAGTCTTGGCAAAATTTTGGCACCATTTTTGAGGAAATTGGAGAACGTCAGATTTTTGGTGAAATTCTGACCGCGCGGGTTAGGGATTTTTTCAAAAAAAGTTTTTCTGCCAGTCAACTTGTCGAGGCCTGATTTCCATTAATTTGATGAAAAACCCTTCTGTTTTCAACGCCAAATCTTCCTTCAGAGTCTTGGCAAAATTTTGGCACCATTTTTGAGGAAATTGGAGAACGTCAGATTTTTGGTGAAATTCTGACCGCGCGGGTTAGGGATTTTTTCAAAAAAAGTTTTTCTGCCAGTCAACTTGTCGAGGCCTGATTTCCATTAATTTGATGAAAAACCCTTCTGTTTTCACCGCCAAATCTTCCAGGGGAGTCTTGGCAAAATTTTGGCACCATTTTTGAGGAAATTGGAGAACGTCAGATTTTTGGTGAAATTCTGACCGCGCGGGTTAGGGATTTTTTCAAAAAAAGTTTTTCTGCAGGTCAACTTGTCGAGGCCTGATTTCCATTAATTTGATGAAAAACCCTTCTGTTTTCACCGCCAAATCTTCCAGGGGAGTCTTGGCAAAATTTTGGCACCATTTTTGAGGAAATTGGAGAACGTCAGATTTTTGGTGAAATTCTGACCGCGCGGGTTAGGGATTTTTTCAAAAAAAGTTTTTCTGCCAGTCAACTTGTCGAGGCCTGATTTCCATTAATTTGATGAAAAACCCTTCTGTTTTCACCGCCAAATCTTCCAGGGGAGTCTTGGCAAAATTTTGGCACCATTTTTGAGGAAATTGGAGAACGTCAGATTTTTGGTGAAATTCTGACCGCGCGGGTTAGGGATTTTTTCAAAAAAGGTTTTCCGGCAGTCAACTTGTCGAGGCCTGATTTCCATTAATTTGATGAAAAACCCTTCTGTTTTCACCGCCAAATCTTCCAGGGGAGTCTTGGCAAAATTTTGGCACCATTTTTGAGGAAATTGGAGAACGTCAGATTTTTGGTGAAATTCTGACCGCGCGGGTTAGGGATTTTTTCAAAAAAAGTTTTTCTGCCAGTCAACTTGTCGAGGCCTGATTTCCATTAATTTGATGAAAAACCCTTCTGTTTTCACCGCCAAATCTTCCAGGGGAGTCTTGGCAAAATTTTGGCACCATTTTTGAGGAAATTGGAGAACGTCAGATTTTTGGTGAAATTCTGACCGCGCGGGTTAGGGATTTTTTCAAAAAAGTTTTTCTGCCAGTCAACTTGTCGAGGCCTGATTTCCATTAATTTGATGAAAAACCCTTCTGTTTTCACCGCCAAATCTTCCAGGGGAGTCTTGGCAAAATTTTGGCACCATTTTTGAGGAAATTGGAGAACGTCAGATTTTTGGTGAAATTCTGACCGCGCGGGTTAGGGATTTTTTCAAAAAAAGTTTTTCTGCCAGTCAACTTGTCGAGGCCTGATTTCCATTAATTTGATGAAAAACCCTTCTGTTTTCACCGCCAAATCTTCCAGGGGAGTCTTGGCAAAATTTTGGCACCATTTTTGAGGAAATTGGAGAACGTCAGATTTTTGGTGAAATTCTGACCGCGCGGGTTAGGGATTTTTTCAAAAAAAGTTTTTCTGCCAGTCAACTTGTCGAGGCCTGATTTCCATTAATTTGATGAAAAACCCTTCTGTTTTCACCGCCAAATCTTCCAGGGGAGTCTTGGCAAAATTTTGGCATAATTTTTGAGGAAATTGGAGAACGTCAGATTTTTGGTGAAATTCTGACCGCGCGGGTTAGGGATTTTTTCAAAAAAAGTTTTTCTGCAGTCAACTTGTCGAGGCCTGATTTCCATTAATTTGATGAAAAACCCTTCTGTTTTCACCGCCAAATCTTCCAGGGGAGTCTTGGCAAAATTTTGGCACCATTTTTGAGGAAATTGGAGAACGTCAGATTTTTGGTGAAATTCTGACCGCGCGGGTTAGGGATTTTTTCAAAAAAAGTTTTTCTGCCAGTCAACTTGTCGAGGCCTGATTTCCATTAATTTGATGAAAAACCCTTCTGTTTTCACCGCCAAATCTTCCAGGGGAGTCTTGGCAAAATTTTGGCACCATTTTTGAGGAAATTGGAGAACGTCAGATTTTTGGTGAAATTCTGACCGCGCGGGTTAGGGATTTTTTCAAAAAAAGTTTTTCTGCCAGTCAACTTGTCGAGGCCTGATTTCCATTAATTTGATGAAAAACCCTTCTGTTTTCACCGCCAAATCTTCCAGGGGAGTCTTGGCAAAATTTTGGCACCATTTTTGAGGAAATTGGAGAACGTCAGATTTTTGGTGAAATTCTGACCGCGCGGGTTAGGGATTTTTTCAAAAAAAGTTTTTCTGCCAGTCAACTTGTCGAGGCCTGATTTCCATTAATTTGATGAAAAACCCTTCTGTTTTCAACGCCAAATCTTCCTCACAGTCTTGGCAAAATTTTGGCACCATTTTTGAGGAAATTGGAGAACGTCAGATTTTTGGTGAAATTCTGACCGCGCGGGTTAGGGATTTTTTCAAAAAAAGTTTTTCTGCCAGTCAACTTGTCGAGGCCTGATTTCCATTAATTTGATGAAAAACCCTTCTGTTTTCACCGCCAAATCTTCCAGGGGAGTCTTGGCAAAATTTTGGCACCATTTTTGAGGAAATTGGAGAACGTCAGATTTTTGGTGAAATTCTGACCGCGCGGGTTAGGGATTTTTTCAAAAAAAGTTTTTCTGCCAGTCAACTTGTCGAGGCCTGATTTCCATTAATTTGATGAAAAACCCTTCTGTTTTCACCGTCAAATCTTCCTTCGGAGTCTTGGCAAAATTTTGGCACCATTTTTGAGGAAATTGGAGAACGTCAGATTTTTGGTGAAATTCTGACCGCGCGGGTTAGGGATTTTTTCAAAAAAAGTTTTTCTGCCAGTCAACTTGTCGAGGCCTGATTTCCATTAATTTGATGAAAAACCCTTCTGTTTTCACCGCCAAATCTTCCAGGGGAGTCTTGGCAAAATTTTGGCACCATTTTTGAGGAAATTGGAGAACGTCAGATTTTTGGTGAAATTCTGACCGCGCGGGTTAGGGATTTTTTCAAAAAAAGTTTTTCTGCCAGTCAACTTGTCGAGGCCTGATTTCCATTAATTTGATGAAAAACCCTTCTGTTTTCACCGCCAAATCTTCCAGGGGAGTCTTGGCAAAATTTTGGCACCATTTTTGAGGAAATTGGAGAACGTCAGATTTTTGGTGAAATTCTGACCGCGCGGGTTAGGGATTTTTTCAAAAAAAGTTTTTCTGCCAGTCAACTTGTCGAGGCCTGATTTCCATTAATTTGATGAAAAACCCTTCTGTTTTCACCGCCAAATCTTCCTTCAGAGACTTGGCAAAATTTTGGCACCATTTTTGAGGAAATTGGAGAACGTCAGATTTTTGGTGAAATTCTGACCGCGCGGGTTAGGGATTTTTTCAAAAAAAGTTTTTCTGCCAGTCAACTTGTCGAGGCCTGATTTCCATTAATTTGATGAAAAACCCTTCTGTTTTCACCGCCAAATCTTCCTTCCGAGTCTTGGCAAAATTTTGGCACCATTTTTGAGGAAATTGGAGAACGTCAGATTTTTGGTGAAATTCTGACCGCGCGGGTTAGGGATTTTTTCAAAAAAAGTTTTTCTGCCAGTCAACTTGTCGAGGCCTGATTTCCATTAATTTGATGAAAAACCCTTCTGTTTTCAACGCCAAATCTTCCTGGGGGAGTCTTGGCAAAATTTTGGCACCATTTTTGAGGAAATTGGAGAACGTCAGATTTTTGGTGAAATTCTGACCGCGCGGGTTAGGGATTTTTTCAAAAAAAGTTTTTCTGCCAGTCAACTTGTCGAGGCCTGATTTCCATTAATTTGATGAAAAACCCTTCTGTTTTCACCGCCAAATCTTCCTTCAGAGACTTGGCAAAATTTTGGCACCATTTTTGAGGAAATTGGAGAACGTCAGATTTTTGGTGAAATTCTGACCGCGCGGGTTAGGGATTTTTTCAAAAAAAGTTTTTCTGCCAGTCAACTTGTCGAGGCCTGATTTCCATTAATTTGATGAAAAACCCTTCTGTTTTCACCGCCAAATCTTCCAGGGGAGTCTTGGCAAAATTTTGGCACCATTTTTGAGGAAATTGGAGAACGTCAGATTTTTGGTGAAATTCTGACCGCGCGGGTTAGGGATTTTTTCAAAAAAAGTTTTTCTGCCAGTCAACTTGTCGAGGCCTGATTTCCATTAATTTGATGAAAAACCCTTCTGTTTTCACCGCCAAATCTTCCAGGGGAGTCTTGGCAAAATTTTGGCACCATTTTTGAGGAAATTGGAGAACGTCAGATTTTTGGTGAAATTCTGACCGCGCGGGTTAGGGATTTTTTCAAAAAAAGTTTTTCTGCCAGTCAACTTGTCGAGGCCTGATTTCCATTAATTTGATGAAAAACCCTTCTGTTTTCAACGCCAAATATTCCTTCGGAGACTTGGCAAAATTTTGGCACCATTTTTGAGGAAATTGGAGAACGTCAGATTTTTGGTGAAATTCTGACCGCGCGGGTTAGGGATTTTTTCAAAAAAAGTTTTTCTGCCAGTCAACTTGTCGAGGCCTGATTTCCATTAATTTGATGAAAAACCCTTCTGTTTTCACCGCCAAATCTTCCAGGGGAGTCTTGGCAAAATTTTGGCACCATTTTTGAGGAAATTGGAGAACGTCAGATTTTTGGTGAAATTCTGACCGCGCGGGTTAGGGATTTTTTCAAAAAAAGTTTTTCTGCCAGTCAACTTGTCGAGGCCTGATTTCCATTAATTTGATGAAAAACCCTTCTGTTTTCACCGCCAAATCTTCCAGGGGAGTCTTGGCAAAATTTTGGCACCATTTTTGAGGAAATTGGAGAACGTCAGATTTTTGGTGAAATTCTGACCGCGCGGGTTAGGGATTTTTTCAAAAAAAGTTTTTCTGCCAGTCAACTTGTCGAGGCCTGATTTCCATTAATTTGATGAAAAACCCTTCTGTTTTCACCGCCAAATCTTCCTGGGGAGTCTTGGCAAAATTTTGGCACCATTTTTGAGGAAATTGGAGAACGTCAGATTTTTGGTGAAATTCTGACCGCGCGGGTTAGGGATTTTTTCAAAAAAAGTTTTTCTGCCAGTCAACTTGTCGAGGCCTGATTTCCATTAATTTGATGAAAAACCCTTCTGTTTTCACCGCCAAATCTTCCAGGGGAGTCTTGGCAAAATTTTGGCACCATTTTTGAGGAAATTGGAGAACGTCAGATTTTTGGTGAAATTCTGACCGCGCGGGTTAGGGATTTTTTCAAAAAAAGTTTTTCTGCCAGTCAACTTGTCGAGGCCTGATTTCCATTAATTTGATGAAAAACCCTTCTGTTTTCACCGCCAAATCTTCCAGGGGAGTCTTGGCAAAATTTTGGCACCATTTTTGAGGAAATTGGAGAACGTCAGATTTTTGGTGAAATTCTGACCGCGCGGGTTAGGGATTTTTTCAAAAAAAGTTTTTCTGCCAGTCAACTTGTCGAGGCCTGATTTCCATTAATTTGATGAAAAACCCTTCTGTTTTCACCGCCAAATCTTCCAGGGGAGTCTTGGCAAAATTTTGGCACCATTTTTGAGGAAATTGGAGAACGTCAGATTTTTGGTGAAATTCTGACCGCGCGGGTTAGGGATTTTTTCAAAAAAAGTTTTTCTGCCAGTCAACTTGTCGAGGCCTGATTTCCATTAATTTGATGAAAAACCCTTCTGTTTTCACCGTCAAATCTTCCTTCAGAGACTTGGCAAAATTTTGGCACCATTTTTGAGGAAATTGGAGAACGTCAGATTTTTGGTGAAATTCTGACCGCGCGGGTTAGGGATTTTTTCAAAAAAAGTTTTTCTGCCAGTCAACTTGTCGAGGCCTGATTTCCATTAATTTGATGAAAAACCCTTCTGTTTTCACCACCAAATCTTCCAGGGGAGTCTTGGCAAAATTTTGGCACCATTTTTGAGGAAATTGGAGAACGTCAGATTTTTGGTGAAATTCTGACCGCGCGGGTTAGGGATTTTTTCAAAAAAAGTTTTTCTGCCAGTCAACTTGTCGAGGCCTGATTTCCATTAATTTGATGAAAAACCCTTCTGTTTTCACCGCCAAATCTTCCAGGGGAGTCTTGGCAAAATTTTGGCACCATTTTTGAGGAAATTGGAGAACGTCAGATTTTTGGTGAAATTCTGACCGCGCGGGTTAGGGATTTTTTCAAAAAAAGTTTTTCTGCCAGTCAACTTGTCGAGGCCTGATTTCCATTAATTTGATGAAAAACCCTTCTGTTTTCACCGCCAAATCTTCCAGGGGAGTCTTGGCAAAATTTTGGCACCATTTTTGAGGAAATTGGAGAACGTCAGATTTTTGGTGAAATTCTGACCGCGCGGGTTAGGGATTTTTTCAAAAAAAGTTTTTCTGCCAGTCAACTTGTCGAGGCCTGATTTCCATTAATTTGATGAAAAACCCTTCTGTTTTCACCGCCAAATCTTCCAGGGGAGTCTTGGCAAAATTTTGGCACCATTTTTGAGGAAATTGGAGAACGTCAGATTTTTGGTGAAATTCTGACCGCGCGGGTTAGGGATTTTTTCAAAAAAAGTTTTTCTGCCAGTCAACTTGTCGAGGCCTGATTTCCATTAATTTGATGAAAAACCCTTCTGTTTTCACCGCCAAATCTTCCAGGGGAGTCTTGGCAAAATTTTGGCACCATTTTTGAGGAAATTGGAGAACGTCAGATTTTTGGTGAAATTCTGACCGCGCGGGTTAGGGATTTTTTCAAAAAAAGTTTTTCTGCCAGTCAACTTGTCGAGGCCTGATTTCCATTAATTTGATGAAAAACCCTTCTGTTTTCACCGCCAAATCTTCCAGGGGAGTCTTGGCAAAATTTTGGCACCATTTTTGAGGAAATTGGAGAACGTCAGATTTTTGGTGAAATTCTGACCGCGCGGGTTAGGGATTTTTTCAAAAAAAGTTTTTCTGCCAGTCAACTTGTCGAGGCCTGATTTCCATTAATTTGATGAAAAACCCTTCTGTTTTCACCGCCAAATCTTCCAGGGGAGTCTTGGCAAAATTTTGGCACCATTTTTGAGGAAATTGGAGAACGTCAGATTTTTGGTGAAATTCTGACCGCGCGGGTTAGGGATTTTTTCAAAAAAAGTTTTTCTGCCAGTCAACTTGTCGAGGCCTGATTTCCATTAATTTGATGAAAAACCCTTCTGTTTTCACCGCCAAATCTTCCAGGGGAGTCTTGGCAAAATTTTGGCACCATTTTTGAGGAAATTGGAGAACGTCAGATTTTTGGTGAAATTCTGACCGCGCGGGTTAGGGATTTTTTCAAAAAAAGTTTTTCTGCCAGTCAACTTGTCGAGGCCTGATTTCCATTAATTTGATGAAAAACCCTTCTGTTTTCACCGTCAAATCTTCCTTCAGAGACTTGGCAAAATTTTGGCACCATTTTTGAGGAAATTGGAGAACGTCAGATTTTTGGTGAAATTCTGACCGCGCGGGTTAGGGATTTTTTCAAAAAAAGTTTTTCTGCCAGTCAACTTGTCGAGGCCTGATTTCCCTTAATTTGATGAAAAACCCTTCTGTTTTCACCACCAAATCTTCCAGGGGAGTCTTGGCAAAATTTTGGCACCATTTTTGAGGAAATTGGAGAACGTCAGATTTTTGGTGAAATTCTGACCGCGCGGGTTAGGGATTTTTTCAAAAAAAGTTTTTCTGCCAGTCAACTTGTCGAGGCCTGATTTCCATTAATTTGATGAAAAACCCTTCTGTTTTCACCGCCAAATCTTCCAGGGGAGTCTTGGCAAAATTTTGGCACCATTTTTGAGGAAATTGGAGAACGTCAGATTTTTGGTGAAATTCTGACCGCGCGGGTTAGGGATTTTTTCAAAAAAAGTTTTTCTGCCAGTCAACTTGTCGAGGCCTGATTTCCATTAATTTGATGAAAAACCCTTCTGTTTTCAACGCCAAATCTTCCTGGGAGTCTTGGCAAAATTTTGGCACCATTTTTGAGGAAATTGGAGAACGTCAGATTTTTGGTGAAATTCTGACCGCGCGGGTTAGGGATTTTTTCAAAAAAAGTTTTTCTGCCAGTCAACTTGTCGAGGCCTGATTTCCATTAATTTGATGAAAAACCCTTCTGTTTTCACCGTCAAATCTTCCTCAGAGTCTTGGCAAAATTTTGGCACCATTTTTGAGGAAATTGGAGAACGTCAGATTTTTGGTGAAATTCTGACCGCGCGGGTTAGGGATTTTTTCAAAAAAAGTTTTTCTGCCAGTCAACTTGTCGAGGCCTGATTTCCATTAATTTGATGAAAAACCCTTCTGTTTTCACCGCCAAATCTTCCAGGGGAGTCTTGGCAAAATTTTGGCACCATTTTTGAGGAAATTGGAGAACGTCAGATTTTTGGTGAAATTCTGACCGCGCGGGTTAGGGATTTTTTCAAAGAAATGGGAGTGCCGGATAACCTCATCCATCTCCTGAGAAATCTCTATGTGGGACAAGAAGCTACAGTTAGAACTGGATATGGAATAACTGATTGGTTCAAAATTGGGAAAGGAGTACGACAAGGCTGTATATTGTCTCCCTGCTTATTTACTTTATATGCAGTGATTAAGCATTCAAGTTCACTAGAGCGCTTCTCCAGGCTAGCTGGGGCCTGTCTGGAAACAGATTAGCCTCTAATGAATTGGGGGGGATATTTAAAATAACTTTTTCTTTTAAAAAAACTGAAGCCTTTCTTTTAGGAATTTTAGGTGCCGAAATCCCAAGGGAGCAGAAAAGGCTATTTATGTATGTGACTGAGCAAATGTTATTGGCCCAGAAATGGAAAGAACATAAAGTCTCAGAGAAGAATGGCCGATTAAGTTGATGGACTATGGCTAAAATGGCCAGAAGAATCAGAAACCAGGAAGACAAATTTTTTAATAAGGAATGGGGTAAATTTATAATTTTTCTTAAAAACCATTGTAAACAGTTAAAATCGTTAGTAGGATTGGAATAACATTTGTAGTTTAATGGTGAATTTTGTATATAATGGAGATGTAAAAGATTTGGATTATTATAAAAGATGCAGGAGGAAATGACTAACAATAGGACCCACAAAGGAGAGAAGGGAAGTCCAGGAGATTCCCTGGAATCTTGTTTTTGTGATGTATGTTGGATATGTGACTGTAGAACTTTAATTTGAAAAACTAAATAAATAAGTGTGTGTGTGTGTGTGTGATGGATCAGCCTCGATTGTCCTGATCCAGGGCTTTCTTTTCTGGCGGTACTCAGAGGTATGGAGTACCGGCATCTTCCCCCAGCAGAAAAAAAATACCTTGTGATAAAGTAAATGGAAGGTGGGGAGAGCAAGCAAGCAGCCGGAGCTAAAAGCGGGGCTGTGAAAAGCAGGAGGCAGAGGTGGCAGCAGAGAGGAAAAGGAGGCCCTTGTTTGGGGCTGCTCTTAGTCAACAGGTTGCGCCGTTCCCCCTTGGCTGCCCCGCGATGCGCTCTCTCTACCCCTGGACACGTTGTCTGCTGTGCCGCCGCCTTGTTGCACCGTGAGCGGCTGGGCAGCAAGCGCAAGCGCTGCTTCCCTTTCATCTCTGCTCGCTCTTTCCATGTCTGTGGGGCAGGGCAATGGGATGTAATCCATTGGAGCACTCAAATGCAACATTCCTTGTTTCCCTGGAGTGGGCACAGGCAGGGGGACATCCAGTCAGTGTAACTTCCTGTTCCACTGGTCTGGGGCATCCTCCCCCTGCATGTGACCTGGGAGATGGGCGTGGCTCTGGCTGACTCCAAAAAGAGCTGCATTTTCTCACTTGCAGTCTTGTTGTTTTTCACTTCTCTTGCTTGCTGTTCTTTTGCTGCCATGCTGCTCTCCTGCAGCCATTTTGTTCTATTAATGTAATTTTGCTGTCCGCTGGCTCTCAGCCAGCAGCACATGAGCTCAGTCTCCCTAGGAGACTAACTCACAGTTTCTTTGTGTAACTACCAAGTAAAGTCTGCCTTTCAGGGATCATATCGTGAACTGAAATAAAGTGAGTAAACTTTTTGTTACTTTACTCAGAAAGACTCTTGTGTCTTTATCCTTTTAGGAGGGATCACAGGGGACACCAGGAAATAATCTTAACTAAGAGATTCAAATGAATCGGCAAACTAGCTTCCAGCAATATTGAGGGGAATTTGCTCTGCTACGTCACTCACTAGCATGTGAGGGAAGGATAATACTTATTCAATATATCGTTCCCTACCATCCTTAACTTTCCCACAGGCAGGGGACAGAGTGGGGAGAGAGAGAGAGCAGGAGGAGGCAGCCGCCTCTGTTGCTAGAGAAAAGAGGCATTGAGTGTCGCTGATCTCCTGCTTTTCAGGAGTTTGTTAGATCATTATTATTTTTTAATGCCCATGATGCAACTGTTTAGGCTTTCTGATCAGCCAATCATCTTAATGATTGTTGTTAATTTATTGTTTATTTATTTTATTCCATGAAATGTATACACTACTTGATTGTAAAAAACACAACCCCAAAACCCTCAAGTGGTTTACAAAAAGAGCAAACAATAAAACTGAGAAATATCCACAACCATACTTTAAAACATACAAAAGTTAAAATACTAAAAGAGATTTAAATCACTATATGTACAGTGTGTGTGTGTGTGTGTGTGTGTAAAAGGTAAAGGATCCCTGGACAGTTAAGTCCAGTCAAAGGCGACTATGGGGTTGTGGCGCTCATCTCGCTTTCAGGCCGAGGGAGCCGGCGTTTGTCCACAGACAGCTTTCTGGGTTATCCGGTCAGCAGGACTAAACCACTTCTGGCGCAACGGGACACTGTGATGGAAGCCGGAGCACACAGAAACCCCATTTACCTTCCCGTCACGGGTACCTATTTATCTACTTACACTGCCGTGCTTTCAAACTGCTAGGTTGGCAGGAGCTGGAACAGAGCAACGGGAGCTCACCCTGTTGCGTGGATTCGAACCGCTGACCTTCTGATTGGCAGGCCCAAGAGGCTCACTGGTTTAGACCACAAGGCCACCTGCTTCATGAATAAGCAAGCACACAATCACTGATAGGTCCACCCACCATTGTGAGGCTCAAAGCAATGAAGATGATGCCTCCCCAGCTGTTGCCATTGGTTGTGGGTTTATTGTGATGTCACAAAAGCACTTGGCAGCTGAGTAGATATAAAGGCAGGCCAGAGGGAAAGCCCTTTTTTATTTCCAGAGGGACACACCTGGCAATGGATGTGACATTCAGCACTGCCCAGGTTTCTTCCACTTGGAGGAGGCAAACTGGTGAATGGAAGGAGGCAATCCTCTGGCAGTGGGATGCTAGGGAGCGATAATGAGGCAAGTTTGCTTGCTTGAAGGCTTCTGGTATCCATGGTTGGAAGCTGGTGGACATCTCATGATGGACCTAACAGTAGCTTCTGGCACAACGGGACACTGTGACAGAAGCCAGAGTACACGGAAATGCCGTTTACCTTCCTGCTGCAGAGGTACCTATTTATCTACTTGCACTGGCGTGCTTTCGAACTGCTAGGTTGGCAGGAGCTGGGGCAGAGCAACGGGAGCTCACTCCGTTGCGGGGATTCAAACCGCCGACCTTATGACTGGCAAGTCCAAGAGGCTCAGTGGTTTAGACCAAAGTTCTGGATCACATCTAGTTACAGTATATTGTATGAACTGGCAAGATACAAACGCTTTTATAAATAATTAAATGTCAGGGGTATTCCTCGCTTGCTGCAAATAGATCTGAGCAAACTAAAAATGCCGTCGGTATACTTTTCACCATTAGATGGCGGAGGAGCCCCAGGATTTTTCTCTTGCAAAAACTCAAATGACCACCCATTGTGCATTGTTGCAGCCCTAAAGCAAAGTCCTTCCAACTGAAGACTTGATAAACTTTTCCTTCCCAACAAAGGATCCCCATCCCTTTTCTGTACAATAACCGGCCATTCATTTTGTCCTCAGTTTTGTAAACATATTCCAGTTGTTTGAAAGTTATGCGAAAGGTTAATCTGTTTTGTAAAGCATTGCTGTTCTTCAGGTGCACCAAAAATTGAAACGTTTTGTATGTGTTACAGATGTTTGTTGTTGTTGTTCAGTCGTTCAGTCGTGTCCGACTCTTCATGACCCCATGGACCAGAGCACGCCAGGCACGCCTATCCTTCACTGCCTCTCACAGTTTGGCTATAGATGTTTACCTACATAATTTAAGCAAATGACATTAAATCAGTCAAAATAGCCAGGATAGAAATCTTCTTGCCAGAATTAGGTTCCCCCACCCCCAAAGGAATATTTGAGCAGTTTTCTGACACATCCCGTCAAAGCCATTAGCAGGCTATTCGCATCCCAAGAGCAGTCAGAAAGTCTCAGATCCTTACAATTAGATGTAATCAACAGGTTTTATGTTCATAAAAATGTCCTAAGAATTCTATGATTTCATTCTTCTGTTCTTGCAAGCCCAGCTGAAAATTACGCCGTGTTATAAGATTATAAAAGAACAGGAAAATGTTTTAATGTATTTCAAGAACTTGTTTTAAAGCTGGTTGTTTGTTTTTTTAAAAGAATTGCATGTTTTAAAACATAGCCCATTGTCTGGGGTAAAAGTAGGTTGACAAACAGGTATCATTATATTGTACAGTTTCCATTTAAAAAAAATTAAGAAGTCCCTAACTGACAAGATGCATAACATTTGGCTCATTTTTTAAGGCTTCCCATTTTTTTGTTTATGTTGTAAATATTCCCAATGCCCTTCTATCCATGAAGAAATAAAAAGGGCTTTTCACTTAGCTTGCCTTTATATCCACTCAATTGCCAAGTGCTTTTGTGACATCACAAGAAACCCACTGCCAATGGCAACAGCTGGGGAGGCATCACCTTCATTGCTTTGAGCCTCACAATGGTGGGTGGACCTATCAGTGATTGTGTGCTTGTTTATTTGGGACATGGGTGGAGCTGTGGTCTAAAGCACTGAGCCTCTTGGGCTTCCCAATCAGAAGGTCAGAGGTTCGAATCCCCACGATGGACTGAGCTCCTGTTGCTCTGTCCCAGCTCCTGCCAACCTAGCAGTTCGAAAGCACACCAGCGCAAGTAGATAAATAGATATGCCGGCCACATGACCCGGAAAGCTGTCTGTGGACAAAAGCCGGCTCCCTTGGCCTGAAAAACGAGTTGAGTGCCGCAACCCCAGTCACCTTTGACTGGACTTAACCATCCAGGGGTCCTTTACCTTTACCTTACTGCTGACATCCACAAAGTTGAGCTTTCTTTAGGAAGACCCCAAATTTGTTGAACTTTTTTTAAGGAAACCACCCAAATTGTTTAGCCTATTTTTTGAGAAACCTCCCCCAAGCTTTTGGAGCTGTTTCCACTGCTTTTTCCATCGCATTGCCGTACATCTGGGTTTCCCCTGACATTTGCCGATTTGGCAAAATCCCCCCCCCCCATGCTGTTTTTACACCCAAAAACCAGGACATGTTAGGAATTTTCCTGGTGCATGGCAAGCCTAGAAGAGTGTTTTACTAGCAGTTGTCATATCTCAGGGTTGGCACCCTGCCTCAGGACTACAGATATAAGCACCCAGTTCTAACCGCAGAGCTGCAGCTGAGGATGCAAGAACCACACACACCCAACCAACCAAGGGAGACACAGGAGCCCCTGTTTTAGACTGGAACTCCAAAGCAGCTTCTCCATTCCTCACCCCAGGTAGGGAGAACACTCATAGTCACAGCATGTATTACCGAGCACAATTCAAAGTGTTGGTGCTGACCTTTCAAGCCCTAAGGCCTCGGCCCAGTATACCTGAAGGCAGGACCGTCATAGAGGGATCGGCCGCCGTGGCGCAGCGATCCCTCGGCGCCCCCGGCCTGCCGCCTCTCCGTCCACCTCCCTCCTGCGCTGGCCGCCCCTCGGGAGGGGGGGTGGGCGAGCGGGGGATGTGGGGCGTGGCGTTGGAGCGGGCGCTTGTGCGCTGGCAGGCAGGAGATGAGGGGCGGGTGGACAGGCGCTCGTGCAGCGGCAGGAGGGCTGCAAGCCGGCCGCCCTTGCCTCCCGGAGCCCCAGCTGGAGTGCTGGAAGGGCGCGCAAAGCCCCGCGCCGCTCCAGCGCTCCAGCTGGGGCTCCGGGAGGCGAGGGCAGCCGGCTTGCAGCCCGCCCGCCGGCGCGCGAGTGCCTGACCGTGGCGGCAGGGCGGGTTGGGGAGGGGGAGCCCGGTATGCCGGCGGGCTTGTGGGGCACCCTTGGGGGGCCCGGCGCTCTGGTGCGCCGCGCCACCAGCCCCTATGGATGAGACGGCCCTGCCTGAAGGAGCGGCTCCACCCCCATCGTTCAGCCAGGACACTGAGATGTCCAGCTCCGAGGGCCTTCTGGCAGTTCCCTCACTGCGAGAAGTGGAGTTACAGGGAACCAGACAGAGGGCCTTCTCAGTGGTGGCACCCACCCTGTGGAACACCCTCCCACCAGATGTCAAGGAAATAAGCAACTACCTGACTTTTAGAAGACATGTGAAGGCAGCCCTGTTTGGGGAAGTTTTTAATGTTTGATGTTTTATTGTGTTTTTAATATTCTGTTGGGAGCTGCCCAGAGCCTTGCCAAAACCCTGGATTGCTGCTGCCAGTCAGAGCGGACAGCACTATGTGCTGGAGCAATCATCTGACTTGGTATAAGGCAGCTTCCTCTGCTGTTACTTGCTTGCAAGCAAAGGTGGATGAAAACTCTCTGCAGAGTTTTCCCTCACCTTGTCGGATAAACAGGGATGGGGGGGTGGAGGCATGGGGGGCAGGAGCAGTGTGTGCAGCCCCACAATGAGGCTTCCTGCTCAGGCACAGTGCCCTGAGCAAAGCTTCAGTCTTAAATCTTGGGGTAGCTCCTAAGCACAATGCAGAATAGGAGCCAGCAAGTATAAACTTGCCCGAGGCAAACCCACTATTTCTTGGAAGCAGAAAAATATTATAGTTCCAAGACAGCTAGGTACCAAGTTCTATCATTAAAATCATTTCCTACCCCACCCACTGGGTGTCCATCGTTTTAGAGCCAGACAAAATGCAATTAAAGTATTTATTGCCTGAGGTGTCGGCCACACTTTGGCTAAGTCAACCAGAAGTGTGTGTCTGTTTGTGTGTGTCTGTTTGTGTGTGTGTGTGTGTGTGTGTGTTGAGATTTGCTGATTCTGCAAGGTCTGCTTCTCCATACCAGTTGCTAGAAACCCAGTAGGGCTAACAGAGGAGGAAAGATAATATTGGAAAAGAAACTGATCTTGCTGTAGTTGACAGCATGAGATATATATACATATCTCTCTCACAGAGACACACACAGAGAGAAATAAAAGGAGGTTTCTCATCTGTCATCGCTGGTGCAGTTTGATGGCAATGAAAGAGGTGTTATAATGCCTGTTCACAAATAACTTAAGTGGCAGCTCTCTGTATCTATAAAACTACTTCCGTGCCACTTTTTGGAGCACAGCTCACCCAAGGCAACTCACAAAGCCATAAAACAATTGGAACCAGCAAAGGCAGTTTTAACATCAGCAATGACAACAAAGGCCAGTTAAAACAAAAGAAAAGCAAGAGGGGGCAGAGGAGGATGAGAATTAGGCAGAGAGGAAAAGGTGAGTGCAGTTAGAGTGAAGAACTGGGACGAAGCACATGAGAATTTATCATGGGCGGAAAAGCAAGCCCTCGCTGTTTTAACAGGGCTCTGTAAATCTAGTCTAGACAAAGCTCTCAACATTATGCTGTAAAAATAATCCTATAATGGCACAGGATCAAGAAAATTCTTTAATGGGCATTTTCCATCTCTCCTTTTTGGTGACTCTGTGTTTTATTGTTACAGTCCATTAGGAGGGGTGGGGAGAACCTTGGAAAACAATGTACAGTATGTAAAATGTATGTGTGTCAGCCCATATGAATGCTTAAAAAAAATACTTAACATTTATTTTAGGTCAATATTTGAATTTGATATATGTTTTGCTGTTTTGTTTTATTTTGTTTAAGGAGAAACGCCCTGTGGCGCCCGCCCTGTGGAACACCCTCCCATCAGAGGTCAAAGAAATAAACAACTACCTGATATTTAGAAAATACCAGTACCTGAAGGCAGCCCTGTTTAGGGAAGTTTTTAATCTGTGATATTTTAATGTATTTTAATATTTGTTGGAAGCCGCCCAGAGTGGCCGGGGAGACCCAGCCAGATGGGCGGGGTACAAATAAATTATTATTATTATTATTATTATTATTATTATTATTATTATTATTATTAAGAACAAGGCTTCAGCAATGAAGGGACGTATCCAGAAATGGATTTTACAATGTGATTATATAAAGTGCAAAAAATTCTGTTTACAAACTATTTTGTAGATGTTCTGCTTCCCATTATGGAACCTCTAAATGAAGCATTTGGTTAACTGTAATGTTTTATTTGTGATGTTACTTAAAATAATCTCGAAAACCAAAAAGGTTTATAAATAAGTGAAATTATGCATACAGTGGTACCTCAGTTTTCGAACGTCTCCGTAGACAAACATTTCAGTTTTTGAAGGCCGTAAACCCAGAAGTAAATGCTTCGGTTTTCAAACACACCTCGGAAGTCGAACATGCCACACGGCTGCCATATTGAGTTTTCCGTACTGAGGCTTCCGTACTGAGTTTTCGGTTTTCAAATGTTTCGGAACTCGAACAGTCTTCGGAAATGGACTTGGAATCGGCAGCCCTTCAAATATGAGACACCTTCAAATACAGTGGTACCTAGTTTCTCAAACTTAATCCATTCCGGAAGTCCGTTCCAAAACCAAAGCGTTCCAAAACCAAGGCGCACTTTCTCATAGAAAGTAATGCAAAACGGATTAATCCATTCCAGACTTTTAAAAACAACCCCTAAAACAGCAATTTAACATGAATCTTACTATCTAATGAGACCACCGGAACGGATTAAGTTTGAGAACCAAGGGACCACTGTAGTCAATTTCTCATCTTTGTTGATGTTCCTTTTTGTATATATTCAGACTGAAGGTCTATCCATAAAGCTAGGAGAGGCGTACTGCCACATTCCACCAGACAACACACATTCCTCTCTGGTTTCTTAACCCCCCTGACTGACTACCCATATTCAGGCCTTTTTTTACTCCATTTCCTCTTTCTGCAAAGTTAAAGACCATGTTTTGGGCAGCATAATGCCTAGAGAGGTTTTCCTTTGTAGCCAACAACAACTTCTATATTACAGAGTGCTGGATCCCTTGGTTATTTTAGCAAAATCTTGTGGTTGGCCGTTTCCCCTTTTTGTTCTTCCAACATTTCCTGCTTCCATCTGTTCTTGCATGTTGCAGGAAAGGAGGGTGGATTCGCCACAATTCCCACGTTCTCTTGGAAACTGCCTATCTTCCTTCTTCCCCCTTCTTAAATAGGTGCGATTGAAAGGTCAGACCCTCGGCTGGTATAAATGGAGATTTTGCCGGCATGGAGTCACATGGATTTCCATTAGCAAAAGATCTATCTGCCTTCTTGCAATTAGCCTAATAGAATCAGAGAAACGCTAATAGACACTTAGGTCATCATGCCCATCCCCGAGGGACCGATGCCTGACTTGCTTTGTTGCAGCCTGATTTCAAGCAATTGCAGGCATCCTAGTTCTGATCCGCTTTTCCTCCTAGCCTTTGATTTTGAGTGAATAATTTATGCTTGCTATATTTAAAGGATGCAGAGGCTAACCCCCCCCCCCATTCATTGAATTTGCAGACTGAGCAATCTTTGTATCAGAAACCTCCTCTCCTCCAGAGGCCGGAGTCCTGACGGCAGCACCCTCCCCAGGGGGAAGGAAAGTGGTTATTATTACCCACCAGATGACAGCCTTGAACCGACTGCCTTTGCAGCGTAGTAGTTTAACATTGCAGGGTTCTAACTCTCTCCTAGCATATATTTTGGTCCCGCCCGCAGGTTATAATCATGTTAGCAAAGACGATTGCTTGCTGCTGAGGCACTCCCATCCCTGCCTCTGATCTGTGTCTGGTGCCATCTGGTACCATCTGCAGAGACCAAGTTAACAAGGCCAATTGCATCGCCTTACATGCCGCAGCAAGAACAGGGGATAGTTACGCACACATTCCCTCAGAGGTGCGGAATTGCTATTTTAATGGTTAAGAGCCATGCTCTGGACCGGTGGGGGGGGGGGAGGTTGATGGTGGGTGGAAGAAAATAAACCATTCCCAAAGGAACAGAAAAGACTCTTCACGTACGCGACAACAGCAGCAGGACGGATGCTATTAGCTCAGAGATGGAAAGAAGAAAGAGTCCCTACCAGAGAGGAATGGCGAATCAAGGTGTTAGACTACGCCGAAATGGCAAAACTGACCGGAAAACTCAGGGATCCAGAAGACAAAAACTTCAAGAAAGAATGGGGAAAAATTATATTTTACTAGCTGGCCCAGCCACGCGTTGCTGTGGGGGGTTTATTTATTTATTTATTGCTTTTTAAAATTCTCCTGACCCCGAGAGTATTCTGGAAGCTCCTGTTTTCATTCTTCCCTGTCCCTTTAGAGCAGGGGTCAGCAATCTTTTTCACCCGTGGGCCGGTCCACTTTCCTTCAGACCATGTGGTAGGCCGAACTATATTTTGGGGGGGGAAATGAACTAATTCCTATGCCCCACAAATAACCCAGAGATGCATTTTAAATAAAAGGACACATTCTACTCATGTAAAAACACACCGATTCCCATTACATAAAAGAACACATTCTACTCATGTAAAAACAGCACGGCGGCCATTTTAAGTGAGGGCACTGGGGACCTTAAAGAGCATTCTTCCTCCACCCTAGTCCCAAAATTATGCACCCCAGCGACACAATCCCCTCAGAGCTGGTCTTATTCAGTGCGACCTCTCAGGCATGCCTCCTGCTCTGTCTTTTTTTTTTTTGGCGCATGTGAAGCTGCTGCTGCCATTTTAGGTAAGGGCACTGGGGACCACCCCACCCCACCCACCAAAAGCAAGTTCGTCTGCGCCACGTTTCCACTGAGCGGTTTGTGTCAGAAAGTCCTCTGGTGCTTACAGGTGGCAGTTATAAAATGGTGGACATGGCATTGTTGCTCTGGCCAGGTCTGATGATGTCAATGGCCAATCTGCCTTTCTATTGGATGCTGTTGGAGTCTTCATTCCTTTTGCTGGTGAGGTATAATAGGCGCACCATTTTTTGCCTTTGTTCTATATTTTAGGCATGACAGGTGTGGTTTTTTTAATTTTTATGATGCTAGATCCTTCCTTGATGGTCAAGTTACGCTTTGTCCTAATTTGATGCTGTTTGGTGCAGCGGTTACAGAGAACATCGGTGTCTGCCGCGCACACAATGGGAATAGATAGATAGATAGATTTAGGAGACCACTGTAAGCAGATGTAAACATTAGCAGGATTTTAATCTCACTTGTAATGTAACAAATACTATGGATGATATGGTTAGATTTAAAACAGAGATTATGAAATAATATGCAGTTGAAAACGTTGACAATGGAAAGGACCCATGGAGGGGACGGGGGATGGGGAGTCTTGAGATTCAGAAAAATCTCTCCATATGGTTATGGTTTTGTTACAAACTTATTTTTGTAAAATCAAATAAAAACTATTTCAAAAAATAAAATAAAATAAACCATTTTAGATTTGCGAGCTGATTCGATGGATATGGTTCAGATTACAAGCTATCCACACAGGGGGTGGGGGGTGGAATTCAACTTAGCATGCCCAAATTATCAAGTGAAGACACAGAGGAGATGAGCGTTATCACTGGGTAATATCTCCAAATTCGCTCTTACTCATGCAGGGTGCAGTCCTACAGATGCTATCACTGTGGGCCGTATTTTATTTCATTTGATTCTGTGGTTTTAATGATGTCTTACTGACATACTGTACGCTTGTTTTATTACTGATGCTGTTCACCGCCCTGGGCTCCAGATTGGAGGAAGGGTGGAACACAACACAAATCGATACGCAAATTGAGCTGGAAGCTGCTGTTAAAGGCAGATGAACAGACTGTGAAAAAATAGATTCAGGTAGGTAGCCATGTTGGTCTGATGTAGTCAAAATAAATTTTAAAAATTAAAAAAATTGTCCAGTAGCACCTTGTTGTTGTTGTCGTTTAGTTGTGTCCGACTCTTTGTGACCCCATGGACCAGGGCATTCCAGGCACTCCTGTCTTTCACTGCCTCCTGCAGTTTGGCCAAACTCATGCTAGTCACTTCGAGAACACTGTCCAACCATCTCGTCCTCTGTCGTCCCCTTCTCCTTGTGCCCTCAATCTTTCCCATCATCAGGGTCTTTTCCAGGGAGTCTTCTCTTCTCATGAGGTGGCCAAAGTATTGGAGCCTCAGCTTCAGGATCTGTCCTTCCAGTGAGCACTCAGGGCTGATTTCCTTCCAATGTGGAAGGCACCACATTGAGCCGCATGAAATGGAAGAAGTGTGCATGCACACGAAAGCTTATACCCAGAACAAACTTAGTTGGTCTCTAAGGTGCTACTGGACAATTTTTAATTTTTAATTTATTTATTGTGAAAAAATAGTTGGCAACCCGAGGTACCATTGACACGAGGCGCCATAATGATAAAGGCGGGGTATATTCTGTATTTTCCTTATGCCATTATGTGAATTTTTAAAAATAAGTTAATAAGTGCATCACGGGATTTAACAGACTGTGAAGCTAGCTGTCCAAACCTGTACATGCATACTTAGAGGTACAGTAAGTGCCACTAATTCTGTTTCCGTGCGCTGCTCTGGTTCGCCAGAAGCGGCTTAGTCATGCTGGCCACATGACCTGGAAGCTGTCTGTGGACAAACGCCGGCTCCCTTGGCCAGTAAAGCAAGATGAGCGCCGCAACTCCAGAGTCGTCCGCGACTGGACCTAACGGTCAGGGGTCCCTTTACCCTTTAAGTGCCACTGAGTTCAATGAGATAATCATATATAGGGCTGCAGACTAAAAACTATTATGCAACTTATAATACATATGTTGTATTCTGTTAATTATGAGATTCAGGGATATTGTGCTCAGGTCCTTCCCACAGGTATCTGACCGGCCTCTGTGAGAACAGGATGCTAGTCTAAATGGGCCATTGGTCTGATCCAGAAAGCTTTTAAGAACAGGCTGGAGAAGAAACAGGCTGTCAGAATAGGTACAAAAACATTTTCGAAAGGATGGATTTAATGCTTGAGGTGTGTTGTTGTTGTTGTTGTTGTTGTTTTACATAAGCTACCAAGGGCAAAATACTATGCATAATTGCTGGAGACTAAAGCCCACAGGACTCAGCGGGACATATTACCAAGTAAATATGCATAGGCTTAGCCTGTTTTGTTTTACAAACTAACAGTGGAGGCCTACACTCAGGTTACTGAAAGGCAAAGCAAATAACAAAGCCATGAGGAACATTTGAGGAAATTCAGATTTATTCAAGTTAAAAGGACAATTACACACACAAACACGGCCCACCCTTTAGTCTGGCATCTGAGTGTAAGCACCCACTTTCCCTATATTGCTATGGACTTTTAAGAAAGGAGGTGTTGCCCTTCCATTTGCTTTGAAGAAAACAGTTTTATAACTCCCTAGGCCTGAGGAGGAAGCGAGTTCTTCAGTTAACGATTTGTCAATTGCTTTTGAAGTTCTTCTTTACCTTCCCTCTTGTGTGAGAGATTCCATTTCAAACTAAGGGGGAGATGTCTTTTTGGTGGAAGAATCCTGTCCTAATTTGTCCCGCACAACCCTCATCAAAAGGAAGGAGAATCTTTTCTTTCAGCCAGGGAATTTTTTTTTAAAAAAATATTATTATTATTAGCTTTCCATTTGCACAGAGGATTTGGGGGTCCAAGTCACTCTGCTTTGGTCTAATTTTCCAAGGCTCGTCAGTATTAGAGTTAGAAAAATGGTATGTCGTTTCAGCTTGCCTTGGGCAAGTGTGTGTGTGTGTGTGTGTGTGTGTGTGCACGCGCACGCATGAATTTAAATGTATAGCGTATACTTGCAAAACATCCTCAAAGCGATACTGTTACTCTCTCCATGCCTTGATGTCGCAGCTGCATCCATTTCTCCAGCAGGCTCCAGATGGCAGTGGGGAGAAATTGAATACTCCATAAAACCCAAAGCACTTCAAAAGTAATGACAAACAAATTACCCGCAACTCGTTCGGTGCCTATGGATTTGGGGAGAAGTTGCAAAAATGTGCAGCATTCCTCTGGTGGTGAGGGGTTTTGTTTTTTTTATAATGTCTCTTTGAGGCTCCTCTGAACATGTTCCACAGCTGATCATTAATGGCCCCCCATAGGCGGTGTTTTTGTACATTCTATATTTGTCTCTTCCTCAGAGGCAATATTTTTCACCTCTGTTTTATTCATTATAAAAGCCAAGCCAGCATTTGCTTGTCTACTTCACCCTTCTTACGGTTTCTTCCCTAGCCTCAGGATATTTGGTTTAATTTAATGTGAAGCTAAGCTTAATTTACTGCTGAGAATTTCAAGACGTTTTAGACAAGAGATGCAAGCAACTTGTGAGGGCTGCAGAGTTGTGTCCTTTAAACGTGAGGGGAGCCTGAAAGCTCACTTAGATGAAGATGTAATTTATTTATTTTTAAGCACCTGTGTTTTCTTTATTGTAACACCCAACGCATTTGGAATATAACTGCTTTTCATCATCACAGGCAGTAATCACTTCATGTCTCCAGAATAAGGATTTTCTTTCACGAGAGCAACTGACAAAGGAAATTTAGTAGGGTAGCAGCAACTGCTACCTCAGGTAATGATTTATCATACTCAGAACATGTTAGGCGTGGTAAATGGGGTGTTTTTACAAAAAATTTCCTCAGCTCTTGTTGTGGTTAGGGGTCTGAATTGTTGTTCTCCTCCTGAGTTCACCCAACAACCCACACCCATAATTTCCCTCTCACAAAGCCTCTCCTGTTGGAGTTTTAATGCTAGCCAGGCAACCTTCCAATATTTGAGACTTAAACTGTGCCTCTGGATTGGGGAAAGGCTTCAGGCGAGCAGCTGGCTGGGGAAAGGTTTGCTTTTTTAAACTTAAAATTTACTTTTAAAGCCATTTCAGATTTCACTGTTGGGATTTGACCTTGAGGCATAGTAAAAACCTTCGTTTTGGTAATGACTTTTAAGACAACAATCTTACCAATTTGCTCAAACCTTCTCAGTTTTTTTTTTTAAACCCTCCCAAATTAACAGGACCTACAATTAAGAATGTTGGGAGGGAATAATTAGGAAGGCTGCAAATGGGGTGTGTGTGTGTTTTACAATGAAGCGTTAGTTGGAAGAATTTATGTGGCAATTTCCTGCTTAAATCCATTATTTCCTAGGAATAATGATAACCAATTACGGTAGTCTGTTTTGACATATAAAGATATTACCTGAAATGGGTTGGTAATTGTTCTTTCAGCCTAGGAATGAATGGATTAGGTTATCTCCACATTATCTTTGCACATGTCCCTTCACCACATTACTTCCCACTTCAGCATCAATCTGTGATATATATTTTTAATCAACAGGAAAATTTATATTTAAGTGTGCATTTTTTAAAAAAGTATTTTATCTCAAAATACTCATTTCCTAATGTATTGAATGCTGAAATATTCATTTGTGTATGCGTTTTGGAACTTTAATTATCTATCTATCTATCTATCTATCTATTTTTGACCAGGAACAGTATTCAGAGAAGTATGAAATCTGAAGGCTACCAACCATCCAATCTGTGCATTAGTAGGGTTACTTCATATTTAAATTTGCAAAGATCAAATTCCTCAAGCATTCCTATCTCTGCCATCCTTCTTTTTGCTGGTATACACAATGGGACACTGGTTTTGTATGAAACCAATTTTGAAGTTGATGTAGGATTCAAAGTCCTCCATGCCAAAACCATAGTAACCTTTGCCTATCTGGATTCCACCGAAATTTTAACTAGCTCAGAATCCAGCAAACAGCTAGATGGCTAAGATAATAGCCAAGTCCCCCCCTGAACTAGATGTTCAGAGGTGTACTCTTTCTAGATACGGAGATTCCACCTTAGCTGTCAAAGCGAATGCCTTTTGATAGACATAACCCATGAAACCATCTAATCCATTTTAAAAGTCATCTAAGCTATTGTCTATATCCACATCTTATTGCGATGAATTCCGTGAGCTAATTGTATGTTGCCCAATCACGTAGGACTGTATCCAACGAAGCCATCCTCTTTGCGCCAAGGGCTTCTGCTTGTGCAATGGGACTTCCTCTCTCCACCTCCCCCCAATGTGCTGCATATGATTGGGGAAACCTCTGCCACACATCTGAGAGTGTGCAAGAGGAGAGGAAGGGGAAGTTCCATTGCACAATTGGAAGTCCTTGTGCAAATGGGAAACTTCATTGGGAGCAGCTCGTAATTTCTTGTGCATGCACTAAGCCAGTGATGTCCAAACTTTTTTTCAAAGAGGGCCAGATTTGATGAAGTGAAGGGCCATGGGGGCAAACCAAAGGGCCAACCAAAGTTGTTGACTTTTTTTAGGATTGAAGTTGCTAAGGTTTTTTAGGATCTTACCCCAGGAAATTAACTGCCACAGGGGCCTGATTAAACCAACCTGCGTGCCAGATTAGGCCGCCGAAACGGACTTTGGACATGCCTACTGCCAATCAATGCAACTAGGGAGCCCCAAGTTCTGATAGTTCTGAACTCTGAAAAATTCTAAAATTCTTGTGCCTCTACCTTCAATTCAATGGAAAGACAATGGAAATACAGCTTCCGATGTGTCCAACGTGCTCTGTGTTCGGAATGATTCTTTATCATTGAATGAGGAAGCCTTTCTGAGTGGAGGACTTTGGTATATACACATTAGATTACCTGAATCCGCAAGGAACTCATAGACCAGGGCAGAGCCGTCTTAAGGGGATCTGCCGCCCTGGCGCGGCTATCCCTCCGGCGCCCCCGCCATGCTGCCTCTCCGCCGCCTCTCTCCCGCGCTTGCCGCCCCTTGGGAGGGGGGTGGGCGAGCGGGGGATGAGGGGCGTGGCGCTGGAGCGGCGCGGGGCTCTGCGCGCCCTTCCAGCACTTCCGGGACGGGAGGCGAGGGCGGCCGGCTCGCGCTCCCGCGCGCATCCGGATGGCGCGGCGCAGCCGGGCGGCGCGGCTGGGCAGCTTGTGCTCCATCGGGTGGGCGGCCGGCTGCGCCGCGCCACCCGGCTGCGCGCGGGAGCGCCACCCGGCCGCCCTCGCCTCCCGTCCCGGAAGCGCTGGAAGGGCGCGCAGAGCTGTGCTCCTGTGCTCTGCTGGGCAGCCAGAGGGCGTGGCGTGGCCGGCCAGCTCCCTTGCCGGGAGTCAGAGGGCGCTGCCGGCAGGCGCTGCCAGCGGGGCTGGAGGACGGAGGCGCCCTCCAGGCCATTGCGCCCTGGCGCGCCGCGCCACCAGCCCCAATGGATGAGACAGCTCTGGACCAGGGTGGACATGGGCTGTGAATAAGTCTGACAAGCTATTTCAGAGCTAGCAACCCAACACTCATCAATGAGCATCGTCGTGCTTTCTGCGCGATCTCTCATTACGGAGACTATCGGGGTTAATCCTTTAGCAAGGAGTAAAAGTGAAGAAGAAAATGAAAGACACCTTTTGAGCAGGGTCACGGTGCAGTGGAGACAATACACACTCGATTTCGCCCACAAATATCCACTATGGGTTTTTCATTGCCCTCAAGTTTGACAGAAGAAGACCGAGCAGAGAAAGACATTCCTCAAAATATGATTGTGTGCGTATTTGTCAGCATACAAATGCGATCCAACTCTGCATCAGTTTCCAGACATGCAGGGGAACCTACAAGCTACAGATGCCTCAAAGAGGCAATTGTATGAGGCAAAACTGTACGAGCGGCAGGCTTGGCCTTTCCTCAGGGGCATAATGCAAAAACATGTGATGTACTAAACGTGTTCCTTTCAAACAACTGGCTTCTTCTGTACCTTTCTCTCCCACATCATTACCCCTTTCCCACACCCTTTCCCCGTTTTCTTGTTTATGCCTGCGTTCTGGAAAAGCAGTCTGCTCTAAATAGATTTAGCAAAAACAGCAGGAGTTAAAATACACCCAGAAATAGAAGCTCCTTGCAGTTTTGGATGTGGGTGTTTCGTTCAGGTGATTTAGGATGAAGGTCTCCTGCTGCCTTTTTCTTTTGCAGGGGTGGGGTGGGGGACAATACCTAACATTTGGATGTGCAACTGAACCACGCCATAAGAAGGCCCTTTTGTACAAATGTTCTGGTTTGTCTAAGCCAGGGGTAGGCAACCTAAGGCCCACAAGCGGCCCACGGGGGTCGTTTAACCGGCCCACGAGCTGCCCCCAAACCGAGCCACCTGCTCAGTGAGTCCTGTTACAGGAATTCCCCTGAACCACCAGTTTCACAGGCACGACATTCACACACACACACACTTGAGTGAAAATACTTCTTTCTCAATAGTGTTTCTGTTATAAATTCCTATAAGTTCAACTGTATGTCAGATCTAAACCGTTCTACTTTTGTTCTGCACCATATTAAGGGGGGAGGCCTGGTGTGCTCACAAGGCAGCCATAATCCCAAAGCGTATCAGCACGTCCACAGCGCCCTACCCGGCCAGGGCAGGAAGTCCCGAACACTCTTTTGTTTTGCAGAAATGTGTGCCTCGGAAGGGTTCAAGGAGGGATGACACAAGTGTCAGGACACTCAGGTTACCTCCTCTGACCCTCCCAGTTTGTGATGTAGTTCTGATGTATCCATGATGTAGTAATGATGTAGTTTGGGGGTGTAACTTGGGGAATCAGTAACTAATAAAAGTTGGGGTCTCTTCCTGTTCGGGGCCTTCCATCTTGCTTCATCTTGTGGCAGGTGGGTGCCCTGTCACGACAGTCTTCAATAAAGACCAAGCATACTGGCTGCTGTTTTGCTCTGGCATTCCTGGCTGGTGTCCTTGTTTTTTTGTCCAAGGGAGCCCCCAGATTTCTCCTTTAACAGTCCCCGCGCGCTGCACTAAACCGGCACCGTGTGGCATAGGGGCTCGCTTCCGAGGCGCCAGAAATCGCGTCTGTGCAGACGCAGATGCCGGATATCACAGGTGCGCACAATCCGGCCCACAGAGGGATCTCTGCTGGAGTGAACCGGCCCAGGCGAGGTAAACCTTGCTGACTGTGTCTTAGTACATGATCCTAGCTTCCAGCAGCGGACACTCCCAGCCCAATTGGGAGGAGCTGGGGATTGGACCTGGGACTTTTTACATGCATGCAAGCGAATGAATGAATGAATGAATGAATGTATAGCTATTATTTGTTGCTCGTGGTCCAGGTGTTATCGCCAGACAATGCTTCCCCCCCCCCCAGAGATTTTGCTTTCGCTGTTTGAAAACTCTGTATTTTGTACTTGAAAAAGTGTAAGTCGTCCCTCAAATAGCATATCCATTGCTATTATCACTGTGTGGAATGCAAATGGTTGCACAACGGTCATGGGTAACTATTTGCTATGATTTCAGTTACAGGTAGGTAGCCGTGTTGGTCTGCCACAGTCAAAACAAAATAGAATAAAAAATTCCTTCCAGTAGCACCTTAGAGACCAACTAAGTTTGTTCTTGGTGTGAGCTTTCGTGTGCATGCACACGAAAGCTCATACCAAGAACAAACTTAGTTGGTCTCTAAGGTGCTACTGGAAGGAATTTTTTTAAAAAAAATAAAAATGCTTTATTTTAATGTTTCAAATTATAATACATACACATATTTCCGACAAAACATACACAACCTATAGACATTTTTCAACATCTTAAAAACCAAACACTCCATCATACTTTCCTTATCTTCCTCACACTCTACCCACCACCTTCCAACACCCCACACCCCACCCTGTGCATGACTTCCAGTCAACTCAGCTATAATTTCTTTCTGTTTCTCCTCTTTCTTTCTTCTAACACACTATTATTCCAATTTCTCGTTTATTTACAGTTCCCCTTTGTTGTCTAACTTATTTAATATCCAATAGTTGTAACGGAACTTGTTCATTATAATAGGAGATTTAACTTTTCAACATAATTTTTCAAGTATCCTCTGAACGCTTTCCAATCTTTGTCTGCCCTTTCTTTTGTGGTCCTTCCAATTTCTTCCATTATTTTAGACATATTGTGATATTCTACTGGAAGGAATTATTATTATTATTATTATTTTATTTTATTTGCTATGATGTAAATCAAGGTTTCCCAAACTTGGGTCTCCAGCTCCTTTGGGACTACAATTCCCATCATCCCTGACCACTGGTCCTCCTAGCTAGGGTTGATGGGAGTTGTAGTCCAAAAACAGTTGGAGACCCAAGTTTGGGAAACTTGTAAATGGAGACAAGCAATGCAGGTACTCCCTACCAATTCCATGCTTGTGCCATTTGATATCATCATCATCATCATCATCATCATCATCATTATTAAACCTTTAGAGGCAAAAACTCTTCCCCCATTGTATTGCATAGCCATGCTATTTGTTCAACTCCCATCAGTCCCAGCTAGCATGGCTAATGGCCAGGAATAATGGGAACTATTGTCCAGTATTATCTAGAGGGTACCAGATTGTGCTGGACTACTCCTGCCTGGATGTAATAATGACTGCCAATACTTTCTTTTTTTTAATGCACTATCATCCAGGGGCTTGCTAAGCTGAAGCAGTGCACATAAATGTTTTGAATAAGCATTTCATAACCTCTGCAACACCTTGTTCTTCCATGAACTTTTTGCTTTGTGTGTGCTCGCTTTTAACTTTATTTTATTCCAGTGACTAAAATGGGTTGAGCGGCAATGCCTGCCCACAGTCTAGGCAGATGCATTTTTCAAAAGCAAACAGGGCGTTGGGGACTATTGTGCAGCTTGGGCGCAGACTCCCTGATTTTCTGGATAACCACTTGAGTGATTCGAGGCCTTTTAAGCAGCCGTGGTTCTCAAATCAGGCAGGTAGCAGCAGATCTCTCTGTGTTAAGTAATCTGCCTCTCTGTGCAACAAAACCATCCTAGTGAAAAAGGCATGAGGAGTTTGCAGAGATCATTTACTATAGATACACACACAAACAGAACAGTTTCACATGTCACTTTGATTCACAGCCAGCCACCTGCTTATGGAAATTCCCAATTTGCACCGGCAACTGTGATAATATCTCCCAGCGATTAAGAAAACAAGAAGAGCACACAGCTCTCAAAACAAGAGGTCTGTTTCCATAATGGAATTCATGGGAGTTTCCCCATAAATGATATTTAATTGTTCTGTGTTGTTTTGCTGCTGTTCTGGCATTGCTGCCCTCTCACACTGCCACATGTATTTTCAATTCTACGTTTTTCTTTTCTGGCACAGAGTGGGTCTCAGAGTGCTGCGCTTTCTGTATGTAGATTGTGTGTGGTCCGTTGAGGATTATGTTCAAATCAGAATGTGGGTGAAACTGCTACGGATACGAAAAAAATCCTACAACACTGAAGATATAGGATGCTGTCTAACAAAGAGTGATGGGTGAGGAGCCATAGCAGGGCCAGGAAACTAGAATAAAAAGGTGTGGTCCCCCCCCCACTTTCTTTGAAATAAAAAGGGCATAATTTGAGTGAGGGTGCCTGTTAGATCAAAATAAAGGGATAAAAACGCATTTGTGTTATAGAAGGAGGAGATTGATGGCTCCCAGCCATTATGTGCATATTCCATACTCCAAGTGTCCCTATTTTCCAGGGGCATCCCTGATTTAGAGAAGCCATCCCGGTTTCTGATTTGATCCCAGAATGTCCTGCTTTTCCTTAAAGGTAAAAGTAAAGGTATCCCTGACCATTAGGTCCAGTCACGGACGACTCTGGGGTTGCAGCGCTCATCTCGCTCTATAGGCCAAGGGAGCCGGTGTTTGTCCGCAGACAGCTTCCGGGTCATGTGGCCAGCATGACTAAGCTGCTTCTGGCGAACCAGAGCAGCGCACGGAAAAGCCGTTTACCTTCCCGCCAGAGAGGTACCTATTTTTCTACTTGCACTTTGACGTGCTTTCGAACTGCTAGGTGGGCAGGAGCAGGGACCAAACAATGCGAGCTCACCCTGTTGCGGGGATTTGAACCACCGACCTTCTGACTGGCAAGCCCTAGGCTCTCTGGTTTAGACCACAGTGCCACCTGCGTCCTTAGGACATCCCTATTTTCATTGGAGAAATGTTTGAGGGTATGGAGTTATGCAGCCCTTGAGTTGTCCGAAGGCAATCCTGTACAGTGGTACCTTGGTTTGCAACCGTTTTGGATTATAACCATTTTGGATTACAACCACGTCAAACCCGGAAGTGCATGTCCCTTTTTTTGGATTACAACCCTTTTTTATTTTTATTTTTTGAGGCCCCATTGGCGAAAGCGCGCCTTGGGTTACAACCTGTTTTGGCTTACAACCGGACCTCCGGAATGGATTATGGTTGTAAACCAAGGTACCACTGTATAGGGAAGTTCTTTTTAAATGTTTTACAGTAGAACCCCAGGTTACGTACCCCCCGTGTTGCGGACGTTTGAGTTGCGAACGCCTGCAACCTGGAGGTGTTTCTCGAATGTGCGCAACCCGCGCACGACCCCTGGATGTGTTCTGTGCACTTTGCACATGCACAGAAGCGCTCGAATCGCACTTCTTCCAGGTTTTTGTGTGTGTGTTCATGATACGCACGCCCGCATTACGTACCGCGACCCGGAACATATCGCTTAAGTAATCTGGGGTGTCACTGTATTATGTTTTTATATATGTTGGAAGTTGCCCAGAGTGGCTGGGGCAACCCAGTTCGATGTGTGGGGTATAAATAGTAAAATTATCATTAGACATTAGACATCCCTATTTTCATCGGATAAATGTTGGAGAGTATGATAGTCTATCTCCACTGCCAGATACCTCTGAATATTAGTTGCTATCACAGGTGGGAAGCGTCCTGTTAGGTCTTGCTTGTAGTGTTTTCGCAAATGTCTGTTTGGCTACTGTGAGAGCAGGCCTTTGGGCTGATACAGCATGACTTGTATATGATCTTGTCAGTTAACCTGTGCTAGTTTTCTGACTGAGCTGGGTTTTAAACTTTCATGCAAATGAGGAACTGGGAACTCGGAGGCAATTCCACCATTGTAAAATAAGTGCATTTCCTAATACTTGAAATGAATCACTAGTCAGTTCCCAATTGGGATATAAGAAGGCACCCATTTCCATTCTGCCCTCCATTTGTTGTTCGTAGCATTCTTTCCGTTCCGCTGCAGTTCGTCTTCTGCCAACAGTTTGTTGTACTGTTTGCTGTGGCGAAATTATGTAACTTACATAACACACGTACAGTCATTAATTGTGTGGATTACAACAGTCACGTTGCTATTATGTTATTCTACCCCATTCATTTCAATGCAAAATAAACGTCATTCAAATGGGTGGGAGTAATCAATTGGGACCTTGGGACGCGGGTGGCGCTGTGGGTTAAACCACTGAGCCTAGGGCTTGCCAATCAGAAGGTCGGCGGTTCGAATCCCCACGAAGGGGGTGAGCTCCTGTTGCTCGGTCCCAGCTCCTGCCCACCTAGCAGTTCGAAAGCACATCAAAGTGCAAGTAGATAAATAGGTACTGCGCCAGCGAGAAGGTAAACGGCATTTCCGTGCGCTGCTCTGGTTCACCAGAAGCAGCTTAGTCATGCTGGCCACATGACCCAGAAACTGTACGTCAGCTCCCTCAGCCAGTAATGCGAGATGAGTGCCGCAACCCCAGAGTCGGCCACGATTGGACCTAATGGTCAGGGGTCCCTTTACCTTTACCTAATCAATTACCGTATTTTTCCGTGTATAACATGGCCCCTTGTATAAGGAGACTAAAAATTTAGAAAATGGGCAGAGATGGCCCAGAGTTGTTGAGCTTTCTGGGGGGAGAATTGCCCCCCTCGGAACTATCCATATATAAGATGAGGCCAGTTTTTAAACATTAATTTGGCATCAAAAAACCTTGTACGGTACATATCTTGAATTTGGATCATATTTGTTGCATTGATTTCTGCTCCAGACACGGGACAAATAAGCTAACATGGGGAATTTCCACTTCTGTTTCTGTCAGAATTCTCCAACATCCCAGGTTCCCAGACATTTGTGTGTTGTGGTTTTTAATGGCTTCTGAATGAAGGATAAGACAGCAATGACATTCTGACAGGCTTAAGCCAAAACACTTTTATTCAATAGAATAAACGGTAATAATGTTCTCCCTGTTTGAACTGTAGCCATCTGTTTTTGTATCATATATCTCACATATGATTACACAATGTATATGATTATATACTGTATATGATTACTCAAACTTTCAAGTGACATAGACTGCTTTGGGCAGCATGAGAAAGCGGCTAATTCTCTGCTAAATGTAGAACAATTTCACTAATTAATGCAAATTTAATACAATGGCCCTCTATAAGATTATTATCACCTTCCCATTACAAAAACAACTGTCTGTTTCAGGGTTTTGAAATGTTTTTTATTTCATCACCAGCCTCACCCTCCCTCTTTGTTCTTCCAGCATTTGGTATTTGGATCACAAACACTCAGTTTAACATCATTGCAGGTTTATGGTTCAGACAAAATACCCCCTGTGCACATATGCATGTATCTTGTGTGCCCATGTGAAGGCAGATTGCTGGCTGGCACAGATTTCAGCCATGTTGAGCACAACTATTTTGCATGTTGTTTTGCTGTGAGGAAAGATCTAGGGCTTAGAAGGAGACCAAATGTAGGCTGATATTTTTTACATAAGCTTCAAATCAATCTTCAAAGAAGATTAAACAGTTCTTGTTCGGAGGAGAAGCTGTTTCGGATGTCACCACACCCAAAGGCCAAAGATGGTTTATTGGCAATATCACCTGTACTTTGGGCAAATCGGATGCCACACACGTACACACTTGTGAAATACCTGCTGTGAAGCAGGAAAGACAAGTCGTGTTAAAGAAACGAATTCCAAGGACAAGGATGATCATAAAGAGATGAGGGGGGGGGGGTAGAGAGATCTTGAGGTACAATCCCAAGGGCCATAGGATTTGATGGAACTGCTCTACATCAGCAGAACTTGGGATACACAAGCAGCATGACAGTTACGGCAGCCGATGGGTTGAAGTGAGATAGGGGTTGCACATGGGAGAAAAACACATATCACACCCTATATCAGAGGTTTTCTTTTTTTAAAGAATTTATTAAATTTCCACATTAAACAACAAATAAACAAAAAAAACCACACAAATACAAATATAACCACACTACAATTACAATAACAAAAACAAAGAAAAAGAAAAAGAAACTTATACATACCTAACACGAACACTGGAACACTGCAAACTTATTGTTTAAATCTAATTTCAAATCTTGATTGGGGACTTCCAGCGTTCTCTCATCTGTGTTCAGTTCTAATTTACTTTAGTAACTTTGTAACTATTTTATCATTCATTCACCATTATTCTTAATCCAAATCTAATAACATCTAACTTATCACAATTAACTTATTTCTAACCTCATTAATATAAAAATTCCATATACAGAACTTCTTCTATACTATTTTAATCTAACATTGTATAACTAAAGCCACTTATATTCACTGATTCTGCTTCAAATGTCCAATTTTTCACGATTTTTTAAATATTCTTTAAATTTCTTCCAATCTTCTTGCACCTTCTCCTCCCTCTGGTCTCGGAGTTTCGCGGTCAGTTCTGCGAGTTCCAGAAACCTTTCTTGAGTCCACGGCCCCCATGACAAACTACATTCTTTCTGAGGCACCCCTGCGGGGTTCAGGAGCCCAGTTATGTCACCCCTTGCCTGCTGAGCTGGCAGCTCCTCACCCTTTTTTGAACACCCTCCCTTGCGGTGGGTTCCCTCAGCCTCCTCTCCTCTCCCTTTTCCTCGGGAGTCCGCCAGGCTGGTCTCTGACCAACCACCCCCTGCCCCAAAGAGAGGTGCATCCTCACACTGCCCCACAGGAGCCTGGGAAAAGGATGCCGTGAGATGTGATGTGCTATTTAATTGGGAGCAGATAGCAGGGTGAGTCCAGCTCATTATTAACTGGTGGTTAGCGGTGGGTCTGCTACAGGGGGCAACCAGGAAAGTCATTTGGCCCAGGGCATCATGCCCAAAGAGGGGCTCCGTTTTGGAGACTTGCTAATGTTTTGACGTTTGAAAAGTTTCATAACTTGCTTTCATGAACATCAGACCCAATTGTGACACACTCTGTCGGCTTAGGGCTGCAAATTCAAACAAAGAAGACTTATGATATGGTAAAAGGCATTTCTCTTTCGTTAACCAATTACAGATTTGTCACATGAGCTGTGGCCCTGTGAGGGTTTCCCCCCTCAACAAATTAGTACACTTGCACAGAAAAGTTGTATCCTCTCTGGTGCATTATTTGGTTTTGTTGAACAAAAGCCACATTTGCTCCCAAAATGACCCACAGTCTACCTGCACAAAGGTACAATATAATTAGGCATATGTTACTGTGTATAAGCAGGGAGTCAGTTTTTTCTATCCTGGGATAATACACAGTCCAGGTTCTTTTCTCCAGAGGGAGGAAATATAAGGAACTGCAGATGAACTCAGGGATTGGCTGAAGACAAAGATGCCAACCCACGGAAAGAGCTGCTCTTCTGGATCTGCTGTGAAGTAATGCACTTAATTTTGAGAACAAAATCCAGAATACTTTTAAGGGAGCAGGCAATCCTCAGGACAACAACAACATTAAAAAGCTTATCTTTCCATATGTCCAGTTACAGGTAGGTAGCCGTGTTGGTCTGTCATAGTCGAAACAAAATAAAATAATAATAATAATAATTTTTTTTCCCCAGTAGCACCTTAAAGACCAACTACGTTTGTTCTTGGTATGAGCTTTTGTGCTGGTCTTTAAGGTGCTACTGAAATGGTTTAAAAAAAAAAAAATTCTTACCATATGTGTTAGTCTAAACCCAAAGCAAATGGGGTGGGTGGGGATATTGGGATTAAGCTCTGAGGTGCCAAACGTTTCTCAGGTGGAACAGCTACATCTTCTGTTTACCACCATCGTCCTTTGATCAGGCAGAATTCTTGGTGAATTAAAACAAAATAAAAAATAAAAAATTCCTTCTAGTAGCACCTTAGAGACCAACTAAGTTTGTTCTTGGTATGAGCTTTCGTGTGCATGCACACTTCTTCAGATACATGCATGCATGCACACGAAAGCTCATACCAAGAACAAACTTACCGGTAGTTGGTCTCTAAGGTGCTACTGGAAGGAATTTTTTATTTTTTATTTTGTTTTGACTATGGCAGACCAACACGGCTACCTACCTGTACTTGGTGAATTAGGCATTTTCATACAAACTCCCCCTGCCACCCCCCAGCAATCTGTTTAGCTTCTGCTGTGGTGAGGAAGGGATAAACGGAGCATTTAGCAATGTTAGACATGGTTCAGGCCGTAATTGTGCATGATATGCTATCGTGACATTATACCATAGACCACCTCGGGGCATGGAGTGATCAGTTTAATGGCTGTATGGTCCTTTGATGCCTCACAGAACGGTAAACGGGACTTTTGATAGCGCGTGTAACTGGCCCCATGAAATGTAGCGCCTGTTTGACAAGGAAGCAACACGCCGGTCAGCTGATTCACACTTATATGGAGCATGATGCAATGTGCAGCATTTAGCAATCGCCTTTGCTTTAGACCAAAAAAATCATTCTTTGAGAGCAAAATTACAGTAGCATGCCATAGGTCAGGATGTGGCATGTAAAATATCCGCTGGGTGTCTAGTCAGCGTATTTTCAGAGGCTATAATATAATTCTGACACGAGAGGGAAAGGGTGGGAGGACAGAAGCAATGGAAGAATATTCAGAAAGAAGCGGGAGACAGGGAAGGCCACAAATAAGGGCTTCGAATCGTTGTTTTATTGTATTGCCATTTTGAAAATCAATGAAATTTGGAAACAGGGAGGAAAAAACAAACAGTGCAAATAGCTGGAAAAAACAAAGCCCAGCAATTGTTCACTTATATAAAGGAAAAAATGGTTGCTGGCAGCTATTATATCATTGGCAAACATTGCTTGCTTGTTACAGTGCAGCTGGGTTATACAAAACACCCTTATTACAGATGACAAGCCAGGGTTGGGGCATTGGCAATTAAAAAAAAAAAATCCTTATGAAAGTTGTGGCATTTTATTTTATTTTGTAAAATTAAATGTTGGGTGATTTTCAAACCAGTTTATTTCATTTTTATTAACCTATTTCTTCTTTATCTTTGTTTATGTATTACAAATTTTTTTAAAAATATTTTGCCTCACTTTTTCTTTTTCTTTTTTAAAGGCTGCAAAATACACATGGTCTCTGCAAGAAACAGAACCTGGCTCTCTGCTGCATCAATTGCTCAAGCTACGTGTGACACTTTGAGTTCCCTGGAGGAAGAAAGGTGGGAATTTAGACAATTGTCTGTTCTGGAGGGACTTTGAGAGAAGTAAGGGTTCTCTCAAACAACAGCTCTGAAGCATAAGGGCTGATGGGAGTTCCTTGCAATTGGGATAATGTGATTTCCTTCCACACATCTCATCTGTGCCTCTAAGATTTGGTCTTCCTGCTCCAAGGCACTTAAATGTAAGGACCTCTGGACAGTTAAGTCCAGTCAAAAGTGACTATGGGGTTGCGCCACTCATCTTGCTTTTCAGGTGGAGGGAGCTGGCGTTTGTCCGCAGACAGCTTTCCGGGTCATGTGGCCAGCATGACTAAACCACTTCTGGCGCAATGGGACACCGTGACAGAAACCAGAGCGCACGGAAACACTGTTTACCTTCCCGCCGCAGCAGCACCTATTTATCTACTTGTGGTTGTGTGCTTTTGAACTGCTAGGTTGGCAGGAGCTGGGACAGAGCAACAGGAGCTCACCTTGTCATGAGGATTCAAACTGCTGACCTTCCGATCGGCAAGCCCACTGATAGGTCCACCCGCCATTGTGAGGCTCAAAGCAATGAAGATGATGCCTCCCCAACTGTTGCCATTGGCTGTGGGTTTCTTGTGATGTCACAAAAGCACTTGGCAACTGAGAGGATATAAAGGCAGGCCCAGGGAAAAGCCCTTTTCTATTTCCAGCAGGACACACCTGGCGATGGATGTTACATTCAGCACTGCCCAGGTTTCTTCCACTTGGAGCAGGCAAACTGGTGAATGGAAGGAGGCAATCCTCTGGCAGTGGGGTGCTTTGGAGCAAGTTTGCTTGCTTGAAGGCTGCTGGTATCTGATTGGAAGCTGGTGGATGTCTCATGATGGACCTAAAAGTACCGGTAGCTTCTGGCACAATGGGACAATGTGATGGAATCCAGAGCACACGGAAACACCATTTACCTTCCTGCCACAGTATCTATTTACCTATTTGCACTGGTGTGCTATCAATTTGCTGCGTTGGTAAGAGCTGGGACAGAGCAACAAGAGTTCCCCCCATCGCGGGGATTCAAACCACCGACCTTCTGATTGGCAAGCCCAAGAGGCTCAGTGGTTAGACCACAGCACCACCCGTGTCCCTCTTAACTTTACCTTTACCTTCCAAGGCACTTACTACCTGCCCATTCCTAAGCATTCTTGGCCATCCACAACCCTGAACATGGCGGTTGCTTACCATGCCAGGTAAAGATTCAGCTATGGGAAGAACTACAGGAAGGCAAGCTAGAAGACAGGAGCCCTCCATTCAAACATTGTTTTCAAGCTAGGCATGTAATAATCCTGCCCTATGAGACAATCCTCACAGGAATTTGGTTTCATGGTTCAATGTAGTAAGACATTCTGCATCGCTCCCATCTCCATGTTGACGATGGTTTCACCAATTGCATTTCTAGCATATGGAAAGGTGAGGAAGCACTGGATAGCTAAATAGAGAAGGGGGTAGGGGAGAACTGGACCTGGAAAATATGTGAATTTTTCCAACACATTTGGATCAAGAATCTTCAGCAGGAAGTACCTTGGTATTTTGTAATGATGTGTCTTCATCTAGTTAAGCAGCTAGAGCAGTTAGTTCAGGCTGCGTTCTGCAGGGAGCATTCATTTACTTACGAGAATCATGACAGTATGAAAACAGAATTACTCATAAGGACACAAGATGAGCCCTGCTGGATCAGGCCACTCACTTATCTAGTCCGGCATAGAACTGCATTTGCCATTTTACTGCCCATTCACATTCATTCAGTTTGGAGAGATCCTTTTGGAGAACTACACAGTCCATTTTCATTTTAGCCATCCTAAACATTTGGGTATCGTCAGCCAACTTGGCTACCACCTTGCTTACCCCTATGTCCCTATAATGGGTGGCTCCTAACAGAACATTAAAAACACAATAAAACATCAAACACTAAAAGCTTCCCTAAACAGGGCTGCCTTCAGATGTCTTCTCAAAGTCAGATTTATTTCCTTGACATCTGATGGGAAGCCATTCCACAGGGCGGGCGCCACTACCGAGAAGGCCCTCTGTCTGGTTCCCTTTAACCTCACTTCTCGCAGTGAAGGAACCGCCAGAAGGCCCTCGGCGCTGGACCTCGGTGTCCAGGCTGAACGATGGGGGTAGAGATGCTCCTTCAGGTGTACTGGACCAAGGCCGTTTAGGGCTTTAAAGGTTAGCACCAACACTTTGAATTGTGCTCGGAAACGTACTGGGAGCCAATGTAGGTCTTTCAGGACCGGTGTTATATGGTCTTGGTGGCTACTCCCAGTCACCAGTCTGAGAGCAGCAGTCTGGCTTAGTTGTAGTTTCCAGGTCACCTTCAAAGGTAGCCCCACGTAGAGCGCATTGCAGTAGTCCAAGCAGGAGATAACTAGACCATGTGCCACTCTAGTGAGACAGTCTGCGGGCAGGTAGGGTCTTAGTCTGTGTACCAGATGGAGCTGGTTAATAAGCACAGGTCCCAATACCAATCCTTAGGGGAAACTCCACTTTCTATACCTGTCTGTTATGAGAACCGTCCATTTATTCCTACTGTCTGCTTCCTGTTTGTTACTTAACCAATTCCTAAATCACAAGAGGACCTCGCCTCTTATTCCATGACTGCTAAGCTTAATCAGGAGAGTCTTCGTTGAGGTTTTTTGACTCACAGTCACACCAGTTACAGCTGACCATGAACAATGAATCACCTAAAGCTTTAGTTAAATAGCCTGGTGATTTAAATTATGTGAAGGTTGGAGATTTTCTTAGAAACTCTAGCGCAAGCCTTGCAACATTTTTACAGGTGAAAACAGGGGCAAACAGTGAAGCACAACAAATAAAGAAATAAACTCCTGAAGAAGCGTTCAGTGCTGTTGCCCTTTTACGGTCAGGGAATTTGGATCTGTACGGTGAGGGAATTTGGATCTTCCTGCTTGGCAGGGGGTTGGACTGGATGGCCCTTGTGGTCTCTTCCAACTCTATGATTCTATGATCTTCCTCTCCATGATTAGAAGGGTTGTGATCCGTATTTGGGCCTAGCATGTGACAACTAGTAAGCACATAGAGGAAGGTAAAGACTGCTTGTGCAACTGAACTTGTTGAGCAAGTCACATTTTTAATGGCTGACCCATAAATTCTGTATGAATTTCCAAGGCTTTTTTCTCTTCATTTCCTATGCATGACTGAAAACCACTCTGCATTTTATGCCACAATAAAATGCTCTTTTATACTTTCAAATAGCCTGTTATCAAAGGACATCCCTGATCTTTATCCTTCCAGTCTATTCTTTATGAGTCTGTGTCTCATTCTTCGGAAGACAGAGCAGAGTTCCCAGCAGAGGTGTTTGTTGAAAATGTTTATTCAAAAAAAAATATGCACCCTTCTTCAATCTACCTGGTAGCCTTTTGTTCAATTGATGCTTGAGAGGTAATCAGATCATCCACGATTGTTTGCCCTTTTGAAATAACAGAAATCCAATAGGTGCAAGTGGAGGGAACGTTAAGTCCCCCTACACAGCGGGTAATAATAATTTAAGAAACAACCAAAAAGCCTGCGAAACTCTATCCTTCGGGGAAGGATGACCTGGTTTTGCTTAGGTAAAAGGGATTCAGTTAACGGGGCAGCAAGTTACATCAGGTCTTCGCAAGCCTTTATAAACTGAGAAGGACAAAGATCATAGGCAAGTGAAATCCTGCCAGTAAAACAAAGGCAAGTTAAGAGAAAGGAACAGATGAAAAGGAAGTGTCTCGTTTCTCATTTCATTCACGGGATTATTTTGGATGATGACTTCTGCTTTTGTGGTTCAGTGGTTGGCTGGACAGATTCATTACAGGAACTCAGATTTTGCAACAGTTCAAACCCTAGTCAGCAGTGGCTGGTGCTCCATGGAACTGGGAGAGAAAGCATGGAAGTAGGGCTGCCATAAATCCAGATTTTCCTGGACATTACTGGGATTTCAAAGGCAGAAGTGACATCTGGGGGGTATTTCCAGAAGGCAGCGGGTTGTCCTGAATCCTCACGTACGGAAAATCACGTAACGGAAAATCATGGTTTGTCTAAAATAAGCTCAACAACTTTTGGGTTTTCTTCTAAAAAGCTCAACAATTTTGGTAAAGGTAAAGGTAAAGGGACCCCTTTACAGTTCGAAAACACGTCAAAGTGCAAGTAGATAAATAGGTACCACTCCAGCGGGAAGGTTTCCATGCGCTGCTCTGGTTCGCCAGAAGCGGCTCAGTCATGTTGGCCACATGAACCAGAAGCTGTACGCAGGCTCCCTCGGCCAATAAAGCGAGATGAGCGCCGCAACCCTAGAGTCGTCAACGACTGGACCTAATGGTCAGGGGGTCCCTTTACTTTTACCTTTAAGAAAACATTAAACATTAACAAAAATCTTCCCTTTATAGGATTGCCTTCAGACGGCTTGGAGGTCGGGTAACTCCATACCCTCCAACATCTCTCCAATGAAAATAGGGACAGCCTAAGGAAAAGTAGGACATTCTGAGATCAAAACAGAAACCAGGACGGCTTCTCTAAATCAGGGACGTCCCTGGAAAATAGGGACACATGGAGGGTCTGCAAGTGGTAGTACAGAAAGGAGTAGGCATATATATTGAGGCAATTGACTCTTACGTAACAACAGTGCTTAATGTTGCCATGACAGCAGCAAGATTCCTAATTAATGTTGCTCCTGCTAAATGACAGCCTCAGGATGTCTTGATCACACACATTTTAGGGGAAGCAGAAACCACAGAGGGACTGGAGGCTTTCCGTTATATTTCCCTTTTTGTACCATCTCCCATGGTGAACCTCCCATCAGTTCTGGCATTTCTTATCTTCCGCAATTGTCCTGATCTTGGGCCTCGGCCATCACAAGTGTTGGTGTCAGGCCCTCTCAAACGGCCCCCACCACAATAAAAACACAAAAATGATAAAATAAAAAATGAAACAGAGTGAGAAAAATTGAATTTTCTTTTTAGAAAATACTTCCCTGGCCTTTTTTGTGCAAATGCACTAATTACTGATGGAAAACCTCAGTTTTATGCAATGTTACAGTTGATAATAAAGCATATAACAAGAAATCTGTGTCAGTTGCATGTTCAGACCCAGAGACCTCCCCCCTAAATAAATTCACATTTGACTCAAATTTTAGTTTGGTTTTTGGCAGAATTTAGGCCACAACTTTATTGATTACAGAAAGTGAGTGGTTGCATAGGCTCTGGTTCGACTAGCTCCCTGCACCCTTGCAGGTAACGCTGGCCCAGGGCACCACCAAAGGTCAGCCAAGGATGAACACCTGGATAGGTGGAAAGCTGGGAACAGACTATGTCAGCCACCCAAATGTCCCCCTGGATTCAGGCACAGGAAAAAAACCCCTCTCAGGGGTTGACCAAACCAAGTTGAGTCCCTACCCTTCACATAGGGATGGTGAGAGCGTTCTCCCATCCCTATCACCTGAACCAGAGCCTATCCGCAACCTTACAAGTTGTGACGATTTGCTACGTGGCAGGCGAAATCCAAGTGGCAACAGCCAATCAGCCAAGTGGGGAAAATTCCTGCCATGCCCCTGTCCGAACGACAGACGACACACGGCGGCATAGCAAGGTCAAGCGCAAAAGCCCTAAAAGTAGGGAGAGATGGGCAGGTGTTCCGATGCACGCACCGAAAGAGGAAGCTCTGGGTCATGTGCATGGGTATATATAGGTCCCTTGATCCACTTGGACTGCGCCCCATTGGCCAGATTGAACCCTGCACCGAGGGACCTACCAACTGGGTGTTGTGGCTGACCAATCTTACCCACCCACAACACAGGAGATCGGTCTCCGGGTCTCACTGCAACACGTGTCCTCTTTAAGGGAGGACACGATTTAGCAACAACAGTCATAAAAAAACTCTTACCAAAACGCAACTCTTACTTACTTCAATTTGCAGCTCTAAGCTGAGAGAGCATGTCACAATCTGGTCTGATGCTCATGAAAACAAGTAGTGAAACGTTTCAACTGGCAAAAAATTAATGCGGCAGAATCTGAGGCCCACTTTGAGCTTGAGGCCCCAGGCCAAATGGCCCTTCTGCCCCGCCCCTTCTCCATCTTTGCTTTTCCAGGTTGTCCCATTCATTGCAGTGAAGGCAGCCGGTCTGCATGCTAGCACACCAATGCATGTGCAGGTGGTCTGACTGCTTCTGTTGCAGTAACTGGGGCAGCCCTCATGGTTAGGAGTGCAGCGATCTACTCATGCAAGGAGTGTGGGATGAGCTGCCCATTCGCAGGGGTGGAGGAAGGGGGGAGGGGGCGGCTCGCCCAGGGTGTCATCACTGAGGGGGGTGACATTTGGCGTGCCACCTGCCAGTGACTCCCAAGCCTACCCTGAGTTGTTGGGGGAAGGAGTGGAGCTGTGCCACCTTGCCAGTGGCCTTCCCCCTTCGTTTTGACAGCTCAGGGGAGGCTTGGGAGTTGCAGGCGGGCGGTGTGCCATTGCCCCCCACTCCTGGGCTGCTTCCGGGGGGGGGGAGAGGGAAGGGAGGAAGGCTGCTGGCAAAGCAGCGCGGTTCCCTCCCCCCCTGCCCTGGAAGCAGGGATTTCAGAAGTAAGCTACAAGCCATGATCTGCCAGGAAATGAAGCAAAATGTCCACCCCAAAACACATGCAGGTGCCAACAGTATTGAAAGTGAGAAGGTGTGTGACTGTCCCAATACCATCTGAGCACAAATGAGAGAGCCAGTGTGGTGTAGTGGTTAGGGTGTCAGACTAGAATCTGGGAGACCAGGGTTCAAATCCCCACTTGGCCATGAAGCTCGCTGGGTGAGCTTGGGCCAGTCACTGCCTCTTAGCCTAACCTACCTCACAGGTTCCTTTGGGGATTAAAGGAGCAAGGGGAGAATCATGTAGACCACCTTGAACTCCTTGAAGTCAAAGGTACTATATAAATGCAAGAAATAAACAAGTCAGAATAAATCCACAATAAAGGACATCTCGTGGGGGACCTGCATTGCTCTTCCCTTTTGCAAATACAGTCGTACCTCAGAAGTCAAACGCCTTCGACTTCTGCGGTACGACTGTAAACAGTATATGCAATCCTTCCTGCAAAAAGCTTTCTATCCTCAGTGCTGAGTCTGACTAAAGTTAACTTACGTGTTTCCTTGTGCTGCTCTATGTTTAAATTTTTTAATTCATAGCTCTCACTGTGTGAGAGTGAAATGATTTTTTGTGTGCGAGTAGGAACAGTCTTTACATTTCACTTTCATTCGGTTTTCTGTTCTTAATTTATTTTCCTTCTGATGTTGTGGAAACACAGTGTTTAATTAAAAATATATATATTGGGGGGGGGGGGTCATGCCTTGGGGCAAAGGACTCCTCTGAACGCAAAGCAGATTAGCAGATATGTTCAAACCGAACCAGAGTTGAATATTTGTTTGAGGTACTTATTCATCTCTACTTAAAAGGGTGTGCTTGGCTTATACTGTAATAGTGTTTAATTACGTCTTGTATGTTTTGGACTCAATACCACTCTGCAACTGCTCCTACTACTGTAACCTAAATTAACCAAGCTAACTTGAAGACTATGCGTCTGGATGACTCTGCAAAAAAAGAGAGCAATGAATAATTGGTCTTCAGACTGAATGGTCTGCTCTAGACTCTAGCCATGATTAATCTTCCCACAAGTTTTGTGGTTTGCAAATAAATATTTGGTAGTCAGTTCCACGTCACACATTATGAGCGATCTTGTCCCTGCTCACAGGACAGAGGCTGGCTGAATCACAGAACAGAAGGGCCAGAGAGGCATGTTTGGATTTGATGTGCAGACACCGTTTGCAGATGTTGCAACAGCAGCACACTTCACTAAGTGCAGCCCGGCATCTTATGCAAACTCTCATTCTTGCTATGAAAACACTAACAGTAATCCTTAAGACACAGGTGATGTTAATTTGTTTTTCTATCGTAGGAAGGGCTGCACCGCATGTGACCAACGAAGCTGAGCACAGGCCATCAGCTACATCTGCTAAAACGTGGGTTTGATCCCTGCCTAGGGCTGGAAAAGACAGAGGCTGTCACAAAAAATTGTAGCTGGGTTTCTACCTTCAGCTTGGCAGGCAGGTCACATGCTGTCCAGGTCTGTTTGGCATCCCCCTCTCATGCCCGATCATTTGCAGGGTTTGCAATTAGCCAGGTGCCAGGAGCATTTTGCACCCCACTGCTATATACATAGCTGTCAACCCTCCCTGCTGTTTCCCAATGCTATAATAAGGGAATTTCGCGCAAAAAAAGGAAAAGGTTGACAGCTGGCACCAGGATGGCGTTTGATGTCTCCACCATCTGGAGGTGCGTGCCTGAGGATCCTTGGATGTTGGACTCTTTTCACACACTAACACCCCATTCTGTAGAATTCTATCTGTTGTATTCTATCAGAACTAGCCAGGTGTTTAACCGAGAATCAATCACAGCAGGGCCGTCTCATCCATAGAGGCTAGTGGCGCGCTGCGCCAGGGCGCCGGGGCCCCCAGGGGCGCCCCCGCAAGCCCACCGACATACTGGCCACCCCCCTCCCCAACCCGCCCCCCTCCCCATGGGCGGGGGGTCGGCCGGGCGCTCGTGCGCCGGCAGTGCAGCCGCTGCCGCCCATGCCGGTCCCGGGCGGGCTGTGAGCCGGCTGCCCTCGTCCCGTCCCGGGAGCCCTGGAAGGGCGCGCAGAGCCCTGCGCTGCTCCAGCGCCACGCCCCTCATCCCCCGCTCGCCCACCCCCCCTCCCGAGGGGCGGCAAGCGCGGGAGGGAGGTGGCGGAGAGGCGGTACGCCGGGGGCGGCGGAGGGATCGCCGTGCCACGGCGGCCAATCTCCTTAAGACGGCCCTGAATCACAGTCAGTCCATCATTTGACAAATAAGACTTTAGAGCCATCTTGCCCCAAAATGGCAACCAGACATTCTGTTTCGGCGACTGTAACCTTGGTTTAAGTAGGGTTGCCGTATTTCAAAAAATCAAAATCCGGACACAAAAGTTGTTGAGCGGATGTAACAAGTGTTGCGGATGTAACAAGTGTTGCGGGCATTGCAAGTGTTTTAAATGGCTGATGTTTGGTTGATTGCAATCCTCTTTGAGAGGCAGTCTTGCCTGCAAAGCAGTACAGAAGTCTTTTAAATGAATGAATGCACACATAAAATAATACATCTTAGTGGTTCTTAGCAAGAAATCTACGTGGTGATGAATAGTTATGTAGCATATTGCCTTCCTTCCCCCCTCATTTAACATATTGCTTCCAAAATAATGTTGTGTAAGACTGCAATTCTAGCCCCACTTACCTGTGAGTAAGCTCTACTGAATTCCCTAGGACTTACCTACTAATAGACATGGTTAGGCTGGTGCTGCAAATAAACTTTTTACGAGAGTGACAGGATAGGTGTTATCATTCGGGATATTTGTTTTCTATTGAAGCAGTGTTTGAAACGTCTGTTGTTCTAGGAGCATTTTGCAACAGGGAGTTTTATTAGTGTGAGCAGTTTCTGAGCTCTGGGCGCAGTACTGCGCCTAAAATTTCAGATTAAAGCTGCACATTGGAAGGAAAGGACCTTTTTCTGCCTCCCCACTTCCAGCTACTCTCTGAAGACTGGAGAAGAGACCCTCTTAAGAATATTAGGGGGTGGGCAGGAGAAGGACTAGACCATGTGAAAAATGAAGATAATATTTTAGCTGCAGTTCATTCGTTTTCAGCTTTGTAATTTTTATAAAAAAGCATGCCTAGACATTCCATTGTTGTGCCCGTAACCTCAGTTTAAGGTGCCTTTTAGCTGCTAACTTTCATATCTGTGTTTATAATGCTGTTGTTGTTCAGTTGTTCAGTCGTGTCCGACTCTTCGTGACCCCACAGACCAGGGCACGCCAAGCACCCCTATCCTCCACTGCCTCCCGCAGTTTGGCCAAACTCATACCAGTCGCTTTGAGAACACTGTCCAACCATCTCATCCTCTGTCCTCCCCTTCTCCTTGTGCCCTCCATCTTTCCCAACATCAGGGTCTTTTCCAGGGAGTCTTCTCTTCTCATGAGGTGGCCAAAGTACTGGAGCCTCAACTTCAGGATCTGTCCTTCTAGTGAGCACTCAGGGTTGATTTCTTTTATTTTAATGCTGACTTAAAGTAAATTTCTGGCATTCAGGAAGAGAGCAAGAGACCAACCGGGCGAAAGACATTTATTATTGCCTCCTAGTTTGTGACCCACTTTTAAAATTCAGCTGCTTTTAATTACTATAATGCTTTTTAATCAAAAAATGGAAATGCCCACTTTTTCTTCATACATGCCAACTTCAAGCTTTACAGCCAAACTAGGCATCACTGATGCTAGAATTTTCTCATATTGTAGAGGAGGGGGGAAAAGTAGACACATATACCAGCAGTTAAGTAATCTATAATGCAAACCAAGTGGCCATTGCAGTCCTGCAAAATGAGCATGATGGCGATCGATAGCTCATCAGCAGATCAGCAAAACCATCTTTGGTCATAATTGTAGCATCTCATGCTGCTGTTTCCTACCCACGCATTGTCTGCCCGTCTGAAGAATGTAATTCAGGTTCTGTGAATAGGGCTTCCATTACAAAAACGACACAAATTGTAGTTGATTTGATCTGACGTTTCTGCAGTCTGGGGAAGGAAGAGGTGATAAACTGGTTTTCCCGTTTTTCACATGGACAAATTTACATGGATACACGCTGTGAGATTTAACTGATTGTTTTTCTCTCTTCTAATTTCTGTGCTGAACGCTCACAGGCCACTTATTTACAAGATTCTGCACAAGTGGTCCAATAGTTTAAAGAAACACCATCAATGACATACAAAATTAAGAATGCGATTAACAGCAAACCCCCACCCCCAAAAGATGAGCTTTATTTATGATAACAATCATCAGCATAGTGCAATGATTCCTGAAGATACTACCAACCCCTGTTCTTCTTTATACTAATAAATGCTCAGCTATCCTGAGCTGACACAGTCATATAATCATTCATTGACGGATAAATACATTTAGCAGCAGCAGCTGCATACAAGAGAGGCTGGCTGTATCATCGTTTAACTGTTTCCTTTCTGAAAGCTGGAAGAGAGTTAGGTGTGACAAACCGATGTATTCTTTTATTGTGCATGAGGGACTGAGGGGAAAGTGCATGCGCAGAAAGCAAGGCAGTGTGGTACAGTGGTTAGGATTGGCTGGGGAGTCTTGGGTCAAATTCCCGCTCAGTCACAAAGCTCACCTTGCCTCTGTCATTTCTTTTCAGCATATTACACCTCTCAGGGGGGTTGTGAACATAAAAGGAAGGGACAACAGTACCCAACTGAGCTCCTTGGGAGAAAGGTAAATAATAATTTATTTACTTTATTTCATAACATGTATACACTGCTTGATTATAAAAAGCAACAACCTCAAAGTGGCTTTTAGGTAAAATTCTAAGAAATTGCTTGAGAGCCGGCAAAACTACGGTGTCCAGATTTTTCTGTCTTCTGGTTTCCAACACTGTAATATGAAACTGATGCCAAGGGCAGAGACCAGTGGTATTTCAAATGGTTTCGCCCATTTCATGAGCTTTCCACACTAAAAGGTATTATTTGAATATAAGGGGATAAAGTTGCTGAACATGTTGGAACTCACCCACCAAAATTAATGGATAAACCATTTATCGACAATAAAAATGAACGTATTGCCTAGAATGTTTTTTGTTTGTTTGTTTCAAACAATTCTGGTGATTGGCAAGACAGATTGTTTCAACGTATGGCAAAATATATATTTCTAAATATATTTGGCAAGGGAAAAAACTGAGAATAAAATATAAAATATTGATAGATGCAAAAGAGAGAGGAGGTTTCTCCCTGCCGGATATGAAATTATACTATGAAGCATCTTGTCTTTGTTGGTTGAAGGAATGGATGCCATTGGAGAATTCACATATTCTAGACTTAGGAGGTCATGATAAAAATGTTGGTTGACATGTTTATCTATTGTATGAAAAGGTGAAAGTACATTAAGGATTTACAAATCATATAATTAGGGAAAAATTGTATAGAGTATGGGATAAATTCAAAAATCTGTTAGAAGTAAAAACACCACTTTGGCTGTCACCGTTGGAAGCTATAGTGGTAAAAAAAAAAAGAATATGATAGAAGGGTGGAGAACTTATAGAAATTTAAGTGAAACGAGAGGGAGGAGAGTATAAAAGAATTTAAGGAATTATCAGGAAAATTAACAACATGGATACAATATCATAATTTGAATGAAGTATTTAAGAAAGATAGGATATGAAGGTTTGGGGAACAAATATAACAACTGGAGAGAGACCTGTTGGAATGCAATGTAGAAGTGTTGTCTAAAATGTATAAGATATTACTGGAATGGGAGACAAAGAAAGAGCAAGTAAAATCCTCAACGATACATTGCGCAATAGATATTGGTCATAATATAGACATGGAAGCATGGGAATGATTGTGGAATATGGATATAAAATTTACAGCATGTTACGGTCTAAGAGAAAATGATATGAAAATGATATATTGATGGTACCTAACACCGAGTAAATTGGCAAAAATGTATAAATCCAAATCAAATCAGTGTTGGAAATGTAAAGAGAAAGAAGGTTGTTTTTATTATATGTGGTGGTCTTGTAGTATGGTTAAAGCTTACTGGGAAAAGATATATAATGAATTGAAAATTAATGGATAAATGAATATTTTGCGAAACACAAAACAACCACCACCCATGTTGTTGTTGTTCAGTCGTTCAGTCGTGTCCAACTCTTTGTGACCCACCACCCATACTTGCAATCAAATCCTACCTAGAACCAATGTGTGTGATGATACATCTTTAAATTATTTTTGCTTCATGCCTCCATCATTGTTCCTTTCATCACTATCAATTCCCCTGCACTTCATTTCCTTCAGTTTATATGAGACGTTAGACAAAAAGAGCAGTTTTATGAGACCCTTTTATGTGGGGTAAATTTGCATGGCTACTTTACTTCTGAAGCAGGAAAGGGTCACACATTAAAATGCAGACTGTCGCTCAATATATACTCACACCTCCCCTTTACGAAAAACAAGCCATCATAAAAATGATGAACTGTTTATGGAAAACTGGAGGCCTTTTTTTTACTATCTGCCACACTATTTTAGCGATATCAAATTGTGAGCAGGATTCAAGATATGAGAGGCAGAAAAAGGATGATCAGACAGGGTTTAGCAACTAGTATAAATCAGCAACTAAGGATAAGAATAAAAACATTGTGGTTGGAGGGAAGTGGGAAGTCAAAAATAAAATACCGGTAAATGTGAATGCTATATTGCTGTGGTTCACAATGGGTGGTCCAATAGCTACCATAGAAGTATCATAAATTTCAAAAGTAGGGGGGTCTTTGGCTTGGCTTTTGAAAAACAGGGGGTCTGCAGTCCTTAGCTAACTGGGAACCAACAGGTATAGTGTACGTGAAGTAAACTGGTTAAAAACCTTTCCTTTGTCAACAACAAATTGTTGCTGTTTTTTGGGTTGAATATATGCTATGTTAATTTATGGACCTAATAAGTAACTAAAGCCATTTGCACATAACAAAATATGTATTTTATTCAAATAATTGTTGAACTGAAATACAATTAATAAGTATATTAATGGTGAAATAATTACTAAGCTCAGACTTAAAATCATTTTTTATTCCTAACAAAATAATGCAAACATTGGCATTTGGTAATATCAAAAGTTCCTTTAGAAACACAGTTTACAAAGACTCATAATCCAGTTTCCAGAAACTTGCTATAACATGAAATAATAATAGCAAACCAGTGATATTTTAGGGAGCAGGTTAACAGGTGGGGCCCATGACACATCATAGGAGCCTACACAACACAAAACACAGTTGCTGTATGCAGGTTTTATTTTATTTGTTTTTTATCTTTTATTTTGGAAATGTACACCCAATTTTTCCCCCTTTAATTTTTTTTTGGGGGGGGGCCCTAAACTATAGTTTGTTTAGCTTATATGTAAATCAGACACTGGGCCCCCTGACATATAATTCTTCTTATTCAAAAAGTGAAATCCTATTCACGTGGAGGAAGCCTAAAAGGCCATTCACTGTTAAATAACTCGTTCTCTAATTGCCCAAAAATAAAACTGCCCCCCTGTGGGGCGTGTGCCCCGCGTTGGGAACCAGGGGTTTACACGCTGATGTTGCCCCGCAGCGCTGATGCAACCTGTTCCCAGAAAGCCAGTAGCACGTGGACAGAAAGTGTTTCCCAATCTCGGCTGGAGGGCTACGTGTGTTTGTGTGTTTTATGCCTCGTCGGCTCTTCTCGGACGTCCAGGTTTGCCCTCTCGCTTCCGAGAGGAGGGCGCATGTGGAGAGGTTGGGGAAGGCGCACGTGGAGAGAGGTTGGGGGGAAACGAAGCGCCTCCCTGCCGTGATCAGCAGAGCAGCAAAACGCAGGCAGCGCCGCCGTGCGCCTTTTCCTTTCTTCCTTTCCCCCGACGAGCTCCAAGCTTTTGAATCTCCCCGCCCCTCGACGCCGGCCGGGGCACCCCCAGCCCCTTCCCCTGGCTGGCTGGCTGCAGGGCAGGAGCGCGCCTCGCCGCTGCGCTGCTGCTCCTTCTCCTCCCTCCGCCGCCATACTGCGGGGCAACCCAAACTTGTTACACACTGGCACCAACTCCTCCTCCTCCTCCTCCTTTGCTGGCCGCCCCCGTTGCCATTCTCATCAGTTGCTGCTGCTAAGCGCGCAGCGAAGGGCCCGCCAACCTGTTCCTGGGGATCAATGCAACAAAATAACAGAGAGGATAAAGAAGTTGGAGAGCAACAGCAGGTAAAAGGCGCTTGCTTTTTTTTTTGCACGCTGCATGCTGCAGCGGATCGCGGGAGGCGGGGAGGGAGGAGGAGAAGAAGAAGGGGAAGGAGAAGGCGGCGTGCAGGGAGCAGCAGCCTCCGTCTTCTGCAAACCCCTTCGGATCCGCTGGAGGATCTCGGACTCGGAGGAAGAAGCGCTTCTTCTCCCTTTGCAGGTTTGCAAAGACAGGGCTTCGCCGGAGAGAGGAGGCGGCTGTTTTGCGCGGGGAGAGGGCGGCGCTGGAATGCGATTTGCGGGGCTTTGCTGGTGGGAGCGCAAGGGCGAGCTATGGACGCCGGTGGTTGCTGGAGGAAAGGCACTCTTCTCCTCTCTCTGTTTGTGTGTGTGCATGCGTGTGTTTGGGGATAGGGCGAGCGGCAAGCCCATCACCATCGTAATCGCTGCAGTCATAATTCTTCCGATCGGGAGGCGGGGTGGTGTGGTGGTGGTGGTGGTGGTGGAAAGGACCGGGGCTACCCCAAACCCTTCGTGGGGCTGGCGGGCCCCGGGAGGACTTGGAGGGGGTTGCGCGGCGTCTCCATCGACGCCGCTTGCCGCTCCGGTGGGCGCGCAGGGAGTGGTGGCCGCCTTGCCATCGCCGGCTGGGGGAGGGATACAGGGGAAAACTGGCGTGGCGACGGCTCCCCATCTCCAGACCCCCCCCCCTCTCCCGTATGCTAAGTGCTACTAAAAAATACGACCCCAAACCGTTTCGCCGTCCAAAGGTAACTTGGGTTTGGCGCGGCGAAAAAGAGACTGCAGCTTGTGTGCTTGCTCGCTTTGGACGTTTTGCATTTCAGCGTTATTTCGCTGCGTCGCTTCCACCCAGCGGCTCCCCGCTTGGGCGCTTTGCAGCCGGAGTGCATGCATGCTTGCATCCTCTGCAACCGGTGTCTGACATGTTCACCTGCCTGCGCAGACGCTCCGGTGAATCCGCCTTCGTCTCCCCCGACGCCCTTTTATTTATTTTTTATCAATGGGGGCAACGCAGCCTCTCTTTGTGTGCAGGCTTCAAGGGAAGAGGTGGGCTTGCACTATTGCCCTGTCATGATTTAGGAGGCTGTGTCTGTGTTTCTTCCGCCTGGTGGTGGTGGTGGTTGGTGAGGGCGTTTAAAAGGTCTTTTTTTCCTGCCTCCCCGGTGAGATTTTACATCAGGCTGAAGGGAAAGGGGCCTTTTGCAATAATGGAGTTTCTGTGGAAAGAAATGAAGGAAGGAGGGCGCGGGGGAGAGAAGAATTAATCTGCTAAACTTTTCCCTGGAAACGGATGCAATATCATTAGCTTTCCATTTTAATCCGGCTTGAGTGGCTGCTGTCTTGCCCCTATGATTCATGTTAATGCTTATATTTATGGGGAAATCTATTGCCGCTAGCTAAGGGAATTAAAAATAGCCGGTACTTATGGGCCCGGACTGACCCAGTGGAAAATAAACAGTGATGCTCTGGATAGTATTTAAAAAACAAAACAAGAACCCAGTGCGGTTTGACAGGTTGATAAATCTCCTCTCCTAATCTGTTGACAAGTCCTCCCTCAGAATGCTACTTCCCTGCGGCAATATGGAGTGCTGTACTGTACATCTTGTTCAATGGAATAGGGGTAGTAGTAATATCCTCCGGAAACTGGGGTGGGTTAGGGCAAGGGATCTGAGTCTGTGTGTCTTCAGGCCATGGGCAGAGTGTTTTGGAGAAGGGGGGGATGTTGAGTGGGACCGCAGAGCACCTGTTGTCTCCACGTGCCTCTCCTCAGTTGGGCTCTCTATGATTGCCAGTGTAAACATGGAAAAAGATACAGGAGCTGCTTTTTGATAAATCTGACACTGCAAAGATCTCCCCGGGGGCTATTTCTGAGCTTAAACTGTGCATGTGTATTTTCTTAGCATCAAGTCATTCAAAACTTAATTCTGTGTATACATACGTTTTCCAAAACATCATCTTTTGACCTTAATGGGTTTTAAGGCGAACCCTTTTCAGTGACGGCTGTGTTGTTGTTTTTAAGGCATGAGCTGAGATGACATCAGGTGACCTTGGGCAGTCCCTCATTCCCTCCAAACTGGTTAGAAGTGGGGTGCTTCTCTCATGCCTTTATGTTACAGTATTTGGGACTGTGGTCTGAAGATACCACGCAGCTTTCATGTGTAGCTTTCATGTTGGGGTTTTGTGCTTCACAAATGGGTGTGCCCACAGCAGAGTAATATTACACAATTTTTTTTGCCACAATAAAAGGGATGCATGATAAAAGGGTTTTAACAAGTGGTTGGCACTATTATATGCTGTTGTGCCATGGGATGGGCTCTGATGGTGAGAGAACCTTCCTGACAGCAGCTTCAGAGGACGCCCAAAATTCACTGACTCCGCAATGATACTACTGAGTGACAAGAATAACATTGGGTGGAGAGTTCCTCCTTGGAGCCCTTTTTCCTATGAACATGAGTTTTTGGGATAGTACACCTTCCCTTTTAGCCAGGTTTAGGGCTAGGAGACCTGAGCTAGGGTGTTTTGTTTGTGGGGAGATGCATGGGGCTGCGTTCTCACCATTCTTCTCCACAGCTGAGACCCATGGTGCAAACCATTCACTGGCAGACCTGGCGACACGGACCTGACTAGCTTGGTTTTTATGTGTGCAAATTTTGCAAGGTCACTGTGCATTCACATGATGTGCATGTCAGGTTCATGCATGCAAAATTATTATATTAATGGGGAAACTTGTGCACCAGAACTGTGAAATGGGCTGCAAATGCAAGAAAAAAAATGGTAGGTAGAGGAGGAACCAAAAGACTCCTTGCCTGGGCTAAACAGCCTCCACCCTTTTCAGTAAAAATCTTAAGGCTGCCTGTCTCCTACACTTCTAGAGATGTATGTACACATTATTTTCACGAAGGATTAGACTAGTTCACCCAGCACTTCAAATCCCTGCAGTCTTATCACCCAATGGTCTGTTCAGGTGGGCCTGATAGTGGACCAGTAAATATCTCTCTTGCCTATGTAATCCAATTGCAAACTACTTAAGAAATTGTAGATCACTCCATGCAATTATCCATTGCTGCTTTTCTTTCCATCCCTGTTCTTTTCTTATCACATTTTCCTCTGATTTCTATTTGGACTCATTTTGCATTTATCTTGGTTATATAAAGTTCTTCTGTGCAGTGAAGGAACAAGTCAAAACGGCACTTCTGCCGAATTTTAATGGGGTGCATTTTTTTAATTAAGAAGTCACATAGCCTTAACAGTACTAAGCTTCCTTTCTTTATCTGAAAGGCAGTGATTTTTCACATTAGAGGGCTTTATGATTCTAGGTGCCCTTATGAATGAAGAACATTTTGCAGTGGATTGAAACTGTAATTTTGCAGTCACTGTCAGTTTGGAGCTTGCTCATGTGAGAAGGGCCAGCGTGCAAGTGGTTCTGTCGTTGCAGAGCTGATTTCCTGACTGATTTGATAAGGAGGATAGTTTTCCACTACAAGGTGGGAATCCAGAAAGGCACGTGTTGTGCTGCGTTCCAAAATTGTAAGACAATGAAACATTTTTTGATTGAGAAACAAAGCTTGCCCTGGACATTGAAAGAAAGATGCTATTCTCCCTGCTATTTAGTCACAGACCCTGATAATATTCTCTGGAACACAAAAGGTATTGCAATATTGAAGCTTCTTTAACTTGTTGTCCTAGAACATTGCATTCCATTCCTTAATCAACTTTCTATGTGGTGTTTCTAGCAATGAATGTTTGACAGTAGCACTCAATAGAAAAATTACCCTCCCCCATCATGCTTCAAATAGCACCAGGCCCATAGGTAACGAAGAGAGGGTTAAAGTGAGCTGTGCGATATTCTGAACAGGAGATTAAATAAATCTCCTATTACAAATGCTCATAGATGAAGAACAAAATACCCTTCCTTTGTTTGCAGATCTATTTTCAAGATGCAGTATCTAATTCTCTCTGTGCCCTCCCTTCCCTTTGTGTATGTATGGTAGCGAACTTAATTGTTATTCAGTAGGCATCCAACAGAGTGGACGTCTTAAATCATTAGCATGAGTTTCATCAGAGCCAAATCCAGGGACTTCTGAAAGTTGGCCAACAAATCACCCACCTGTTAGATTTACCTGTTGTCTTAAGTCTGCAGCTGTGCAGCACAGTGAAGATGAAAGTTTCATGTTTTTTATAAATAGGCACCTAATGCACATGGATTGTAAGCTAGAGACTGATTGCATGGTTTGGTGATAGGATATGCTACTCATGCACAGCGGTTAGAAAACACTGGTGGCTTCGCATGAATCTCTGATTCCCGTAGGGTGGTTGTACAGAGGCTGCTTATTTTGCAATCTTCCCGATGTTGGTGCAGAAAGGTTCTGCATCAGTTGTTGTTTTTCAGAGCCCATGCTGTGTTTCTAGTTGTGTAACGCACTGTGGCGCATCCTGTGAGCCTCAGGCCTTAGGCAAGCAGGAGAGGGAAAAGTACATGTCACAATTGGAATTGCGCCGCCTTTGTGGGAAGGAAAAGCGGTTGCGATCAAGATATGGGAGCAGACTTGGAAGGTAGCATTCTGGGGACGGAACCTATTTACAATGGTACCTTAGTTCTCAAACTTAATCCGTTCCGGAAATCCATTCCAAAACCAAAGCGTTCCAAAACCAAGGTGCGCTTTCCCATAGAAAGTAATGCAGAATGGATTAATCCGTTCCAGACTTTTGAAAACAACCCCTAAAACACCAATTTAACATGAATTTTTCTAACGAGACCATTGATTCATAAAATGAAAGCAATAAACAATGTACTGCAGTCACGCAATCACGCAGTCGCAAAAACAAATGAAAAAGCCGCAAAGACGAAAAACGCAAAATAAATAGCAAAAACAGACAAACCTCCGCGTAACACTCAAAACGGAGCACATTCGGCTTCCAAAAATGTTCGCAAACTGGAACACTTCCTTGTCTGCAGTGTTTGGGTTCCAAGTTGTTTGAGTACCAAGACGTTTGAGAACCAAGGTACCACCTAGATGACTTCAAGAAGATTTAATAGATGTTCCATCCGACTGCTCTTCTATAGAAGAATGATACCCAAAGCAGCTACTTTATTAAGATGGCTACGGTTGCAGTCCTAATGCGCACTTAGGTGGGAGTCAGGCTAGTTAGAATCAGAAAGCCTTTATTTTGAGTCACATGTTTCAGATTGTACTGCATAACTGAAATCTTAAGTATGCTTATTAGGAAGGGAGCCGCACGAACCCCCAGTGGAATTTACCTCCAAGTAAATTCCAGGCTGATTTACGGTTTGGACTGACTACCGAAACAAAAGTGAAGTGCACTTGTAAGGACTGTTCTGGTGTAAATACATCTACCAGCATCGGTGTCAAATACACCCCTGCCAGCCCTGACTCAGATATATAAGCTAGGTGCCAAATGGCTCCTTTAACCAAGATAACAGTCGCCAAAACAGAATGTCTGGTTGCCAGACATTCTGTTTTGGTGCAAGACTTTTTGTGCAAGACTGCTCTAAGGTCTTATTTTTCATATGATGGTCTGACTGTGTTTGATTCTCAGTTAAACACCTGGCTAGTTCAGATGACAACCTCGAGCTAGGTTAAGGGTTTTGATAACCTTAAAGAAGAAAGGCCACTTGATTCAGGGACAGTTCCCATATATATTGGCCTATTCCTGTTTTTCTTAATGGTGACTACTCCTGCTCAGGCTGCACAGAAAAAGCATTTTGGTTCCAGAAATTCATTCCAATTGTGCAGATAAAATATAATGGATAGAGTTCTACAGGATGTGTGGTATTAAGTGTCCAGATTCAAGGATCCGCAGGCATGTACCTCCAGATCAGTGTTAGAAACAGATATGAAAGCTAGGAGCTAAATGGCACCTTAAACCGTGGTTATGGGCGCAACAACGGAATGTCTAGGCACCCTTTTTTATAACAAGAATACAAAGCTGAAAATGAATGAGCTGCAGCTAAAACATTATCTTCATTTTTCACATGGTCTAGTCCTTCTCCTGCCCATCCCTCTAATATTCTTAAGAGGGTCTCTTCTCCAGTCTTCAGAGAGTAGCTGGAAGTGGGGAGGCAGAAAAAGACCCTCTTTTCCTTCCACTCTGCAGTTTTAATCCGAAATCTTAGGCGGAGTACTGTACCCAAAGCTCAGAAACTGCTCTCGCTAATGAAATTCCCTGTCACAAAATGCACCTAGAACAGGGGTCGGCAACCTGAGGCCCTTAGGCCACAAGCGGACCGTGGGGGTCGTTTAACCGGCCCATCGACCCCTGCACACACACACATTCTGGCCCATGGTGGCGTCTTTGGGACCATGAAGCAGCCCAAGCCACAAAAACTTTGCCGACCCCTGGCCTAGAACAATGGGAGTTTCGAACACTGCTCCAGATGGTGGAGATGTCGGGTGCCATACTGGTGCCCAGGCATCTTCACTTGGTCACAAGTAGTCGAAAGCCAGGTGAAAAAATGCGCCTGGCGCCTGGCTAATTTTGAACACTGCTACTGACAGTCTTCCACAACTGCATGTTCCAGGAATTAGATAGTCCTCAACCATGATGAGATGTGAATTGCCATGAAGTGTTTGGGTAGCTGCCCTCCTTAATTCAGGGGAAAATGCTCTTTTTAGTCATACAGCTCTTAGGATCAATCTTCTTTCTATCGGAATGGCTGGCAGAGCAGAAAAACTATGAACATAGGTGATCGTTGTCAAAGTGGCTAAACCAAATGCAGTGGTACCTCGGGTTACAGACGGTTCAGGTTACAGACTCCGGCTAACCCAGAAATCGTACCTCGGGTTAAGAACTTTGCTTCAGGATGAGAACAGAAATCGTGTGGCAGTGGCCCCATTGGCTAAAGTGGTACCTCAGGTTAAGAACAGTTTCGGGTTAAGAACGGACCTCCAGAACAAATTAAGTTCTAAACCGAGGTACCATTGTACTTCTGAAATTCATAACACCTCATGTTTAGCCCAGAACCTATTCATCCTGCTTTGCATGAGAAAAGCATTTAGAGGGTGAGAAAAGAACATTTCATAACAGAAAGTAACCATTTGTGGTGATGTAAAGGGAATTGAGCGTTGGAGCTCAATAGTACAGTATCCCACATGTTTACGCAACCCTTTTACAAACCTGAATTATTTAAGCATTTGCAGCCTGATCCACAGTTATGTGACGTCTGATACACTTCGTCTGCTTTGCTCTCAACTTCATTATAGATCAGACACAGGCGTCACATACTTCTCTTGTGCTGGACCCAGCATTCAAAACTCCCATTGTTCCAGGAGCGTTTTGCGACAGGGAATTTTATTAGCGCCACCAGTGTCTGAGCTGTGGGCGCAGTATGGTGCCTAAGAGTTCAGATTATTGGGGGTGGGCGGGCTAGAGAAGCGGCACCTCTAGATGCGGACTTTTTGCGGTACATACGGACCCCTGCAACGAATTAAGTTCGTATCCGGAGGGTCCACTGTAATATTTCAGCTGCAATTCATTCATTGTCAACTTTGTATTCTTGTTATTAAAAAGGTGCGCCTAGACCAGGGGTTGGCAAACTTACTGTGCCTTGGGCCAGTGTCTCTAGCGCCAATCGTGCGGAGGGCGGGGGAGTGCGTGCCCACACACGTGAGCACACGTTATTTCCGGCGCACTTCCGGGTCGGAGGAGCACCAGAAGTAGCTTGTGCGCATGTGCACGGGCCTCCTCGATGTGTACCGGAAATAATGCTTGCACATGCGCACAAGCTGTTTCTGTTGCTCCTCCAACCCGGAAGTGGGCAGCTGCGCCGTGCCGGTAAGAGCGGGCGGCAGGGGTTGCCGCGGGCCGGATAAATGAGTCCGTATCCGGCCTGCGGGCCTTAGTTCGGAGAGGTCTGGCCTAGACATTCCTAGGTTTAAGGTGCCTTTTAGCTCCTAGTTTTCATATCTCGGTTTCTAACACTGACTCTACTATTATCACTCAGCCATTCCTACGGTGTCCTTTCCTCTAGCAGATCAAGATAACCAGGTGACAGCAAAAACTGCAAAAAAGTTTTAGCAGGGGCAATTAGAATAAGATCTGTTATTTGATTATTGACGTAAAGCTCCAGAATGTATTTCGTATAAGTTAAGTTTTTACCGGTACCTCTGTCTTCAGTGCATTGTATTTTATTTTATTGCTATGGCTAGTGGCTGATGTAAATAAATATTCTGATTCTGTAGAGACAAATAGGTGGACTGAAGTTTTGCAGGTGTTTTTTTTTTTTTAAAAACGTGCTCACAAAATCCTTTTAGAGATGTTCCTGCAACCCTAAAATAAAACTTTTTCAGCAGGGGGCCGGTCCACTGTCCCTCAGACCTTCTGAGGGGCTGGACTATTATTTATTTGGGGGGAAATGAACGAATTCCTATTCCCCACAAATAACCCAGAGATGCATTTTAAACAAAAGCACACATTCTACTCATGTAAAAACACCAGGCAGGCCCCACAAATAACCCAGAGAAGTAGTTTAAATAAAAGGACACATTCTACTCATGTAAAAACACGCTGGTTCCTGGACCATCCGAGGGCCGGATTTAGAAGGCGGTTGGGCCGGATCCGGCCCCCGGGCCTTAGTTTGCCTACCTATGATCTAGCACCACATTTTCAATGCAGGAAATGCTGGAGTATCCCAATGGATGGCTGCGGGTGGCCGTTCTTTCATACGGTGAAAATGGTGCACTCAGATTTTATACCACCCGCACCAGCCATATGGAAGTTCTTTCCATGTGGAAAGTCCCCAGTGTTTGTAGTAGCTAAAGTGCCCAAACAACTATGTGTTAAAGGCTCCTCCCGGGGCTGGGAAGATGTTAGTTTAACCTCCGGTTTGCTAGTAAAACTGAATTACTGTGTCGCAAAACGATGCATGTTTAAAAAGTGTGTCACCAACATGAAAAGTTTTGAAAGCTCTGGGTTAGGGTAATACCGACCATTTAATGTTAGTAGCCTTTATTGTTGTAATGTCTTGTCACAATTTGTTTTTTCTTGGTCTCTTTTTGCATGAAAAATCGTGCATGCATTACCACTTATTAAGCTTGCAGGTGACATGCTGGCGGTTCTAATAAATATGTGGCCCAGGAAGGCCTTTTCTGACTGCCATCTATACCAGGTATAGATGCATCTATACCAGGGATCAGCAAACTTTTTCAGCAGGGGGCCAGTCCACTGTCTCTCAGATTATATGTTTTTTTTTGGGGGGGGGGAGCAAGCAGGAACAGGTTCCCCATCCTTACTGCAAAGACACTGAAAGGGTATTTTAGTCTTAAATGCTCCTGCACTCCTTCTCGGTAGTATTCCCTGTTTGCCCTTTCAGTAGTAAACCTGAAGAAGTGTCTCCACCCCCATCGTTCAGCCCAGACACCGAGGTCCAGCGCCGAGGGCCTTCTGTCGGTTCCCTCACTGTGAGAAGTGAAGTCACAGGGAAGCAGGCAGAGGGCCTTCTCAGTGGTGGCACCCACCCTGTGGAACGCCCTCCCATCAGATGTCAAGGAAATAAATAACTATCTGACTTTTAGAAGAAATCTGAAGGCAGACCTGTTTAGAGAAGTTTTTAGTGACTGATGTTTTAATGTATTTTTAATCTTTTGTTGGAAGCCACCCAGAGTGGCTGGGGAAACCCAGTCCGTTGGGCGGGCTGTAAATTATTATTATTATTATTAATAATAATTATTTCATAGTTAAAATCTTATCGGGGCCTCAAATAGGCCAAAGTGAATAGACAGTTGTTGTAACCGGCCTTGCGGTTTGTGTTAAGGCTGAAAGGCAGGTTGTAATTTTAAATTTATAACTACAGAAACACACACACACACACACACACACACACACACACACGTCTTACAGCTACAAAGCTGATGGCCTGGATCTGATAGACTTGCATATAATGAATCATACAGATTAGAATCATGCAAATCAAGCTATAGCTTAGATAACCTATTAAAGACAAAAGAGCAGAGCTGTATTGTCTGGGTTGTTTTTTTTTTTTAGTTGGCATCTCTAAGTTCTACCTTACCTTTTTCCTGTGTGTGTGGTTTATCAAGGAAAAGATTGGTTTGCATTACACTTTCCCTCACTTTTTTTTTTTTTAAAAAAAACAAGCTTCTTTCTTAACACTTCAGTAAATAGGTGTTTTAAGCGCTCCTCTGAGCTTTTTTCTAACACTTCCTCCGCTATCAAACTTTCTACAGGAAGCGGCTGTGGGGTGGAAACAACCTTCAAAAGGCAGTGAGTTCTGCCTTCTGTTGTTTAATTGCTCTCTTTATGAGCTTCGCATCCCTCTGGCAAAGTGGCTCTGTCCACTTCCTTCGCTGGATCATGTGCAGTAGAACGCCAGTCGTTTTAATGGTTTTATTCATTTATTTACTTAAAATGTTTTTCCAGAAAACTATGAAACAAGTTACTGCAAAGTTATGAACACGTCGTTTTGCACAAAGCAATTCGGTTTTTTAATCTATTTATTATTTTTTAATACATAAGATCAAGGCCGCCCCGAGCAATCCACAAAGAAATGCAAAGTATTTTGTTTGGGACTTAGGAGCTGGTTCACAGGTGTGTATATAACCACTGTATCAAAACAAAGATAGGGTCGAAGTGGGGGTGCTCAGGCCTTCAAGACTACTTTTTGCCTCTTCTGTTGTAATTTTGCACTGAGATTTCAGCACCATTTGCTCTCTGCTGCACCATGTACCAGTAGTCTACTGTAAGTCAAGGTCATTGCAGAAGCCCGGCTTGGTGGTGAATGAGAAGACCCTGTGTAAAGAGCAGCTCTTAATCTCTCGAGCAGCCTTGCTATCCAAGACATTGCTGCCATGAGTCACGAGGCTGTTCAGACAGCACGTGGAATAAGCAGGTAGCATTGTTGCCAGGCTAGGTTGCTACGAGATGCCCATTCAGTTCCCTCCAGGTGTGCAAATGACCTCCCTTCATATTCTTACTAACATAACATGAATCCTTCTAAGTCTCTGTGATGCCGGAACCATTCTTGGCTTGCTAGAATGATAAATTACTCTTCCTACATTTGGTAACGGGACGCGGGTGGCGCTGTGGTCTAAACCACTGAGCCTAGGGCTTGCCGATCAGAAGGTCGGCGGTTCGAATCCCCGCGACGGGGTTAGCTCTCGTTGCTCAGTCCCTGCTCCTGCCCACCTAGCAGTTCGAAAGCACCTCAAAGTGCAAGTAGATAAATAGGTACCGCTCCGGCAGGAAGGTAAACGGCGTTTCCGTGCGCTGCTCTGGTTTGCCAGAAGCGGCTTAGTCATGCTGGCCACATGACCCGGAAGCTGTACGCCGGCTCCCTCGGCCAGTAAAGTGAGATGAGCGCCGCAACCCCAGAGTTGTCCACGACTGGACCTAATGGTCAGGGGTCCCTTTAACTTTTACCTTTACCTTACATTTGGTAGCACAGTCTTCAACTCTGCATTGTTGCTTCTTAATGCCGGGTGCCTGTGTTTTTTAACTGCTGTGGATTAGTAGTGGGACTAGGTTGTCAGAAACTCATCCGGAGCATTTGCCTGGCTTTTTTAATACAGTCATACCTTGGAAGTCGAACGGAATCTGTTCCGGAAGTCTGTTCGACTTCCAAAACATTCAGAAACCAAAGTGCAGCTTCTGATTGGCTGCAGGAAGCTCCTGCAGCCAATCAGAAGCTGCGGAAGCCCTGTCAGACGTTCGACTTCCAAAAATAGTTCGCAAATCGAAACAGTCACTTCCGAGTTTGCGGTGTTTGGGAGCCAAAACATTCAAGGCACGACTGTACTTTGAAGAGAAAAATATATTATGCCCTCCTGCCGCCCTGGTGGTCCTTACACCTGTCCTTTCTCACCAACTTTGGAGACTTCCTTATCCATTTTGTACCACGAATTATTGTGAGACCCCTCTTATGCATATATAAAAGTGTATAATTCTTGTGTGTGTATATCTTTAGGTCTTATTTATCAGCTAGAAACATTGCAAATAATATATGGATTTTTGTTGTTGTTGTTGTTGCAAAAGTGACTATTTAAGAATTCTGTTAGGTAACTTTAAAAGTAAATAAACAAGCCCACGGGGATTTCTGAAATAGCTAAAATTTAAATTATGTGTGCTGGATTCAAATTAACTAGGCATGCTAGAAGCCAGTGCAATGAGGGTCTCTCCCCCCCCCATTCCTCCACCTGAGTGCCTCCCACACCTCCCCCAAATCCAATCTGGTGGGTTGGTAATGTTGATGATGATAAGCCCCCCTACATCGGTTTTTTTTGGGGCGTGGGGTGGGGGTGGCATTCCATCTGACAAGCAGAAATGCTTGCTGTGATCAGGGCCATATTTAGGTTTGATGAGGCCCTAAGTTAATGAAGATAACGGGACCCTTTATATGTCCAGCTGTCCTTTGTCAACAACAAATTGTCACTGTTTTTTTGAGTTGAATATATGCTAGTATATGGTAATTTATGGACATAATAGGTATCTAAAGCCATTTGCACATGTTGCCATGCAACCGGTCCATGCAGAATGTAGGCACCCTATATATAGAAATGAGCAAACCAGTGATATTTTAGGGAACAGGCTAGCAGACTTACATCATAGGAGCCTACACAACACAAAACACTGTTGCTGTATGTAGGTTTTATTTTATTTGTTTTTTTATCTTATAATTTGGAAATGTACACCCAGTTTTTTCCCCTTTAATATTTTTTTGGGGGCCCCCAAGAGAGTGGGGCTCTAAGCTGTAGCTTGTTTAGCTTATACATAAATGTGGCACTGGCTGTGATGGAACATTCAGAAGAGTATGGTGTTGAATTGCTCCCTATCCCTACGCCATGGTGAGGGAGCCTCCAGGCCTCTGTTATTTGACCCCCAGAACTCTTCCCAGGACAGGCTTCTCAGCCTAAGTGTTCTTGCCTGGCTGGAATCTGTCCTTAGATGCCTCTCGCTTGTCTGGACAGAGGATAAAGAGAGTGCGTGCAACTGTATGTAGAAACAAGGCTACGGAGGTGAAGTTTACATGGTCTCTCTCCCTACCAGGGTGGATTTGATTTAAATCAAACTGATTTAAATCGTGATTTAGGATTTAAATCATTATTTTTTACAGAAAGACTCATTCTTGCTGGTATCATCTTAATATTTACAACCAGATGAAGGTTTCATTTTTGGAATAATAATTTTTTTCAGAGTATTTTTTTCAGTTGCATCAAAAATTACTTATTTGATTATACTGTTAGAAATACATAGACGGATAATTATGAAATTACAGTGAGGTTTCATAAGTTAACTGTTTATATTTGGACAACTTTTCCGCTGTACTTTATTGGAAGGAGAAAAACAATCATTTCCTTAATAACAATTTAAGCAATGTATTTCACTAAAACAATAACAGCATATGTATCCATGTTTGTTAACTGATGTGTAACAATAATTGATTTGTAACAATTTAAAAAAACAAACCTTCAGACTGAGTTTTAGCACACATGAAAAATCCTTATTTCCTGATGAATAGCCTCTGGACTATAATGTAACTTAAATAGAAAACTATCTTTAGAAATATGTTTCCTCCAAAAGTATTTTATTTTAAAAATCCGATTTAAATTTTAAAAATCTGATTTTTTGATTTATTTATTTTTTAAATCATTGCTTTTTATCCACCCCGGTAGAAACTAGCCTACAGAGGTGAAGTTTACCTTTGTTGCTCCGTCCACTGTCTCTCTCCCAGCCCATGTGGCCCTTGGAAGCTTGCCCAGAGAGAATGCGGCCCTCAGACTCAGAATGTGACCCCACCCTTGTACTATGCGCCTTAAGTGCTTGTGCTCTGCTGTCCTTGTTCCAATCATGGAACATGCAGTGAAATGTAACGGGGATTTCTGTGCATATATTAAATATAGGATGGGGAGAGGAAGGAAGGGATGTGTACATTTGCTTTCCTTAATGTAACTAACAGCAGTCCTCCTTGAAATTAAAATTACTCATTTTCATGTTTCCAGGAGCGAACCCACGGTATGTACATATCAAATGTCATTAATTCTGCTTAAATCTTCGTCATAGAGCTGCTGGACTTTGACCTTAATGTTCTGCTTAGCCCCCTGGCAGGCAGACAAAACAACGAAACTAAAAAGCCTTAAATCTGAGCGTTCGAAATCCTATTTCGGCGATGGGTGTAGTAGCTCCAGAGAGAGGAAAAGAGGAGTGTAAACAATTGGCTATAGCGAGGAAGAGAGAGAATCTTAAGGGCAAGCATGCCTTGGTTTTATTGCGCTTTGCTTTAATGCGCTTTGCAGATATGGCTGCCTATGAGAGCGCGGATGCAGCTGCTCAGGAGCCCGGTTATGTCAACCCTTGCCTGCAGAACCGGCAACCCCTCACCCCTTTTCGAATACCCTCCCTTGTGCAGTGTTCCCCCAACCTCCACTCCTCTCCCCTCTCCTTGGGAGTCCTCCAGGGCAGCCGCCGCCACTGCCTCTGGTTCTCTGAGCTGCCTCGCCCGCCCCAAAGAGAGGTGCCTCCCGTCTGGATAGCCCCAGAGGCACCATTTGCCTGGTCAGCTTGTAGCCAGGGCTGCTGCAAGCCTTTGGGAGGCAGAGACACAGGAGGGCATCAGGGGAGGTGGGGAAGGGAAGAGGGACAGAGGCCAGTGTTGCCCGCGGCACCCCTGACCATCATTCAAGGCACCCCAGGGTGCCGCGGCACACTGGTTGCAAACCACTGGACTACAGCATAGTTAGTGAAAACGTAACTTTCATATGCACTGGGAAGCCGACAAACTTGTGCGACTTGCTTTATTGCGATATTAGCTTTATTGCGGTGGTCTGGAACCGAACCCGCAACACCTCTGAGGTATCCTTGTATTTATGTGTTTTTTTAATTAAGAATTTATTAGTTTTTCACAACAATAACAAATAAAAATACTAAAAACAAAATACTACAACAAAACTACACTACAAAAATACAAAAAAACAAACACTTATATACCTATTCTCATCTTATTCATCACATTATTTTGGGACCTCCTCACGCCCTCTCTTCTGCGTTCATTACTAATTATCTATAGTAACTTTATAACATTTTGAATTCTTTTTTTTCAACTAATCTTAAACTTTAAACATCACAATCATCATGTATAGGTATCCTTGTATTTATGGTCCAGATTTTCCACACAGCATTTGGCCAGTCAAAAACGATTGGGTTGGTTGCTGAGGCAAATATTCTTAAAGCATGAACATTACAGGAAGAGCAAAGAAAATAATCACGCACAGGTTTGATATATCAGCTAATTACAATTAAATAAATAAATAAATTAGAAAGGTATTATTGGAATAAGACCGTGTCACTAACTTTAAATAATAACAACAACAGTAGCAACAACAATGGCACCAACAGCAATAATGGTTTGTCTTCATTCTTCTTATCCCCAAGAAACTGGGCACCATATTTATTTAACTCATTCCCATGTTACCCTCCCAACAACTCTGAGATCAATTAGGCGGAGAGGATGATTGTCCCAACATTGTCTGATCAGCTTTGTGGTTGAATGACGGCTTGAACATTTGTCTTCTTGGTGCTAGTCTTACATTCTAGGCCTGGGCCGGTTCACTCCAGCGGAGATCCCTCCGTGGGCCGGATCGTGCACGCGGTTTCCGGTGTCTGCTCAGACGCGGTTTCCGGTGCTGCGGAAGCAAGTCCCTGCGCCGGTTTAGTACAGCGTGTGGGGACTCGCCAAGCGGGCGGCTGGGTTCGGGTGCGGCTGGTGGGCCGGTTAAACGACCCCCGTGGGCCGCTTGTGGCCCATGGGCCTTAGGTTGCCGACCCCTGCCCTATATAAATGCCTGCAGTTATAGAATGTAGCCATTGAGAGAAGCTTTTCTGTACTTTTTGGGGAAGGGCCGTGGCTGGGTGGTTAGTGAGCAGAAGGCCATGTGTTCAGTCCCCAGCACCTCTGCTTAGGTCTGCATAAGACCACTGTCTACTCAATTTATTTGCAAGATGAAAGCAGACTCATTTTTATCGTACAATGGTACCTTGGTTCTCAAACGCCTTGGTTCCCAAAACACCGAAAACCCGGAATTACGTGTTGCGGTTTTCGAACGTTTTTCAGAAGCCAAACATCCGATGCGACTGTCGGCTATTGTTTCCAGGGCACCTGCACCAGTCAGAAGCCGCGCCTTGGTTTTTGAACATTTCGGAAGTCAAACGGACTTTTGGAACGGATTAAGTTTGAGAACCAAGGTACTACTGTATTTGGGGCTTTTGTTTTTTTCTATTTAATTTGCGTTTTTGTTTTTGTGACTGTGTGGAACCCAGTTCAGCTACTGATTGATTGTGTGACTGCAGAAATGGATAAAGGCCCCCCCCCCCCCAATCCTAACAATGACTATCATCAGTGCAAGTAACAAAAAAGCATTATTTTTAATCATCTACCATACTGTCTTAATTATTTTAAAGTACAGCACATTGATTATTGCTTTCATTTTATGGATCAATGGTCTTGCTAGATAGTAAAATTCACGTTAAATTGCTGTTTTACGGGTTGTTTTCAAAAGTTCTGGAACGGATTAATCCATTTTGCATTACTTTCCATGGGAAAGCATGCCTTGGTGTTTTGGAACGCTTTGGTTTTGGAATAGACTTGCGGAAAGGATTAAGTTTGAGAACCAAGGTACCACTGTACAATGACAGCCCTTTGTAGTCGGTTGTCAAATTTAGGAGAAATTGTTTCTAGTCGCTTGCACAGATTTGACCCAGTTGTATGTCTTGTCTCAAGCCCAGCCATGCCTTACTGGAAGTGTATTTTTCTCATCTTGGTTTTTGTGTTCCAGTTCTCATTTGTGGTTTTTTATGAGGTGTTTCCTTGTTCTGAACATTTTACTATTAATGGATGTTTGCCAGTGAAACAAGTGTCTGTATCATCCAGATTTTGCATTTATTTTTCCTGCTTTAACAGGATAATAGGAGGAAATGTTTAGATATGGTTTCTCATGGGACAGCTTAAGAACAATGCTGTTGTGCTGGAGGAGCAAGGCATCTCTTTCTACTCAATCCCTGTTTGAGTAGAAAAAAACCATTTTGTTATGGAAAAAATAATTTGCATGTATTTTAATAAGCAGTTCCAGAAGCAATTCCAGTCTAATACTGATAGGTGCTCTTAAGTTATTCCAAGAATTAAGTAAATTATTTTTGGCACATCAGAACAGCTTCACAAGTAATTGAACAGATATATCTGAAATCAAAATCAGCAGAGGAAGATTTTGGGAGAAATTAGACTCATCGTAGTCAGAACACTGATGCTGCTATGTAACACTGATGCTGATGTTATTATCAATTCCTGCTGGAGTTCCTGCATCATTTCTCTTTTTCTTAAAGTGCATTCAGTTTGCAGTAGTTTTCCCTAACTGGACATCAGCTCTCAAATACTGTATTAATTGAAGGGTATTAGCTGTGTAGAATATACCAGGTGCTCTAATTAACCGATTGCCCAGAAATCCAGCACTGCTCCTACTCATCTGAAATACTCAGTTTGGCATATAGTCGCTTCCGGGTCATGTGGCCAGCATGACTAAGCCACGCAGCGCACGGAAATGCCGTTTACCTTCCCGCCGGAGTGGTACCTATTTATCTAATTGCACTTTGATGTGCTTTTGAACTGCTAGATGGGCAGGAGCTGGGACCGAGCAATGGGAGCTCACCCCGTCGCGGGGATTCAAACCACCGACCTTCTGATCGGCAAGCCCTAGGCTCTGTGGTTTTACCCACAGCGCCACCCGCGTCCCTAGTTTGGCATATAGGTCACACCTATACTGGGACTTAACAATTTGAAATGCATTTTCTGTGCTGCTTTCCAAGTACTTACAAACTATTTTTCGTTCTGTATATTTATTAAATTCTGTGTGCATGTGCATTAAACATTTTCCTGAATTTTAATATTGTTTACATGTCCTCCATGGTGCAGACTATAAACACAAATCCTGCATACATGGCAATATATTCACTGGGTGGGGAGCAGAGCCGCAGTTTGTTTCCCACTCTGTAATTGAGTATGAACTTGCATATATTAGCATGGATTTCTGGCATTCCTTGATAACTAGCTTAAAATGGTGAGCAGTTTTACGAATGCCCGGTAGGTTTTTCTCTCTTTGCTTTGTTGCATTGTTGATTTCCCTTCCTGGAGGTGAATACAATGTTAAGGATTCATTTGAATTCTAGACACGGTAGTTCCATGTCATGGAGCCAGGATCCTTCCCCAAGGGAAAAGGTGAAAGTGCTTCCCATCACTCACCTCCGCTGCCAATGATTATGGACTGACATTGACTACTTCCAGTGGGAGTCCCAAGGAATCATTTTCAGCCAGAAAGAGTGTAATTGTGATACAGATCTTGGGAGGGGGGACGATGACGACGACAAGCTGACAGAATGAAGACCAATTAAACTCTTTATTCCCTTCCCTACAGGAATACAGTGAGTCCCATAATAAACCACCCTCTGAGCTTCACGGTGAGTAGTTTTATGGTTCCTTCCCTATGTAAGATGTAGCCTGCAATCTTAGGTACGCTTCTGCGCTGAGCTCAATGAGACTTACTTCCTAGTTAAAAAAAGAGAGAGCATAGGATTATGCCATTGCCCTGTGATCCTGGATACGGTCACTTGTAAGAAATGCCCCTTGAACTCCAAGAGGCCTTGCCACCAGGTAAAAATGTACTTTGGATTGGCAAGACCCAATGAGCGTACGGTTATTGTATTTACATTTAAAATTATTGATGTCTCGCCAGATCTTGCGTAATAATATGAAAAGCGGAAGCAAAGTGCTGTTGCCCTTACAGATTCACTGTGTGTCTCTCCCCCTTCCATTCCCAGTGTTGGCTTTCTTTTGTTTTAAAGAAAGTAATATTGATCTCAAATCCAGTTTAGGCTGCATGGGATTTAAAAATGCGGCCGGCTTTAGAATGCTGTCATTCTTCTCTCAAAGGACTTTCCACTTGACAGCAAATCTTTCGCCGTTGCCTAGAACCACAGAAGGCGTTTTTTTTTTTTTGGCTTCAGACTGTGTAAACAATAGTGTGAGACCCTGCAGTTTCTTACTGTACGAGAAACTGAAGGCATTGGTTATTTGTGTAATTCTGCTTGAGCAGAACGATTGCGAGAATCTGTTCCTTTTTTCTGAAGGACCGAATGAGGCTTTGGAAGCAGGCAGACATATGCAAATCAAGGATACAAGGTTCAGTGCATTCCAGCACATTTAAGAGTCTTGGTGTGACTCTCTTTGCACTCTTGAACTACAGTAAACAAACAAAAAAAATTTATTAGTTTTAACAAACTTGTAATCCCATGCACACTTACCTGGGTGCAGCCTCATTGAACACAGTGGGGCTTACTTATAAGTGAACATGCATAGGTTTTCACAGTCGGCTCAAGCATGAAAAACGTGCCTACTAAATTGATACAGCCAAAAAAACAAAAGTCTTACAAAACAGCTGGGTTTAGATGGATTGCATTTTCAATTACAGTGGTACCTCTGGTTATGAACGGGATCCGTTCTGGAGCCCCATTCGTAACCCTTGACGTGCATAACCTGAAGCACTGCGTCTGTGCATGTGCGTGACGCAATTTGGCACTTCTGTGCATGCGTGTGACGTCATTTTACGCGCATGTGCAAACCGCTGAACCCAGAAGTTATTTCTGGGTTTGGCACGTTCGTAACCCGTGTCGTACGCATTCTGAAGAATTTGTAACGAGGTACAACTGTACAAAGATTCTTCAGAACCAGGTTAAGATGTGTTTGTTACTCGGTCTGCATACATTTTTAAAAAGGTGTTTTCTTCCTAGTATTTTTATCCTTCATTCGTCAGTGATCTTATCTTCCTTTTTATTCAGTAAAGCATTCAAGAATCTGTGTCAGTGTAAACCAGTCTGTGTTAAGGAGCCACAAACAGTGACTAGAGGGAGGGTTTGAACTTAGCAGTCCTGTTACTTGCATTATGCTGGGTCCATAGATTAGCGTAGGGACACGGGTGGCGCTGTGGTCTAAACCACTGAGCCTCTTGGGTTTGCCGATCAGAAGGTTGGCGTATCGAATCCCCACGACGGGGTGATCTCCCGTTGCTCTGTCCCAGCTCCTGCCAACCTAGCAGTTTGAAAGTGCGCCAGTGCAGGTAGATAAATAGGTACCGCTGCGGCAGGAAGATAAATGGCGTTTCTGTGTGCTCTGAGAGCCAGTGTGGTGTAGTGGTTAAGAGCGGTGGACTCGTAATCTGGTGAACCGGGTTCGCTTCCCCGCTCCTTATATGCAGCTGCTAGGTGACCTTGGACTAGTCACACTTCTCTTAAGTCTCTCAGCCCCACTCACCTCTCAGAGTGTTTGTTGTGGGGGAGGAAGGGAAAGGAGAATGTTAGCCGCTTTGAGACTCCTTCGGGTAGTGATAAAGCGGGATATCAAATCCAAACTCTTCTTCTCCATCACGGTGTTCCGTTGCGCCAAAAGCGGTTTAGTCATTCTGGCCGCGTGACCCGGAAAGCTGTCTGTGGACAAACACTGGCTCCCTTGGCCTGAAAAGCAAAATGAGCACCGCAACCCCACAGTCGCCTTTGATTGGACTTACCCGTCCAGGAGTCCCTTACCTTACCATAGATAAGCCATTGCTACACTGGCAGAATGTCCGCTGAATCCTATCCCCAGAGTGGAGCGGGGAAACATCCGAGAAGAAAATACAAAACCAGAAAAACAATAGGTATGCCTCTAGCATCCCTGGAAGAACCAATACAATTCACACACAACCCACATGCAGAGGCAGGCAATGATTTGTAGCAATTGGGACATGCTCCTAGCAGCCCTACTTGCATCACAGCACATGCAACATTGGCAGAACATCTCTGCTTCAGGAGCCCCATAGATGGTCTCCAGGCATCATGGCAGGCCGGAGTGTGAATCCCCTTTCTCACGCACAACCGTTGTGTTAGGAACCCAGCACACACAACATACACTGGACACACACTCCTTTTGCAAGGGTTCAAGATCTAACCCAGGAAGGGAAAGACACTGTTTCTGAGCAGCCAAAGAGCGGACGGGACCAGGACACACAACAAGGGCAGCCGCAGATATACACACAGTAGCCTCCAGTGGCTCACTGCGCAGGGTGTAGGCTTGGCAAGCAGGACAAGATCTTGAGCCCCCTTCAGGGGCAAGGGGAGAACATGCCCCTCTCAGATGCCTGGAAAAAGATGTCTCCTCAGGGACAAAAGCAGGATGCCCCTGGAACTTGAACTCACAGTACAGGCAGCAATTGGATATGCTGTGGGGCATAGGTGCCAACTCCTGGCTGAGCATCCACAAAATTCCCCATGAAGGGGCCGGGCACCCACACATTTCAGTACCAGGGCTGAGCCTGCTGCATGGCACCCTTGGCAGCCACGGTCTCGGGGCCAGGCTGGCACTCCTGCATTTCTTTTTCACTTGGTTCCAGTCTAACACCCAGCTCTTGGTGTCAGGTGGACAGAAGCCACAGGAGGAGCCCTAGTCCAGTGGAACTCTTCCTGCTTTTTAAAAAGCAGACATTCCCTGGTTCCAGGCAGACATGCTGGAACAGCAGGGCTTTCAGGCCTGTGCTTTGCCTTCAAACATTCGAAGGAGGGGGTGGAGGGCGGGTGTTGGAGTTGAAGGCATGCTCCCACCCATCAGCATTGGGTTTAAGACAGGTGTCAGCAAACTTTTTCAGCAGGGGGCCGGTCCACTGTCCCTCAGACCTTGTGGGGGGCCAGGCTATATTTTGAAAAAAAAAAAATGAACGAATTCGTATGCCCTGCAAATAACCCAGAGATGCATTTTAAATAAAAGCACACATTCTACTCATGTAAAAACACGCTGATTCCCGGACCGTCCACGTGCCGGATTTACAAGGCGATTGGGCCGTATCCGGCCCCCGGGCCTTAGTTTGGGGACCCCTGGTTTAAGAAGAGACATGGGAGTTTTGAAAGCCTTGAGAAGGTACACCTTCAAAACCCACTCTTCTTCCTGCATTGCAGGGGGTTGGACTTGATGACCCTTGGGGGTCCCTGCCAACTCTGTGATTCTATCCTTCCAAGCATGGAGGTGTAAAGGAGAAGTAGGGAGCTGAAGGAGATGTGCAGGGGCATTTGAACATGTGCTCCCACCCCAACCATCAGTTGTGGGGCAGGAGCTCACCTTGTTGGAACATAGAAGCAACGAGCAACCTCACACACAAAACTGGGATTCCTGGAGGGCCATTTTTGTTCTGCAAGCCAGAGGTTTTCCCATCCCTGCTGTAGGACTTAAGAGCCCTTCAGCTGGCAGAACTTGAGAATAGGACTTCCCCCCAAAATGCAATGGCATAAAAATATATATATTAAAAAATCGTCAGATGATGTCTCTAATCCAAAACTGAAAAAAGATGTGAAAATCATAATGAATGAAATCTTAATCATAAATCACTTTTTCCCATGTATCAGGACATAAATGGATTGGTTTCTTTTAATAGAGAAAGGTTTATAGGAACATGTGAAAGCTTTTTAGGTTCTATCCCTGTATTAGGCAATTATTGTTATTAATGGCTGTCAATCCATCCCGTCTCGTCCCCCCGTCCCCCCAGCCTGTGTAGCAAGCTTTGAGTAGCAAGTCTTGTATGATGTGGGTCTGGGGGAAGTGTTTCCACTGGTTTATGCGGCAGCTCATGCAGAGCTTGCAGATAAATACTGAGTAACCAGTGTGAGCCTTTCTATTTTTAAGCGTGTTAATTTTAGTACACCTTAGTTTATATGTGGGTTGTTGAAATGTATCTCTAGCAGTGGGGCTAAGCCTGCGCAGCGATGAAACTACTCGCTACAGGTAGAACTGCTTATAAAAATAAAACCTCATCCTTTTGGGGATGAGGGGAATGGAGTATTCTAACGAAAACCACTTTCAGAAATATAATCCACCGTGGTGTCCTTTAAAAAAAAAAAAAAAAGCTCTGTGTGTTTAACAGCTGCGTGGCAGGCAGATCTTTATTTGGAGATGCCGTGATGAAGAAACCTTCATTAACTCTTGATCAATGGCATTTGTATGTGTGTGACTTCCCCTACTCTTGCAGATTTCCTTAGGAAGCCCTAGCAGCTCTCAACTTGATTTTAAACCAATCCAACCTGACTGTAATTCAGTTAAGACATTTGGGCTCTTCTTTGGGTATGTGACATTTGCTGTTAGTGCAAATGACAAAAAAAAGAAGAGCTGCCGCCGTTTGTGACACATGTACTCCCCAGTCCTTGTGCAGAATCTAGAGTTCACCTGTATGCCAGTTAAAAACAGGAATACTTAGCTCTTCGATGGGACTATATTTGATTAGGTCAAGGTATTCGGGCTTGTAATGTCCTTGGTTAGTTGCTCATGAGTAACCAGGCAAAACTCTGACCCTTCCTTTAGTAGTTTTATTGTGCATACTGTGTACAGTGCAGAGCTTAAAAATTCATGTCTGTACCAAACATCGGCAGAATCCAGGAATGGCCCCTTCCGGTTCTGACCCCAACAAAAAGAGTTTCGGTATACGAAAACCCCACCTTCCATCCTTTCGTTTCACCCCTCGACACCTTTGGGGCGACGGAAATTGCGTGCCTCCTCCCTCGCCCCTTGGGCTAGGGAAGTGCTGGATCTTTCCAGCATCCTCAGAGCCTCGACCCTCCACCCCCTGTGTCCCATGCCCCTCCCCACTAGAAGTCTTGCTGCTTCAGTTGCTGCCAGAGGAGGTGCTGCTGGTCAGGTGGGGCCGGGGCTCTCTGTAGCATCCCGAGAGCCCTTCCACCACCTCGCGCTGTGCCGGGGACAGTTCCCTGACAGGGCTCAACTGTGGCTCACTAATATTCGTGTGATCATTAGGCTGTAGGCAATGCAAGCCCTGTTCACTTTGCACGTGCATTGAAAGCTTGCGGGCAGGGGAGTGAGTTCTTGCCTGCTGGTCCTGGGAACCACTTGTTCAGTAGAAGGTATGAGAGGGCTCTGTGGACATACAGCTATGTGGGCAGACGTTCTTCCACATGTTTTGGAATCTGCATGCTCATCAGGCGTACTGAGAGCACACACTCCTATAATGCGTGTTCTCCTTCATGGAGAGCACGGGTTGCGGTGGGGCCAGCAATCCACCCTTCCAGCGTGGGTTAATTCAGTGGTAGTCACACTTCTGATTGGGGCATCTCTTGTTGTTGGGGAGAAATTAATGTTGCAAGTTTGATGCTTTGACAGTTAGAGGTTTTAAATCCTTGGTTCGCCCCGTATTCTTTCTCTTTGCTGTTTGCAACAGATCGCCCGCCCTCCCCTCCCTCGTTTAGGCCTCTGCTTTGACCTTGCTACGCCTGTCATGGGGTCGTCTGCCGTTTGGTGCTGGGGCCTGGTAGGAATTTTTCCAGTTGGCTGATTGGCTTGTGCCCTCTGGTTTTCGCCTACTACGTAGCAACTAGTCACAACTTGTAAGGTTGGCGGTTAGGCATTGGTTTTCGTGTTCGTTGCTGGAGGGGTTATGATTGGCTGTGTCTGCCCCTCCAATTCTGCTGCTGCTGCGTGGGAATTCCGTTAAAGGAATCCAGGGGCTCGCAATGCTTTTGTCCGTATCCCCCCAGTCGGGGCCAGGGCCACGCAAGAGCCCCTGGGAGCATTTGGGGAGAATCGTTGTGTCTGATCCCCCAGCTCCTATTCTCTCCCCAAAATGCTTTCCCTTACTGACTGTAGTCAGTTCTGTCCCCAGTGGGTCAGATAGTCTAAACCAATGCCTACGCAACCACTCACATATCTTGTATTTTAATAAAGTTGTGGCCAAAATTTATCCCAAAAACCAAACCAAAATTAATGTTTCTGGTGTGAGTTATTTTACTGGTGGGTGGTTGGGGACCTCGACACGCAATTGATTTTATGCCTTCTGCTGAAAATGTGGAAAGGTTGGGGTCCAGTGGTTGTGATCCTACAGCTGCCTCTACGTATTAACTTGTTTAATAATAATAATAATAATCATAAGGACCCCATGACGGTTAAGTCCAGTCAAAGGCGTCTATGGAGTTGCGGTGCTCATCTCGCTTTCAGGCCGATGGAGCCGGCGTTTGTCCACAAACAGCTTTCCAGGTCATGTGGCCACCGTGACTACACCGCTTTTGGTGCAACAGGACACCGTGACGGAAGCCAGAGCACATGGAAACGCCGTTTACCTCCCCGCCGCAGAGGTACCTATTTATCTACTTGCGCTGGAGTGCATTTGAACTGCTAGGTTGGCAGGAGCTGGGACAGAGCAACAGGAGTTCACTCCGCCACGGGGATTCAAATCCCGTTGAGCAACGGGAGCTCAACCAAGAGGCTCAGTGGTTTAGACCACAGCGCCACCGGGGCTACAAAAAGAATCTTGGGTGGAGGGGTAAAATAGGTAAAATAGGGCAAAATATGGAAGCAATGCATTTGTGAATTATGAACCATCTGTGCAGAAGGAGAGCAAGGTACACCTCTTAGTTCAGAATGTGTGTTTTATTTTTTGGGGGGCGTTTTGTTTTTGGCTCAGGTGCCTTGCAACAGTAGCATTACAAGGGGGATATGAGTAAGGGGGACTAACAGGAAATAAGTCATTTTCCTGTCTGCTTCTCTGTGAAAGCAAATGTCTCTGTCCTTTATTGTATTGCTTAGTCACACAATATTACCTGTCCAAAGGGATGAATTGTTTTGATTTAAGAGGCTGGTATCCTGAGGGCTGGTAATGCCTGTGGGCGTGCAGCCTACTTGGATAGCTCATAGCTTTTGTGAATAGAGAGAAGTTGATTTTCACCCCAACACCCTGCCCCCAAGTAATTTTAAATGAATCCCTATGATGAATGCCTCATGCAGCTGTTCCATCTTTCTGCCTGAAAGCCATGAGTATAGTCGAAAACTGCAGGCTTCAGCATGTGACCTAATCCTTTGGAGACGCAGAAATTTTATAATCCTTTTGAAAGTCTTTAGAATTTGAGTTATAGCATTTGTGCTAGGGTGATGATTTATAGATAGCGGAGCACCTTGTTAGGGAAAGCGAACGTAACACCTTGTTACCTGTCCCATTGCAATACTTTTTTTCTTTAACAAATGGGGTGCAAAGAAAGGATTAATCTCTTCAAGAAAATGTCGAGCATGTACATCAGGGGTCAGCAAAGTTTTTCAGCATGGGGCTGGTCCCTCAGACCTTTTGGGGGGCCGGACTATATTTTGAAAAAAGAAGGAACAAATTCCTGTGCCCTACAAATAACCCAGAGATGCATTTTAAATAAAAGGACACATTCTACTCATGTAAAAACACGCTGATTCCCGGACCGTCGGCGGGCCGGATTGAGAAGGCGGTTGGGCTGGATCCGGCCCCTGGGCCTTAGGTTGCCTATCCATGATGTACATCATTTTAGAAGAATGTTTTTAGGTTGCTACATGTGGCTTTGTAGGGAAACGAGGGTGCTGGTGGCTTCCTGGCATGTTCATCAACAGCAATGTAGACACTTCTGTGTAAAGTTCACCTGCGCAGAGAATAGCGTGGATATTTACCCCTAGTATAGAGATTAATTCCATGTTAGAAGCAAAACACAAATTCATACAATGAGTCTGCAGTAGAGTTGGAGGATGAGTTACCGGTAAGCGTCCTAGGTTCAGATCCAGCTCTGAAAGTGAGCTGTGATTTTTAATCCTCCACCTTATGCTAAAAATGGGATAAACTGCCCTTACCTGTGAGCTGGCTGAGTGAGTCATAGAGGATTCTAGTGTGAGCAAAGGCATAGCCCCTTAAGTCCCTCTGACATATTGTGAAAACAACAAAAATATACAAAAAATTTTTTTTTGGGGGGGGGGGGAATCGAACAGCAGATAAAACAAGCTATATATCCTGTAAAATTTGCATTGGCTGCCCAAAGGTTGAGGTAAATTTTAATGTAAAGATGTACTTGGGTTGATTCTGTTTTTTAATATTGGATTAGTGTATATATATATTTTCTGTGGTTGATATGACCATGATGGTAGGAACAGCAATAAACTGTGACAGTTACTAGCAGTGGTGGCCCTTAAGTATTTTTCACTTGTTGGATTTTCTAAGCGTCTTGTAAGTCAGGGAGAAAAATGTAAATTTAATTCTTCCACCCGGGGGGGGGGGGGAATAATAATATTTTCAGCAGTCTAAATGGGCCAGACAGCTTGCGCACTGGGCAATTTATTATGTAGACAGAGTAGCCATTGTTCTTCCCACGATGGCCTGTGTTGCTTCAGTCTATATCAAATAATGCTCCCAAGAAGCGTTGTGAAAGTAGTGATTCCCCTTTGAAAGAATCCCCAAACGTTGGGGGATTATCCTATCATTTGGTTTAAACAGGACCAGATGGGCTTGTAAAGCACAGCATGCCAGAGTGAGATCCAATAGTACATGCTGGCTTTGATTATGAAAATGGCTTTTAAAACGCTGCTCACATTGTCGTTTGGTCACGTTAGCTTCCATAAGTGCAAGCGATGAAACAGCTAAGATCTGGATTGCATTTTGTTTAGAAAGCCAAAACAATTTTTTTAAAAAATCAGTACTGTCTAAATTTAACACTGGCCTCCTGAGATATTTTTCAAGAACAAGGAACTCAACCCATTGGGTTTATTTGGAAGCAAAATCCCATTTGATTTTACTGGTTCTGCTTTCCAGTAACGTAGCTGTGACCCCCCCCCCCAAAAAAAACCCTCCACCATTGACTTGTAGGTAGATTCCATGCTGGGAATCAGGATGTTAAACATCGGTTTTAATAACTTGATTCTAGCAAGCATTGCGCTGAGGCCAGACATCAGGGGTTGCCTACCCTTTTGGACTAGTGGGCACATTTTGAATTTCGGTAAGAGTTCCGGAGGCACCAGTCAAAAAATGGCTGCCATGGAAGGGGCACGGAGTAACACAAAATTGCAGAGGGAACCACCCCAACAACCTTATGCTTACCATGAGAAGTCAGCTGTGTCCTGCTGGTCCTAGGTAAAAAAGGTAAAGGACCCCTGGATGGTTAAGTCCAGTCAAAGGCGACTATGGGGTTGCGGTGCTCATCTTGCTTTCAGTCCGAGGGAGCCAGCATTTGTCCACAGACAGTTTTCCGGGTCATGTGGCTAGCATGACTAAACCGCTTCTGGCGCAACGGAACACCATGACAGAAACCAGAGTGCACGGAACTGCCTTTTACCTCCCCACCACAGCGGTACCTATTTATCTAGTTGCCCAGGTATGCTTTCGAACTGCTAAGTTGCCAGAAGCTGGGACAGAGCAACAGGAGTTCACTCCGTCAAGGGGATTCAAACCACCAACCTTCTGATTGGCAAGCCCAAGAGGCTTGGTGGTTTAGACCACTGCACCACCCATGTCCCAAATAAACAAGCACACAATCACTGATAGGATAGGTCTACCCGCCATTGTGAGGCTCAAAGCAATGAAGACAATGCCTCCCCAGCTGTTGCCATTGGCTGTGGGTTTCTTGTGATGTCACAAAAGCACTTGGCAACTGAGTGGCTATGAGGGCAGGCCAAGGGGAAAGCCCTTTTCTGTTTCCAGCAGGACACACCTGGCAATGGATGTGAGATTCAGCACTGCCCAGGTTTCTTCCACTTGAAGAAGGCAAACTGGTGAATGGAAGGAGGCAATCCTCTGGCAGTGGGATGCTATGGAGCATGGGTAGGCAAACTAAGGCCTGGGGGCCGGATCCAGCCCAGTGGCATTCTAAATCCGGCCCACGGACAGTTCGGGAATCAATGTGTTTTTACATGAATAGAATGTGTGCTTTTATTTAAATGCATCTCTGGGTTATTTGTGGGGCATAGGAATTTGTTCTCCCCCCCCCAAAAAAATAGTCTGCCCCCCCCACAAGGTCTGAAGGACAGTGGACCGGCCCCCTGCTGAAAAGGTTTCCTGACCCCTGCTATGGAGCAATAATAAGGCAAGTTTGCTTACTTGAAGGCTGCTGGTATCTGTGATTGGAAACTGGCGGATGTCTAATGATGGACAGTAGTTTCTGGCACAATGGGACACTATGACGGAAGCCAGAGCACATGGAAACGCCATTTACCATCCCGCGTCAGCGGTACCTATTTATCTACTTGCACTGGCTGCTTTCGAACTGCTAGGTTGGCAGGAGCTGGGACAGAGCAACAGGAGCTCACTTTGTCATGGGGATTCGAACTGTTGACCTTCCAGTCAGCAAGCCCAAGAGGCTCAGTGGTTTAGACCATAACACCACCTGTGTCCCAAGTAAACAAGCACACAATCACTGATAGGTCCACCTGCCATTGTGAGGCTCAAAGCAATGAAGATGATGCCTCCCCAGCTGTTGCCATTGGTTGTGGGTTTATTGTGATGTCACAAAAGCACTTGGCAGCTGAGTGGATATACAGTGGTGCCCCGCTAGACGAAAATAATTCGTTCTGCGAAAATTTTCGTCTAGCGGGTTTTTCGTCTTGCGGAGCGGCAATGACAGCCGCGCTCCGCAAAACGAAAAAAAAAAAAGACGAAAATTTTTCGTCTTGCGAGGCAGCCCCATAGACTTTTTCGTCTTGCGGGGCAGCCTTCCGCTAGACGAATGCCTTCGTCTAGCGAGTTTTTCGTCTTGCGAGGCATTCGTCTAGCGGGGTACCACTGTAAAGGCAAGCCAAGGGGAAAGCCCTTTTCTATTTCCAGCAGGACACACCATGCAATGGATGTGACATTCAGCACTGCCCAGGTTTCTTCCACTTGGAGGAAGCAAACTGGTGAATAGAAGGAGGCAATCCTCTGGGAGTGGGATGCTAGGCAGTGATAATAAGGCAAGTTTTCTTGCTTGAAGGCTGCAGGTATCCGTGGTTGGAAGCTGGCGGACATCTCATGATGGACCTAACAGTAACTTCTGGCGCAACGGGACACTGTGACGGAAAACAGAGCACACGGAAATGCCATTTACCTTCCCGCTTCAGCGGTACCTATTTATCTACTTGTACTGGCGTGCTTTCGAACTGCTAGGTTGGCAGGAGCTGGGGCAGAGCAACAGGAGGTCACTACGTTGTAGGGGTTCGAATCACCGACCCAAAAGGCTCAGTGGTTTAGACCACAGCGCCACCCGTGTCCCTCCTGCTGTCCTATTGAGAAGATCACACATACACACTGACCGATGCTGTTGCTGTCTAACAACAGAAGGGAGCATTCCTCAGTACCAGGAAAGATATGCAAGGTAGCCACGCCACTCTCATGTCACTGAAATTGCTTAGAAGGTACCTGCATATTTTCATTTTTTTTTAGAGGGCTAGATATTTAAAAAAGAAATGAAGCTCAGAGTCTAGAACACCTGCCCAGGGATACCAGTGGAAGTCATCACAGGTGTTATGTACAGTATTTGGTGCCACGATCCGTCTTGCAGGTTGAGGTCACAGCTCCTTGCACTGCGTCCTGAAATCTAGCATCAGTGCAATGAATTTGTGCAGGGCACATGGATGAAAGTACTGTATGTAATGTGGTGCTGTGGGTTAAAACACAGAGTCTAGGGCTTGCTGATCAGAAGGTCGGCGGTTCCAATCCCTGCCACAGGGTGAGCTCCTGTTGCTCTGTCCCAGCTCCTGCCCACATAGCAGTTCGAAAGCACGTCAAAGTGGAAGTAGATAAATAGGTACCACTCCGGCGGGAAGGTAAATGGCGTTTCCATGCGCTGCCCTGGTTCACCAGAAGCGGCTTTGTCATGCTGGCCACATGACCCGGAAGCTGTCTGCGGACAAACGCCGGCTCCCTCGGCCTATAGAGCGAGATGAGCGCCGCAACCCCAAAGTCGGACACGACTGGACCTGATGCTCAGGCGTCCCTTTACCTTTAAGACTGGTGTGGCTCTTCTCCTGCTGACGTCTCTCTGTTTGGACTGCAAGAAGTTTTGACTGGCAGTCAAAGCTTTCCTCTTAGGCATGGGAAACTTGAGATGCTTGCATTCAGAGCAGAGTCGGGCAATCTGTGGACCAAGAGTTGCACATGGCCCTCTGCCGAATCTCATGTGTCTGGGGGAAACTGAGGAAGGGAAGTAGCTTCAAGGAGAGCCGAAACAGAAGGGATGCAGGAGGCGGAGGGGAGCTTTCTGCAAGGGCAGAAAGTGGAGGCCTTGGGCAAGAGCAGGTCAAGGAGAGGGTGGAAAAAACTTGTTTGTGATTCTGGCCCACGCTCTACCATAATGACAGGTTAACACTTGAAGTAGGTGACCTCAGAGAGAAATACAGTTGTAATACCTCTTGTTGGGGGTCTATTTTGAGGAAGCTTGCACGAGTGGTTCTTGAGGAATTCTTGGAATTAAAATATGAGAAGACTTGATGTTGGGGCAATAAATGTCGGTGTGGGGCTGCTGTTGGCTGCTTTCCATGGAAATAAAGAGGGTCTGAACAGTGTAGCTCACTTAAAAGGAAGTTTTGCATTGATGGCCCTTAAAAGCAATTTCCTTTTAAGTGCCATCAATGCAAATAGGATGGGAATGCTCTCTGAGTTAGGCCATTTATAGGGAGAAACTCTGTCATGAGTGCTGCTTTGTGGAAAGGCAGGATGTAAATTGGTGTGAAACATACAAACATTTTTCTTCCTATTGCTTGCATGCTTTTCCTGTTAGACTTTCAGCCTTCCTGTTAGAACATTGGCATTGAAAGAGAAGGAATATAGGGTGTGAGTCAAAGTGATTTGCTGCTAAAGCAAAAACGTTCAGCTATTGCTTTGCCGCTAAGAGGTTTTTATAGAGAGTAAAATAATGTCTCTTCTGCCTCCAGTTTTTTTTTTTTTTTAATTTGCAAAACAAGTACAAACTATATGCTGCAAATAGTCTCTGGCTGATTTCACACAAAGACCGTCAGGCTTCTACCAGGGAAACCTTGGCTCAGACGCAATCTGGACCTTGAAGTTCATTGAGTGGCCTTTGGAGCAGGGATGCCTCCTCTGAGTTTTCAACTCACATGAAAAGTAGTAGTATGTCTCTCTATTACTTTTACTTGTGCAGCTATAAGGGAAAACATAAAGGTAAAGGTAAAGGGACTCCTGACCATTAGGTCTAGTCACGGACGACTCTGGGGTTGCAGTGCTCATCTCGTTTTACTGGCCGAGGGAGCCGGCGTACAGCTTCCGGGTCATGTGGCCAGCATGACAAAGCCGCTTCTGGCGAAGCAGAGCAGCGCACGGAAACGCCGTTTACCTTCCCGCCAGAGCGGTACCTATTTATCTACTTGCACTTTGACGTGCTTTTGAACTGCTAGGTTGGCAGGAGCAGGGACCGAGCAACGGGAGCTCACCCTGTCGCAGGGATTCGAACCACCAACCTTCTGATCGACAAGGGAGCTAGTCGAACCAGAGCCTATGCAACCCGTCACATGCTGTAATCAATAAAGTTGTGGCCTAAATTATGCCAAAAACCAAACCAAAATTTGAGTCCTGTCTGAATTTATTTGGGGTGAGGTTAAAAGGTCTGAACATGCAAATGTTGGTTTGTGAATTTGGTGAGCAAATCTGTATGCTGGCGGGACGGGGACGGACAGAGGGAGTGTGGGAGCCAGAGGCGCTTGGTCATTTAACACCAAAACCATCCCCAAAAAGGGGGGGGGGGGAGCAAAAACCCTTGCCCAGATCCCTTCCAGTATCTGAAGGAAATGTGGATTTTTACTGGCAGAGGGAGAGGGGGTTAAACTGTACAAGAACTTGCACAAGATGGAAGACAAAGAAAGAGTGCTCTAATATTTATCTGAGGCTGACATCCCTTTTTAGCTGACATTCTGTTGTAACAGAGCCTTTATAATTTTCCAGTCAGTAATTTCTGAAGCTAGCACTTTAAAGCTTCAACTCATGCAGCTCTGACCTGCTGTTTTAATGGAGAGTGGTTTTCAACAGTTTTTAAAAATGTGTAATTTCCCTCTAGGTTGAACTTGTCTGCTTTTAATTTGCAACCTTTTAATCTAATTATCTGTCAGCCTGCTGGCATCAGCTGTCCTCTTCCCCGTACGGATTTTAAAAGGTCACGATCAGCGTTCTTAATTTCATATAGGGTGGATTTCTAAGATCCTAGTGGCATTTCTTTGTTTAGTCATATTCCCATCTACTGCTGTTGTTGAACAATAGGAATTAATACTCAGCAGTTTTGCTGCTGAAAAGCTTATATTATTCATCTTGCTTGTGAAATGATTATTCTTTATGGTAGAGCTTTGGGATTAATCTCATGTAAAGCTGGCACTCTCCATAAAACCTTAAATTAAGTTAGTAGATATAGAAATGTATTGCACTGAAGTTAAAATGTGATCCTGAAAGTCCCCTTTGTGCATTCTTAAATAACACTGATTGGCACTACAGTCCTGTGCACATTAATTGTGATTATTTCCAAGGAAAAGGGTTTAGTGCTGGAATGGGGAACAGATGGCTCTCCAGATGTTACTAGGCTCTCATCATTCCTTACCATTGGACTTTCCCTCTCAATAGCATACGGAATGCCTCAGGTTCCTCCTCCGTGGTTTAGCAGATAGGTGTGACTCTGTTTAGGATTGCACATGAGAAGCTCAGACCTGTGTAAGTGCCTGCAGATGGCTTCTCTTAAACTAGCAGGCATTTTGTGTTATCCTGTACAGTGGTACCTTGGTTCTCAAATATCTTGGTACTTAAACAACTTGGAGCCCAAACAATGCAAACCCGGAAGTGTGCTCCAGTTTGAAAACTTTTTTCAGAAGCTGAACACGCTGTGTTTTGAATCAAAATCAAAAATTCTTTCCAGTAGCACCTTAGAGACCAACTGAGTTTGTTCTTGGCATGCACACAAAAGCTCATAACCAGAGGTACCACTGTACTTTCTATGGGAAAGTGCGCCTTGGTTTTGGAACGCTTTGGTTTTGGAATGGACTTGCGGAACGGATAATAATAACAATAATGTGTTATTATTTATACCCCGCCCATCTGGCTGGGTTTCCCCAGCCACTCTGGGCGGCTTCCAACAAAAGATTAAAATACAATCTATTAAACATTAAAAAGCTTCCCTAAACAGCGCTGCTTTCAGATGTCTTCTAAACGTCTGGTAGTTGTTTTTCTCTTTGACATCTGGTGGGAGGACGTTCCACAGGTCAGGTGCCACTACTTAGAAGGCCCTCTGTCTGGTTCCCTGTAACTTGGCTTCTCACAGTGAGGGAACTGCCAGAAGGCCCTGGGCGCTGGACCTTGGTGTCCGGGCAGAATGATGGGGTGGAGACGCTCCTTCAGGTATACTGGACCGAGGCCGTTTAGGACTTTAAAGGTCAGCACCAACACTTTGAATTGTGCTCGGAAATGTACTGGGAGCCAGTGTAGGTCTTTCAAGTTTGAGAAGCGAGGTTCTACTGTATTAGTTTCTTGTTTTTCCTCCCTTGCTTGATTTTCAGGGGTTGCTAGTTCAGTGCGGGGTTTTCAGCCGTTTCCGACTGTGGATGAGATAGTGTGGCATGGCTTTGTCATTTGGGATCTACGTGCCGACTGGGCTAGAGGCTTGCCACATTCATCATTGTGCGAATTCTCACATTGCACCCCATGTGTGGTGCAGGTTGTAAATGGGGCAGAATTAAGCTACTTGTCACCACTGGTCACATCCTGTAGCGTTGAGCGTCTTGCTGTGCCCTGCGGGCCACAGGAATTGGATTTGAGTAAGCTTTCAGTTATATAACAGCTCTTGTGTTTCACGGGGTTCTCAGAGGTAGGAACTGCCTGGTTGTTTCCTGCAAAGAACGGTGAATGCTTGTATACCCATTGTTTGCAGGGAGCAAGGGGCTGGTTGGTGGCAAGTCTTGGCTTCATCGCATTTGCCACATTTACACTGTAAGATGCAACTGTTCCCAATGCCCTGTCATTCTTTTCAGTTTGGGAACACATTGCAGAAGTCAGGGGTCAGTCCATTCACACTCATATGTTGCTCCGAAGTTGAATGATATGTGTGGTTAAGGGCAAGGATGGTCTTGCTGACACTTAACTGCTGGTCTCAGCCATTAAATTCATCTTCAGAATGGAAACATCTGACCAGCCCTTTTGAAACATACTTGGCTGATATTTGTGTGATTTGATCCTTTCCACTCACTTCATGTGAGTATAAAATAAAATAAAAATCCTTCCAGTATCACCTTAGAGACCAACTAAGTTTGTTCTTGGTATGAGCTTTTGTGTGCATGCACACTTCTTCAGATACCTGCATGCACACAAAAGCTCATACCAAGAACAAACTTATTTGGTCTCTAAGGTGCTACTGGAAGGATTTTTTTATTTTATATTTTGTTTTGACTATGGCAGACCCAACACGGCTACCTACCTGTTCATGTGAGTATTGTTGGATATGCACAGTAGGATTGCACAGGAAATCTCTGAAAGTAATTACAGGGCCATACAACTTTTTTCTGTTGGCGCATGCAAAGTTTAGACAATGCTTCTTACCCTCTAAAACTGATGCCATTGTTTCATGATTCTGGAAAAAAAGAAAGAATGTCAGAGACATAATTAGCATGGCTAATCAAATAGGAAAACAATGACAGAATGAACTTAAGCTTGTCGTTTACGTCAGAAGGTGGGAAAATACCGGTTAAAGCGAGTCCTCTTTACGCCAAGAAATGTGTTTTGTGTCCCTTAATAAGTTTGAATTTGCAATAAGTTGGACTGTATATTTGAACTAGGGAGAAGAAATACTTTTTAAAAAACCCACTTTTGCATAGCTAAAACGGCCAAATGTTTAGAACCCTAATAATGCATTCTAAAGGATTTATTTATTTACAGGTATTTATACATACATAATACATATCCTGCCTCTTAGTTTCCCCCTCCCCATTTATCCAGAAAACAACCCTGTGAGATAGGTTGGGTTAAGAGACAGTGACTGGCCCAAGATTTAAACATGTGGCAATGCTTTGCTTTTGCAACGCACTGGGTTGAGTCGCAGTGCTGGCGAAATGCTGCATACCATTGTGTTGCATGTGGGGCTTTGCTTCAGTGCTTGTGTAGCGGCTTCTTCCGGCAGCCCTGGCCGAGGGGATAGTGCATATTACCTTTAAAGGCCTGCCAGATCCACAGCTTTTACGTAGCCAAGCCTACAGTGGTCTCCATTTTGGGAGAAGACTTTAGAGAATCATAGCTCTTGCAGGAAGATCTAGGACTTGCCTAGATGTCTACAGTGGATGTCTCCTGTTTGCACCATCATTGCTTAGTCATATCAGTTGACCAGCTACATTTCCCCCTCTCCCACTCTTCTAATGAAATGTTTTAGAGTTTTGTGATGGAACAATACTGTATGGTGCTGGAAGGAGGTCCCATACCACGGCATCAAGCAGAGAGTCTCCAATGAGGAAGGGCTGTCGGTCAATAGTAGAACATCTTTGCATGCAGAAGGTGTCAGGATCAATTCCTGGGCGCCTCCCTGTAGGACTTTGAGAAACCCTGCCTGAAACCCTGGAGAGCTGCTGGCAATCATTGTAGAAAATACTGAGATAGATGGACCATTGTTCTGACTTGGTATGAGGACACTTCCTGTATTCCAGGCTTCCTCAACCTCGGCCCTCCAGATGTTTTGAGACTACAATTCCCATCATCCCTGACCACTGGTCCTGCTTGCTAGGGATCATGGGAGTTGTAAGCCCAAAACATCGGGAGGGCCGAGGTTGAGGAAGCCTGCTGTATTCCTTTATTTTCTTGATGCTAATGCTTGCTCCACAAACCTTTGCAAATTACACCTCTATAGAGCGAGGGCATCTTCTAGGCAATCTGAATATAGTCAACACACACCACAACCTGAATATTGATCTCAGAAGTTGGTTGAGACAGACCAGAGCTTGTATGGCGGTTAACATCCAAGTCCGTTCGTCGTGCAGAGCACCTTGCCTCGAACTGTAGCCACACAGACCTGGCCTCATCCTGCAGCAGGTGATCTTGCTTTCTGTAGTTCAGTGGTAGAGTATGCAAGCACTCCCAGAGTCAGTTCCTGGCATCTCTGCGTAGGACCCCTGTCTGAATGCCAGAGAGCTGCTTCCAGGCATTGTAAGACAGCACAGAGCAAGATGGACCATTGGTCTGATAAGGCAGCTTCCAATTTTCCTTTTATTTTCTCCAGCCCTTGACCACATCACCTGCCTGCCTTCAAAGAACGTCACCTGCCTCATGCCCGTTTGCAACTTGGCACTAGAACTGGACTTCCAGTTGTGCATAATCTTGGAGCTTGGCCAAGGCCCGGCATGTTCTCTCTCTCACTAAAGGTTTTTGCATTATTTAGCTTGCTTCTTCCTAGCAGTCGCTTCCTTTTCTGAGACCCCGAGAGCTCTCCTGTATGCTAGTACTTGCTCGCGACACACAAACCATTGCAGGGCTCCTTTCTGTCTTGAGAAATAAATTAGTCCCGTGGAATCTTTTACACAAAACATCCCGAATATGTGCAAAGCTTGTCATTGCCACTTTGGAACATTGTGGTGCAATATTTGCAAGGTAAAATGGATTTGATTCACAGTCTAAAATTGTCGGGAAATAAGCCACCGTTTCCTTTGGATTCAGAAAGCCCTCACTTGACCCATTTTTAAAATTCTCCCCCCCTCCTTTTGCCTAACCAATCTTTAAACAGTTAAAACATTCAGATTGGAGCAGTTTACTTTAGCATAATTTTTAGTCAAATTTCCAGCCATGCAAATAGACCAAAGGATATTTTATGAAGAAGACTTGGTTTTCAGAAATGGAAATTCCTTTTTTAAAAAACAAAACAAAAAACTTATTAATATTTATAACTAATAATTAGATGCTGCAAACCTCATTTCATAAGTGAGATGGCCACAAATTCCTATGTACAGGCAAAACTATTGCTGATAAATTACAGAGTTGGGATGTTTCCTTTCCCAGTTACCATAAAAATGCCCCGTGGTGTTACATCTCATGAACAAGAAATACCTCGGCACTTTAAATCTTAAGTGGTGAACCCCAGGAGACATTTATACTCTAAAGTATCCCCTTTCACAGCGGCTTTTTGTGAATAAATTAGGTATTTCTGTGCAATTTACCTTGACAATTACTAGAACAGGCAGCTGTATTGAAAAGGAAATTCCATCCATTTCATTATAAGTTTCACAAAAGAAATGAGCTTAATTGCTCAGGTCAAATTGCTTATTCCGGATTCCTGCCCCCCCTTTCTGTCAGAGGAACATGCAAGTGTTGTCAGAGTTGCGGGGTGGGGTGGGGGTGGGGGGAGTCCTGATATATTTTGTTATGCATTAGCCTTGCCTTGTGGGAAATAATGTTGAAATGAAATGGGGGGGGGGATTCCCCTCACCTTTCTCCCCTAAGAATAGATAAATAAATTCCTCAGCTATAACCCAAAGGGTTACGACCCAGTTTCTTTAAAAGTCTATAATCTTTGCACAAATGGTGCTGGGAAATATATAATACGTTAATGCAAGCAGGTCTTCAGGCATTTTGAAAAATCATCATTTCATCTCCATTTCTTGGGAGTCAAACGTTTTGGCTCCCAAACAATCGAAAACCGGAAGTGATTGTTCCGGTTTTCGAACGTTCTTTGGAACCCGAACACCCGACGCGACTTCCATGGCTTCTGATTGGCTGTAGGAGCTTCCTGCAGCCAATAGGAAGCCACGTCTTGGTTTCTGGACGTTTTGGAAGTCGAACGGACTTGCGGAACGGATTCTGTTCAACTTCTGAGGCACTATAATAACAATAATTTGTATACCGCCTTTCTATCTTACGATACTCAAGGCGGTTTACAAGCAGAAGAAACAAAAAAATGTACCTTAACAATTTAATGCAATACAAAAATGTGATAATAAAACAAAACTTTAAAATAAGCAACCTACATCAAAAAGTAACATTCAACAATTATTAGAGTAATATAAAATAATATCAACATATAAAAGTTAAACAGAAATCCACTCAACATTTACAATAAACAATTTCTAAACTAATCAATAAAACAATGGCAAGCCACAGTACATAAAATAATACAATAAAAAATTGAGAAGCAAAGACTAGAGGGTGGGGCAAGGCAGGTGGAAGGAGGCCTTGCCTGATGGAGTCTCTCCCCTCATGCACTACTGTACATGGCTAATTTATCTAGGTGAATAACTATTTTTCAGATAAGGCCATATCCATGCAGACGTCTGCAGTGATTTAGGTGATTAGTAAACACTATTTCTGAATGAGTCACATTTTGCTATCCTGACAGCTAGTCTGAGCTAACACCTGGAGTTAGTCGGTCCACCCAGCATGCCAGTAAGAAACTATGTGCTGTTTCTGCCTGTCAAGTTTCCTGACTGAGACGATGAATCAACTGAACTGCCCCACTTTGCAAATTTAAACCGGTAAAGGGTCAAACAGGCATTGCATCAGAATGGGGTCTTCAGAATGGGAGAAAGCCCCGTTGTGCACACAGAAGACCTTGTTGAGGGCTTTTGCCAACGGGACTCGTTAGGTGAATCCCTCCCATGACTTCTGATGGCACAATCTCCCATTTTACACATCAGATTCCAGTGGTTGTGTCGCAGTAGAAACATGTATTTAAGGTGGCAGTAACGTGTCTGTTGTGGCGTGAACTCTTGTCACGTACAAGCACCTTTGTCAAATTGAAAGCCACTCCCATACTGTTGCTTGCAAGGGTTGTGCCATAATAAATGTGTTAGCCTTTAACATGCCACAGGAATCTTTGGTTGTGTTACATGACAAACCTAGACAGCATCTTAAAAAGCAGAGACATCACCTTGCCGACAAAGGTCCATATAGCTAAAGCTATGGTTTTCCCAATAGTGATGTATGGAAGTGAGAGCTGGACCATAAAGAAAGCTGATCGCCGAAGAATTGATGCTTTTGAATTATGGTGCTGGAGGAGACTCTTTAGAGTCCCATGGATTGCAAGAAGATCTAACCTATCCATTCTTAAGGAAATCAGCCCTGAGTGCGCACTGGAAGGACAGATCCTGAAGCTGAGGCTCCAATACTTTGGCCGCCTCATGAGAAGAGAAGACTCCCTGGAAAAGACCCTGATGTTGGGAAAGTTTGGGGGCTCAAGAAGAAAGGGACGGCAGAGGACGAGATGGTTGGACAGTGTTCTCAAAGCTACTAACATGAGTCTGACCAAACTGCGGGAGGCAGTGGAGGACAGGAGTGCCTGGCGTGCTCTGGTCCATGGGGTCACGAAGAGTCGGACACGACTAAATGACTAAACAACAACAACATGCTCATTCTTTTCTTATTGTACAACCATCTGAGTAGTCTAACTCTTTGGCTATATTTTTGCTTAAGAGGTGTGATAGTAGATTCAAAGAATATTTGGCTGTGCCTTGCTATCATGTTCTGTTCACTTGGAAAATAAGTGGCGTAACCCTCAAATAGTTATTTTTGATTTGGATTTCTGACGTACATAAGACCAGACAAGCATCAGTGGGTTAAACGCTCAGAATTGCAGCGTTGTACAAAGGGCATTGCTAGAACATCGTTTCCATCCTGTTTTGTGGGGAGAGGCTGTTTTTGGACATGATGAGGCTTGACTATATGCAGTGAGAAATGCCTGGAGGGGGAAAAAAATTAACGCTCTTAAGGCTGAATATGTGACGGTGCAACATTTTGAACTTTGAAGTGTTGTGTGTGACCTGTGTGATAAAACCAGGTCTGATAGACGAATAATGTTGAGACTTGCAGAAATCAGATTGCAAGCTCAAAGTGTTCGAACTTGCAGTTTTGTGGCGGCTCATCAGAGGCCAATAATTTGTATTTGATTCTGTGCCAAGCAGATTCCCCCCCCCCCTTTGGAATGAAATCCACCTCATACAGAACCACTATGAACTTCTCAGAGCTAGCATTTGGACAGGGACAAAAAGGAAATTTGTTGGTAGTTTTGAGCCTCAGGTATAATACCATAAACCAGGGTGGAGAATCTCTGGCCAATGGGCTGCCAGGCCTCCTCATTTTGCCCAAACCACGCCCCGCATACCCAATGCTTGAGACCATACAATGACGACCAGGCGATGACTGGGTCTTCACAAGCCCCTTTCAAAGTGCTGGGCGAGATAGTGCTCTGAAAGAGGTTTCTGAAGACACCTGAGGGCAAGAAAGGCCCACCCACCTGTCACATTTCTCCTGCAAGAGGTGGGGGAGCGAACATTGTTCCCCACCCACACCAGAAAGGTTTCCCACCCCTGTCCTAAACAAATAACTCTAACCACCACCAAACCTGACAGTGTAGACTTACATGTTCATTCTTGATTTTGCTCAAGTATTCTGACAAGAAGGAAAGACATGGTGTGCATCCATGTTTGGAGTAGACCCGCAGAACTAAATATCATAAATCAGTATGATGAACTGTATAAGTATGATATAGTTTACTTATTTTGTGTAGAAAAGGACATCTGCATGCCCTTCTACCACAAAGGGAAGAAGAAGAAGAGTTTGGATTTGATATCCCGCTTTATCACTACCCGAAGGAGTCTCAAAGCGGCTAACATTCTCCTTTCCCTTCCTCTCCCACAACAAACACTCTGTGAGGCGAGTGGGGCTGAGAGACTTCAAAGAAGTGTGACTAGCCCAAGGTCACCCAGCAGCTGCATGTGGAGGAGCGGAGACGCGAACCCGGTTCACCAGATTACGAGTCTACTGCTCTTAACCACTACACCACACTGGCTCTCCTGCACAGGCTGCACAGGCTGAGGGATTTGTGTGTAGGTTACATTGCCATGCCTCCCAACACTCAAGAGAGCATGTTGCCTGAAACCCTGGAGAGCTGCTGCCAGTCAGAGTAGACAATACTGAGCTAGATGGACCAATGATAATGACTTGTAAGGAAGTATTCCTAACGTAGACACAGCCAGAGGAGCCCTGTGATACACTCTGTTAATGCAATGACAACCATTTTTATATTTTGACATACAGTGGACCCTCCGTAGGCGAACTTAATTCGTCCCAGGGGTCCGTACTTACCCTGAAAAGTCTATCTGAAGGTGCCACTTCTGCGCACATGCGCGGCGCAGTAGAGTGCTTCGGCGCATGTGCGCACAGCGAAACCCGGAAGCATACACTTCATAACTCGAAATTACATTACCCAAAGGTAACATAACCCGAGGTACCACTGCACTTTATTGCAAAAAAGGAACAGACATGCCCTGGGGGTTCTTAGGAAATTACCAGGGTTTCTTCAAGCCCAGTTTCCTCTTGACATCTGGACAGAAACCGTGGCTTGGTTTCTGAAGTAGAAGCCAGCATATGGAACCAGGAAATAACACTGCCTTGTAAATAGAGATTAAACCCAATTTATGGTTTGATCATAAATGGAAATGGAAGGTTTCCGTGAATAAAAAGAAGATGCTCAGCTCTTAAAATTGTGCACCGTAGCTGTGTCTATTTTGAAGCGTTCAGTTTGAGCAAATGTATGGAGAGAAGCAAATGAGAAGCAAAGAGGCCCTGAGCTTGTATTGTACAAGGTCCTTGCCACTATTCTGTGGGAGCGATGTGCTTAGCAGGCTCCTAATTGGATCCCACTGGTGTTGCCTGTTCAGTAATCCAGATAACTGCGGCCTCGGCATTATCAATATTGACATTAGTGCCTCCGAATGTTTTTAGCTAGGAGTTCTGCAGCAGTGTAATTTGTCTGTGGCAGTATATTTTACAACCGCACTTCAACTCACCATTCCGAAGAAGAAAAATACGGCGTACATTTCTTTAATCAAAAAATTCCACTCCCTTTTCCACTTAAAAATAGTGGGGGGGGGAGTAAAATGTTGTCCCCCCATTCCAATTTTCACTTCTGTACTTCCAGGAGATTTTGAATTTACAGAAAAAAGAACTTCAGGGATCATTATAGACCCCAGATATTAACCCTTCCCTTGTATAGAAGCAATCGTATTTTGTATTGTTTATTTCCAGGTTAAGTGAGTTTAGGACAGAGGCATTTAGCATTCAAATACCTAAATAGGGCATGTTTTGCTGATGCTCCTACTCCAGTTCTATACAGTGTATAGAACTGGAATTCAAACTGCACAGCACTATAGTTCCTCCTGAATTTTGTTTGTGCTCCTTCAAATAGTGTACCACTGGGCTTCAAGTATGCTTAGGAAGAACAATGTATGCCAGCTCCCTCGGCCAGTAACGCGAGATGAGCGCCGCAACCCCAGAGTCGGACGCAACTGGTCAGGGGTCCCTTTACCTTTACCTAACCAAAGTAAGGTGTTTTTTACTGTTTAAAATGTTGACTAGTTTAAAATATGCTCTTCCATTTCAGCTGGCAGTTTGTATTGGATTAATTATTTAGTTTTTGTTGTTGTTGTTCAGTCGTTCAGTCGTGTCCGACTCTTCATGACCCCATGGACCAGAGCACGCCAGGCACGCCTATCCTTCACTGCCTCTCGCAGTTTGGCCAAACTCATGTTACTAGCTTTGAGAACACTGTCCAACCATCTCATCCTCTGTCGTCCCCTTCTCCTTGTGCCCTCCATCTTTCCCAACATCAGGGTCTTTTCTAGGGAGTCTTCTCTTCTCATGAGGTGGCCAAAGTACTGGAGCCTCAACTTCAGGATCTGCCCTTCCAGTGAGCACTCAGGGCTGATTTCTTTAAGAATGGATAGGTTTGATCTTCTTGCAGTCCATGGGACTCTCAAGAGTCTCCTCCAGCACCATAATTCAAAAGCATCAATTCTTCGGCGATCAGCCTTCTTTATGGTTCAGCTCTCACTTCCGTACATTACTACTGGGAAAACCATAGCTTTAGCTATACAGACCTTTGTCGGCAAGGTGATGTCTTTGCTTTTTAAGATGCTGTCTAGGTTTGTCATTGCTTTTCTCCCAAGAAGCAGGCGTCTTCTAATTTCGTGACTGCTGTCACCATCTGCAGTGATCATGGAACCCAAGAAAGTGAAATCTCTCACTGCCTCCATTTCTTCCCCTTCTATTTGCCAGGAGGTGATGGGACCAGTGGCCATGATCTTAGTTTTTTTGATGTTGAGCTTCAGACCATATTTTGCGCTCTCCTCTTTCACCCTCATTAAAAGGTTCTTTAATTCCTCCTCACTTTCTGCCATCAAGGTTGTACCGTCTGCATATCTGAGGTTGTTGATATTTTTTCCGGCAATCTTAATTCCGGTTTGGGATTCATCCAGCCCAGCCTTTCGCATGATGAATTCTGCATATAAGTTGAATAAGCAGGTTTTACTCTTTGAGTAAAATAATTTATATAGCGCCTTTCAAGAATAAAATTCCACCCAAGATGGTTCATGTAAAGTACGATGGAGAACACTTAAAAACACCTCAGTGAATCAATCCTATATTATTAAAATTAGCAATCCAACATCATTCCTGGGATAGCTCAGTCAGTAGAGCATAAGACTCTTAAACCCAGTGCTGTGGGTTCAAGTCCCACGCTGGGCAAAAGATTCCTGCATTGCAGGGGGTTGGACTAGATGACCCTCGTGGTCCCTTCCAACTCTACAATTCTATGATTCTATGACTCCCTTTAGGAATCAACTTGCATGCTTGCTGCTTCCCCTCAAGAAAAATAGGGAGAATTTAAGGTTTCTTTTCCGAAGCAGATTCCCCTTAACCTTTCAAGGTGTGTGTGTGTGTGTAGGGCAGGTATACTTTCTTGAAAACACTGCTTATTTTGTTCAGATAATAGAGCTGCATGAATACTTTTTTATGGTAGAGGGGGCGTCTATACAATTCTGAAAATTATATTTGGGAAAAGTATATTTGGGAAAGCAGCAACAGGAAATGTCAAAGGAAATTATTAATGTACCAAAAAAAAGATGGAATGAATTGAATTTCTGTTCTGCCTTTCTCTTATTCTAGTAATGCTTTTGTCAAGGGTGGAAAATTAATCTTCCTTGTTCATACAAAGGCTGCTTTCATTTAAATCAAGAGAAATATGAATGGCTTTTAAGGAGCAATTAACTTTCACCATCACTTAACTGTTAATTGGCTTTAATTAAACAAAATCAATATCCTTAATGTTTTGCTGCTTGCAGGAAGCAGGCTCTTCGGACAACCTGACCTTAAGAACCTCTGCCATCTTCCTCCTCCGTATTTATTTATTTATAGCTTTAGTTCATGTGTCCGGAGAAGGAAAACCGAAACCTGTCTTTGTAGTTTCTTTAGCCAAGCAATGCTATGTCCTGGCTCTTCATTCTCTCGTTTCTTTGGAAGGCTGCTGGAAAACAGGAATAGAAAGCGAGGCATGCCCAGCAGAAACATTTCACAACTTTCATTTCTGAAACTTGAAATGTGACTCTAGCTCTTATCCACAGAGAAATGAGAAAGATGCACAACTTTAGTGGGAATCCAGAGTTGTAGGCTGGTCATAGATTGACCGCCACTGTGCAAAGGGTGAGCAACTCTAGCCGAATATAGCAGAGTACCCCGTTCCATGCTTTACAAACATCTGGCTTTTCCTATGGCTATTATTTATCAATTGCCTGTGTGATTGTGTGAATGTGCTGATATTATAACGTATTTTTGACCTGCTTATGCATTTAATTATGCTGTAGGTCGCTCAGAAACCTTTGTGAAATGTGCCAAATAAATAAACCCAGAAGCTATGGGCTGTGCGCCACTCCAGTTTTGTCTTGGCTCCGTGGTGAAAACTGACCATTGCAAAGCATATTTGTGCATGTGTGTCTGCCCATACAACAGCCATAAAAAAGGTGTATTGGGAGGAAGAGAACGAGGACAGCATGCAGAGAAGAAGAGTGGCGACCGTGAATGACTTGTGGCTTAGAATACAAAACTGGAACGAGTGGAGCCCCTTTCTTCCATTGCACTGATGCACATGGGTTGTGCAGTGTGAAAGGAGATAATGCATTCTGACAGATTTATTTTTGGCTGCTTATCCCTGGATAATTTGCCAGGGAACAGCTTCTCTGTTTTCCCAATTGTTTTGAATTTCTGCTGAAAAGCCTGGGAGCTGTGTGTTGGAATGTACTGCTTGCAGTTTTGTGCATTTGCTGATTGTAAGTGCCAACAAGAGCACAGTGAATATACTTACTCCTTTTCCTTCTATTCCTAAACTTCAATTTCTTATCTGGCGGTGGAAAGGTTGGAATTATTAGGAGGAAGTGACTTGTATTGTCTTCTCTGCTTCCAAGGAAGCAGGAGTTGATGGCAAATCAGATCATCGCTTTTCAGCTGTGGGGCGGGCCTCACCGTTTGGCAGCGCTACAACCATACAAATGTATGGTAACAAATCATTCAGGAGTGGGTCCTAAAGTGCATACAAAATAATAAAAAAACAAAAAATTCCTTCCAGTAGCACCTTAGAGACCAACTAAGTTTGTTCTTGGTATGAGCTTTCGTGTGCATGCACACTTCTTCAGATCCTAAAGTGCATGTTCGAGTTAAAGATTGGATCCCAATTCTGAAAAGGTTGATGGCTACTGAGTTTATTGTTGGTGGGGAACCTTCGGCCGGTGGGGTTACTTAGACCTCCCAGACCTCCCGGTTTCGCTCTTTGCGTGGAAAAGTCCAAACCATGCCCTGTCCTTCTCAGTGTTAGAAATGCAGATATAGGTAAAGGTAAAGGGACCCCTGACCATCAGGTCCAGTCGTGTCCAACTCTGGGGTTGCGGCGCTCATCTCGCTCTATAGGCCGAGGGAGCCGGCGTTTGTCCGCAGACAGCTTCCGGGTCATGTGGCCAGCATGACAAAGCCGCTTCTGGCGAACCAGAGCAGCGCACGGAAACACCGTTTACCTTCCCGCTGGAGCGGTACCTATTTATCTACTTGCACTTTGACGTGCTTTCGAACTGCTAGGTGGGCAGGAGCTGGGACCGAACAACGGGAGCTCACCCCGTGGCAGGGATTCGAACCGCCGACCTTCTGATCAGCAAGCCCTAGGCTCTGTGGTTTAACCCACAGCGAAATACAGATATATAAGGAGCCAAATGACTCCTTAAACCAAGGTGGTAGTCACCAAAATGGAATGTCTAGTTGCCATTTTTGGGTAAGATGGTGCTAAAGTCTTATTTTTCAAATGATGGACTGACTGTGATTGATTCTCAGTTAAACATCTGGCTAGTTCAGATGACATCCTTGAGCTACAGTAGGTTAAGAACTTAGAGAACTTAAAGAAGAAAGGTCCCTTGATTCAGGGACAGTCCGAATCTATATTGGCCTATTCCTACCTCTTTTGCTTAATGGTGACTGCTCCTGCTGAGGTGACACAGAAAAAGCATTATGGTTCCAGAAATTCATTACGATTGTGCGAATAAAATATAACAGATAGAATTCTACAGGATGGTTTATTAGTGTGTGAAAACTGTCCAGATTCACTGATTCCCAGATGGTGGAGATGTCAGGTGCCATCCTGGCACCCAGGCATCCTCATTTGGTCAGAAGTGGTCAAAAGCCAGGTGCAAAATGCTCCTGGTACCTGGCTGATTTCGAACTCGGCTTCAGGTGCAAGGCAGGCAAAGCCATGATGCCAAATTCACAAGGAAGAGCAGGGGCCATTTAAATGCACAGGTGGCGCTGTGGTCTAAACCACTGAGACTTGGGCTAACCGATCAGAAGGTCGGCGGTTCGAATCCCCGCGACGGGGTGAGCTCCTGTTGCTCTGTCCCAGCTCCTGCCAACCTAGCAGTTCAAAAGCATGCCAGTGCATGTAGATAAATAGGTACTGTTATAACGGGAAGGTAAATGGCATTTCCATGTGCTCTGGTTTCCTTCACGGTGTCCCATTGCATCAGAAGTGGTTTAGTCATGCTGGCCACATGACCCGGAAAGCTGTCTGTGGACAAATGCCGGCTTCCTCAGCCTGAAGCAAGATGAGCGCTGCAACCCCATAGTCGTCTTTGACTGGACTTAACCACACAGGGGTCCTTCACCTTTACCTTTACCCTTCATCTGCTTGCTGCAGTCTGAGATGAGCTCTCCAGATAATGTTTTCACCAACACCTGCCAGCTTCTCTTAGGTCCATCATGAGACGTCTGCCAGCTTCTAATCGCAGGTACCAGCAGCCTTCAAGCAAGCAAACTTGCCTTATTGTCACTCCCTAGCATCCCACTCCCAGAGGATTGCCTTCTTCCATTCACCACTTTGTCTCCTGTCTCCTCCAAGTGGAAGAAACCTGGGCAGTGCTGAATGTCACATCCATTGCCAGGTGTGTCCCTCTGGAAACAGAAAAGGGCTTTCCCCTTGGCCTGCCTTTATATCCACACAGTTGCCAAGTGCTTTTGTGACATCACAAGAAACCCACAGCCAATGGCAACAGCTGGGGAGGCATCATCTTCATTGCTTTGCGCCTCACAGTGGCGTGTGGGCCTATCAGTGATTGTGTGCTTGTTTATTTGAGACATGGGTGGAGCTGTGGTCTAGACCACTGAGCCTCTTGGGCTTCCCAATCAGAATTTCGGAGGTTTGAATCCCCATGACGGAGTGAGCTCCCATTGCTCTGTCCCAGCTCCTGCCAACCTAGCAGTTCAAAAGCACACCAGGGCAACTAGATAAATAGGTACCACTGCAGCGGGAAGGGAAACTGTGTTTCCGTGCACTATGGTTTCTGTCCCGGTGTCCCATTGTGCCAGAAGCTACTGTTAGGTCCATCATGAGATGTCCGCCAGCTTCTAATCACAGATACCAGCAGCCTTCAAGCAAGCAAACTTGCCTTATTATCGCTCCATAGCATCCCACTGCCAGAGGATTGCCTCCTTCCATTCACCACTTTGCCTTCTTCAAGTGGAAGAAACCTGGGCAGTGCTGAATCTCACATCCATTGCCAGGTGTGTCCTGCTGGAAACAGAAAAGGGCTTTCCCCTTGGCCTGCCTTTATATCCACTCAGTTGCCAAGTGCTTTTGTGACATCACAAGAAACCCACAGCCAATGGCAACAGCTGGGGAGGCATCATCTTCATTGCTTTGAGCCTCACAATGGCGGGTGGACCTATCAGTGATTGTGTGCTTGTTTATTTGGGACATGGGTGGAGCTGTGGTCTAAACCACTGAGCCTCTTGGGCTTCCCAATCAGAAGGCCGGAGGTTCGAATCCCCATGACGGAGTGAGCTCCTGTTGCTCTGTCCCAGCTCCTGCCAACCTAGCAGTTCAAAAGCACACCAGGGCAACTAGATAAATAGGTACCACTGCGGCGGGAAGGTAAATGGCATTTCCGTGCGCTCTGGCTTCTGTCACTGTGTTCCATTGCACCAGAAGGGGTTTAGTCATGCTGGCCACATGACCCGGAAAGCTGTCTGCGGACAAACGCCAGCTCCCTTGGCCTGAAAAGCGAGATGAGCGCCACACCCCATAGTATCCTTTGACTGGACTTAATGAACCAGGTTCCTTTACCTTACTGCTGAGTGAAAACGACATTGAAGTCTGCTTCTCATACCGGTCCTGTGTGATATATTGATATATCGTCCAGGCCTAATAATCATAGTTCCCCCCATGGCCTCTCAAAACATCCCTCACCAGCCTTGAGGGATATTCACCACCAATTAGCTCCAAGCCTCCCGAAAAACCAGTTTTACCAAATTATTTCCCAGAGACCACCTAGTAAGCAAGAACGGGTCATGACCTATTTAGCACCCCTCATAATATTCCCATTGTTTTGCTATGCAGAACACTTCTCTGGAGTGGTAACCCATGTTAAATACATTCTGCGCTTTCAACATGCAGTACTGAATAGATGTTAGTTAATTAAAAAGATGTCCCTTTAAAATTTTCTTTCACAAAGCTAGGTGGGTTGTTGTGATGCAAGCTGGTCATTAAGAAGAGGGGAAAGTAGTTTATTGCTAGGCAGAAAGAGAAGAGAGGACTGCTTCTGGAAAAGCACCAGCAAAAGTTGGGGAGGAAAGCCTGAGGAGAAGATTTCTAGTCACATTTACCTCATGCACCAGAGCAAACCAGAATTCAGCCGGGATTCTCAGTTTTGATGTAATGACAAACCATAGTTAAAGCAAATATGTAAGCCAACAACCAATCACTCTTTCAAAGCGTGGTTTGTTGCAGAAAAGCAAGCCATAGTTTGAATGCCCAAGCCTGTCCTGGGTAACTAACCATGGCTTAGTGTTCGCTGCAAATGTGGCAAATTGGAATTTCTTCCAAGTAAATATGACAGGATTAAGCTTTAAGACACATATGGGGCACAGGAGATGTACATTCAGAGTTTTCTGTGTGGATTAAACTAATTAGTGATTCCATTGAGAGAGAAAGTTTGTGCATGGGAAGAACATAATTAGTCTTTTGTTCTTTGTCCTTTTCCCATTCCAAAATCCCTCCCCAAAGTTAGTTAGAGTGGCTTTTACCGTTTCCCCTTGCAGAGGTTGGTTAGTTACAGTGGGATAAACCTGTCTTTCCCCCCTTGCGGAGCTCATCAAAAAGCTTGGGGCAATTTCGACTGGGGAAAGGATTGCCAGAGTGGCACCTCCCCATTCTTCAAAGTGGCTGCCTGGGGATAATAACTAGTAAAAACAGCAACAATGCAAGCTACACGATTCCCCATGGGAGATCCTGCTCACAGAAACAGCCAGTTCAGTGGCTCACCAGTAGCTGATGTGTGGCACTCGAGTGGGGAGAGTGTATTCCCACTCTTAGCTTTCGGCATCCGTAGGTGGCCATGGATATGCAAAGCACAGCAGCCTACAACCTAGCAGTTCATGGTTGCTGAATGGATAGTTGCCCTGCTGATAACAGCAGCCTGCGCAGGGCTAAGTGTCCACTCAGCAACTGTGTGCAATAGATGGTGCTAATTGTGGCGCACCAAACTGTTTCACCTGCTGCCACTGCTTATGCTATGTCTTGTTCAGCCCTAAAATTAGTTAAGTGCCTACATTAGTGCGTAACCTTTCTGTAATAAGAATATTTATTTTAACCCCAGTCGAGAAACCCACAATTTATATGCTCCTGCAACCTGGGGGGGGGGGGGGGTTGTGGTGGGAGCAGTATAGAAAGCAATATTTTGGTGCCTGCTATTTAAAGGGTAGAATTGTACTGTGCATACGCAACGAATTCCATAAACTCTTTGACCCAGACGCCACATGAGCTACTCTTGCTGCAGGAGGCTGTGCTTAATTACAATCAATAAACTCTACGTTCGGAGAAAGGAAAATGACCTTGTGTTGGATGGCTATACCACTGACCCCATTATTACAAAATGACCCCATCACCACCCAGATATCTTTGGACGCCTAGACAGCTGGTGTCTGTCATCTTTTCTGGTGTTAGGTCTTTTAAAACTACAATTTTTAAAAAAGATAAAATGTTTTAAAGTGTTTATGTTCACTTTGATATCTATTTTGGTGTGTTCCTTTTCGAAGGCATTGAATAAATATAATCAGTGCTAATATATAATCAGTGGACTGCGGTGCACAGATTTATTCCCTTGATCTGAGAACAATGCTGGGGTGTCAGCAAAACATTGCTCCATTAATTTCAATCAACCTGGCTCAGGTCCAATTTATATTTGCAGATGGACTGCAGCAGAACCTCATGGACATCTGTTTCTGTAAAGCCGCTTTCCAGGTGGGTTATATGCTCTTTACACCTGCCAAAGCCACCATTAGTTTCAACAGTTGGATCTGCGTGTGCTGTTTGGGGAGAGGTACTTCACACACACACACACACTTTGTTGTGCAGAGCTGCTGCTTTTCAAGTGTCCACCCACATTGCTGCCTGCAAATTGGGTTACAGAGGCAGCCACAAACTGATTTAGAATTAAATGACTAAGCCTCAGACTTCTGTACAATCCTCTGGTGCAGCTGTGAGGACGGTATTGAAAGCTTTCACATCTGATTTCAATTAACTGCAGATAGCATCATGTCCCGTTCCTATAGTCAATTTTAACTGCGGTACAGTCGTACCTTGAAAGTCAAACAAAATCCGTTCTGGAAGTCCGTTCGACTTCCAAAATGTTCAGAAACCAAAGTGTGGCAATCACTTCCGGGTTTCGATGGTTCGGGAGCCAAAACGTTCGAGAACTAGGCTGTTCGACTTCCAAGATACGACTGTATATTGAAACAAGCCAGCTTCATAAACCACAGCTTGAAGTTGTTTTGTTTCATAAACCCGGGGTAGGCAGAACTTGTGAAATTCATTTGTCTTTACTAATCTGAAAAAATGCACCGACTGAAGGTGGTTGCAAAATAGTGACTTAGGGTGATAGATAAACACTTAGAATTGGGGAACAGGGTGTCTCTGAGCATATGCTCATGCTAGGAATTGGTTTTTGGCACCAGAACTGAACTCATATAGGCTTTTCACTTTGTGAATTGATTGTAGTTTGGAGGCAAATCCTCATATATAATCTGAATTTAATATGTACATAGCATGATCGTCCTCGTCCTCCTCGCTTTTTGTGTTTTGGAAATCTCATCTAATAAAGACTGGTAGCCTCGTTAGACATCTGGGGTGAATTACATCTAACCAGCTTATCTGAGCAAATGTTTCCACCAGTTCACGCAGTGGAATTCCGGCTACAAATCAATGGCATTCTCCTACAAAGATGAGCAGCTTACAGTGGTTATGATTAAACAAATTCACTCTGCTTATTCTAACTTCTGGCATCTGCCCACAAATGCAGAGAGAATTGCCAATATGTAGGCTCGTTTTCGGTTGTTTATAATTCTGGAAGTAATTTGTGTTCTGCATTTGAGTGGGCAGTGGTGAAAGAAAGCGTCTTTTTGTTTCAACTGGAAATGCAGGCTATACTTGATATGTGTAAGTATCAACCACTGAGCAATTCTTTTTGATATGCATACTAATAAAATTTCATTATAGTTTAGTATTATATTCTTAACTTCTGAAGAGTTCAGTGGCACAGGTAACCTAAAAAGTTATGGCAGCTTTTCAAAATATTAGGTGGTCCTTGCACACCAGATACCTAGGAATCTCTTAATTTTTTTAGGCTGCACTGAATATGTTGCTTCCCTGAAAATGATTGTTGCATTGTAAGCTGTTAAATATTTTATAAATAAACTTGGTTCATCATATTCTTACATTCCTGATGTGCATTAGCAGAAGAGCTTTGTTGATCATACAACCTGTTTCAAATCCATGAACAAACATCTGATTTGATAAAACACAGACATAAGATACTTTTTCAGGGATACCGCACTTGGTGATTCAAGATGCCTTTGTCTGGTTTTGCTGTTTATTCCCTGTTAAAGTATGTAATTATAATCAATTTATATGGCTCTGTTTCTGGCTCTGTGTGACAATAATTGGAAGACAATGGGGATTTTATGTTGCAGGCCCTGACCCCATGCTTCTGGAATTGATTTCAACTTCTGAATATACACAAGCGCTCACACAACCATGTCAGTTGATGCAATATTTAGGCACCAGAATGACCCTTTTCCCTCTGAATTTTAGGTACCTTTGTGCAAAGATATCAGTGTTATAAACTAGTACTAATGACTGGACAGTAGCGGCTATTTCAGGGAAAACACAGTCTGTCACTCTCTAGAACAGGCATGTCCAAAGTCCGTTTCAGGGGCCTAATCCGGCCCACCGGTTGATATAATCTGGCCCCCATGGCAGTATATGTCCTGGTGTAAAATCCTACAAAAAGCCCAACAACTTTGGGGTAAAATTGTTAAAAAAAGGCTCAACAACTCTGTCCGTCCTTCACGCATGTTCACTTCATCAAATCTGGCCCTCTTAGAAAAAAGTTTGGCCACCCCTGCTCTAGAAGTGTTGGAAACATAATACTTTGGATCAAGAAGGAAGTAGCTATTGGTAGTTACCTAGCAGAACAAATTGAAACGAAGAGGTGTGGCAGACAGACTGAATGAATCCAGAGGTTTACTAAACTTCCTAAGAATTAGGTAACGAAGATTATTTTGTACTTGCATATCTTTGGCTCTCAGTGGAAGTAAATAAAGGAGATCATCAGGCTAATATGGGTATACCATACAGTTGGATAAATTGCACATACAATGCAGCGTGCCTGCACATTATTAACTGTGCATTTAAAGTTAGGAGTTAGCAACTGGCAGCCTCTGGGTCAAATGTGGTCTTCAAAGGAGTTCTGCCAGTCCAGATGCCAAAGTTGGCTAGAGTTGGTAGTTGCGGCCTAGTTCTTTTGCCACGGCAACGAGCCCTTTACAAAAAAGAAAAGAAAAAGTGGCTGTTGAGCAAAACTAGTTTCTCATTAGGGAAAATATTAAGTGCTTGATGCAACAATCCAGTATTTCTATAATAAGTTATTAAATTCAAATGTCCGTGTTGCAAGTAAAGCGATCTCTTGCACTTTTGTTCCTATTCTTCTTCTTCTTCTTCTGCTTGGCTTTCCTTTTGACACCTCCTTTGTCATCTTTTGCTGTTATTTCACTTCTCCTTGTGTCTTACGATTCTTTCTTTTTCATTTCTCTCCTTTAAACACTTCCTGTGACTTGATGTTTTCACTTCTGATTTTTCTGTATAGGACCCCCCCCCCGTCCCGTCTGTGTTTTAAAAAAAATAAGAAAAAAATGATATTCTCGCCAATTTGGAATGGCAGTTGTTTGTTTTAATAAAGGTGCTGTGTTTTATTAATTACAGATTACCTTTGCAGTGTCCAATCTTCCCGCCTTTCTTCTCTGTCCAAACTTCCCTCTTTGTGTCTCCTCATTACTTCATTTGCCAGCAGTTGGCCTCTATTGCAAGTGCTGCACAAATAATATTTAACAAACAGTGATGTACAATGGAAATGTTTCAGGTGACTTATTTATCCACATTAAAATATCCTTTTAGTAACAATGATTTGTTGCCAATTGCAAATACAGTGTTAGTCAAAACTTGGCATTTTTGAAGTTTCTAGCTTTGTCTACTCAATGCAAGTAAACACGCCCCCCCCCAAAAAAAGATGGCTAAATTAGATCACTTTCTGGGGCATCAGATTTTTTTCCTGATGCAAATCACCCTAGTTTTCCACTGCAAAGCTTCCCACACATCCCTGATAACAATAGCAGCAGTGGTAGATGTGGGGATGGATTTATTCCTTGAGGTGAACTCCCCGCTTAGAAATGAGTCACTTCTTGTTGTGAGATGCTTTTTCCTTCTTTCCTTCTTTTTTTTTAAATGAAAATTCTCTTACTGATACAGTGGGAGTTTCTTTGCTGGCTAAGTGGCTATAATTGACTGGGTATACTTGAAGGGCTGCCGTTCAGAGCTAGAAGGTGCAGAAGATGCTATTTGGGTCTCTGGCAACAGCGGCAGATCGTATGCCTGCACTGCCCGGGGCGGACGTGTGGGGTTCGCCCCCGAGGGGCATGGGGTGCAGAGGGCACCCTCCACTTGCCACAGTTCAGGGTTAGGAGAGGGGCAAGGAAGCTGCTGCCCACTCTCTGCTGCCGGGACAGGCCTGACCCAGTAATGGAGGCGGAGCTGCTGGGCGCGAGGTGTGGCGCAGCAAAGGAGGGTGGGCGGCATCGTTGCCACCCACTTGCCTGCTCTCCTCCCCCGGATCAGGCCTGACCAGGAGGCAGAGCTGCGCCAGGCACAAGCACCGCAGCCAAGGCGCAGCTACTTCTGAGGCGGAGCCAGTTTTCGAGGAAGGAGCCAGCTACAGGGGCGCCTGTTTGTGCCACCTCTCAAAATTGCACCCGGGGCCACGGCATCCGCCACGCGGCGCCTCTGTCTGGCAACCTTGGGCAGTTCAATGGTACCTTGGTTCTCAAACGCCTTGGTACTCAAACAACTTGGAACCCAAACACTGCAAGCCCGGAAGTGAGTGAACTTTTTCCGGAAGTCGAACGTGCTCGGTTTTGAGTGCCACACTTCTGCTTTGAGTGTTACGCTTCCAGTTTGAGCGTTACATTGAGGTCTGTCTTGTTTTTGCTATTTATTGTGTGTTTTTGTTTTTGTGACTGTGGAACCCAGTTCAGCTACTGACTGACTGACTGTGTGACTGCAGTACATAGTTTATTGCTTTCATTTTATGGATCAATGGTCTCGTTAGATAGTAAAATTCATGTTAAATGGCTGTTTTAGGGGTTGTTTTAAGAAGTTTGGAATGGATTAATCCATTTTGCATTACAGTACCTTCTATGGGAAAGCGCGCCTTGGTTTTGGAACGGACTTCCGTGCTGAACTAAGCTGGATGATCTCTGCACAGGAACTTGAATGAATGGAACAAAATATCAGAGCACTGGATTGATAAACTTGCATTTAGTTTGAGCAGATAGCTTTTAAAGTGTGAGTAGCTGGATCCCCTTCGCTAAGCTTAGCTTGGCATCACCACCTTTTGCTTTTAAAAATGCGGTGTCAAGCCACATTAACAAATGGCCTCCAATCCTGTCAAGGGCATGCTTGAAATCTTGAAAATGGGGGTCACTGTAAGTGCAGCAGCCTAATGGTTAGCAGTCAGTTTGCGGTGATGCTGAGGGCAGGCTGCTAATCTTTTAAGCAATATCGGAGCTAAAAATAACTGGTTTTACTTTAATTTTTAAAAATGAGTTCAAGCTAAAAAGCTTAATAGCAGAATGCCATAAATACTTAAGGTTTCTCCCCCCTCCTTTTTTGAGCAATATATAGAACATTAGCTTAGTTCAGTCATGGAAGAAATGGTTTATTATGACAAATACCTTACACATGCTGTGAGGTGTTCAGAACAAGCAGCTCACTAAAAAGGTTCTTTTGGTTCCTACAGGAGCTACAGTAAATTTATTTCAAAATCTGCCCTCAGGGTGAACCTACCACTGATGGGTAATAAACTGTTAAAAGTTTGTGCTCTCTCTCTCTCTCTCTCTCTCTCTCTCTCTTTGTGAACAAAGCTAAAATGAAGCCTGTGTTTTAAAATGATTTAAACTTCTGCCTAATAAATGATAATCGACAAATGAGCCGGCGGATGAAAGGTTTCCTAGCAACAAGTGCTGGGAGAAATGGCAGTCTGGATTTAGCTGGTCTTTGTTTTGCTAGGCTGGGTTGGTGTCATAGCCCAGTTCATGTGGGAAGCTGGTTTGTTTAAGAGAGACACTGCTTGTTGCATGTGGTAATAAGGCATGCCAATGGTTTTGGGTTTTTTTTTATGTGACATTTCATGTGATTATTATAATTAGGCCAGCTAATTAATGTAAAAGGGAAATATAAATCTTTCTAATATGCTAAGAAGTGCTGGTGTGGTGGTTTTTTTTTATTCCAAAGGCTCCTTTGCACCCGCTTTCTGATACTAGGAAAAGTAGTGACCTGAATCTTGGGGGTGGAGAATCTTGGGGGTGGACCTGAATCTTGGGGGTGGAAGGCACAAATTTAAAAACTTCTCATAAATTTATGTGGTGGTTTGAAGCTAGTTCATTATTAATTTCACTACTTGCATTTGTGGGGGGGGGGGGAACTGTTACACCTATTCAAAAGACGAAGTGCGCAGCCTGGTTTCTCATGCAAAAAACATTATTGCGAAATTTAACCGTGGTGCAATTCAGAACACAAACCCTTCATTTCCTGACTCTTTAGATATGTCTTGACCTTGCTGTAGAAGCAGGTGTTCGCAGATAGCAGCTTCTATATGACATCATCTGGATTCATAATTCCGAGAAGAGGGATTTGAGGGGAAGTGTTAGCAAGATACGAATCAAGGAGTCTTCTATATCTCTCCTACACTACGCAAATTGGACAGGTAAAGAATGACACTGTGCACAGCATCAGCCAAGGCTGCTCTGCTCTCCACATGTCCCTGCCTCTTACTGAGATGGAGAAGGTCAAGGTAGCAGGAGCTTTTCACGGTGCAGACTCAGCAACAGAACCAGTCCTCCAATGCGCCTACACCAAGCTCCCAAAACCTTCCTTGACTTTTTGGTTAGCGGCAGTGATGTGTGGTTTTGGGAAGGCAGGAGAACAATGCAGCCCCAGCCACGTCGTCCTGCTGGCCTATTGACTGTAGAGTCATACCTTGGGTTACGGCCGCTTCAGGTTGTGCGTTTTCAGGTCGCACACCGCGCCAAACCCGGAAGTACCGGAATGGCGCTGCGGGTTGCGAACGTGCCTCCTGCACAGATCACGTTTGCAACCCGAGTGTCACTGTATATATATTTTTTATTGTTAGTCGGTACTGAAGGCCAGCCCGGACAAAAGCACATTGGTTACTTGTTTCGTTTTGAGCACAATTTGAGCACCATTGCTTACCTTTTTAAAGCCCTATGTGGCTTGGGTACCTGAAGAAACACCTGTCTCCTGAAGGAACATGTTCTCCATATCAGCCTATCCACACCTCAGATCATCGTTTCCCAACCTTGAGCCCCAGGTGTTGTTGGACTATAACTCCTATCAGCCCAAACCAGTATGGTCAGGGATGTTGGGAATTGTCCCCAGACAACACCTGGGCATCCAGGGTTGGGGAAGACTGCACTAGATCATCATCTGACGTTGTCTTCCAGGCGCCACTACCATTAAAAGTGAGGTGGGTGGCAGTGGGAGAAAGCGTTATCAATGGTGACACCCTGTTCATGAAATTATATCCCCGGGGAAGCTCACCTGGTGCCGACTTTGCTACTTTTTTTTTTTTGGCAGCTTGTGAAAACATTTCTTTTTTATCAGCTTAATTGTTACACCACGGATGATTTTATTACCACAAGGTTTTTATTCACTCTTTTATGCTTTTTGATTTTGTAACTATCTGGTGATACATATAGTGTATAAGGCACCCTGAGAATATTTACATTCAATGAGTTGTGTGTGTGTGTGTGTGTGTGTGTGTGTGTGAGAGAGAGAGAGAGAGAGAGTAATTGTTCCCTGTGGCACTGCTGTTGCTCATACCCTTTTGGTGAATCTCTTCTTAGTTGTTCCTTCTTGAATGCTGAATCCAGCCTCTCTGTTTGAAAGCTTTAATTAATAATAATGAGCAAAAGCGCAGGGAGCTCCATGAACTGCGGTTGGTACATTCTGACTCCCAGGACTGCCTCTGTCATTTGTGACGTCATAACTGTGGGGTGTTCCTTATTTGATAACCTCCTTATTTGTGGCTGCAAAACCCAGGTAATTGATAAGCACATTGCCAACTACAGGGCACTGAATGGCCATGCATAATGCAGCTGTTTTGTCTTCCATCAAAGTCCTGCTGTTTGCAAAGAAAAGCCTACAAGGTAAAGAGCCCAACTTGCACCAAGGCAAGCTCTGGTTGCATGTGTTTGATTATGGACCAGTTGGAACTCAAGTTTCTGTCATATGTACAGTGGTACCTTGGTTCTCAGACTTAATCGGTTCTGGAATTCTGTTCCAAAACCAAAGCCTCAGTCATTCTGCTGCTGAGCTGGGCTCGGCCATCACAAACCACAAGCTGCAACCAAAGGTTGTCCCTTTTTTACAGCTCATGATTTGACTGGGAGAGCTAGCCTATGGTTTGGACAGCAGCCAAAGCCAAACCATGGGTTAGGTCAGCGCAGCAGCAGAAGAGCTAAAGGAGGAGAGAAGCAGCCATGGCCTCTTTTCTGGTAGGCCACATATTTGCAGTTTACGTGTGACCTGGGCCCCTGAGTGTTTTTGCTGTGCCGTTTTCTTTCTCAATTTCTCAAGCAAAACTGGACTGTGCACCTTGAAACTTGAAGCTCTAGTAACCAGATCTGCAGGACCTTCTGAGTTTGTGTTTGCGAGTGTGAAAGAATAGACTCAGTACCTGTCCCTCCTAGCAGAACCTGGGATCAAGGCTATCAACACCCTTCTATGAAGCATCTGTGATCAGTTCTCAGTTTTCTTTTCCCCTCCCTGTTTTGCCCATATCACTTTATGCATGAAACACACATTTGTAAGCATGACTCTTAATAGTTACGGCAACAGAGTCTTGGGATATGAAAATTCCTTTTATCTACTTTTCATATGTGCCTCTTTCTGTATCACCAGCTTGTCATAGTGGCTCTTCACACTGTATTTCATTTTGATTGGGTGGGGGAAAGCTCGTATTAGGCTTGGCAGGAGTTAAAATCCATGTAACACCAATGAGGCTGTTGTGCAAGTTGAGCTTCCAGGCGTGCTCTTGCACAACTTGATATGAAATTTGAAGCGCATGTATTGAAAGATCTGCACCTGGGTTTGTGAACAGAGGGGAGAGGCAAGTTATATGGTACAAAAATGCTGTAGATTTCCGATACCCAGTTATTAGCATAAAGGTCAAAGTGACCTATACTTCATGCCAACCCAAAGCTTTGTGTGAAGGAACAAACAGTGCTGTCTAAAAAGTGTTGTGATTTTTACATTACTGCTTAATTGAACTGATGCATTTAAAACATGACCCAAAAAGTATTTATAAGACATGGCAGTACAGGTTTGTTTCACAATTTGCTCTCTGCGATTCTGTTCTGCTCTGTCCCTGCTGCTGAAAAATAATGGGGTTGAATTGCATAACGAATCCCCACAGTTTATACAGATTTCCTTTCCACTCCCTACACTCAAACACACTCAGCCAATTGCTGTTGTAAATCATTCCTTTCTTTTTACAGATCAAATTAGCCGAGTCAAATTAGCTCCAGTCCTATGCTCCTTTGGACTGTAAGCTGCTTGGAGCCAGGGAGCTTGCTCCAGTGACGCGGGGCCTAAAATTTCCCAAAACTTTATTTCCTTAGGAAAATCTTCTGCTTCTGTAAGTTCATTAGTAACGACCAATGGATGCCAATTGTAAATAAATATTAGACAAGTTTGACCGTTTCACTGTGGTTTTTAAAAAAGCTTTGTTCTCTAAACACAAATGCAGTAAACATGCTAAATTATATCACTTTTCTGATGCAGACTGAAATAAATAAATAAATGTTGTTGTTGTTGTTGTTGTTGTTGTTCAGTCGTGTCTGACTCTTCGTGACCCCATGGACCAGAGCACGCCAGGCGCACCTATCTTTCACTGCCTCCCGCAGTTTGGCCAACTGTAAATAAATGTAAATTACCCTAAATTTGCACAGCAAGGCTTTTTGGCAAATTTTGCAGTTCAAAAATTGATTTGGAGGACAGGTAAAATGCATTAAAATGGTTTGGCCACTCAGGTGAAAATGACTTGATGTGTTGTCCTTTCCCCCCATCTGGAAACAAACAAGACATAAGGTGAAGGACACAGGGCTGGACCAGGGCAGACATAACCCATTCCTGTTTCTGATCTGGGCTCTCTTTCAAAGCACAGGCTGTTAAGTAAATTCCCCAAAATCAAAAGTTTTTGCTTCTGAGCGCTGATATGTTGAGTTCAACCAATGTGGCTGAATTAATGTTTCCAGAAGGATTTGGCCTCAAGGGTACTGTTCATTCTTACTTCATTGGTAGCATTAAATTTGATGGTTATATAATGTGTATTCATTCTTTGGAGTTATTAGAAAGACAACAGGTTTGCAGCCTGTCTAGAACGTTCCCCTGTATTCTGTTTAGTAGTATTCTTTTCCCCGCTGTTGTTTGTTTTTATAATGAGAGCGAAGCCTCCTTGGGGTGCTTTTCCTTTTAGTTTTCTTCCCGTTCTTTGCTTTTGCCTTCAGAAAAATGTACAGAGCTTTTTTTGTGTGGAAGGGAGGATGAAAAACAAACAAGGAGGCAGATCTTCAAAACCACCTCTGTTTTCTTTTCGTGATTGCCACGATGCCATGCGGACTTTTTAATATAGAGAAGAATGTTCTTGCTAAGTAGTCATATTCCGTCATGGAAGATTGGCACAAGAAAAGAATGCAAAACATCCTTGTCTGTCTGTCTATTGCCTTTATGTAAGGTGCTCACATCAGGTGGGCAATCTCCCCATCTGTTGATGTTCTTGGGCCGCATACTGGTGGGTGGGACTTGTACTGATCATGGGTGAGGCCTGTCAAGGAAGGCATGTACGGAAAGAATAAGGTTCATTTAAGCACATTGATTTTTTAACGGGTCTGCCCTGTATATGACTGTCACATACCATTGAGTATGTTTTTATGGAATGTGGCGGGTGGCGGTGAAAAGAGAAGACATAGGGGGGCGAAATCCTGCCTGCCCAGAGACTGTCTGAATCTGCCCTACTTTTCTGCCAATGGGAAATACCTCCATTTGTCCCCAGACCAGGGGCGGCACGTGCCACTGTCCCATCCCCACCGAAGCCTTCCACACCTGGGTTGTATGGCAGGTTCCAGCTGTCAAGTTTGCATTTCTTAGTACAGAAAGTATTGATCTGATGTGTTGAGATCTTTCCTATTCTAATTAATTCAAGAGGGTTCAGGAAGCTTCTCTGTGTGAAAGAAGCAAGCAGAAGGTTCATGGTGTTTGGGTTATTCCTTCAGAGAAGCTGAGTACAGCTGGTTTAAACTGGCTTTGTTATCTCTTTTTCAAGGTCATACTGGCTATAATAGTAAGGCCATGGGTTTCACTATCTCTTTCTATCTCTGTTCCTTCTGGTGTTCTGTACATAGTATGCTGAGTGTTAAGGTTTAGACTTCTTATAAGTTATGGTAAGTTTAAGTTAAGTCTGCCGCATCTGGATTTCTTATGGACAGTGCCAATCCTAGATGTATTGGATTTGTGACCAATATGCTCATTTGCCTTCAGTAGCAGTAAAGCTCTGCTAGGTGAAATACAATTGCCTCTGATCTATTTTTTGGGAATCCTGCAACGTGTTTAAGTTTTTACTCTGCTAACTATATGCTGGAATCTGATCTGGGCTGTAATATCAGCGTATAAAAATTAAACAGGATTCCACTCTTAACAATTACAATAAATTATTTCTAAACTGCAATCAATACAACAGACTGCAAGCCACAGTGCATAAAATAATACGATACAAATTGAGAAGTAGGGACTGGAGGGTGGGGCAAGGCAGGTGAAAGAAGGCCTTACTTGATGGAGTCTCTCCCTTCACCCATGACAGAACAACAGTTGAGCAAGTTGCTATGAAAGCCTCTCCGGCAGGAGACTGAGAACCACTTGACGGCCATTTTAGGTACCAGGGTCCGGTGCAATAAGAAAAAGAAATAGTAGCCTTACCACACAGTATAACCCTTTGGTTATTTTCACAACAAAATAAACTAAAAAATTCTTTCCAGTAGCACCTTAGAGACCAACTAAGTTTGTTCTAAGAACAAACTTAGTTGGTCTCTAAGGTGCTACTGGAAATAATTTTTTAGTTTATTTTGTTTTGACTATGGCAGACCAACACGGCTACCCACCTGTAACTGTTATTTTCACAGTTAAACTTATTGTAAAAAATATATACAAAAAATGGGAGTGTTAAGTTAATAGGTTTAAGTGTCAAGGAGCATATGACTCACAGCAGACCGAAATGCAGGATTTGTGGTTTAGCATTTCATGCCCTGGCAGAAGTTTCTTTTCGCAGATGTTCTCACTTTACTTTCTTGGTTAAGCACAGCGTGCGCAGGACAGTTCTGTGGCTACCATTTTTAGAACGGTACTTGTAGTAGTGGCCAACACATATGTGCATATTTATAGTTAGTGAGGTTTGGGGCTGCAAGCCTTACGAGGTCATTTTAAGTGTATGCAGGTTTCACTGTTGCGTCCTCTGTGGACCTTAAAATAAGTTTGCCCCAACGAAACCCTGCCGTTTCAGACCTAGTAGACACTGCAGTGGCCTCTGTTGTAAGGACGTGGTCGCCTAACTATAACAGTTAGAGGTGTGGATTCCTGTCCAACTTACTCTGCCATTGCCCCCTTTGGGAAGTTTCTGGAACCACCCCATGGCTCATGAAGAAGAAGAAGAAGAGTTTGGATTTGATATCCCGCTTTATCACTACCCGAAGGAGTCTCAAAGCGGCTAACATTCTCCTTTCCCTTCCTCCCCCACAACAAACCCTCTGTGAGGTGAGTGGGGCTGAGAGACTTCAAAGAAGTGTGACTAGCCCAAGGTCACCCAGCAGCTGCATGTGGAGGAGCGGAGACGCGAACCCGGTTCACCAGATTATGAGTCTACTGCTCTTAACCACTACACCACACTGGCTCTCATGAGCTATGGAATCTCCGGGGCACAGCAAAATGCCTGATATTCAAAGATTTTTCCCACCTTCGACAATTAAGTGCATTGCAATCTTGCACTCGCTATCCTTCGTCAAGTTAGGAGAACTATACTGGGAATGTGAAAAAGGCGGCTATGTAACTTTTTGATCTGTCTTCACTAAAAGTGAATGAATGTGACACAGATACTGGTTCCCAAAGGAAGCCGCCACGAGATTATTTCAAAACAATAAATAAGGTTGCAATTCCCCCCCCCCAAATTTGCATATTCTAGAGTATGTACAGGTGAAACTCGGAAAATTAGAATATTATGGAAAGGTTCATTTATGTAAGCAATTGTTTTCATTAGCTACTGGAGTTTAGTATATGAGATAGACTCATGACATGCAAAGCGAGATATGTCAAGCCTTTGTTTGTTATAATTGTGACGATTATGGCGTATAGCGGATGAAAACCCCAAAGTTGAAATTGTTAATTTGGGGTTCTCATCTGCTGTACGCCATAATCATCGCAATTATAACAAATAAAAGGCTTGACATACCTCGCTTTGCATGTCATGAGTCTATCTCATATATTCGTTTCACCTTTTAAGTTGAATTACTGAAAGAAATGAACCTTTCCATGGTATTCTAATTTTTTGAGTTTCATCTGTATTCACTATTAGGTTTCTAGTGTTGGGGTGTAGAGGCTGTTCTTTCCCCAATGCCTGATTTCCCCCAGAGCTTTTATTTTGGCAGGGTTTTGAAATTAACAAGCACTTAGATTTAGTGGTTGGATATTTGCCTGTGTCTCCTAGTAAGGAGGCATAAACAGGAAGCAAAAAAGAGAGAGGTTTATAAATGCTTTAATTGCATCTTGGAGTTTCTTTTACTTTTATATATTTGGACGCTTTGAACATTGCATTGCAAAGGTGTAATAATTCCAGCTTTTATAATGAATCTCGAGCGTTGTTGTAATTCATATAACAGAGCCTCAAGAAAACTCAAGTTTCCTTTGAAGATCACTATTATGCTCTTCTATTTAAGTTGTTCCAGGCTTTCAGTCATTCATATTCAAATGGATTTCCCCCCACTCCCTGTTGGTGTGATGCAGTTGCCAAAATAATTAGCGGTTTGTTTTTCTTCAGTTTGTGATTGATCACATGACCTCAATATCCACAGCAGCCTTTGCCAATCTGGTGTCCTCCAGTTGTTTTTTTGGACTACAACTCCCATCAGCCCCTGCTGGTAGAAAGAATATCCACACAAACTGCCACCTGATTAAAATGGTGCTTACCCAGGATTTTGCTGGTATCTAAATGGCCGATTAAATTAGTTTCTGTGAGTGCTTTGACAGCTGGTTGTATGTGCTGTTATGAGTTGGTTTTATACATGAAATTTCTATAATTTTGCACACATGTGCAACTCTCATTCACAGCTGTATTTTTAAATATGCTTTACACATAAATGGACTAAGGCTGATAGGAATTGCTGTCCAAAATATCTGACGGGGCATCATGTAGGTGAAAGCTGATCTACAGTAGAGTAATGCCCATGATTAGGTGCATCTAAAAGGACAAAGAAGAACAACCCTCATGTGGTGAAAAATCTCAAAGTTTATATTTTATACTTTTTAAAGCAAATTGAATCTTTATATGTTACGAAGAGATTTAAAGTTTGGGGTAAGTGTGCATGAGAATTTCCCGTACACCTGGTTTGTGCACCTGTACAGTGGTACCTCGGGTTACAGACTCCGCTAACCTGGAAGTAGTACCTCGGGTTAAGAACTTTACCTCAGGATGAGAACAGAAAGCAGTTAGAAAGCACACCAGTGCAAGTAGATAAATAGTACCGCTGTGGCGGGAAGGTAAACGGCTTTTCTGTGCGCTCTGGCTTCCATCATGATGTTTTGTTGCGCCAGAAGTGGTTTAGTCATGTCAGCCACATGAGTCAGAAAGCTGTCTGTGGACAAACACGGGTTCCCTCGGCCTAAAAGCGAGATGAGCGCCACAACCCCATAGTCAATTTTGACTGGACGTAACCGCCCAGGGGTCCTTTACCTTTACCTACCCTTCACCTGCTTGCTGAAGTCTGAGACGAGCTCTGCAGACAATGTTTTCACTGATGCCGTTTCCCTGACAGTTGGTCCAAAGCCAACTTCATGCCTTCGCACATTTTTCGAGTGTTGCTGCTGTCAGCAGCGAGTTGAATGCCCTGACGCAGCTTTAGCCAGTAACCATTGGCGCCGGGCACCACTTCTTTAGTAGTATGGACTTTTGCGAAAAGAGCCTGTAGAGAAATGTGGAAACGAGTCATGCGGACTTCTGAACAAACATTTATGCAAATCATAAAGACCGAGTGGTTCATCCATCACTGCCTCAGAGTGGTTGACTATTCCCAAGCACACACCTCTCCCTCCAGGCGGACGTGGCTTAAAAAGGGATAAATGAAAGGTTTTATTTGGAGTTTATTTGCAACATGTCGTCCTGACGGCCCGGGATTCAGTTCCCAGTGTGCTTATATGTGTAACTGTGTCAGAGTTACTGGCACGCTGTGAATAGCAATTTATTTCTACAGTTTTGATTTCTGGGCAGGCAGGAAGCCAATGGCTGATATTAAGTGCTGGAAGGCCAACTCTGCGTGTAATAATAGAGTCTATCCTCCCTTGCACTCATTTGAACTGAGGGCAGCGTTCTCAATTCATAGGCTTGGCATTGGGGGAACGATTGCTGCCCCAGGCACATTAAAGTTAACATATAGTAATCCCACAAATGATCTTTTTAGTAACCATCTGAGATAGTCCATCCTGAAATAGCCTTGCTGGTCTTCTGTATATCAATGAAGCACTCTTCACTGGTCTAGTGCACGACTTGTTTATTGCAAGGGTACCCAGCCCTATAAAAACCACAGAATATAAAAAAATGGCATAGATATTAGTGGGTGCTGCTATTTGCCATTTATCATGTCATAAACTATTACTCTGCGTAGGTGCGTAGACTCAAATTGTCTATGCAGGTGTTTTTTTTTTAAGCTCTTGTAAAATCAGCTGCAATAAACATGCAATACTGCGTCAGGTGGGAGGATTTGAGATGAAAATACGAAGCCAATCTAGGCCTGTGGGAGTCTCTCATTTGGTTCTTCAGCAAATGTTTTTCACTTAGTTGTAGATGGCTTGAAATGGAATTTGAAGTGCATGCAGTTTTCAAGGTTGCCAAACTATTTTTTTTAAGGCATCACAGCTGCTGGTGAGGAAAAACCTTGATACAAGACTCTATATGTTGCTTTGTGGGGTTGTAGGCGAAGAGGAAGATGTGACTGAAGTTTCTTGCGGAAGTACATTTGATGTGGCTAACAGTGTTTAAACACCTGTGCCATATATATATATATAGTGTAGTTTTGTGGCAAGGGTGAAGAGTGTTTCTACAAGTACGACTGAACAGCAAATGTATTGCAAAAAGATATTGCATTTTGGTGAAACCAGTCTGAGTTCTTTGCTTGTCATACTTTATTTAAAATTGTCTTTTGAGCTGTAACTTTTCAGTAGCATTGTTGAGTCTCAGAAGCAAGAGTAATCTACAGAATGTAAACTTCCATTGTAAGTAGAGCTTTGTCTTGCAAATCAGATGTTGGAGGTACTGTATAAACTTCTGATTATATCTCAAACAGCAACAGAAGCAGGATAACATTTAACATTTTCAGATAATGCTAGCGCGCGCACACACACACACAGAGAGACAGACTTCAAATTTTGTTCATAATTTACAGTGCAATATGCATGTCTACTTGGAGTAAGTTTTATTGTGTTCACAGAAAAGTGGGTATAAGATTGCAGCCTTAGAGAGGAAGCACCTTCTCTCGGTTTCTAAATAACTGGTTGCATTTGATGGGGACCCAAAAGAGTAACCAGGGCAAAGTTTCTTAGCAAGACATTTCCCTTCTGAAAAGCTTTCCTACATTCCTTCTCCTGCTTCTTTTTTGTAGTCTTTGTTCTTTGAGTTCTCTTTAACACTACAGAGTTAAATCCTCTGGGCAACAGCTGTTTCATGCCATTTATAATCAACCCTGTCATGAATTAATGCAGCTCAGTACAACTGTTGACTATCCAGAAAGCCTTGAAATACTTAACGGTGTGATTATTTCAAAAGCTGAGATACCTGTGTAATAGCTGCAAAAGTGCTTTGATTCCACTCGCCCCCCCCTTTAAATCTGTTTAAAAGCCACCAAGGCTGGGGGGGGGGGAATGTTAAAGTGTGAATTAAGCATTTGCTTTCCCTAAAAGCAGCTTGGCAGAAAAAAGCATCCTGCACTTAATATGGCTTTTTGCTACATTAGCTCATCACAGTGGCGGCTGACGTTTCCACTTTGCTCACCCATTTCTTGGGTTGGCTGGGATTCCTCCCACTTGAAACGAACTCCTAACTGGAATTAATTTGAGTTGGTAGAGGAGTTTCTGTTGCTTTTATTGGGCGCAGGCTTTCATCATACTGCTTTCTTGCCCGCCTCTCATTTCTTGAGTACTAAACATTTGGCAGCTATATCTTGTCACGGTTGTAGACTTGTCAGATTTACGAGGCTGCTAACTTTGAATGTAAATATCAAATGGTGCGGCCTACCCCTCGGCTGTGTCTTGTTTCAGCTTTTATACCAGAAATGGTTTGTGTGTGGTACCAACGACAAATTACTGATCGGCTGCATATAAATACCGCCATTTTGGAGTGCTAAAAATTATTTCGGAAGACGTTTGAAACCTCAGAATTTGAGTATCAAAAACCCTGTTATTAAATAAGATTCTCAAGTTGCACCAGTGTGGGGCTTCAATGAGGGTTATTCACCTGTGCAGAATATTTATGATTTATTTATTAAATTTGTATATAACCCTATATCAGTAATGGGCAAACTTGGCCCTCCAGCTGTTTTGGGACTACAACTCCCATCATGCCTAGCTAACAGGACCAGTGGTCAGGGATGATGGGAATTGTAGTCCCCAAACAGCTGCAGGGCCATGTTTGGCCATCACTGCCCTATACCCATATGTCTCAGGGTGGTTCACATCCGTACACATTGTGAATTGAACCCATCGTGCCTCCTGATGATCTGCATGTAGACTGGGACTCTGGCAGAGCCAATATAGGCTGCATTTTATTTGTGTATCACTCACATTTCCAGTTTGTGCATAGCTAGGTGGGGAACCTGAGGCCCTCTGGATGTTGTCGTACTAGGCTGTCTTGCATGAATTTTCTAGATCAAATTCAATTGGTTTTTAGGTCTAGTATTGGCACAGAAACTTCTTCGGTTGCTCTATGATTACCAGATGGGCAGGGTATAAATATATTGTTGTTGTTGTTGTTGGCAGGGTATAAATATATTGTTGTTGTTGTTGTTGTTGGCAGGGTATAAATATGTTGTTGTTGTTGTTGTTGTTGTTGTTGTTGTTGTTGTTGTTACTACCTCTCTTGGGAGAGAGACTGGGGATTGTGTCCCTTTTCATAACCTACAATTTTTGTGTGTTGGTGTTTTAATCTAGTTTTTCAACAACAACAAAATAGAATGTATTTTAGGTTGTTTCTATAATGCTGGTTTTAATGTACGTACGTGTTTGTTTTAAATTTTGTAACTTGCTTTGAGTTGCTGTCGCACAAATAATTTTTGGTTTTCTTTTACAGTACTGAAGATTTCTGGGCTACCTCACTGGACCTCATTTACTATGCCATAAAGAAAACAGATACTTTAAAGAATTAATTCCTGGGAAGGAAAATAGAAAAAACACACATATCCAAATGGTGACAGGTACTGTATTATATCATCTTTTCAATTTCACTTCCATTTCCCCCCCCCCCCCCGTGTGTGTTAATACTACACACAGATCTGTCAAAGTAAGTAAATTGATGGTTAGGAGCTTTCAGTGCGGATTCTTTTTTGAACTCTTACCCTTATTCTTGATGTTTCTCCCCATTACATATAAAGCAGGGATGGAGCTGTAGACCTTTGACAGATGGGCAGGGACCCTCACCTATCAGTCACCTGGTGTCAATATGGCGCCAGGTGAAAACTTCCAAGACATTTGGTGTAACTGCCAATCAGCTGGTCAGTCCTCTTCCCAGTGCAGTTTGGATTTGTGGGAAACGCCTTCATGGGCCAAATTGGGATCTTTGCTGGGCCTAATTTGACCCTGGCATAAAGTATGTATTTTCTCAAAAGCTTTAGGTCTGATTTTAACATGGGGTAAATCCGTAGGTGGTGCTGTGGTCTAAACCATAGAGTGTAGGGCTTGCCGACCAGAAGGTCGGCGGTTCGAATCCCCGCAACGGGGTGAGCTCCCGTTGCTCGGCCCCTGCTCCTGCCAACCTAGCAGTTCGAAAGCACGTCAAAGTGCAAGTAGATAAATAGGTACCGCTCTGATGAGAAGGTAAACGGCGTTTCCGTGTGCTGCGGCTTAGTCATGCTGGCCACATGACCCGGAAGCTGTCTGCGGACAAACGTCTGCTCCCTCGGCCAGTAAAGCGAGATGAGCGCCGCAACCCCATAGTTGCCTTTGACTGGACTTAACGGTCAGGGATCCCTTTACCTTTTAAATTCCCACAAGGCTTCCCCTATGTCTGTTTCACAGATTTCATTGTTCATTTGCATGGGCCCTCACACAGTAAGGGAGATGGTACCGGTATTTATCCTGTATGGATGAACAGCAATCTTTATTCTGAGGGAACATGAGGTACCTGCTTTGCAGATGCTAAACAGGTCTGGGACTAGTTGGTGCCTAAATTCAGAGATCTCCTGGAAACCCCATATTGAGTTGTGTGATGGGGGGAGAAAGACAGGTTTTATATAGCTCATTCAAATAAACACCAGATTTCACCACATTGAAGGTGTGCATACTACAACAAAGGATACAATAAAAAAATGTATGTTAGTCCAATTCTGCATTCAATGAACTTTTCATGGCAATTGAGTTTTGAGTGTTGGCCTTCCTGGTGCAGAAATATGCTTCAAATCACACAGTGTTCCAGATATTCCAGTAGGCCTATTCTGTAGAAAGAGCGTCTGGGTCCCACGTTGACTTTGTCCCTCATGATCTCTAGTCGCTTCTCCTTTTTCATTCTTACCTTTCACCCTTCTCTGAATACAAGTCATGTACATACAAATAGAGCTCATTTTGTGTGGCTTATTCTGATTACCGGTATATCATTTTTACCCCACCCCAAATTCAGCTGCTGTGGCTCAACATCTGACAATGCTACCAATGCTATGTCTTCTAACATATGTAGTGATCTTTGCCCGGTAGAAAAAAACTTAAGATCCAGATTCTTCCAACAATTTGACCCTTAGCACAGTGAATCTTGCAGCTTAATTTGCTGTTAAGTTTACTGATTTACAGAGTGGATTCTAGCCAGCTTCTTATTCTGTTCATTCCCCCCCTGGTGGCTCTACTATTCTACATTTCCCCTTTCCCCCGTTTTTTGTTTGCATATCTTTAAAAGTGTTCATTGGCGCATGGATAGTGCTGTAAAATGTATGACTGAAAACCCCCTTTTTGTTATTTCAAGAATCATAATAGTCCTTTACTTCTCTCTTTAAAAATAAGCAAATCTTTGTGTTAGAAATGTTTTCGGTGCTGTGGTAGTGATACAATAATGAACCTCAATTGGGCTCTGTGATGTTAATTTTATGGGACAAGCACTTTATGGATTCTTCTTCTTTATATAAAGGTAAAGGTAAAGGGACCCCTGACCATCAGGTCCAGTCGTGTCCGACTCTGGGGTTGCGGCGCTCATCTCGCTCTATAGGCCAAGGGAGCTGGCGTTTGTCCGCAGACAGCTTCCGGGTCATGTGGCCAGCATGACAAAGCCGCTTCTGGTGAACCAGAGCAGCGCACGGAAACACCATTTACCTTCCCGCTGGAGCGGTCCCTATTTATCTACTTGCATTCTGACGTCCTTTCGAACTGCTAGGTGGGCAGGAGCTGGGACCAAGCAATGGGAGCTCACCCCATGGCAGGGATTCGAACCGCCGACCTTCTGATCAGCAAGCCCTAGACTCTGCGGTTTAACCCACAGCGCCACCTGGGTCCCTTCTTCTTTATATACCCCTCCCCAAATCCAAGTAGTCCATAGTGCAGAAAAGGATCCTGCCATTGACATTGTCATCTGACTTCTCTCTTCTTTCCTGAAGTTGTTTTACTTGGCTTTTACAATTTAACTACAGATAACAAATTATTTACATAGATCATAAAGGTTGCATGCATTTACATAACTAATGCATATCAGTTTACATTAAAACAAACGTGCAATAATAGAATACTGGTTAGAGAAAATGGGGTTTTTTTGTGAACCTCTTTGAGGTTTTTTTCAATAATGAAGTGGTATATAGATTTTATGAATTAAACAAATAAACAGCAGTAGACACGACCATATTCTCAAAGTAGAATGGCCTGGTTAGCTGAATTTTCTGATAAACTGGGTATCTTTCTTCACTGCGGAAAACGTCTTGTGTGCTTGTATTTTCGGTTTATTGTGGAATGGCTTTTTGTGCAGTTGGGTTGAAAAATTTGGGCATAAGACAATCCATTGCCACAGTACAAAGTCTTGATTTGGAAGGGAGGAAAATGGGGGTGGGGACCAGCAGGGGGTTGGCGACCCCTTTCTCTTTCAGAATGATTAGTAAACTAGTGTCATTGGCACTATATGGATGCTAATTTCTGACCTTTTTTCTCTAGCAATTAAAAACTTGTTTCTTTTCATGTTGAAGTCCCATATTATTTCTAATACGAATAGAATTTATATTACTTCTAATACAATTGCTTATTATAACTAATAGAACCTACCTTCCTTGATGTTTTCTATTACAACTTTTAGTTGTGGTTTTTTTTTTTAAAAAAACAAAATCCAGCACTAGAAATAAATTGTATAGGTTTGTCACTTAAGGACCCCCACTCCAAGATCAGGGCATGTTCCACTTGTGAATCCTGACCATCCAGTTGTCTGGCAAACCAAAATATTGTTCAGTTCACCTGTGTGTGTACCCAGGGCATGGCAAAAGTGGTATTTTTAAAAAACAAACACATTTTTGTGGTTTTTTTTCCTTTTAACTTTTGGGAATCAGTGTCTTAAAGTTGCAGGAAAGCGAACTAGTACATTGTGAATGTCTGGAATGGACCAGGTAAGGGAGGGGTAGGGGAACTTTCCTATGAAAATGAACAGTAATTTCATGTGACAGATGAAAAAAATACTGCTTCTCTTTCTGCCAACGGAAGCCGTTCAGCTAAACATCATGAAAACTTCTCTGTCTCTGTGTATTGAACTTTGTACTCCTCAAACAAGCTATTTGTGGCTTTGACAACCATATAATTAAACAATTATAGAGCTGGAGTTTCATTTGGTAAAATAGCCTGTATAGTCACTTGTCTGGAAAGGCTGTAGTGCTTGCACAGTAATGAATGACTTAAAGAATATTTCTCGGCAACTAATGTCTGTCAGGATGAGATGCTTAGCTTGAGACCTCTTAACCCATCTTGACAGGCATCTCCCCAAGAACTCTGAGGCCCTTGTTGCAGGACTTTCCACTCTGTAAATAGGTATGAGTGCATGTTGTTTCCTCTATTATCTAGCTTCTTCCATTGCCCTCACAGCATGTTGAACCCTGCTGCTTAAGGAATGATTGTTGAAACACTCTGTTAACTCTTAGGAAGGCTAAGGCTTTGTTTTTGTGAATGGCTGAAGGCCAGTGGTCTTGTTTAGCAAATATTGAATCCACAATGGAAGTTGTCTGCCACTGCCTCTAAATTACTACTGGCTGATTGCAACAGTTGTCCACTGCTATTTCCCTTGGGTTGATAGAAAAAGATAGTTTGGATGGTTTTGAAGTAGCATGCAGAACGACTTCCCGGCAGAAATGGTTGTAGTGGCATTTTCAGAGTCTATATCCCTGCACATCTCCTTAAAGCTAAACAATACTTTTTCATTGTTAATACACTGGGCAGCCTTCACCAGTCACTTGCCCTCCAGGCAACTCCTAACATCTCTAACCATTGACCATGCTGGCTGGGCTGATGGGAGTTGTAGTCCAAAATATTTAGAGGGTACCAGGCCAGTGAAGGCTAGCCTAGGACCACCTCCAGGTTCTTTTGGATGATAGGCACGTGACCTCCATGCATGCACATTGTTTCTCGTTGCATGTGGCTACTGCTTCACTTTTCTGCCACCTCCTCACTTGCCCACACCTTTTTGGTTACATGTTCAATCAGCCATGTCTGCATAACAATGTCTGTGTAGCAATGGAGCATCAACTAAAGAATGGATGGTGGCCCACAACTGCAAACAATATCTTCTTCTTTTTTTAAAAAGGATGTTCTTCCAGGCAGTTGACCTTTCTCAGAGATGTTGAACCAGCAGCACTTCATTGCACATTCAGTGTATCTGAAGAAGTGTGCATGCACACGAAAGCTCATACCAAGAACAAACTTAGTTGGTCTCTAAGGTGCTATTGGAAGGATTTTTTAATTTTGTTTTGACTATGGCAGACCAACACGGCTAACCTACCTGTAACAGCAGCTCTAGACATAGCCAGCTACTGGGCAGATTCTATTGAACTTCATTGATGCATGTTGTCAAGATGGTTGGCTTGGGGTGGGCAGACTGTGGAGCTTCTGCAGGTTTCAGGATTTGGAGCAGACCCTTGTCTCAACACTGTCATTTGGATTAAGGCTTTGATGTCAAGCAGCACAGGGGTGAGGAGAAGTATTTAACAGATGACGTTTAATACTTGAGTAAGCAGCTGATTGTTGGAAAAGGTTGCTGTAATCTATCTTCATTTTTGCTGAGAGAGAGAGAGAGAGAGAGAGGAATCGATCTAATTCAAGACCTGTTTCTCACTGGGATGGTAAAGCTGTATCTGGGCTATCCATTGTTTGGAGGAGCGTTCAGCAACATTTTTTAAAACACGTGCATGTTTTAATGTAGGTTGTAAACCGCCTTGAGATTCCCCCCCCCCCTTAAAAATATAGAAATGAAATGAATAATAATAATAATAAATTTGCTGCACTTGGAATGATGCTTATGTAGATAGATTTTTATATGGGGCTTGTGTCTAAACAGAAGCTTTAAATGCTGTGATGCACTCACATACAACCCTAATCTTCATTTACATTTGTTTCATACTAACCCAATTCAGCATGCTTTGTTTGCAAGCGAATGTTGCTACTTAATTGGAAACAAGCGCTGGAAATGGGATGCATATTGAGACACACCCATTTTCACAAAAGACCCTTTCAGTAAAATAATCATGCGTTTAAGGCGTGATGGAAGCATTCCAGGTTCTCTTATTATCTGTATTCGCATAACTGTAGCAGGCAAAAGACTTTTCCTTAGCAGCCAAGTGGAACTGGATGTGAAGCGCATATTCTTGGCTTTCTGCCCCAGATCGCATCAGTAGGGCTTGGTGCGCATACCTGAGAAATGGTACTTCCGCATCCCCAAGGGGCACATTAAACGAGCTCTTGGCAAAGAAATGGTTTGTCGGGTGGGTTTTATTAAGCATCAGCCAACTGTCGGATTGAATGCTTAAATCATATTGTTTACTTAGGCTGTAGATATGCAGTATTCTTTACAGGCAAAGGGTAAACCTGTTGGAATCGGGTTCTGTTCCACAAATCGTGCACGGCTATGTTTCTCGAAGCCCAGAGCACACCTGCAGGCCAAGCATAGGCCCTGCAAGGTTCTTCAGACTGGGGCCAATTGAGAATGCAGGCGGGAGGAGTGTTGTTACAGGCGCTTCAGGTTGTGTGTTTTCGGGTTGTGCACCGTGCCGAGCCCGGAAGTACTGGAACGGGTTACTTCCGGGTTTCGGCATTAGTGCATGCGCAGAAGCACTAAATTGCACTTTGCACAGAAGCGCCAAATTGCAACTCGCACATGTGCAGACGCGGCGCTGCGGGTTGCCAACGCTGCAGGTTGCGAACATGCCTCCCGCACGGATCATGTTTGCAACCCGAGCATCCACTGTATCTTCCTCTTCTTCCAGGGATTGGGTAGAATCGGCTTCCAGTGCAGAATGCTCAGGCTTGCGTGCTCTTTTGGTGGTGTCAAGATCCCAGTTGTAAGCTGTATAGCATGTGTGATAGAGTGAAGGATGAAAGGGGTTTGCAGAGCCGTCTTTCCTATTGGGCTTACTGCCGTGTTGCGCAAACGCGCTGCTCTCTCAGGCGCCCCAGCAAGTGGGGAAGCTACGCGGCTTTACCGGCCGCCTCCCCTTTCCCTGCACGCTCGCCAACTGTGCCACGCGAACTATATGGATGGCAGGCATGCATGCAGCTTCCTTCCCAAGCCTCCGCGGGAGGAGAGTGATCCCCGCAGAGGCTTGGGAAAAGGTCGACAACTGGGAAAAGGGGGGGGGCGCAAGAGGGATCTTTGCACCAGATATGCTTAAGACGGCCCTGGGGGTTTGGCATTGAGAAAGTGGGCATTTTTTTCTTGCTTTCCCATAATAGCTGAAGCAGAGTTCATCTAATGAGATTGATTGGTGATAGATTCAGAATGCACAGAACAAAACAACTACTTCCACCCAAAGCATAAATGGCTTAGGGAGTTCACCACAAACAGTGGTTAAAGCCATTGACTTAGATGGCTGTAAAGGAGGATTAGACTGGGGTCGGCAAGGTTTACCTCGCCTGGGCCGGTTCACTCCAGCGGAGATCCCTTCGGGGGCCGGATTGTGTGTGTGTGAGTGCCCGCGTTTTCTGGCGCCTGCCCATATGTGATTTCCAGCGCATGTGCAGATGCTATTTCCTGTGCCACAGAATCGAGTCCCTGTGCCACGCTGCGCCGGTTTAGCACAGCGCGCCAAGCGGGTGGCTTGGTTCAGGGACGGCTCGTGGGCTGGTTAAACGACCCCCGTGGGCCGCTTGTGGCCCATGGGCCTTAGGTTGCCTACCCCTGGGTTAGACCAACTCATGGAGGGTAGGTCTACTGAATGGCTACATGGCTATGATGGCTAAATGGAACTCTGGTTCAGAAGTTTGAAAATCCAGCTGCTGAGGAGAGCCCTACCTTGGGTTGTAGACTTTCCAAAGGCATTTTCTTGACCACTGTAGAAAACAGGAACCTTGAACAGACAGACCAAGAATGGAGGACCTTTAGCCCTCCAGATGTTGTTGAACTACAAATCCCATCATTTCCTGACCACTGGCCATGGTAGCTGGGGCTGGTGGGAGTTGGAGTGCAATAACAGGGATGCCCATCCCTGAAACAGATGGGCTCCTCTTACATTCTTTCAGTTGAGCTCTTGAGCTACTCCAGCATGAAACCAATGTAAGTTTCCCTAATGGTGGCCATTGCATATCTGCCATCCATTAGTATTTTGTTCAAGCCATAGGACGGTATTTTTAAACATAGCATTATGTCATAAATTGACTTTAGCAAGTGCCTTTGAAAATAAGAAGGCCTGGCTTGTGTGATTTCCCCCCGTCCCCGACATAGTGCTGCTGGCTGCACCAGATGTATGTTCTGGTGACACATACTAATTTCCCTCGGCACAAAGATTATTAGTGCTGCCATTGAACCAGTGTGCAAAATAAATATAAGCTTGTTTTTGAGAGAGAAATATACACAGTCCACATCCATCTGTCTGATTTCTAATTATGTGAGGCAGGTGATTATATAGTGTAACAGAATTCCTGTCATAAAATTATCCTTCTGTTGGGTGTCTTTCTAAGTGATCGTCTAAATGTCTCTGCTTGTTGCAAATAGAACTTTGAGTAACGCTTATTCTTTCTGGTTTCTTTCCTCATGTTCACTGCAAGTCTGTGTGTCCAACCTCAGACATGTAATCTTTTGTTTGATTGTGTAGTACTATCAACTTCCACCAGAATGGAGTGATTTCACAGATTAGGGCTGTAGACTAGACATCTGTCCAGATTCTCCTCTTATCTCTTATTGTTGATGGCAGCAGCCCCTCCTGTCTGCATGAAGTGCTCATTATACCCATTACAAAGATCCTCTTCATTGATGCTTATGCCACCTATAAAACCCCAACTTGAGGGTTCGAGGCCACCAGTCCTTTCCTCAAAAAGAGTTTGGGTGAGGAAAAGAAATAAGTTTATCTCCCTTGGTCTGGGGCAGAAGTGGAAACGGCATCAAGGACGATCACTTTCAGTCTACCTGTGCATGTATTTTGTCCTCCCAACACACAACATGCATCTTAACAGCAGCAGCAGCAGCAACAACAACAACAATTTTATTATTTATACCCCATCTTGACATCCCGATACCACGTCCGTGAGCATCGTGCTTCCCTTCCCTAAGCCGGGCAGAAGCTTCCTAGGCTTTGAGAAGAAGGCAGCAGCATTTAATACTTCAATACTTCAATTTACCAGGAACATTCAGGGGACTAGCCTAGTCCCCTAGTAGTTGTAGCCGTAGTAGTAGTAGTAGTAATAATAATAATAATAATAATAATTTATTTATACTCTGCCCATCTGGCTGGGTTCCCCCAACCACTCTGGGCGGCTCCCAACAGAATACTAAAAACACGATAAAACATTAAAAACTTCCCTAAACAGGGCTGCCTTCACATGTCTTCTAAAAGTCAGGTAGTTGCTTATTTCCCTGACATCTGATGGGAGGGTGTTCTACAGTGAGGGCGCCACCACCGAGAAGGCCCTCTGCCTGGTTCCCTGTAACCTCACTTGTTGCAGGGAGGGAACCGCCAGAAGACCCTCGGAGTCAGTGTCCAGGCTGAATGATGGGGGTGGAGACACTCCTTCAGGAGACACTCCTTCAGGGCCGAGGCTGTTTAGGACTTTCAAGGTCAGCACCAACACTTTGAATTGTGCTTGGAAACGTACTAAGAGCCAATGAAGGTCTTTAGTTTATCAGCACTTTTCCTTCTCATTTGGTGCAGCCATTCTTAATCTGAAACTGTTCTTAACCTGAGGTACCACTTTAGCTAATGGGGCCTCCCGCTGCTGCCGTGCAATTTCTGTTCTCATCCTGAAGCAAAGTTCTTAAGCCGAGGTACTATTTCTGGGTTAGCAGACTCTGTAACCTGAAGCGTCTGTAACCCGAGGTACCACTGTACTTGTCTTTGGCTTCAGATGACAGTAAATGGCTATTCCAATATACTATTTAAGGAACACACACACACACACACACACACACACAAGAACAATTTTCTTATTTTAGAAAATAGTGCATTGAATAACTTAATATTTGCTCAGAAACACCGAGTATAAAAGATAATGAGCAAGACCATTTACTAGAATTCCAAGTGATCAGAATTTTAAAGAAATGAGGGTTGGCAGTTACTAAGCAGAAGAATGTTCCCTAAATAATGGGAAGTACGATTGGGAATTACAGTTCTAAATATTCATAAATTGAGAACTAAGCAAACAGTGAAGCTTAAGTAGTTATCAAGTATTATTGAAATGGGTCACCCAGATGGACTCGGTAGGATTATCCTGGTGGAATATTAGATAGAGCCAGCGGTGGCTTTCAGTAGCTCTGATGACTTGTCAACCTTGATTCATAAGCTCAGAATTGCAAATACAGAGCTCAGTGCAGTCCAAAATAGGTATAGCGTCCATGCATAGAAGACTGCCACACAGGTCATGACAAAAGAAGAGAACACAGTTTTGAACAAGAGGAGAAGATTCCAACAATTGAGGATTGGCAGATTAAATTAGTAGAATATATGAATTTAGCAAAGATGACAGCAGCGATTAGAAATGTCCCAAAACAAAAAATCAAAAGCGAGTGGAAATATGTGGAGGATTACTTGATTAAAGAAGGTATAAAAACAGAACTGGTGATTTGTCTAGAATGAGACACATAAGGGAATATATAGATGGATAGTATATTATATGACAGATTGATGCATTTGCTAGATGGTGGTATTGTATAGTGAGGAAAAGGAAGAAATGTTAAAACGTAGAGGGAAACGATATACAAATGACGGGGAGTCATTGTTTTCATTTTTCATTTTTCATTTTCATTTTGTTGTTTTTTGGGGGGTTATTGGCTATCTTTTTTGTGATTGTGTTTGCATTGTATGATTCACATTTTCTTTGTTGTATGTTTGTGTGTGAATGTATTCTTTTAAAATATTTTGAAATAAAGATTATTTTTTAAAAAAAGACAAAAGAAGAGAACACAGAAGAGAAAATGGTAGGGTTTTTAAGAGAAAAAAAATCCAAAACAAACTCTGTCCCAAGTTCATCTGGTCTGGATTCACCTCCACTGAACCACAGTGGAGGGATATTCAGAGTGAAACTGTAAATCTCCTATATATATTAGGAAAGGCCCAGGAAAGGTAATGGTAAGTATCTATCTTGATGTCAGGATCCCTCGGTGCTTATTAGTTGCCATGGTTACATTCTTCCGCTGGCTCACCTTTTATTTAGACAGAAAATTAGAAATTGAATTGGAAAAGCTAGAACAAAGAAGTTACATAATTTGCCATGGCACAATAAATCTAGCCGACTCATTAAAGCTGCCATCCTATATATAGTTATGCACCTGTGCTGATTTCCTGTTGGTCTGATGCCTAGAGTTGCACTGAAAGGTACTTGGTTGAAATAATTAGAAAATAGGGACAGTTTTGCATGTATTCAAACATAAGCCTGTTCCGTACCATTTTCTGCACAGAATGGGCGTGCAAAACATTCAGCTAAATGCATATACTGCATATACTAGAGTCATATACTGAATTTGCTAATTCGGTGAAATATTGCAATTCCAACAAATTGAATTCAGTAGATTATAGCACATTTGGCAATTAATCTTCGGAGTTGCCTTTCTTTTTAGAAGAGATGGGGTTGGGGGAAGAGTATCAGGGAGCCACAGTTCAGATTCTCACTTAGCCACAAAGCTCACTTCATGACCTTCAAGATCCCCCCTTCAAGATGGTATCTGAAATTGGGAATCTAAGACTCAGAATGCTTCATAGTTTTGAAGCAAAAGCCTGGGATTCATACAACTCCTACAGAAAGCCCATGGGCTGCGCATAAATGTTTCGAGATGCCTGCAGCCAAAACCTCTGCATGGCAATATATAGTTCCATTTTAGTCTTTTGTTGAAATATTTAAAGTACACCTTGAAATTCGGAAATGCAACATCTCCCTTCCATATCCCCAAAATGCTTGTCTACAAGTATTGATATGACAGATATAAATAATGAGAGCTCATGGAAAATTATGGTTGTTAATAGCTTCCTGTGGCTATTTCTGAAAATGAGCCACTGTTTCCTTTTATAAAACCAGAGTCTTTGCTGTAGGGACGTTTCTTGACAAAGGAAAGAGTGTAGCTTGGAAATCATTAGCCACTGTGAAAACCTCTGACAACTTCCTTCCTTCTGCCTTTTATTTCTGCAGCTTCATACACCAACCCAACGGATCAGAAGCATGTGCTTAAGAAGTAGAGGTTTTGCTGAGGCTCCTTCTAGAAATCCTTTCCGTTCTCTGCTGTGGCAGATGCATGCCTGTTGGGGGAAGTGATCTGTCAGATAGCAGGCATTCGGAAGCACCCTCACGAGGAACCAACGACTCATGCGTTTAGTATGAAGATGTCCATGTCTTCACAGACCCTCTGAACTCCAAAGGCATTTCTTCTGCCAAATGAACATTTGCTGCTGTGGTTGCTCATCTGCGTTCATAGACCAAGGACACTTAACATGGCTCTTGTTCTATATGGGGCTGTGAGTTTATTTCTTGGAATGGCAACAGCATTTGGTCCAGTGCCCCGGATTACCTGGGAACACAAAGGTAAGAGCATAGCTTACGGTAAGGATGGTGATTCATAAAATCAATGAGTAGTAGTTCTGTACTTTGCTGATACAAAACCCTACACAGCAGTAGATCAAAGGCTTGTTTAACGTCGCCATACAGTATAGCCGAGGGTTTCCCAAAGTTGGGTCTCTCTGTTTTTGGAGTACAACTCCCATCATCCCTAGCTAGTAGGATCAGTGGTCAGGGATGATGCGAATTGTAGTCCAAAAAACAACTGGAGACCCACGTTTGGAAAACTCTGTCATAGCCAATGCAAAATAGTGTTGATATGTACAGAATTGGCACAGCAACTCATTGAAATAATGGGAGTGGAAGACCTACTCAGAACTTTCTAGCAAGAGTTGGAAGTCTGACATTGTATAGTAAACAACTTTTTATTTATTTATTTATTTTTGCTACCCTTGCATTTACACCTTTGGTTACTCCTTGGCATTTAATGAGGAGACCTTGAAGAACAACTACCTCATTGTTATTTACCAATCCTTGTTTCCCTATGTTTCTCTGTGCCTCACAAGGAACCATATAGGATGTTTGAGGGGTGGGGTGGGGAGGTCAAATGCTGAACTGCACAGGCCAAGCCAAATCCTGAGCTCCCACCTATGTAGTAGGGCTGCTCAATGTCAAGTTTTCATCATTGCAATGTATTGCCCGGTAACTTCGCGATCTGGCGATACCAGTATACCTGAAGGAGCATCTCCACCCCCATCGTTCATCCTGGACACTGAGGTCCAGCGCTGAGGGCCTTCTGGCAGTTCCCAACTGAGAGAAGTGAGGTTACAGGGAACCAGGCAGAGGGCCTTCTCGGTAGCGGCACCCGCCCTGTGGAACACCCTTCCATATCAAGGAAATAAACAATTATCTGACTTTTAGAAGACCTCTGAAGGCAGCCCTGTTTAGGGAAGTTTTTAATGTTTGATGTTTTATTGTGTTCTTAATATTCTGTTGGCAGCCACCCAGAAAGGCTGGGGAAACCCAGCCAGGTGGGCGGGTATAAATAAATTATTATTATTATTATTATTATTATTATTATTATTATTATTATTACTACTACTACTACTACTACTACTACTACTACATCACAGTGTTCAAAACCCTGCTTCCTACCACAGCGCTGCAAGGCATCAGGGGGAAATCGCTAAGGCAGCTTCATCTCTGTGCCAGTGAGGAAGCACCCTCCTGCTACCAGCTGAGCAGGAGAAGGAGTAGGGCTACTCAGCTGGGGCATGCGAAGCCTCCTGTCCCCCAAGTGACGGAGCTCCATGCTTCTCCGGCTTGGAAGTGAGCTGGAAAAGTATCGGGGCTCCCTCAGCTGAGGGATGGATACACTTGGAGTCCCCGCCCCGCCGCTGGCTCACACATAAGACTGCTTGGCTGAGGCACAGGCAGCCATGCGCTCCTCAGCCGAACAGATTAAAGAAGCGGAGGGAGGAACAAGCTGTATTGCCACCTTGCTGATGCAACTTGTTTTTCTCTCTGCGCTGGCATGAGGGCAGAGTGGGATGGCGGCTTCACTCAGCGATATATCGCTGGTGAAACGGCCGTTGCTTCTGAGTCCCTCTGCTACCAGCCCCTGCTGGAGGGAGTCGAGCGGCGGCGGCAGCTTCACCTGCGATATACCATTGAGTGAAGCCGCCATCGCGGTCTGCCCCTCATACTGGTCCTGAGCGACGTATCCATACATCACTCGCGGGCCTGCTTTGCACCCACACACCCCTGCCCTTGCTGTTCTCCCACCCCGGTCAGCGGCAGCAAAATTGCTGGTGGGAGAGTGGGGCCACAGCACCGCCCCATCGTGCCAATTCTTTCTGTCTACTCAACGTTACATTTTCAAAAAAATAGCTCCCCGGCATCTCACAATTCATCCTGAAATCCCTTAGGCGCCTAATATAGCTAATTAATTACGCCTTCATAGGCCCCCCTGCCTCCATCTTCAGATTGTAGAATTTGGGTGACAAATTATTCCCTCCTCTTCCCGAATTTTGATCAGCTTCCAGCCTGATGAACAGATATGGAAAGCTTACATAGATTTTGACAATTGGGTTGGTCCTAATAAAAGCCATTATCATTCTGTGGCTTCTGCATATCACTAGACTGTAGGGCCCCCTCAATTTTTTCATTGTTTCCCATTCAGGAAGAACCCCATTTCAAACATTCCACTGACTGTATAATCCTGGCCCCCAGGGCAGCGAATCTACATGAGCTCAAGCTTTTGGATTGCTTTTTCTCCCTTCAATTCCACTAATGTCCAGTCATTAGATTGTGCTACTTTAGTTAACGATCTCAAAATCAGTGATCTAGGCCAGGATTTGAAATCAAGCAACTATTCAGTCAATTGTAAATGAAGTTTTCCTTGAAATGAATGCATTTTGAATTAATGTTTGACTTGAAATTCAATTGTATTTTAACAGAAGTTCATCTAGTATATTTTCAAGAGCCCGAAACATTTAACTACTCCACTTTGTTGCTAAGTGAAGATAAGGATGTTTTGTACGTAGGAGCTAGAGAAGTGATCTTTGCGCTAAATGCATTGAACATTACTGAAAAAAAGCAAGAGGTGAGTATGCAGTTTTGTGTATTAAGTATTCATGATCTGCAGCCCGAACCCAAACATGGTGTGTTTTTATATGTGCTGGAAGGTGCTGAGAGTGGCTGGGGAAACCCAGCCAGATGGGTGGGGTATAATTAATTAACATGCATGCTCAAAGTAATATGATGTATTCCTCTGTTAACTATAGGAGTGCATCTGAATATGCATTGTTGTAGGGCTTCAAAATGCAACCCCCTTGCTACTTTCATGCTTAAAGCTAGAGAGTTACTTTTACCAGGTGAAACCTGTCAGCCATTTTCTAGCTGCATAGTCTTTAACATGCAAGGTCTTTTTATATTATTGCTTTCTTGTTGCTTATATTGTTTTCTCAAAACAAAAAATAAAATAAAAAATTCCTTCCAGTGGCACCTTAGAGACCAACTAAGTTTGTTCTTGGTATGAGCTTTCGTGTGCATGCACACTTCTTCAGATACACTGAAACAGAAGTTTAATAATTTGAAGTAATTTACTGTAATGTTATACGTGCTTAAGGTTCTCCAACTCCCAAGAGAGCAGGCTTTTAATTTTTTTAGAGGTGTATAGCTGCTTGCAGTTGCCCCAGGATGGCTTTGGATGCCGTAATATTAATTGCTCTTTGTGGGCTCTTTGATTTGTTCTTACCCTGGTTTGTTTTCCTCCAGGTGTTTTGGAAGGTCACAGAAGACAAGAAGACGAAATGTGCAGAAAAGGGCAAATCCAAACAGGTGAAAAGAGTTTGTCGCTTGTCTCTTTATCAGCTTGACTTTCAAGAAAGTTTTTTCCCCCCTCTAGTAGTATTGAAGAAGTAATTAATTTTCCATGCCCCTTTAATCAAACCTTCAGCAGAGTTCATGTGTCTCTTTTCCTGTGTTAGTTCCTGTAAGTCATGATGCTGAATGGTTGTGTATGTGTGTGATACAAACTGTAGGGCTGGTAGTTTGCTGTGTGGTAGTGCTGTTTTCTTCCCTTCTTCAAATGCAGCAGTACCAAGTATGAAAAAGAGACACCCTCTCCCATAACTGTAATGATGGGAAGCAGCAGTTCATTGATGGATTAGCTTATTTAGCTTTCCTCCTTGTTGCTATTGCTTTAGAACAGGCACGTCCAGCTCTCTCGAGACTGCAACCTACTCCCAGTAAAATAAAACTAGCAGTGATCTTCCCATTGTCATTGCCAAGAGTTGTTGAGCTTTTTTGGGGGGGAGGATTGGCAAGAGTTGATCACACAACAACCCGCAGTTATCACTCCTTCATCTACAAAGCAGCCGCATAACGGAAGGCAAGCTGGCGGCAATGGGACAGAGCTCTGGGGCCCGGGCCAGGCACGCTCAATCAGGAAAACACAGGCAATCTCTTTTTTTAAATCCCAAGATTGACCTGGAGCACCCCGGCGATCTATCTGTCAATCACGGTCCACCGGTTGAACATGTATGCTTTAGAGCAGGGGTGGCCAACTCTCAAGAAACTGCAATTTATTTTCAGAATTAAGAACTGGCAGTGATCTACCCCCGTTTTGGGGGGGTTTCAGCTCAAAGTTGTTCAGCTTTTTGCGGGGAGGAGAAAAGCTCCGTTTGGGGCAGGGCAGCTCAAAGTTGTTGAGCTTTTTTACGGAGGAGAAAAGCCCCGTTTTTTTGGGTTTGAAATAAAAGCTTGGGGGGGTTAAAGGCAAGACGTCCGCCAGCTTCTAATCACCGATACCAGCAGCCTTCAAGCAAGCAAATTTGCCTCATTATCGCTCCCTAGCATCCCACTGCCCAAGGATTGCCTCCTTCCATTCACCAGTTTGCCTCCTCCAAGTGGAAGAAACCTGGGCAGTGCTGAATGTCACATCCATTGCCAGGTGTGTCCTGCTGGAAATTATAAAAGTGCTTTCCCCTTGGCCTGCCTTTATATCCTCAGTTGCCAAGTGCTTTTGTGACATCACAAGAAACCCACAGCCAATGGCAACAGCTGGGGAGGCATCATCTTCATTGCTTTGAGCCTCACAATGGCGGGTGGACCTATCAGTGATTGTTTATTCGGAATGTGGGTTGTGCTGTTGTCTAAACCACTGAGCCTCTTGGGCTTGCCAATTGGAAGGTCGGCAGTTCGAATCCCCGCAATGGAGTGAGCTCCCGTTGCTCGGTCCCTGCTCCTGCCCACCTAGCAGTTCGAAAGCACGTCAAAGTGCAAGTAGATAAATAGGTACCGCTCCGGCGGGAAGGTAAACAGCGTTTCTGTGCGCTGCTCTGGTTTTCCAGAAGCGGCTGAGTCATGCTGGCCACATGTCCCGAAAGCTGAGCTGTCTGCGGAAAAACGCTGGCTCCCTCGGCCTATAGGGCGAGATGAGCGCCACAACTCCAGAGACGTCTGCAACTGGACCTTACAGTCAGGGGGACCTTTACCTTTAAAGGCAAGGGATGAAGGAGTAAAGTTACTCACAAAAAGATCGCTATGGATGAAAACAGCAGCACAGAGGAAGATCCACCTTCCCTTCCAGAGATTTAGCGATGCTAAGGAAAGGGAGCCAGAGATCAACCGCGATCTACCAAAACCTCCGGGGATCTACCAGTAGATTGATCTGTTTTGGACATCCCTGCTTTAGAGCATTGGTTCCCGAACTCTGCCCCACCCCCGACCACTTTACCAAGGCTGAGGGTCTTGACGGACCACTTACTTATTTTTCTGCCTGTCGTAGGAATTCTAATGTCCTGTGCTAGATACTATGTGATTTTAAATTGTATTTTTACAAACCCTCTACTAAACACCTGTATGAAGTTCATGGCCCACTGGTGGTCCGTGGACCAGTTTGGCAACCCCTGCTTTAGAGAAAAACAAACAGGGTTTTGAGTGAACTTTCGGCTATGCTCAGACCTCCATAGCCAAAATATGAACAACCTGTTGCATACAGCCCCTTCAGCAAATAAAACCAAAAGTGTTCCATTAACCATGGTTTTCTGTTTTGCCAAAGCTCTGAAACTATGGTTAACAGCTTCTGAACAAGCCAAGATGTTAAGGAAACTTGAAACCATGGTTCACTATAATGGCTTGTTCTGAAACCATTAGCCACGGTTTCCTATTCAAGACGAAACAGGAAACTGTAGTTAATGGGATATTTCCTGGGTTTGCTCACTTGTGCAAGAGAAGAGCAAAGCAGTTCTGCATGCACAGCCGTATCATTCATATCTCTTCTAATTAAACCAAGGCTTGACCTTGTTCGTGTGTATAGGTCTGAAGCCATGCAAGTCGCTAATATGGTTTCTTATTCTCATTGCACTTTCTGAAAATCTCTGTATTTTCCTCCTCCTTTTCTCTTTTACAGACAGAGTGCCTTAACTACGTCCGTGTCTTACAACAGCTGGATGATACTTCACTCTATGTATGTGGAACTAACGCGTTTCAGCCCATCTGTGATCATCTGGTAAGCGGGAAGAACACATTTTCTTTTAGGGGCAACAGCAGAAGCAGTTTTCCTGAGCTGGGTGATGAAAGGACACAGACATGTACATAGGTTTTCAAACTTTCCTGTGACTGACATCCCTTTTGTGTCTCTCCCTAAATACTCTGATTCCCTTCTCTGCCTGTCTTGTCTCTGTCAGCTCCTGGCTTTGCCATAGCCTCATAGTCCCGAATACTTCAGAATGAAGTCCTCCTTGTGTTTAAAAATCCACCTCTGTCTACCTTCCATGTCTCTTGACTCTACCATCGTTCTCCTTTCACCCGGACCTTGCTTTGTTCCCAACAACAGGATTTTTGATGTTAGACTGTGACCTTTCTTGTCTCCCTTGTCTGTAAGTCTTGTCTATCATCTTTTCCGCAACGTTGCCAGAATTTGTCCTTCCTTGGCCATGTCCTTGCCACAGCCGACTTCCTTATTTACATATTAATCACTTTCCAGTTCCATTAATGCAATTTCATCCTTTTTAAAAAGCTTATCTTCCATCAGAATAGTTCTTTACTGTTAGGGTAATTCTCATTTTCCTGGGGACATTTCTGGCACTCAAGAATTCTTCATAGGTATAGCCATCCAACTCAACCGGCCCATATTTCGGCGCAAGAGTGTTCCCCCATGTGTAGTGCTTTCACGTATCTGTTCATGATTAAACCAGGAACTTTCCCATTTATCCAAATTAGGACACTGTGGCACCACCTTCGGAACAATATTAAACTAACTTCAAACTGTGATTTAATAGATCAGAGCTGGTAACCTTATTTTCCCAATTTGTTCAAATTATGAAACCATGGTTATTTTATTTATTTTGTTTTATTTCTCCCCATCTTGTGCAAATGGACCAGGGGTGGGGGAGCATTTGACATTTAAATACAGAGTTTCAGAAAACAATTAGGCCCATTAGTGACTTCCTGGTTTCAGTGGTGCACACCTCAATGGAAGGCACAAAGGCATTTGCAGGTGAAAGGGTCATGCATAAAACTGCTTAATCAGCCAAGAGAAGATTGTCCCAAGTGCAGTCTTAATGACACAATCTACTTTATTTCTGCTGCTTGCTTGACCCCTCTGTTCTTTTCCTAGTTAGTGTCTGGCTAGCTATCTAAACTGTGTTGTCTTCCTATCTCCACGTTTCCCTTCCCTCCTGCTGGCTTCTCTGTATTAGCGCACCAGGATAACACACCAAAGTCCTCATTTGTTTCATTCCTCATTTGTCCTCATTTGTCATTCCCCACAATCCCATGGTATCCTCACATAAGTTTCAGGGGACAACTTCCATGCATATGTGCCTGTATATGCAATGGGAGAATTAACAGCACCAGAGGTGTGTGTGTGTGCGTGTGTGTGTGTGTATATATAGGCAAACACACTGTGTTACAGAGACACAAACTTTTCCTATGTCACCAAATCATAACCTTTGGCACTTTGCACTTTTATGGTTTTATTAATTCATATAGCAATACCATGCCGCTGATAAATAAATATTTAATAAATAAATATTTCGTTTAAAAATATGTGCAGTCCAGCATTAATTAAGCGCACCCTTAATTTCATCTCATTGGAACTGCCATAGACTTTAAAGACTTAAGTATCTCTCCCAGCCCCCCGCCCCCCCAGATCACAAGCATTTTATTTTGCACATTTCTTTTATAAGTGCATACTTCTTATGCGTAGCAAAGGGGCAGAGGGCTGATTCTCACAACTATTTTCAGCTTCTTTTTCATGTGTAGAAATCATTGTGTACAGAACCAGCCCCATAAATTACCTCAGCATATCTAAAGGTTGAATTTCACCCATCTGTTGCTTAAGTCATGGGCCTGAATGTAAAAAGCTGAAATCTGGGAACGTCATGTAACAATTGGCAGTTATTCCACCAGGTTCACTTTATAATGTAAAAAAAAGAGAGAGAGCTGAAAGTGGTAGCATGAGTTTGTATCTCCGATCGTACTGAAAGGGTTGGTTTGAAGCGTTCAGAGCTATATAGATGAGTTGTGGCTGTTTGCATTCCATGTGGAAAGTAAAGAAGAGGTTTTAATTTGTTTTGTAGAACCTGACATCATTTAAACTTGTGGGTAGAAACGATGATGGCAAAGGAAGGTGTCCATTTGATCCAGCACAAAGTTACACATCAGTTATGGTTGGTAAGTACAAACCTCCTGCTATTTCTGTATCTTGTTAAAGGAAGAACTGGGATACAAAGAGGACCCTATGTTTAATACTAATATCTTGAGTTCCTTTTCCTTGAGCCGCTCCTATTTACCCCAGTACAGTGGTACCTCTGGTTACGAACGGGATCCGTTCCGGAGCCCCGTTCATAACCCATGACATGTGTAACCTGAAGCGCCGCGTCTGTGCATGCGTGTGACGTCATTTGACGCGTCTACGCATGCGCGAACTGCCGAACCCGGAAGTAACGCGTTCTGTTATTTCCGGGTTTGGCGCGTTCATAACCCATGTTGTACGCATCCTGAAGCATTCGTAACAAGAAGTACGGCTATATTTTGTTAAAAGCTCTTCCTCCCATTATGACCAGACCACATAACCTTTTGGATGTCAGCCATCGTGTCTTAAACTATCAAATTTGGTTAAAAGCCGTTTGAACCAATGTCATTTGGGTCATCTCTAAATGTTATGCCTATCCAGTGGAGTAATTTTTGAATAAAATCTTAATGCTGGTACAATGGGGACCATACACAACAGTTAATGTGACTTAGCTCATTGAACGTGGAGAGGCAGGAGAGGTGTATTGGAGCCTGGCAGATGGGAATATAGCAGTATAGTGCAGGGCTTCTTCTGCAAGCAGGTGTCAGGCAGGAGGGAGAGGTTGGGAGGGGATGGAAGATGTAATAGGAGGAGCGTATGGCATCATTCCGTTCGGAAAAATACTGTCAAATACTACTACATATTTTTAATCCATGTAATCCTTTCTTGCTGCAAAGATGGGGATCTTTACTCTGGAACGTCTTACAACTTCCTGGGAAGTGAACCAATTATTTCAAGGAACTCGTTGCAAAACCCTTTACGGACAGAGTATGCAATTCCTTGGCTTAACGGTAAGATTTGGAGGGGGAAATAAACATTTGTTGGAATGTGCCTAAAATGTACTGTCTAGTAATCTCTTTACTGAAATAGTACCCCTTTTGTATGTTTCCAAAGCCAAAAATATCTCTTTTCTGCTGCCATTCCCCAATAAATACACAATTGTTTCAGTCTTCTGTCTGAGTTGGAGACGATACACATCTTGAAATAACAAAAATTGTAAACAGCTTTGGTTTAGTTCATGAAATCCATTAAAGCAGCTTGAGGAAACTGTGTTGTGGTTTGGTTTATCCTTTATTTGATTTCGGATTATCAGACGACTTTTGAGATGCTCTCAAAAGGGGATGAGGGGTGGGGGAAATGACAATGCAGTATGGACTAACAACCCCTTCAGTGCTGAATTGTAATAACTAACAGGATTCCTTCAAGGATTATTCCACAAGAGCAGTGTTGTTATTTTTGTGGCTGTATAAATACTTGCACCAGAAATTCAAGGAATTGTAGAGCAGATTTCTCAGTTTAAAAGTGTGTTTGGATCTTGATCTCACTATGTTTAACTTTGTGAAAATAGCTCTTTTCTAATACAGATTTCCTTTGAAGAGTTTGTGAAATATAGAAATTGTAATATTTGCTACAGTAAAGATCTAGGTTATCATATACTATTAGGACCAAGGAGCAGCTACCGTGTGCGTATATAAAGTGTCCACAATGAGTAATTAACAGGAAATATTGAGAGGTGGGGGAATTACCAAAATTAAGCAATTTTGTATTTCACTTCTCTAGAACCAAATTTTATTTTTGCCGATGTGATAAGAGCTGATCCAAACGGTGCCGATGAGGATGACGACAAAGTGTATTTCTTTTTCACTGAGGTTTCTGTGGAATATGAATTTCTTGGCAAGCTGATGATTCCAAGGATAGCCAGAGTTTGTAAGGTGAGAATGAGCTGAATCATTTCCCCCTTGTCTCCTTATAATTTTGGGGTGAGAGGAAACAACATTGTCACTGTTTTGTGTGCTAGCAGTTTCCCCCCCAATCACTGTAGTCCAGATGTGCAGTCTATATTTCCAGATGTCCAGGCGTACAGAGAGACCGCTTGCTGATTTGGCAGCGGAATCTTCTACCAATTAAATTCCAACTGGCCAGTCGCAGCCAACTTATGGGGCGGTACTTTTGAAGCACAGCTATCATTCAGACCTGTCTCCAGTGTATTTTAACAGACTGCTTCCAGCAGCACAATTGGCAATGGACATCCCACTCACTCACCTTACATGTTACGGACCTGCCCAAAGGTAAGCGGGCAGTGCATGGCCTTGCTGTGAAGTTACTCTGTCACTCAGGGGACGTAGGTGGCGCTGTAGCCTCTTGGGCTTGTCAATTGGAAGGTTGGCAGTTTGAATCCCCGCGATGGAGTGAACTCCTGTTGCTCTGTCTCAGCTCCTGCCGACCTAGCAGTTCTAAAGCACACCAGTGCAAGTAGATAAATAGGTACCACTGTGGCAGGAAGGTAAATGGCGTTTCCGTGTGCTCTGGTTTCTGTCATGGTGTCCCACTGTGCCAGAAGCTACTGTTAGGTCCATCCTGAGACGTCCGCCAGCTTCTAATCACTGATACCAGCAGCCTTCAAGCAAGCAAACTTGCCTTATTATCGCTCCCTAGCATTCCACTGCCCGAGAATTGCCTCCTTCCATTCACCACTTTGCCTCCTTCAAGTGGAAGAAAGCTGGGCAGTGCTGAATGTCACATCCATTGCCAGGTGTGTCCTGCTGGAAACAGAAAAGGGCTTTCCACTTGGCCTGCCTTTATATCCACTCAGTTGCCAAGTGCTTTTGTGACATCACAAGAAACCCACAGCCAATGGCAACAGCTGGGGAGGCATCATCTTCATTGCTTTGAGCCTCACAATGGCGGGTGGACCTATCAGTGATTGTTTATTCGGAACGTGGGTTGTGCTGTGGTCTAAACCACTGAGCCTCTTGGGCTTGCCAATTGGAAGGTTGGCAGTTTGAATCCCCGCGATGGAGTGAACTCCTGTTGCTCTGTCTCAGCTCCTGCCGACCTAGCAGTTCTAAAGCACACCAGTGCAAGTAGATAAATAGGTACCACTGTGGCAGGAAGGTAAATGGCGTTTCCGTGTGCTCTGGTTTCTGTCATGGTGTCCCACTGTGCCAGAAGCTACTGTTAGGTCCATCCTGAGACGTCCGCCAGCTTCTAATCACTGATACCAGCAGCCTTCAAGCAAGCAAACTTGCCTTATTATCGCTCCCTAGCATTCCACTGCCCGAGAATTGCCTCCTTCCATTCACCACTTTGCCTCCTTCAAGTGGAAGAAAGCTGGGCAGTGCTGAATGTCACATCCATTGCCAGGTGTGTCCTGCTGGAAACAGAAAAGGGCTTTCCACTTGGCCTGCCTTTATATCCACTCAGTTGCCAAGTGCTTTTGTGACATCACAAGAAACCCACAGCCAATGGCAACAGCTGGGGAGGCATCATCTTCATTGCTTTGAGCCTCACAATGGCGGGTGGACCTATCAGTGATTGTTTATTCGGAACGTGGGTTGTGCTGTGGTCTAAACCACTGAGCCTCTTGGGCTTGCCAATTGGAAGGTTGGCAGTTCGAATCCCCGCAATGGAGTGAGCTCCTGTTGCTCTGTCTCAGCTCCTGCCAACCTAGCAGTTCGAAAGCACACCTGTGCAAGTAGATAAACAGGTACTGCTACAGTGGGAAGGTAAACGGCGTTTCCGTGTGCTCTTGTTTCCGTCCTGGTGTCCCATTGTGCCAAAAGCGGTTTAGTCCTGCTGGCCACATGACCTGGAAAGCTGTCTGTGGACAAACGCCGGCTCCCTCAGCCTGAAAGCGAGATGAGTGCCGCAACCCCATAGTCGCCTTTTACTGGACAACCATCCAGGGGTCCTTTACCTTTTACCAAATGCTTCCCCCCAAAAAAAGAAATTTTAAGGGGGTACTCTCATTTTCCTACTCATTGAAATACTGCCCCTCAATGAGGCCAAACTTAGATTCACAAAATGTTTAGGAGTATGCATACGCCTGCGTCGCCCCAGAAAAAAGCACTGCTTTTACCTTTTTTCCTCTGTCGATGTATTTGGCGCCAGGAAGGAATTTGCCTTGGGACAAAGTGGGCCACATTTGAAGGTGTTGCCTACCCCACAGCAATTGTCACAGCTTGCTGGCAGATAGTCATTGGCATGGATCCTTGGTCTAAACAGAATGGGTGGCAAGGAGCCCAACTCCCTCCTTCCTTATCAAGAAGTTGAAGGGCTCCAGGGAGAAGGACTCTGTCCGAATGCCCTGACGGGGGCAAAAGAGCCATAGAACTCTTCAAATGGCATCCTGTAGAGATCACCCACATTTGATGTGTATCATGGGAGGGATCCTTATCCCAGGATCGACCCTGATGAAGTAATCAGCCAGCAATTGGGTTGGCTGATTCAGGACACATCCCCAGTGCCTGTGCCAAAGCCGTCTGACATAATGAATAAAGTTGTGGCCCTTTCGATCCCAAGATGTTGTCATGTTGTTTATATTGCCTCCCCGCCCCTTGCCCTGGTGGTCTGGGTTCACTGCTCATGTCCCTCAACTAGCAAGAACAGTGCACCCTGCATGGTTCTGTGTCTCCTTTGTGCGTCCAGAGCTTTTTCCGTGGAGGAGAGTCCTTTCCTTTCCTCAAGATTTTGTCAGTGCTCCCAATGGAGCGCCGTAGCTCCAACCCCCGACTGTTGGATGCTCCTATGTGGACATAGCTTTAGCGAGACTTAAGAAGAAGAAAAAGGATTCAAGATTGCATTCTGCATTCAAAAACTGGTTGATTCTGCGTCAGTAAGGAAAACCAAGTTGCTCGCAGTATTAAATAATGGTGGAAATTAATTTTCTTAGCTTAAAAAAAAGAGAGACTAAGAACTCTTTATACTCTCCCGCTTCACGCATCACTCATAAGCTGTCGATTGAATTCTAGCCATCGTAATTTCAAGGGAAGCCGGATGCCTGTGCTATGCCAGATGCATTTCTAAAGGGTACCAGACAAAGCCAACATTTTTCTCACACCAAGAAAATTTCTTGCTTGACTGTGATGTGACAGGTGGCTAGCTGCCATAGCCTGGAAGAAAACTATTGCAACCAGCCCTAATTCTGTCGTTCTCATGCCTTTTAAACATAATAGTAGCTGCCTGGCTTTGGGGGAAACCTCTCGATGTGAAACAAGGTTAAATTTTCAAAACGTTTGCAAAATTTCCAGAAACATTTTACTGAGCATGCTGTAAACATTTACTGAGCCATAGATAGATAGATAGATAGATAGATAGATAGATAGATAGATATCTCCAGGGGCAGTGAGGTTGCATTTTAAAACCAGATGCTTTAAAACTTATTGGATATAATCAAGCAACAGAACCTGATACACTCTGCAAGATTTATGAGACCTCAGTAGTTTGAAGCAAATCTGCTTTGGCATGGTTGCGATGGTCCTCTTGTCTGCTGACTGTCATTGCTTTTAAGAGGCAGCATTGCAGTCAAGTGACTGGATTCTCATTCTTAATGATTTGTGTGGAGCTATATATAGATTGCAGGAGGGAAATATGTGCATTTTCTGGTTACTTAGGAAAATAAATTGCCTACCGTTATTTTGAAACTGCTTCGATGAAAAATAAAATCCTTGCTAACCTCGAATGCATTTCATATTAAGACATCTGCTTTTTTTTTTGAAAAGTGCAGACATGGCAAAAGTTGGGAGAGCAGGGGTATTTTTAAAACTCCCTGCAGTAGCCTGCACAGTTGGTATTTTAATGCTTAATGTATATCTCACCCATAAGAGGCTCACACTTAAAATTCATTATTTGCTGGTTGAAGGTTACATTTTTTTAGATTGGTAAGCATGGCTCTTTCCACTGTGGTGGAAGGGAGCCCACTCATTAGCTGGTCTCCAAACTGGCCTTTGCTCTATTTTGGGGAGGGGTAATGCTGACATTGGGCAGATTTGGGCTTTCCTCCCATAATGTGGGTGGTGCTGTGGGAATTGCAAGTGTGGTCGGTGCTGCTCAACTCAGGACCTGCTTGCGGGTTCCTCAAAGGCATCTGGCTGGTCAATGCAAGAACTGGAAGCTAGACTAGATGGGCCAACACACAGAATTTAGCTATCTCTCACAGGTTATATGCGCTAATGTTGTTGTTCAGTCGTTCAGTCGTGTCCAGCTCTTCGTGACCCCATAGACCAGAGCATGCCAGGCACCCCTATCCTCCACTGCCTCCCGCAGTTTGGCCAAACTCACGCCAGTCCCTTCGAGAACACTGTCCAACCATCTCATCCTCTGTCGTCCCCTTCTCCTTGTGCCCTCCATCTTCCCCAACATCAGGGTCTTTTCCAGACCCTGGAAATATGCACTAATAGTAACCTCTTAATGCTAATCTTAATCCACCTTGTTTGGCGAATTTGTCCATACAAACTATACTTTAAATATTGGTTGCAGTTACTCAGTTTAATGTAGCAGAATTGCAGAATTCTGTACACTTCGGAAGAGGAATGTGCTTACTTTTGAATGCATTTTTCTTTTAAAGGGGGATCAAGGTGGACACAGAACTTTACAGAAAAAATGGACATCCTATCTCAAGGCCAGGTTGCTTTGCTCTGTAGCAGATAAAAATTTATTTTTCAACGTTGTCAATGATGTCTTCATCCTGAAGACTCCAAGTTCGAAGGAGCCAGTGATCTATGGGGTTTTCTCCCCACAGTTGTAAGTATCGCTTGAACATTTGGACGTATTTGTTTCTGAGGAAGTGTGAAACATGTTGCTAATTTTGGTTTCCTTGGTGTGCTTTTTTAAGGAACAACGTTGGGCTATCAGCTGTTTGTGCCTACAACATCTCTACAGTGGAGGATGTTTTTGCCAAAGGGAAGTACATGCAAATCGCGACCGTTGAGCAGTCCCACACAAAATGGTTGCGATACAACGGAGAGATTCCTAAACCCCGGCCTGGAGCAGTAAGTCTGAATAAATTGAGGGCTGGTTACGATCCTGTTCCTAATAAGCAGTGCACTCATTCAGGCCTCTGGGCCTCCCAGCTGTGCAAATTCCTTCCTAGCAGATGGAGAGGACCAGCACAGTAGGGGTGTGATGCATGCACAACCCAATGCTGGTAATGGTTTCTCCCATGACGTACTCCTCTTTTACAGTTTGCCACAGGAAGCTCCTTGCAAACACACCCATAGAGAATATGGGTTGGCTAGTTTAGTCGGTTGCTCTTAGATTTGCAGCTTCCTCTGTCCCCTAGCGACAGGTTTTGGGGCACTTGCCATTGGCCCCATTCACATGTTGCTGTGCGTTGTGGATGCTTCTGGGTCCTCAACTTGCATGGCATGAGTCCCACAAAGCTATCAGTGTAACTGGTAGCCCATATGTTTTGATCCAATCCTATTCACGCAAGGTGAATTGTTCCTTAGGGTGGGAGTCCCAGGCATGGTTAGGAGTGACCTGAACCATGTGAGGTCTTCACACTTAACAGTTGGCTGCAAGCTAGTTAGGCAATTCAGAATCCAGTAAGAAAATGTGCTGAATAGTAAAACCTGAATGCCTTGGTTCTTGAACTTAATCTGTTCCGGGAGTCTGTTCAACTCCTGAAACTGTTTGAAAACCAAGGCGCGGCTTCCGATTGGCTGCAGGAGCTTCCTGCACTCAAGCAGAAGCTGTGTCGGATGTTCGGCTTCCGAAAAAGGTTCGCAAACCAGAACACTTACTTCCGGGTTTGCGGTGTTCAGGAGCTGATTTGTTTGGGAGCCAAGCCGTTCGAGAACCAAGGTACCACTGCACACAAAACCATTGTACACAAAACAACTGCACTATGCAAGAAGACCAAAATACAGTGGTACCTTGGTTTAAGAACAGTCCGGTTTAAGAATGATTTGGTTTACAAACTCTCCAAACTGGAGATAGTGTCTTGGTTTGAGAACTTTACCTCTGTCTAAGAACAGAATCCAAACGGCGGAAGGGCACTGGCGGCGGGAAGCCTCATTAGGGAAAGCGCGCCTCGGTTTAAGAACGGTTTAGGTTTAAGAACGGATTAAGTTCGTAAACCGAGGTACCACTGTACATGTAATTTACCTATAAAAATATTTGCATTCCACCTTCAAAATATATTTCAGCCACTGAGAACAGAGGTGTTCTTCCACTTCAAGATAAAGTGAAACCTTGCGCAAAAGAGTTTAGGACAATTTTATCCACTTGTGGGAACCTCCTTGTTATGTTTTTTCCATACGTGGCTATTGCTTCATACAATCAGATAAATGTTTGAGACAAGTAACAGAGGCCTCCGTGGAAGGAGACTGCACAGATTTCGCAGACACTCTGCTTATTTCTTGATTGTCAATGGAATGAGTACACCTCTACTCAAAAGAAAGATAAGAATCTGGCTTATCCCACGGTGAAAAAAAATACTTATTTTAAAAGGTAGCAGCTGAAATGTTTTTTATTTTAAACAATACTTTAACTGTTTTAAAACTGCTTCCCTATCTTGCGTATTAGTAATCTGTTGCTCTTCCTTTTTAAAGCTCTCATTAATCATGTGACAAACATTCTTCTTGGGACAGTGTATAAACAAGGAGGCTAGAGCAGACAATATCACGACTACACTCAACTTACCCGACAAAACCCTGCAGTTTGTCAAAGACCACCCTCTGATGGATGACTCTGTGACCCCAATTGGAGAGCGGCCCCGACTGGTGAAGAGAGATGTGAAGTATACACAGATTGTGGTAGACAGAGTCCAAGCCCTGAACGGCACGTCGTATGATGTCATGTTCATCAGCACAGGTGAGTTTTCCGCACTCTTGAGAACTGGACAACATTGCACTACGATAAGGTGCCTTTTCAGCTCGTTGAGCCAGTCTTGTGAGCTACATATTGGTTGCAATTCAGAGCATCCCGGGTTCTAAGACCGGCAAAAATTGCCTGTGAGATCAGGGCTTAACTCCGGCCAACTAGTTTGCTAACACATATAGTTGCAAATCAGAGTCCTGCATTTTAAACCTTTGAGGCTCTGAAATGGCCCAGGGCTTTGATACGTTTATGACTGCCTCCTACCATACGGACCCTCCTCTACACACCCAGATCTCTGAGCTTCAGCAGCTTGGGTACAAGAGAAAAGGCCTCTTCAGTCACGGAACCATTGTTGTGAAATTCCCTCCCAACTGCTCACTTTTTATCATAATGGTAAAGATTTTGGTTATGGCTGCTTAGTATTGCTTACCATAGTTTCGTTTAATTGTGTACTAATTGTTTCTGTGATTTCCCCCCCCCCCCGACTTTTTTTTTAAAGCAGTTGTTTAATTGCCAGTTGTTAGTTAGCTTAATTTTTCTTTCTAAGGAAAGGTGGATTGTACTTTTAAAAGTAAATAAATGACTCTATCAGACCAGCATTGTAATGAAATCATTTAACATTATGTTGATTTAAGAACAAGTTGAAGAATAATTTCCTCACCCAAGTATGACATCTCTCAGGCGAGCATTTATGCATCACTCTTAGCTTGTCTACGCTTTGAGTAGCCCATAATGTTCCCAAGCCTTGGGTCCCCATATATTTATGGACCACAGCTCCTAGGTTTCCTGTTTGCCATGCTCTCTGGGGCTGAGGGAGCTTGTGCCTTAAATGTTGCTGGATTCCAAGGTTGGTCTAAAAAAGGTTGGTGCTTTACCAAAAAAAAGAAGAAGAAGTTAACAGCCAAAGTATAAGAATCCAGCTCATGTCCTGGTAGCAGACTGCTCAGAAGGGGTGAGGCGACTGCAATTTAGGAGAGGAAATGGAATGAAAGGATGAAATGAAAGTTGGATAGAGAATGAAAATGCTCAATGTTGGGTAGCTGTGTAGCGAAACACACAATGAAAGGCACGAGGGGAAGGAAGCAGGAGCCTTAGGGTGAAAACATCGGACTATAGTCTCTGTGTGTTGGTTTTTCATTTTGGTTTTTACACATACCCTTTTGTTTCAGACCGAGGAGCCCTTCACAAAGCCATTGGATACGAAAATGGAATGCATATCATTGAAGAAACGCAGCTCTTCCCGAACTTTGAGCCCATTCAGACCCTGTTACTTTCTTCGAAAAAGGTAGGACTGAGTAAGAATTTGGGCTGGGGGCGGGGAGGAGAGATACCAGAACAGCAAGAATGCCCAACCCTGCTGCCATTGGGGTGGTGGGGCTGAGGGAAAGCAGCTGTTTAATTCAGTCATTTCTGCTGGGAGCTTTATAGCCTGTCCTGGACTGTCCCAACCAAAGGCACTGTTCCTGCGAGCTGCTGAAGAAAGTTGTAACTCCCCCCCCCCCTTGTGTTTTCTGCAGGGCAGGCAATATCTCTATGCTGGGTCCAACGCTGGAGTAGTCCAATCTTCTGTTGCATTTTGTGACAAATACACCAGCTGTGTGGACTGCATCCTGGCAAGAGATCCGTACTGTGCTTGGAATCCCCGTGCCTCTCTCTGTGTCAATATCTTCAAAGAGAGGGAGACCGAAAGGTAAAATTACTGAGATGTTTGCTAATTATCACCGATGTATTGCAAAGTAGAGGAAATGCATATATTTACATGGGTCAACTAAGGAATGCAAAACTTTCTCTCTGTGTGTGTTTGTATTCTATAATTGCAAGAGCACAGTGTCAGCAGAAATTGGTAGAAAATGTCGCACCCTGAGAAGAATCCTCTGCAGCTTTTCCTTGTTCCTCTTGCAATCCTATGCATGTTTACTTGGGAATAAGATCCTTTGAACTCAGTGGAACTTGCATTGAAGTAAGCACGCATAGGATTTTCACATGTCATCTTTCTTGATCTAAACAGGTACCGCAAGACGTTTCTAGTGTGTGGGCAATCTTTGGTGAAATCTCAAAAATCTGTAGGGAGAAGTGATTTCTGAAAAAGTTCCTACTGAATCATGGAGTGCAGAATTCTTTGCCACTTAGCATAATCAATAGGGGCAGAGTAAATAATGCAAAATAGATTTGTGCAGAGTTCTGGCTTTTGGGGGCATAGGCTTTTACTGAAAAAGCAGCACAGAGAATGCACAACCCAAATTAAATGCTGCTACTTTGAATTGTCTTTCAAAATGAACATACCGTATTTTTCTTATACATGTATAAGACGCTCCCTATTTTGGGGGACTCGGATTTAAGAAAAGGGCCTTGGCACCATCCGTGTATAAGATGCCCCCTATTTTTTGACATAATTTATTAGGTAAAAAACCCTGGTGTTATACACGGAAAAGTACGGTAATAATTACTGTATACCAGCAGAATCCACACATTTTATTTACTTTACGTATGAAAAACACATGGTCCCACGAAGGGCTCCTTGCTGAAGCTAAACAGGCGTAGAATGTAAATGTAAGAAATGTAGCAGGCCTGGAAGACTGTTGGAATATAAGTGTAAGAAAACAAGTTCACAAACATAGGCTCTGAAAGAAGAAATTGCCCAAGTCAGAACACCCCTGGCTAGATGCATATGCAGCTGTTCATCTTCCAACCATGCGAACCTGCCTTACTGTTAGCAAAAAAACAACCAGAAGCTCCATAGTTACAGATATTTTGTCATTGCAGAGCATACCGGTATTGCAATAGATAACTATCTTTGTAATCATTGTTTACCGCATCTTCGTATTGCTTTTATACATTTATTTCATAGTTTTTAAGCCGTACTTGCTAAAACACTCCGGGTGGCATACATAAAAGCCAAAACAAAGATAATGACAGCTTCTCCCAGACGGGAGCGCCCATTTTGTCTGGCCCCAGAGGAAACTGCGGAAAGAGGCTGATGATGATAATGGCAGGGATGCAGACTTGTCGACCGGTCACATTGTCCACAGGGCCACCCTACTCTCTAGCCAGGCAGCTGAGTGTGGGTTTACTGGGAGCGTGGAACAGCATGGCGGCCATTTTGCTCCAGTCTGCAGCCGGGTTTTGAAAGGGACGCCCATGGCTGTTAAGAGCAATGGCTTCACTTTTTCAAAGTCTGGGGAAACGACAAAAGGTACCTGGCACCCAAAGGCACCAGGCACTAGGCACTAGGTGAGCCTCTCTGAGGAGCACAGCCCACTGCTGGAAGGCCTGTTCCTCAACACCACCGCCTATATTTTATTTGTTATTATTTTGTATTGAATTTACCGGTATATACCGCCCTGTACCCGGAGGTCTCAAGGCGGTTCACAGAACAAAAGTATCTCTGTTTGAGAAGGAACTTGGGGAAGCACCCTGTCAGGGAACTGCCCTCGGCCCCGCGAGAGGTCTCGCTGATGTACAGAGAGCCCCGACACCTCCTCAGCAGCGATACATCTCCCAGCGGGCAAAGCGGCGACTCCTCTGGTAGGGAAGGGCAGGGAACCAGCAGTCCAGAGAGGCAGCAGCTTGAGGATGTTGCTGAGAGCCCCAGTGCCTCCCGTGATATTCGTTTAGAGGGGAGCACGCCACTTCCGTCGCCCCAGTTACACAAGGGGTCAAAAGGAGACGCCTGGGGATGCCGAAATTCCTTTGTTGGGGTCACAGCCGGAAACCGGCACTCCTGGATTCTGCAAGTGACTGAGACGGTCATGTTTTCTTGTTCTCTGCACTGTAAATAGTCTGCACCAATAAACTGTTTAAAAGACAGTTGGGACTCATGCTTGGTCACTCGTGAGCAACCGCCAGCAGATCTGACAACCCCAACTGATGATCTCAGGGCCCAGTTCTGCTGTTCATAATGTTATCGAGGGCTCCCTACAAATCCCCTTGAGAGAACCTCCTTAAGCATCCTCAGGAAGCTGGGCACAAAGACCAGGCCACTACAGGAGCAGCCCACCAATAGCACCCTAGGTTGACACAGTATTTGCAAGTCAGGTCATCGCCTACTTTGCACCACTCCTTCTCTCTGGCTTACCAATTAGGTGGGACGTGTCAGTTTCCCATTACAGCAGGCAGGCAGGCTGTCAGCAGCACTACATCATCCCTTCCTACCCAGTGGTGTGCTGTCAGTGGACTGGAAGTGGCCGCCGAGACCATGTAACACTGGTCCTGAAAGACCTTCATTGGCTCCCAGTACATTTCCAAGCACAGTTCAAAGTGTTGGCACTGACCTTTAAAGCCCTAAACGGCCTCGGCCCAGTATACCTGAAGGAGTGTCTCCACCCCTATCGTTCATCCCGGACACTGAGGTCCAGCTCCGAGGGCCTTCTGGCAAAGTGAGGTTACATGGAACCAGGCAGAGGGCCTTCTCAGTGGTGGCATCCTCCCTGTAGAACACCCTCCCATCAGATGTCAGGGAAATAAGCAACTATCTGACTTTTAGAAGACATGTGAAGGCAGCCCTGTTTAGGGAAGTTTTTAATGTTTGATGTTTTATTGTGTTTTTAGTATTCTGTTGGGAGCCGCCCAGAGTGGCTGGGGAAACCCAGCCAGATGGGCAGGGTATAAATAAATTACTACTATTACTACTACTACTACTACTACTACTACTACTACTACTACTACGGGACTAGGCTGGTCCCCTGGTAAATTAGAGTATTAAAGGCTGCTGCCTCCTTCTCAAAGCCAAGAAGCTTCTGCCCGGCTTAGGGAAGGGAAGCACGATGCTCACGGACGTGATATCGGGACGTCAAGACATAACACGCATGGCGTCCCCCTGCCATTTGCCCTTGCAGACTGGCACCTCTGGCCCTAACTTTCCCCTGTGAAACATTTCACCTCACGCCAATGCTTCATACTTCATGCCAAATCCACGGAAGCTGTTAGCCTGAAAAAGTTGTGGCCTGTTCTATATCTAGATCTTTCTTTCGGCTCCATGGGCACAATTAAAACCAGGTATCCTAAGCACACACACTATATAGGAGAAAGGTGTCAGAAGATTGCAGATATTTTAAAAAGATTCCCCCCCCCCCCCCATTTAAAGGTCTGTAAAGAAAGCTACCTGGCTTGGGCACAAATTTGGAGTCAAGAGGCTCAAAATCACTGCAATGTCTGAGAAGTGTTTCTCCAAAAGGGTTCTTGAACAGCGGCTTTCCCAAACTGTGTTGCAAACACGCACAACTTTTTTTATTTAAATAAAGGGTCTGTTTGTCACTTTGTGGAATGCTGCCCTTCAGCAAAAAAGGCGATCCAACCGCTTCTGAGCTCCTTCCTCTCCCCCTCTCCTGCGTCACTTGTTTGGATGTTATCAAATCCTCCCAGTGCTGCCTTTCCAGGCATTTGGAGGGAGGCAGATAACAGATTTGCAGGTGGGAAGAGATTTGCACACAGAGGGTAGGGTGGGTAGACGATGATAAATGTATTGACTCTCTGACTGTTTACTTTTGTAGGGACTGGATTCAGAATATCAGTGGTGATGCTTCTTCTTGTACTGCCGGTAAGCTTTCCTTTCTTTCCAAAAGAGGTGGGGAAATAACAAGTATAATAAGCATTTGGGCTGAACAACTCCAACACAATTGCTTGGTGCGATACCTAGCACTTCTATTTAATGTGTAGCTTTTTGTTACAATAATAAAAAAAACCTTTTTTATTTTTGGCTTGTTTTTGCTTTCCTCCCCCCCCACCCCCAAAATAGGGCCAATTCTGCTTCTATGGCCACCTCACATGTGCTGCAACTCTTCCCTAGCTGTAACCTTTCCTCCATGCCACAATTAGGCTTCCAAAAAAGTCTTCTGTTGGCTCAAGGAGCTTCTCTCAGGAGAGGCAGGGGGCCAGAACTCAAAAGAAGGCCTCTGAGGGCACATGTTGGTTGACCCCTCTGGTAGCTGTTATTGTAATTACTTGAGGAAATTGCCTTTTAAAACACTCTTTATACCCTTGAATTGTCATGGGGTTTATAAAATCAGTACAGTGGTACCTTGGTTTTCGAACGTCTCCGTTGATGAACATTTCGGTTTTCGAACGCTGTAAACCCGGAAGTAAATGCTTCAGTTTTCGAACATGCCTCGGAAGTCGAACATGCCACGTGGCTTCCGTATTGAGTTTTCCATATTGAGGCTTCTGTATTGAGTTTTCAGTTTTCAAATGTTTCAGAACTCAATTGGTCTTCCGGAACGGATTACGTTCAAAAACTGAGGTACCACTATATTAATGTCTAATGTAATGTTTCTGACTGAAAATACTTTTGGGTGTGCCTTCCAAAAGGACAAGTTTTGCATGTCCAAAGATGATGCCTCAAACCATTGAAGGTCATCATCATCATCATCATCATCAACATATTGATATCTCACCTTTCTCCCAAGTTGGGATTCAGGGTGGCTTACATTTAAAAGCATTATAGAATAGAAACATTAATTTAAACACATCAGGGCACAATTAGAAGCAGCAGTTAAAACGGTTTGTGCTGACAGAACGCCACTGATCAATATCACTTGCTCCTTGCTTTCCAAAGACCTGTCTGAATAGGACAGAAAGAAAACTGGCAGAAAGAGCCAGTCCAACCTCTCTTGAGACACAGAAAAGGCCATCTCTTGTGTCACCACCAGGTGTGATGCTGATGGGACTGAGAGAAGGTGCTCACCCAAGGGTCTTAGCACCCAGGCAGGTTCACACAGGGAGACGCGATCTTTCAGGTGGCCTGGGCCCAAGCCACATATGGCCTTGTGGATCATAACCAGCAATTTGAATTGTGCCTGGAAATGGACCAGTATCCAGTGAAGTTGTTTTAAACGAGGGAGTAACAGTGTTCCCTGTAACCAACCTCAGTCAGCAGTTTGGCTGCAACACGCGGCCATTGCAATTAACAGCACATTTTCTGCTGTTGCTATTGCTGCCATATTAATGGGGGGGGGGGAATGGTGTGGATACATTGAATAGAGATTCTGGTCTTTTTGATTTATTTATTGGGCATTTAGTCAGTTTTTTTTAAAACGAAAGAGAAAGCTGAAAAGCAACTTAGAATACGAAAATTAAAACCAGTACTGAGTTAAACCAAATAAAAGCTAAAAGCACTGATATACATAAAAAGGCATTGACGTCTACTAAAAGAGACCACGCTATCTAAAGACCAAAAGCCTGACTGTAAAGGTTTTTTTTTTTCCTGGTGCCTAAAAGTAGCCATTGATAGTGCCAGGCATGCCACCACCAAAAAGGCCTGGTGTTGTAGAACTCCCAAGTATTTTCCTCGCAATGGGCACATGATCCAAAGCTTCATAGACTCAGAGCTTCTTATGGTCAAAGACTTTCTGGCTTTGTCCACCACGTGTGAGTTACGGAAAGCTCTGTTTGGCAATCCCTATTGCACACATGGAACCCTGCCAGACTCAGAAGATACTGTGGTCTCAGAAAGCCATAGTTTGGCTTACTGTGTTGTGCGAACCAGGCGGTTGTGTGTTCTTGCAAAACAATTTAAACGCAAAGCAGTATTTCAGATGGAAGGTAGTTGCACTTAAATATTTCTGCAGTGTTTATGACTCTTCGGATTATTCATTTTTTGAGGTTTTGCACTTTCTGGGTTGGTTTGGTTCCCCCCCCCCCACCAGGCAATTTCACGTGTGCTCATTTTATTGGGATGAGCGTATGTACGCAGTCTTTGTTCCTGAGAGAGACTCTAGTAGGTGGTGTAATTATTTTACTTCGGTTATGAATTCAGGAGAGATATTTTTGTAAATGGCACTTTTGCTGTCCTGTGGGAAAAATGCCCCATGAAGGAGCTGTTTTTGAAGGATGGTGTTGTCTAGTCCTTATCATAGTCTAAAGTCATTTCAGATGACTGAACAACATCTTTTAACACTTAAGGCTTAGAGCAGCATTCATGTGTTACTCCCATCACCCCCATACACAAAACATATGCTAATTGCACACGTTTCTTTCCCCAACTCCATCTTTGGAATACAGCAACTTAGCAAGCAGTTCCATAGATACCTAGGAATGCCACCACTTTCTCCTAGACAAATAGCTTGCCACATCCATTGTAAGTTGTACCATGTGATGCGTATATAAGTGTTGTTGTTTCAGGCTAGTGTGACACTTGTTGTGAGCTGGTAGTTTGTTTGTTTTTTCAGTATATACCTGCATGGCTGAATTGGCCAGCTCCCCACACCGAAAAGAAAACTCATTTCTGTTCTCGTTTACATTTATTTTGCTGTTCCAGATAAAGTAAGAGAGCATTCTCTGCAGCACACTTTCAAGCATGGCAGCACTGCAGAGCTAAAATGCTCTCAGAAGTCCAACCTGGCCCAGGTGGTTTGGAAATTCAAGGACGATGTGCTAAAGGTAGAAAGTCCCAAGTACCGCCTGCTGGAGAAAGCGCTGCTGATCTTCAATCTGTCCGAGGGCGACAGCGGCGTTTATCAGTGCCTGTCGGAAGAAAAAGTGAAGAACCAGAAGTTCTCGCAGGTGTTGGCTAAACATGTTTTGGAACTCAGGAAAGTCCAGCACACCACTCTGAGCCCGACCCAGCCAACCACACCGATGGAACGCAACGGGGAAGCCGCCAAAATGCCGACTGTCGCTCTCCAAGACTCAGCCGCTCACACTTCCACCACCCCGGTTGTACCAGTCACAACATCCAGGATAGTGACCAATCCCATTGTCCCCACCCTAATGAGCACTGCACCTGACGTCGAACTCTTGAACTCGCCTCCCGAGGTCTCGGCAAAGACCATGTTTCTGAAGTCCAACGATAACTCCCTCTTGATGTGCCTCTTTCTCTTCTTTTTCGTGCTCTTCCTGTGCCTGTTTGCCTACAACTGTTACAAAGGGTTTCTACCGGACCAGTGTTTGAAGTTTCGTTCTGCTATGTTGCTCGGGAAGAAGAAGCCCAAGGCCGATTTCTCTGACTGTGAGCAAAGCGTGAAGGAGACCCTGGTGGAGCCGGGCAGTCTCCTGACCCAAAGCGGGGAGCATCCAAAACCGGCGCATGACACGGGATATGAGACTGAAGCCGACTATGGAAACGGTCATGTTCAACACGACGAGGGTCATTCGCAGTCTTACAAGGAAGTCAAGGACAAACCTTTCGATGTCAAGTGCGAACTGAAATTTGCTGACTCGGATGCTGAGGGGGATTAAAGAAGAAAGACCCCACCTTCCCTAATGGAAAGTACTGTCATTCTGAATCGTTTGTTTTCGAACACAAAGCATTTTAGATGTGATAACTGGGCCAGAAAGGGCTACGTGTTCTCAGTTTTCTTTTTAAGTGACACATTGTCATTTTCACACCTGGATAGAGCAGAGAGAGATCTCGCATTTTCGGCAAACGGTTCTGTTACACACTTATTTCTTATGTGTTTCTTTTTTTTTTATTTTAAATGGCCAGTTATGGTTTCACACGGTGAGCTTCTAAGCTTCCCTCCCCAGCCAAGGATAATTTAACACTTGCACATACTGACTATTTTGATTAATCCCTCTTTTTCATAGAAGGTAAAATTAACTCTTGTTGCAGAGCCATACCAAAAAAGGATTTCAGTAGCTCCTGCCTGCACGTATTTAACTGCCATTAAAAATCTAATTTCAGTTTAATTCCAAATTGGAAATGATGTTTAGTTTATCAGATTGGTAAATAATAGCCTTTTTGTCCAGATTGGGACATTTCTTTGCATCTAGTGATTTTAATGCATTTGTCTGGTAGTTTTAGCTGGTGAAAGAAATGTTGGATCTTTCCAAAACTGTTTGTGTACCTTTTTAGAATATGATGTATTCTAGAGTTGCATAAGGTTCTCAGGGATAAGCTTCGGTTAAATGTCTCCCCCCCCCTTTTTAAAAATAGAGGCGTTGATATGGTAATCATTTTGAGAGCTTAATGTTCATTTTGGGTTGTGGGGAGTTTAGCTTTAGAAAAAAAGATTTTAAAAAGATGTAGTTGGACACTGCCACATTAACTGATTTTGTGGATTTGTTTTAAGGTTTTAAAAAGTGGATTATTGTGGACAAACAGTAGTCACTGAACCGCAGCAGTGTGAGAGGCATCTGTTTCAGAGATGCAATGCGGACCTTGGCAAACATGCGATGGACCTCTCAAAAGAGACTGTTGAGGATGTCATGCATTTTGTAACTTTTCCCCACAGTTGGGAAGCAATAGGGCTCCAGCCTCTCTCACCCCCATAATCAACTTTGCCAAATATGTTCACTGTTTCTTCACAACTTCCACCAATGTTTTCCAAAAAGGCAACTGGAGAAAAGAAACTAGAGAAGAGCAGAAAACTGCCCAAAGGGCCGACCACTTTATCTCTCCTGGGACTCAACAACGGCACTATTTGCCTGTAAAACTCCTTTGTGCTGTACAGTTTTAAAAAATCCTTGTCTCTCGCTGTCTTTGTGTCTCATGTAAATATGGTTAGAAATAGAGACGACTGAGTAGGCAACATGTCCAAAACTCCTTCCCCCACCCCACTTTGTTCCTGTTGAAATATTTCCCCAGCACACACCTTAGATGTTCTTAGTGTAAACTGTTCTAGATTTTGTATGGTTCATTTTTGCTTTTATTTTTCTATTTTTGATTCTGTATATATGAAAAAAATAAGGAAATAAATATTGAAGTTCATTGTATTTCATCCTTGTCCTTGAGCAAGAATAACTTGTCTTTAAAAAAAACAAAAACAGAAGCCTTAGCGGGTTTTCTCGCAGTAAGAGTTGAACAGGTGTGATTTCCTGCTTTATAGTCTCAAAACAGAAATACGGAACTTTTTTGATTAAATGTTCGCTGCTCATTCCCCCCCCCCCTTTGCAAATTATTTCTTTTGCATGTTCTTAGAACTTTTTTCCTTAGTGCCCTTTTCTTCTTCTTTTTCCTGTTCTGTCCTCTTCGGCCGCAGCCTCTTCTCCCATAACTTTCCCTCCTACTGGTTCCTCTTCTTTGTCCTGTATGGAAAGTGACTCGCGTCCTCCATCCATCAGTCCCCAGCCTGATGTTTGGTCTAGCGCAGATTTTGCCACGGTCACCTTGATGCCACCGTTCCTAAGTGACCAGATCCGGCGCGTGGGTGCCCAGACCACCTTCTTCCTCTTCTGCCAAGCTACAGGTAAGTCGGAGGGTGCTCTTATCCGTTCCTGCAGGTTGCATTCACCAAATTGCACTTGCTTTAACTTCTTTTGTGCGCGAGCCCAAGGAGTTGAATGGCAAGAGAGGTCAGGGCGTCGAAAAGGTTTGTGTTGAGGATGCCAAACTGTGCGCCTTCCTCCCATCACAGGCAGCATTGTTTGGTGGGAAAAAGGGGGCGCAGGGTCTCCCCAGGCAGCAGAAATCAGTGATGTCGGCTTGGAAGCCTGCAAGACCCATATGCATCCTGCAAGTTGTGCACACAGGGTTTAAAAGCAGCCCTTCTAACAGCTTCTCGTACGTCAGTCATTAGAATCAGTCCCCAATGACTTTACCTTCGTACGTGGCTACAGGAAATATGAGCATTACCGCAACTTTAATGACATTTCGGAAGCATTTTCCAGATCAAAATATATTGCCAAACTTTGGTTTATTTGTGCTGTATATTTGAGTGTGTATTTTTCAGGAATTTTGTATTTACAAGTACAGTCTTACCTCTGCTTATGTACCCCTCTGGATACGAAATCTTTGGGTTACGGTCACGGCAAACCCAGAAGTGTATACTTCCAGGGTTCGCCGCGCATGCATGTTGCAGAAGCGCTCCGCTATTTACATAATTTTCGGGGTGCGAACGGACCCCCAGAACGAATTAAGTTCATATCTGGAGGGTCCACTGAACTTACAATTTTAAGCTTAGGTTAAATTTTATCTGCGGGTTTAACCATATTAGGGCTAAAGTACTGTTTTTCCATCTAGATTCTAGAAATCAATGCTGCGTTGATGTATGTCTCCCAATCTGTGTTTAAAAAAATCATGGATTGGTGGGATGTTATCTTTTGTTTTGGTTCTTTAAATAATCCAGCTTTTTATTTACAGTTCTTCAGATTTACACTTTTCAGGATAGGCATGCAATTTCCAAGTAAGCCATCTCACCAGTAGATTATAGTAATCTTGCAGAATACGAAGTACACGGTTAGGGATACATATTTGTTAATGCTTTAATAACATCAAATGTTTCATTATCTGACCATCAGAAAAGACAGTCTTGGTAGCAAGTAATGCATATGCGAGTTTTATCTTAGTAACACGGTGCCACTTTCTAAATCTTAGGCCAGTGTTTCCCAAACTTGGCTCTCCAGCTATTCTTTCACTACCAACTCCCATCATCTCTAGCTAGCAAGACCAGTGGTCAGGAATGATGGGAATTGTAGTCTGAAAACAGCTGGAGACCCAAGTTTGGGAAACACTGGTTTAGGCGATTTTCCTTTCTTTGCTTTGAACAAAAATTTTTGGATCATGGCAATCCAAACAAAGCTATAAAACTGAATTCTTTAAATGAATAGAATGTCCAGTTCCGTTGCTGAACAATATGACCTCTTGTCCCTTCAAACTCCAATCTAGTTAAATGAAATTTTCTGCCATTTCTATATGCATCTTGTTTGTGACCTTGGAATCTGTGTTGAGGATTTACCCCGCAATTCGGCTCACTCTTAATATACCAAGCTGATGAAATAAATAATGTTGCATCCCTGTAGCTGTGGTGTGCCTTCTAATTAGGCCAAAGGGCTTAGCACCGTAAGTACATTGGTAAGAACTGCCCTTGGGCTGCTTAATGTGATTTATTATAGATCATCAGGTGCCGCCATGACTTAGTCCTGCTAGTTATCCAGCTGATCAGATTACAAACGTAATACTGCTTCCTGCTTCGCCCCAGGTTCTATTTGCAGCTGTTTGCTTGCTCATGGCGATTCCATCGTATCGCCACTTCCTGCTACAATATCTGGACACTACTGCTGAAGTCCTGCTTGATGCTTTCATTGGATAATGGTGCGTGGAACTGGTATTGCAGAATGGTTAGAATCGTTAGATGTTTCCCCAGGTCAGGACTCTCCACAGCCTGCTTCACCTTTTCCGGGATCTTCCAGGGTCTCTCCTTCTTTGGTGATCACTCCTAGCCGAGTAAGACTGTCTTCCATAAACACGGTTTTAACAATGAGTCCGTAAGTGACTGTGGAGGCCAATTCTGGATCCACATGTCCTTCCACGGTGGGGACATTGGTTTCCGGGCGGGAGTTGATCACGGTGTGGATTTGCCAAGCGTGCCTTCCTCTTAGCACGTTTCTCCCTTGCATCCTGAGTGTCTTCAGAGCCCATGACACTTTTGGTAAAGGCTGTTCTCCAATTGGAGCACTCGCAGGCCAGTGTTTCTTAATTGTTAGTGTTTATACTACATTTTTAAGGGTCTAGCAAACTCTTGACTGTGCAAGGGTTGAGACGTTGCACAAGGGAAGTTAAAATAATACACTCTACTAAAATGTTTTTTTAACACCTGTAGATTCTGTCACACCAAAGGAAGTTGTTTGTGTGAGTCTTATCTTGGGCAGTGGGAATGTAGAATATTGTGTGGCTCACACTCTTTCCTGCATCTGCATGGCAAGAAACATCTTACCTATGCTACTCTCCTCCTTGTGATTCAATTTGTAGGTACAGTATTGAAGTTGGCCTGTCAACAACGTAGTCAGATATCAGATGTGCATTTTGATGCAGCTTTCTTTGCTTGGTTGGTACTTCCTCCCTCTTCTGATAATAAAAGTATCCCCCCCCCCCTGATCTTCCCAGAGATCTAGTTAATTATTTCTGCAAGGTCTCATTTAGAAGAACAAAAACCCTTGCTTCATCAGCTGGATTTCACAACTAAGAATTGCAAAATGTAGCTTAGGATACACATCCAGTCTTGTTCTGAAGCAGCACAACATCAGAAGTGTGCCAAGGATGTGTTAAGATACAGGTGAAACTCGAAAAATTAGAGTATCGTGGAAAACTCCATTTATGTAAGCAGTTGTTTTCATTAGCTACTGGAGTTTATATATGAGATAGACTCATGACAAATTTGGGGTTTTCATCAGCTGTACGCCATAATCATCACAATTATAACAAGCAAAGGCTTGACATATCTCGCTTTGCATGTCATGAGTCTATCTCGTATATTAGTTTCACCTTTTAAGTTGAATTACTGAAAGAAATGAACCTTTCCACGATATTCTAATTTTTCGAGTCTCGCCTGTACTACGGCAATTTCAGACTTTTCTGAGTGCTTTCTCCAGCTGCTGTGATTACAGAAGCCAGAGAAGAAGAGCAGGGCTTCCTCGGTATATGCACAATGCAGGCATAAACACAAGCACAGGATGACAACCTGCATTGCCGACATGAATTGAGAAATGCAACATCTAAACTTGCTCTTAAAACTCGTTCAGACTCTGCTCAAAACTGCATTTTAAGTGAATTTGTTTAATGAAGGATTAGATAAATCTAAACAGGCACATTTTCTGGCACCAGCTGTTGCAGCATTCTTGCTCTTAACATACAACAAGATGTCAGCAAGTCCAACTGTTATTGAACCTTGGGGTCCAAGAGCATGATACACATTTATAAACACATGCATAAAAACAACTAGGTTTTTATTTTATTTTAAGTGTTTGCATGCTGCCTTTCTTTCCAAAATGATTTGCAAGGAGACTTAATGTCAGCGTAAAAAAGCAAGATGGGCAAAAGTGTAAGAAAGCAAAAATAAAACCAAAGCGTGTTGATTGGGAAGCATCTGTGACAGATACTCATTTTCCTCACTACGTGTTGTCTGGGCGAGTGAGCAGACATTAGCAATGGCAAACTGAAGGGGGAAAGGCTGCATAGACTTGCGAGTCGATGACCGACCACCCGCGTGGAGTAAATAAAACACACGGACACATGATTTTAGGTTAATGGGGAAATTAAGGCCACAACTTTATTGATTACATCGTGTGAGTGGTATTGGCTTAGGCATTGGACAAGAGTGCAACACTTCTGGGTTAACAACCAGTGGGAGGACCTTGTTGATGCAAATTCAACTGGGAGCTTCCCCTGATGTCACTGGGGGTCATGCCATGGCCCTAGCCACTAGCAGGGCATCGGACACGATCCACGACTGCCAGATCCCTTTAAAGGGATACCCCTAGGAGGCAGGTGATGGCCACAACCTGACCTCCAACCACAACACATATTACATCACCTAATGAATATTCCAGTGCCTAACCGCCAATACTCGTTGTGACGAGTTGCTACGAGGTAGGCGAGGAAACCAAAAGGCCAGTGCCAATTTGCCAAATGGATAAAAAACTCCTACCAGGCCCCCTGGGCAACCAAGGCGACCAACCAAAGCCCATAGCAAGGTCAGGAGCATAGCAAGACCTAAAGGGAGGGAGGGCGGGAGATCTGATGCGAGCAGGGGCAGAATGAGGAAGGTGGCAGTGCCCAGGCTGGTTGAATGCAGCCAGGCACCGCCCCCCAGCCAGCCCTATTGGCTGGCTATGAGGCTTGTGCAGCAGGAAGGAGGGGCTAAGGCAGGGGGCGGAATACGCCCCCCTTGCCAGCGCAGGAAATGGCTCCCGCTCGCAAATTCTCCCCTCTGGGATGAGGAGAGGTCTTGTCCGAGGGACCTCCAAAAGCTGGACCTCACACTGTTCTAGTGGACTGGCTAAAATACTATCTAATATCTGGACCCAGGTAGCAAAGAATCCTTAGAGAACTAGATTCTAATAATAATTCAGTTTGACAGTAAAATCAGTCTCTGCCCGAAATTGGAAGGTATGCAATTTAAGACTCCTTTTTCAGGTTCTTGGGGGTAAGTCAGGATGAAGAGTTGGGACAGCAGACATCTGAAAAAGAACTGGCGTAGCTTCTGAATGAGGAAGTTCTGCCTCTTCAACCATTGGATTTCTATTAGAGCATCAAGCATGTAGATGCAAGGTAATTCAGTAGATACCGTACCCACAGACTTCAAACGAGCTTTTGATAAAGTCTCTCACTAGAGGCTCCTGAGTAAGCCTGGCAGACCTTGGACAAGACGTGAGACGCCTGTTATAAGTCAGTAATTGATGAAAGTACTGGAAACACAAGGGAAGAGTTCAAGTCTTCACAGTGGAAGGAAATAAGCAGTGGCGTCCTCTAAGGGTACAGTACGCCCTTAAATATCAGTTGCTTGGGAAGAAATGGAAGAAGCTTGTAGCCTCCATCTCTCCACGCTTCCAGAAGCAGCAGCTGGCTGTGGGTGGATGTTTCATCTGATCCAGCAGAGTTCTTTGCTTCTCAAGTCTTGTGTTTTCTTATCCTGATTTATCTGTGGAGTTTTACATTCCTGAACGAGGCTGTGGCAACTCTTCCCGGCTTGCTTGTGGTTTATAACCTTCACAAAGCAGCTTATCGCCGAGAGAGATCTGATTCCTGCTTTAGTTTTTTTTTGCAAAATAACAAGCAATTGAACAAAGCAGCTTACTGTGCAAAATCAGGTTACTTTTCGTTTTGTTTCTTTTAACATTGGGTGCAAGTCAGAACACTGTTATCAGCTAGGCTTCTCGGCCAAAATTCTGAAAAGGATAGCAAGAGGCAGTGATTAAAATGGAACTTCTGCATAGTCTGAAACTTGCTGATGTGGCCGTCTTCCTCCTTGCAGAAATGTAGCCATATGTTTTTCCCATTCTGTGAAATGCACCTTAAAAAAAACCACAACTCTCTAGTTTTCAGCAGGTACAAGTGACCTAGACTTCATACTAGTCACTTCTTGACTTTGCTGGTTTTCAAGAAAGCTCTTCTGTACTGTTATCACTTGCAGCTCGTAAGGTAGGTGCCTCAAAAGAGAATTTAGCCCCTAAATGCACTTCTCTGCTCAATCTTCTCTTGCTTCTTTGTGTGGAGTCATTATTTCAACCCCTGTCTAGGATTGTGAATTCTGGATTCATTGAACTGGACTAAGAATCTGATCTTGCAACTCTTGCTCTTAGTAATGTGAGATGGACAAAAAAGTGGACTTGTGGCATTTCTTGTAAAAATCAAGGCTCTGTAGGTCTGGTGTGGGCCTTGCATACCTCCAATTCCATGTTATCTCGTTCATTTTCTTTCTCTAAATATAGACTCCCTGGAGAGAAGGAACCTTCTGACATGGAGTATAAACCATTTGGAATAAGGTGACCAGGACTGGCCCAATTAGGGTGCAGATTCAAAGGCATACCTAGGGGCCGGGTAGGTTGGCCCCTGCCAAGGGTGGAGAAAAGAGTGGCTAGGAGCCCGTCCACATGTTTCCCAGGCCACTCTGCTGCTCTGGGAGGCTGGGCAAGTCAGATAGGCTCCTCTGGGTGCCATGGCGAAGGAATCCAGTCGCTGGCGTTGGCTATCGCAGCAGCCCTGTGGGGGCTCCTCCCCAGTGGACCAGTGGCACTATTAGAAGTGTGAGTGGAGCACCCATCACTCGGCTTGGAGGGAGGAAAGAGCCGGCAAGAGTAGCAGGAAGAGGAAAAAGGGAGGGAGGATGGAGGCAGAAGGGAAAGCAGCCAGCAGAGGGAGGGAGTTAAGCAGACAGACAGGTGGACTGACGAATGAGATGGGGAAGAGGGGCAGAGCAGACCCAACCCCAGTGGCTGCAGAGAAAGTCACTGGTGGAGCACAAAAGGAAACATGGTCTCTTCCGGCTTTGGAGGTGCCAATACAGCTCCTCCACAAGGGAGCCTGGGTACACACAACGATACCGTTGTCTTTGGCCGTGGGCTGCAAGTTTGACCCCTTTGCTCGCCTCCTTGTTAGCCTCCAGTTCTACCTTTTTCTGGTGCCTTCAGCTATCCAGCAAGGCAAGGGTCTCTGCTGCACACACACCCCACCACCTCAATGAGGAGGGACCAAGGTGGTCCTTCCACAGAGCGAGGAATTCCGAGTGCAGGATCTGGAAGAGAGCACGTTTCTCCACCGTGGCAGCTCACTATAGCATTCACAAGGCAGTCTCTGAGATACGCGTAACACCCACAGTTCCTCAGTCTCGAGGAAGGACCTGCTTGCTGTTCATCAGGAGGGTGGGCAGCAGCAGAGGAACTGCAGCAGCAAAAAAAGAACAAGCAAGTTAGTAATAAGATACAGGGAGAATGGTGCTACCGCTTGAAATAATGGGGTGCAGCAATGGGAAAGGAGAGGTGGAGTTGCAGCCCACCTTAGGCAGCACAATCCCTTGCACCTGGCTTGAGCATGTCAGGGACACTTGTGAGCACTGGAAATATTGGCCATGTTCCACCTCAAGGAGATACAATCTCTTCCGGTGCCCGATTCCACACAGACCAAGGCCAGGACCTATTTTTAATGCCTGGGCTCATTCATTATTTCCTGTGCAATAAACGAGAGGGCCATCAAGCATCTGCTGTGTAAAGTGTTTTCCTCCCCACTCGGCAATCCGAGACTGTCATCGCACATCTGGAGGTGGGGAGCCAGGGAAGCTGGAGTCCAAGAATCTCTCATTAGAAATCCAGCACAGACCACAGGCCATCTCCCCCTCGTGCTGGATTTGGCAGGAGCTGACACTGCAGAAGCCCCTTAATGCTCCTCAGCTATCTCAAGCCACGGCCAGGCACAGAGCCTCCTGCTCCAGTTCATTATGATATTTGCTTGTGCTTGTCTTCCCCATGGAGTCACAGGGTGTGCTGAATGAGAGTTTTAAATGTTTCCCTCTGTATTGCAGTCTCAAAAAAAAAACAACCCTGGGTCCTTGGTTTTTTCTAGTTCTTGCCCTAGGTTTCTGAACAACAACTTGCAGCCTATCCTGCAATTGCAGAGATTATCCCAAGCATCAACTGGATGTGGGCGTGCCTTTGCAGGATCACAGGAAAAACACTTCCTGCCCACCACTTAGGGGATCTGCCGTGGCTTGCCAGTTCTCCCTCCATGTGAAGCCATAGCAAATGCTTGTTTTGCATGAAAGGATCTTCAAAGTTAAAGCGTTGCAAATCCTTACGCGTTCAGCTGCAGAGCTCAACATGGGGGGATTGTGCCAGATGTTGCATTCGTTTCCGAGATTAAATTTTACTGTGGTCACATACGCACTTTTCGTGCTTCTGGAGCTTTGGTCTAGCAGATTTCCTTTGTGACAGAAAAAAAATGATGCATCGACAGACGGACAGATAGTAGTTATTAGAATTTCTTGCTGTTTACAACTTGATGAGGAATTGGTGATAGGGTAGTCTTGGTTCAATTATTTCCCCTGATGGACTGTGATAAGCACCGGTGGAACCTGAGGCATTTTTATTGTTGTTGTTCAGTCGTTCAATCGTGTCCGACTTTTCGTGACCCCATGGACCAGAGCACACCAGGCACGCCTATCCTTCACTGCCTCTCGCAGTTTGGCCAAACTCATGTTAGTAGCTTCGAGAACACTGTCCAACCATCTCATCATCTGTCGTCCCCTTCTCCTTGTGCCCTCCATTTTTCCCAACATCAGGGTCTTTTCCAGGGAGTCTTCCCTTCTCATGAGGTGGCCAAAGTACTGGAGCCTCAACTTCAGGCATTTTTATTAGGTTGGCCCAAATGTCTTCCGTTTTGACATGTGGAGGGGCTATAGCTCTGGGGGATGGCACTTACAGAAGACCCCACATTCAATCCCCAGAATCTCCAGGTAGGACCAGGAGAAACCTTGGATAGCCGCTGCCAGTCATTTTAGACAATGCTGAGCTCTGTGGACCATTGGTCTGGCTCCTATGCTCCTTTGTGTGCCACCCAGATGGTGATCACAGCTAATGTCACTGAATTGGTACCCAACTGAAGATTTCCGCAGCCCAACAGCAATTCTCTAATCTCTATTCTTCCTGGCAGCTTACCTGGCACTCGTACCTCGCTGCTACTCACATCTCTCTACTTGATTTCCATCCTTGATAATCTCATTTTCAGTGACCTTCAGGGAGACCTCATCTAAGATTAGCTCCAGAAATAGGACAGGCAGTAAATTAATTTGAAGGATGCCGTTGGCTGCCTCTTGGTTTATTCTGACTTGCAAAGCTTTCGTTAGGTGATTTGATACTACCTATGCTGGGTTTGTTTTGGCAAGAGGGGTTACTTTCTCGAAACACGAGTTTTGCAGCAGAAGGCTCATTCATCTACACTTCTGTTCAGTCCAGTATTATTATTTTTATATGAATCATAATAATTGGTTAAATTCAGAGTAGACCCTCTAAAATTAATGGATTTAAGAGGATTATTTTCAACAGGTCTGCTGTGGGTACAACTGACCTGGGTATTGCGCAATAGTAGCAGGAAGTAGGAGGGACCCAGGTGGCGCTGTGGGTTAAACCACAGAGCCTAGGGCTTGCAGATCAGAAGGTCAGCGGTTCGAATCCCTGCCACGGGGTGAGCTCCCGTTGCTCGGTCCCAGCTCCTGCCCACCTAGCAGTTCGAAAGCACGTCAAAGTGCAAGTAGATAAATAGGGACCGCTCCGGCGGGAAGGTAAACAGCGTTTCTGTGCGCTGCTCTGGTTCGCCAGAAGCGGCTTTGTCATGCTGGCCACATGACCCGGAAGCTGTCTGCGGACAAACGCTGGCTCCCTCGGCCTATAGAGCGAGATGAGCGCCGCAACCCCAGAGTCGGACACGACTGGACCTGATGGTCAGGGGTCCTTTACCTTTAGCAGGAAGTAGATAATCTTCAGTATTCCGCAAGTCTTCATGGATTCCTGGAACAATACACAGGTTTAACCAGTTTCCCCAACACGCAGTCGTTTATTAATTTATTTTTCAGTCTCCCTAGACTTGGATCCACATGGAATTAAAGGTTCTCCATGAATCTTGGCGATACACATTTCTGAGGCTTCCGAGATCCAAGTAAGGAGCAGCAGGTGGGAGGAAATTCACCACCTGGGAGGGAACTTGGTTGTGTGAATTGGTCCTCTCTTTTAAGGACAGCTTTGCGCTGTGCAGTGGCAGAGGCTACTGGGCTTTGGTGGCAACTCCCAAGTAATTAATGTCCACTGGTTCACCATGTAGGTTAGCTTGCTAGCATGTGCTTTCCTCAGCACCTCCAAAGGAATGTTTTGCAGACGCATGAAGGCAGCGAATGGGTGTGGGGGAGAGAATCTACTTGGCAGGTCTCTTATCTAGTTGGTGAGGTGTGACACAAAGGATTCTCCATAGGGAGCAGCAACAGCCACAAGTACATAGGAGAGCCAGTGTGGTGTAGTGGTTAAGAGTGGTGGACTCGTAATCTGGGGAACGGGGTTCGCGTCTCCGCTCTTCCACATGCAGCTGCTGGGTGACCTTGGGCTACTAACACTTCTTTGAAGCCTCTCAGCCCCACTAACCTCACAGAGTGTTTGTTTTGGGGGAGGAAGGGAAAGGAGAATGTTAGCCGCTTTGAGACTCCTTCAGATAGTAATAAAGCGGGATATCAAATCCAAACTCCTCCTCTTCTTCTTCTTCCTCCTCCTCCTCCTCGGTTTTTGAACAGCTTAGTTCTAGAACGTTTTGGTTCCCGAACGCCGCAAACCCAGAAGCGACTGTTTCAGTTTGTGAACTATTTTTGAAAGCCGAATGTCTAACGGCGCTTCTGTTGCTTTCGATGACGGAAACCAGAGCACATGGAAACGCCATTTACCTTCCCGCCACAGCGGTACCTATTTAGCGTGCTTTCGAACTGCTAGGTTAGCAGGAGCTGGGACATAGAATCATAGAGTTGGAAAAGACCACAAGGGCCATCCAGTCCAACCCCCTGCCAAGCAGGAAACATCATCAAAGCATTCTTGACAGATGGCTGTCAAGCCTCCGCTTAAAGACCTCGAAAGAAGGAGACTCCACCACACTCCTTGGCAGCAAATTCCACTGTCGAACAGCTCTTACTGTCAGGAAGTTCTTCCTAATGTTTAGATGAAATCTTCTTTCTTGTAGTTTGAATCCATTGCTCCGTGTCTGCTTCTCTGGAGCAGCAGAAAACAACCTTTCTCCCTCCTCTATATGACATCCTTTTATATATTTGAACATGGCTATCATATCACCCCTTAACCTTCTCTTCTCCAGGCTAAACATACCCAGCTCCCTAAGCTGTTCCTCATAAGGCATCGTTTCCAGGCCTTTGACCATTTTGGTTGCCCTCTTCTGGACATGTTCCAGCTTGTCAGTATCCTTCTTGAACTGTGGTGCCCAGAACTGGACACAGTATTCCAGGTGAGGTCTGACCAGAGCGGAATACAGTGGTACTATTACTTCCCTTGATCTAGATGCTATACTCCTATTGATGCAGCCCAGAATTGCATTGGCTTTTTTAGCTGCTGCATCACACTGTTGACTCATGTCAAGTTTTTGGTCTACCAAGACTCCTAGATCCTTTTCACATGTACTGCTCTCAAGCCAGGTGTCACCCATCCTGTATTTGTGCCTTTCATTTTTTTTTATTTTTTTTTGCCCAAGTGTAGTACTTTACATTTCTTCCTGTTAAAATTCATCTTGTTTGCTTTGGCCCAGTTCTCTAATCTGTTAAGGTCATTTTGAAGTGTCATCCTGTCCTCTGGGGTATTAGCCACCCCTCCCAATTTGGTGTCATCTGCAAACTTGATCAGGATGCCCTCAAGCCCATCATCCAAGTCATTGATAAAGATGTTGAATAAGACTGGGCCCAAGACAGAACCCTGTGGCACCCCACTAGTCACTTCTCTCCAGGATGAAGAGGAGCCATTCATGAGCACCCTTTGGGTTCAGTCAGTCAGCCAATTACAAATGCACTGAATGGTAACATTATCTAGCCCGCATTTTACCAGCTTCTTTACAAGAATATCATGGGGCACCTTGTCAAACAGAACAGAACAATGGGAGCTCACCCCGTCGCAGGGATTCAAACTGCCGACCTCCCGACCGGCAAACCCAAGAGGCTCAGTAGTTTAGACCACAGTGCCACCCAGGTCCCGAATAAACAAGCACACAATCACTGATAGGTCCACCCACCATTGTGAGGCTCAAAGCAATGAAGATGATGCCTCCCCAGCTGTTGCCATTGGCTGTGGGTTTCTTGTGATGTCACAAAAGCCCTTGGCAACTGAGTGGATATAAAGGCAGGCCAAGGGGAAAGCCCTTTTCTATCTCCAGAGGGACACACCTGGCAATGGATGTGACATTCAGCACTGCCCAGGTTTCTTCCACTTGGAGGAGGCAAACTGGTGAATGGAAGGTGGCAATCCTCATGGGATGCTAGGCAGCAATAATAAGGCAAGTTTGCTTGCTTGAAGACTGCTAGTATCTGTGATTAGAAGCTGACGGATGTCTCATGATGGATCTAACAGTAGCTTCTGGCACAATGGAACACTGTGACGGAAGAAGAAGAAGAGTTTGGATTTGAAATCCCGCTTTATCACTACCCGAAGGAGTCTCAAAGCGGCTAACATTCTCCTTTCCCCTCCTCCCCCACAACAAACACTGTGAGGTGAGTGGGGCTGAGAGACTTCAAAGAAGTGTGACTAGCCCAAGGTCACCCAGCAGGTGGAGGAGTGGAGACACGAACCCAGTTCCCCAGATTACGAGTCTACTACTCTTGACCACTACACCACACTGGCTCTCACGGAAGCCAGAGCACACGGAAACGTCGTTTGCCTTCCTGCCACAGTGGTACCTATTTATCTACTTGCACTGGCGTGATTTAGAACTGCTAAGTTGGCAGAAGCTGAGACAGAGCAACAGGAGCTCACCCCATTGTGCAGATTCCAACTGCCAACCTTCTGATCGGCAAGCCCAAGAGGCTCAGGGGTTTAGACCACAGTACCACCTGCATCCCTAGGTTAACCCCTAGGGAGCAGGAACCTTTCCCCAACGTGCCTTAACAGGACAGACACTCAAGTAGTGTTCAACCAAGGGAGGCCGGGAGTGAATCATTTCAGCTACCCCTTTCCCTGCTTAGGAGGCTTTGTGAAATGCCAATTTCGTTGATGGCGCTGTGTGAATAATAGCAAACAGGATGATAAATCTGATAAGTAGGGAGCTGTGTACTTGCAAAATATAATTGCATTAAGAGCCTTGAGCGAATGGAAGAAATGTAACATAATCCTATACAAATCTACTCAGCAGTATGTCCCATTGTGACCAGTGGGATTTACTCTTGTATTATTCTTGTGCATAGATTTGCAAATCCAAATTGCATCTGTATGGGGGTTCCTTACGGGGGCTATGCCTGGGGAAGGGCTGTCATTCCGTGGTAGAGCATCTTCTTTGCATGCAAAAGCTCCTAAGTTCAGTCTTTGGCAGAGAGAGGCAACATGTCTGAAATCCCAGAGAGCCACCATCAGTCAGTGACGTAGTAAATACTGTGAAAGATGGACCAGAACCCTGATAGACAGCTTAGTAGTGGCTCACTAAGTAGCCGAAGTCACTTGAATTCTTTGTGTTCACTGGAAGTGCATAGAATTTTACATTGAGGCAGCTCTCTCCCAGGTCAGATACTGATTCCACGTGGAAATAGCTACAGGCCGGCCTTTTTCATAGAGAAGGTGTGTGTCCTGCAAAACTCTGGAAAACACACATTTACAAAGTCTCCGAGTTCCAGGTAGGTTATTTCTTCCTTCCTGTACTTTCAAATAAAAATATAAAATGCTGACAGCGTATGTTCTTCTGAATACCTTCTTATCGATCCCAACGTACTAATTATTTTGTGTGCCTTTTAATTGACGCACCCTATAACTTTTGACTTCTTTGATCCTTCAAGCATCCAGGAGGAGGAGGAGATAAAGTGGAACGTAAGTATTCAAAATGCTTTGATTGTTTCCTTGACGGACTGTAGAGACCCTTGCGATCCAAACTGGGGCTGCTGGTTTAATTGTGGATTACAATTGCTGAGGTCATAACTGGGGTTGAAATGACTCCTCATAATAGCGTTGTATGGGATGTTGTTAATTCTTTGCTTCAGATGCAATGTTGTTACACTGAAACTGCCCACAGCTGCTGCTTCTTTTTTAAACCATATCTCACCGACCTTGTGTATCAGTCAGAGTAAGCACCTGTTAAAAGCACAGAAGCAGCTCCGGATGCTGCTGTCCCGCCATCACATTTCATGTTGCACCCACTTAAAAAATAAATACAAATATCATTTTGTAATACACTAGAGCAAGCATACAAGGAACTGAAATGGGCTGGGGAGTAGCAGCAAGAGAGGGTTATTTCCTTCATGCCTTGCATGTCAGTTTCCTAGAGCCATGTGGAATAAGATGCTGAATTGGTTGCCCCTTTCGCACATCCACAAGTGCCGCTCTTATGTTTTAAAGTAGAACAACACTTTCATAAAATGGCAATGAGCTTGAAGTTGCTTTTTAGCCCACTGATAAGGAAAAAATATGCATATTTCAGAGATCTTTGATTTCTTAGCAAAGGTTGAGAGATGTTGCTTGCACTCGGCGGGGCTTGTGGATCTCTGCTGCCCCATTCATGCCCATGAAGGAACCGTGCTGAATTGCCTCTTCCCTTGGAATGAATGGGGAGACCGCTGCAAGGAGAGGGAGCAAACGATATCTGTTCACTGAAGCGCTCCCTTGCCCATCAGAAAGAAAGAAAACAGTTGAAGGTGTCAGGAAGATAAAGATGTTTTGTAGCATTCCATTCCTACAAACAGAAAGGGTAGGTTTTTATGGGATGCTGTGAATTGGGATTCTTCGTACATGCACAGCCCCAAGATAGATTCATCTCCTTCCACAAAGTGCAACCAAGAGGGTTCAGCAAAGGACTTGCGTCTTGCGACCGAGATTTTCGTTTTGCATAAAATAAATGAATACACATCTAGAGCTTGTGCTCGAGGAAGCGGAGGAGAGAGGGACAAGTCCTGCTTCCTGAGACAGTCATGGGAAAAGGAGCAAAGCAGCGCAGCTAGCACTTATTCTCTCACACCCCAGATTGCCTGTCGACGATTGGGAAGCCACCAAAAAGATTGTAGGTTGCTGAAGTTATCTGCAGGCTATATCGGAACAGATTGTTTCTTTTGGGTAGCCTGCTTGGAAAATGAGTTGTGCGAATTATATGTTTTGACCGGCTTCCAAGAGGACTGACGTTTTGAAAATAATATTGAGACAATAGTGTCTTTAGAACTGCAGAGCGATGGATTTGATCTAGCAGCTCCTTCATATTCTTCCCCCTTCCCATCCCCCCATCTGCAGATTGAATTACGGTAACTCTCTGCTTGTATGTACACACATTCCCCAATAGCTTCCTGTTCCACCTGCTATAAATGGGAAATTAGGCAGGAGTTTACAGAGTACCGGTACTTTGGCCTATGTGTTCAAAGCACTTTGCTGCACCATGTCACGTGACCTGAGAAGTTCACCCCATGGCCCCTTGCAAATGCCATAGATTGTGTTGGGGAACAACACTTGAGTCACACGCAGTCATATGACTCCCAAGTTGCACCCTGGTATTTTCTGCATAATGTCAGGGCATTTTGCGATGGGTCTGTGCTGTGTGCTTCGTTAAAATATTGTCGACCCAATAAAACCTGGCACAGCTGTCAGCTGGCCCTGCCAAGGAGCATGCCAGCTCACATCCTGCGGAATGGGCCTTGCCATGGTCTCAGTTAAAGGGCTCAAATAAAAAAGGATAGCTAGCCATAGCAAGGTGATAGTATGTTTACAAGCTGGACCAAAGGCATCACATGAAAGGGATGCATGAAAAGAGACCAGTGCTTTGAAGGGAGAAGTGTTGCATCTCATTATAAAGGAAGAAAGAGACGAGTTTCCATGTTTTTAAAAAAGGGTGTTTTTGCTAAAGTGCAAAACGCTTCCATTTCCATTTCCCAGGGAGAGTTGGAAGTTCCACAGCTGTTTCCACATTTGAAAAAGACAGTGAATATAAGCTACGCTTGCAAAGGAACGAACAAGAGTGTGCTCCAAGGGTCAACGTTATTCCTTTGCACCCATATATACCTGAAGGAGCATCTCCACCCCCATCCTTCAGCCCAAACACTGAGATGGAGCACTGGGGGCCTTCTGGCGGTTCCCTCCCTGCGAGAAGTGAGGTTACAGGGAACCAGGCAGAGGGCCTTCTCGGTGGTGGCGCCCGCCCTGTGGAACGCCCGGCCATCAGATGTATAAAGAACTATACAACTTTTAGAAAACATCTGGAGGCAGCCCTGTATTGGGAAGTTTTTAATGTTCAAAGTTTTAATATGTTTTTGTATGGAAGCCGCCCGGAGTGGCTGGAGCAACACAGTCAGATGGGTGGGGCACAAATAATAAAGTAGTTGTTGTTTATTAGCCCGGAGTGCTTTCCATCAGCTTCGGCTGGTGGCCCAGCTATGCCCCTATCTGGACAGGGATAGCCTAACTACTGTTGACTATGCTTTGGTAACCTCAAGGTCAGATTACTGCAAAGGGCTGCCTCTGAAGACGGTTCGGAAACTTCAGCTAGTGCAGAATTCAGCTGCCAGGTTGCTCACCAGAGTAAGACGGTTTGAACATATTACACCGATCCTGGTCCGACTGCACTGGCTACAAATGAGTTTCCGGGCCCGATTCAAAGTGCTGGTTTTGACCTATAAAGCCTTAAACAGCTCAGGACCACAATACCTCAAGGATTGCCTCTTTCCATATGAACCTACCCGGACCCTGAGATCATCTTCTGAGGCCCTCCTTTGTGTGCCTCCTCCATGAGAGATCCAGAAGGTGGCAACAAGAGAACAGGGCCTTCTCTGCAGTGGAATGCTCTCCCCAGGGAACGTTCCTTTTTAACCAGCCTTTGGTTGACATCCTATATCCTTTGAAATGTGTTTTTTTTGGGGGGGGTTATTGGGTTGTTGCTTCTATTTTTAATATGTATTTTGTTGTTTTATATCTTGATTTTATTCTGCGAACCGCCCTGAGACCCCTGGGTATAGGGAGGTATATAGATTTTATTAATAGTACTACTAGTAGTAGTACATCATGTGACATCAGGTGAATGTTAGGTGGGTGTGGCTGGGAGAAAATGGCCTCATTGACCAAATGAGTCCAGGTGAGGCATCATCACCTGCAGTTCTCAATGCCTGCTTTAAAGGGACTGCGTGTGCCATCTGTCATAGTAATTAGCCAACTGCAATTTTCCACAGGGCCCAGAGATGCATACTTTGTTTGGGAAAAAAATGGACAGAAAATGGAAGCGTGTGTGAGCCAGCAGACTCAGGCTCTGGCTGATGGAAGACGGCATCTTCTAAGCTGGGTGAAAGATGCCGTAGTGCAAGATTCGGAATACTGCTGCCGTGTGATCTCCAAAGCTGGAACCAAAACCTCCACATCCTACATCACTGTTGAAGGTAATGGTGCAACGTCGAGGAGTGACATGCTTTGGGAAATTTAAGCAGGCAGAACTTCAGATCTGGTGTCACCTACAAAGGCGGCGTAAAACCAGAGGCGCGCAAGAATCCCTCTTTATTTCGATTCACTCCCTTTTGTGAGATACAGGTTCGTGGCACTTAAAAACACAGACTCATTTTGCCACAAGCATATCCGTATCTATGCAAGTCATCGGTTGTGGTCACAACAGAAGGCCACAGAGGTTATGAACTGGGGGAAAAGCTGGAATCCTGAGGCTGGGCCGTTTAATAGAAGCAAACACACTGGTCCACACATATGGGCTCTTAGTACCACACTATTCTATATGTGAAACTCATATTCATCTTAGGTTTTGCAAACTGCGCAAGAGTTGACTGCCATTTGCAGGGGCAGGGTGTGTGCTTGTGTGCGCGTCCCTGAAATGTTGCCGTGCTGAACGAATGTTTTGGTTTTCACAATTGCTACTCGGGTACGTTAAGTATCGGAAAGGGTCAAACGTTTAGGAGGGAAGTCCCCGTTATCGCACTTTGAAATTATGTTTTTTTTTTTATTAAAGATTTTCTTGGTTTACAGAAGTGTGTATTCCCATATAACATTTTTACAGATCAGTTTTGATTGTTGAGACATTGGGGAGAGAAGGGGGAAGGAGGTGGGTGGGATGGGGGAGGGTGGGGTGGGGAGATGATGCTTTTATTTTCCTTAATATACGTAGGATTTGGTGTCAGCATCATTCGTGTTGGTTCTTTGTTGCTTGCTTGTGTTTCTTTGGCGGTGAGAGGTCGGGATTGGCGTAGGGTGTGATTGTTCCTTTGTGGTTGGCTGTGGTGATCTTTGGTTTCCTGTGTGAGTGGGGTGGGTGGGTGTTTGGGATCAGGTTAGCCATATTGATTTGTATGCTGTCGGTAGATTTTTGTCGTTGTCTTGTTGGGCTGTGTGTGTGATGAAGGGGAACCATACCGGGGTGAAGGTGTCTTCTTTGAAATTATGTTTTGAAAGAAATCAGTGCTTGAATTCTTACTTAACAGGTGCCAGCTTTGTCATTTAATTTCTTACTGTTTGCAGGCAGCAGCTATGAGGATACCTGGTCAAAAGAATTTGCTAACTGGAGAAGCGTCGTCAGCGAGCATGACAGAAGGATGGAGAGCTGGAAAAAAACTTGGGTAGGTGGTATGAAACAGGCAAGCACGTACCCACATTCTGCTGCCCAGTTTGGAGAAATTTGGCGCTTTGCATTTGAGGTCTGTTACCTGGCCAAGAGAAGAGACACCCTTGGCATTTTTGCACTCTGACTATAAAGTGCTAATACGCACGCACATGCTCCCCACAATGGTTTGGAGATCTGCAGCGACTATCAAACCCAGCGTATTTCTTGGTACTGGTTTGTTGCATTCCTGGCAGACCAATCTCCCCCTTTCCTCTTATCGCCACATTTGATCCCGATAGCTAGGGTCATATGCTCATTCCACATCAAAGATGATGGGAGTGTTGTTTACATAGCCATGCTGAGATGCGAGACCCATCAGTGACACATACAGCTGCTAAAGCAAAGCTCCCCACCAGTCTTCCTGCCTGATCTTACATGCCTCTGGCGTTCTTGACCAAAAGTATCACACACACACCACGGCAGTCCCAAAAAAAGGAAGCTGGCATCTGCACCTGCCCCTTCAAGGCATACTGTTACTTCTCACAAATTGCATAGTTCACAACACAGCTAGAGCCTTGCTCAGTGTTTGAACGGGAAGGCCTCATGCCCCAGGCTTATGAGAAGCTAAGCACCGAAGCCTGCAGGCAGTCCAAATTTCCCTGCTGTATGGAAGATAGACCTTTCCCAGAAAATTTTACTGAGGACCTGTACTTTCTCATGGACGTCCTTTAAAAAGAAATTTTAAGTTTCCTAAGCTGCGCTTTATTGCCAAAATGTGAGATACCAATCTTCAGTTGTTCTTCTTCCCACCACTCCTCTCTTTTCTGAGCAGAATTAACAGAACTGTTGTCAGTTTCCATCAGCTGGGCTGGGCTGAAATTCACTGGAAAACACAGCAGTTCTGTTGCAGTGCAGTGCAAATTATGGAGAAAGTGGCTCTTGATTATCAGTGGAAAATGAGATTCGTAATCTTAACTACTAAGTTCATGGAAAGCGACGTTTGTTGCAGTCTAGTGGCACGGGAGAATTAAAATGATTTCTCTCTCTCCTGATTCATTCTTATTCAGGAAAGCTGCAATAGGAAAGGCGCAGTATGAGAAGCAGGAAGTGGTGGCTGAGAACTGGAAACAGCTTACGATGGAAGAGCCCTTTGACATTTGGCAGACAACAGTCTCTTCGCTGCTTTGAAGAACACTGCTTCCTATCTGTTGTTTTGCGACTGACTTGAATATATGTAACAGTGTGTTGCTATTAGACTCATCTATCTCCACCATCAAAAGGAAAAGAATGAATATACGAGGTTTGGTATTGTGTTGTTTATAAACTCCACAGCCCTGACTTTTGTCTCAGCCTGTTAAACAGACCATGGATACTGGGTCTCTTGTGCTTGGACGATGGGCTATAGTAAATTAAATTTCCCCACTGCAAAGCATCGATTAAAATATTGTTAAGAATGCCTACTGCAAAGCAGGTGGCCGAAGGCTTTCAGCCCTCTTATGTTTGTACACAGGATCGATTTCCCTGAAGGAGTGCTGTAGAAACAAATAGTTGTGACTTTCCCAGAGAATTCATTTGTGCAAATAGTGTTTCATACCCACACTGTGGCAATTCTAACACCTACATAGGTTGGTCAGTAGGGCTGGGCGGTATCTGGCTTTCAACACTGATGCACCACCAGCTAAACAGCACAACGTACTGGCTTTGCGGCTTTTCTCACATTGTGATTTTTGCACAGCACAGCACAGCGCAGCACACAAACACACACCATGATTCGTGATATATTGCCAGGTCAAAAATTGCGAAACCGATGTGGCGATATGGGATTCAAAGTGGTTTTGGATGATTTATCGATGTATCACCCGGTCCTACTGGTCATCTCACTTTCCTGTGAAACTGATGCTAAAATAGGGACCACCCAACTGTATTGAACTCCAGCTTCCATCAAGTCCATCCAGTAACCACTGGTAACTGAGGATGGGAGCTGTGGTCCAATGGCTAGGAGGCTGCTACAGGTTTTCCATCTCCGAGCTAAAATATATAGCAACCAAAACCAAAGCCTAAGAAGTCTTCCACTGCCACAAAATTCCTGAAAACAAAACAAAAAACCTGCTTTTACCTTTAAACACAAAGACTCATCAAGTTAAACTCTTGCGACATATGGCAAAGATACGTGCGTACCAGATCTGAATGCTCAACATTGTTTACATTTCGCTTTCACAAGCATCCCCACCTACTAAAACTCCTTCTTAAACAGATGTCAAAAGGAGAAACAGGGAAAAAAACTATTGGGCACGAGCATTTTTGCCGAGCATACGATCTGGTTTGGATCACTACGCTATAAATACATCGGCGAATCACTTGGTGAAAGTGAGAAAGGTTTGCTGTTTGATTGCGATTTAATGTTTCATTAGCTGAAATGGGGTCAGCATTTCAACAGAATTGTTACAGGGCAGATGGCAGCTTGTATACTTGCCTACTTTTGCAGGATAATGCCAGTGATTATCGTTCCTTGTTATGAATGAACATGCAAAGGCAGCTGGACACACATGCCAAGCCTGGAGCCGACCCCGAGAAGTGGTCTGTGTTCCCCCCAAATCTAGTTTTAAATTGTGCCTTTTGTTGTACTGGCAATAATCCACATACTTTGTGGTAAACACTTGCAGTTATCCACTTCTCGTGTTAGGAAGCCAAGATCTAACAACATAAATGAAACTGGGATGGAAACAATTCCTTTCATGATCAGTGAAAGGCAATGGTTGTGCTGTTGCTAACCAAACAGTATTATGAACCAGGTCAAACTCAACTGAGAAAGTTCTTCACATCACTCTCCTGTACATATCTAATTGGAAGGAAGTCTCAAGAACTTTAATAGAGCTTACTCCCAGATAAATGGGATAAATTGCAATTTCTGTTAAGCAGGCTTGCTGGACATCTTTGTCCACTGCTATTGTGTAACACTGTCACCAACCCTCAAAATGAGTTTCCAATATTGTTTCAAGTATTAATAATCTGCTGCTTTTAAGTATTCTGCGACAGGCTTGTCACAGTTGGGTCACAGAATATTAAGCCAGCTGACACATTTTGTGGGTAGCAAGTTTTGTTAAATGAAGTATCCAGGATTTGAGTTTAGGGAATTAAAGTGGGTCCTACAAATAGTTAGCCAAATGCCCTTGCTACTGACCCTGCATAGTATAACCACCAAGTTGTAGAGTTGTAAGGGACCGCTAGGATCATCTAGTTCAACCCCCTGCAATGCAGGAATCTTTTGCCCAATGTGGTGCTCGAACCCACGACCCTGAGATTAAGAGCCTCATGCTCTACTGACTGAGCTATCTCACAGCTTCCAGCACCGCCTATCAGTTACCTGGCACTGAGGCATTGCTTGGCAACTGGCCACAGGTATAGGCCAGGAGAAATCAGTGTTCCCCAGTCCTGTCCTTGAAATGTAACCTTGCAGGATGTGCTTTCTGAATGAGCATCAAGTCTCTTGCTTTAAGTCTTACGTAAAAGCAACACTATGAAAAGGGCAAACAGCACCTGCTAAGCTCAGGACAGTTTGGGGGGGGGGAACCCGATATTACTGAATTACAAAAATGGACAAGAAAAGTGTCCCATCTTAAAAAATAAAAAAGACACACAAGATACAGCAAAAGCAAAAACAGCCATTTGGTCCCTGCAATAAAAGTCTGGCCACAGTACCAGGAAAGAGCATCTATTACTTAAGCACAAATAAAATAAAAAATTCCTTCCAGTAGCACCTTAGAGACCAACTAAGTTTGTTCTTGGTATGAGCTTTCGTGTGCATGCACACTTCTTCAGATACACACACGAATCACACAAACATGCACACGAAAGCTCATACCAAGAACAAACTTAGTTGGTCTCGAAGGTGCTACTGGAAAGAATTTTTTATTTTATTTTGTTTTGACTATGGCAGACCAACACGGCTACCCACCTGTAACTTAAGCACAAATGTTATGTTGTAATGTAAGCCATTTGCTGCAAATAGCTTTGTTTTACAGTTACCAAATAACCCAAGATGGCTGAGAAAAGTTCGGGAAGGCACAGTACAAAACGGTCAGCGAAGGACAGGAGTCCTCCAAGTCTCTCTGGCTGGAATATGAGCAGCTGAACATTTTTGGGAGGCGAGTGCCAAACTCCTCCACAGCAGTTGGTGCTCCTGGCTGAAATCAAAAGCCTTTTGTCACTGTAGGAGGCCTGATGATAGGCTTCGCCCCATGCCTCTCACCTTCCAGTTCACGCGGGGTCAAAACAGTTGCTATGCCAAAGTGGAACCTGAGGAACAGTAATTTCTCAGTACTTCTCTCTGTTATATTATTGTAAAAGACAATTCAGTTTATCACCATGTTTCTTAAATGCCATCGCATGTCATCACAGTTCTTTTTTTGTTAACCATTTTCTTCCTGGCATCTTTTTAGGGACTTTGAAGAAATTAGTTTTAAAAGTCTTCCATACTTCCAAATACCACTTATCAGTGTTTAATAAGCAGCTGAATGCTCTACTAGGTGGGATTATATTTGAAATAAGCCTAGGGGTTGTTGTTTTTTTGTAATAGGCTTGTCCATAATAGTTGATCTACGCACCAAGTTGCCTGATTATTATTATTATTATTATTATTATTATTATTATTATTATTATTATTATTATTAATTGAATTTATATACTGCCCTTTACCTGGAGGTCTCAGATACCCCTATGGTAACTGCAACCCCATCAAAGCATTAAACTGTGGGGCGTTGCAAATTTTGTAAACAGGCTCTACAGCACCCCACCCTTATCAGTAGAGAGAAAGTTAACATTAAAACGAAAAACCACACCTTATCGGAAAGCAACCTCATAGTGAGAGCTCTGACCTGCAATTACACAGGGTTATATTGAGAAGTGTGAGCTAGGGGCTGAGGAAGGTGTACGCTGGGCACACAACTTCCGATTGCAGGTGGGGGGGATAAATAAATGGAGAGCAGAGAAAGCTTGCCATTTCTCACTCTCCATTTATCCCCACCACCACCTGCACACCCAGTAGGTTCTCCTTGCTTAGCTGGCTCTGGGAGCCCCCCGAGTCCACCTGCAATGTTCCCAGAGTCCGGAAAGCAAGCATCCACCCCGCCGGTGGGTTGTTCCAGGGGTCTCTGCCTTTGCCCGATGTTGCTGTTCCCTGTGGACCCCCAGAACTGAACCTTCACGTAAGTGGCGGGGCTGCAGCACATCGAAACAGCAACCACTACCGTATTTTCCCATGCATAACATGCCCCCATGTATTTTGATCGCCGAAGAATTGATGCTTTTGAATTATGGTGCTGGAGGAGACTCTTGAGAGTCCCATGGACTGCAATAAGATCAAACTTATCCATTCTTAAAGAAATCAGCCCAGAGTGCCCACTAGAAGGACAGATCCTGAAGTTGAGGCTCCAGTACTTTGGCCACCTCATGAGAAGAGAAGACTCCCTAGAAAAGACCCTGATGTTGGGAAAGATGGAGGGCACAAGGAGAAGGGGACAACAGAGGATGAGATGGTTGGACAGTGTTCTCGAAGCAACTAACATGAGTTCGGCCAAACTGCGAGAGGCAGTGAAGGATAGGCGTGCCTGGCGTGCTCTGGTCCATGGGGTCACGAAGAGTCGGACACGACTGAACGACAACAATTTTGGGGGACTACGATTTAAAGCTTTTGGGGGGGGGACGGGAAATGCCGAAAATCACTCAACCGACAGACGCATGCTACCAATCGCACGCACAACGTACCCCGCCGAGCGCCTGCCAGCTCGCCACAAATTGCACGCACAATTGCCGCAGCAGCCAATCCAAAGCAGCCATTGCAGCAGACACCATTCACCCACCCAATCGCTGCTTAAAAGCTCGCGACAGCAACCAAGCGCTCGTTCCCCCTCTGCACTATCCGTGTATGAGACGGCACCCCCCCCCTTTAACATTCTTTTGCAGTAAAAAACCATCATCTTATACACTGAAAAGTACGGTATATCCGCTGACACAGCAGATGGAGAAAGTACAACGGCGATGGCCATTGTTTCCTCTCTCCGCCCTCTCCTTCACCCAGTTGCATGGTGAGCTGCTCCCATAGATGATGATGCAGCAGAATGCCTAAAACCAAATTCACTAGTGTAACTGGTAAGATCTGTCAGATCTTTACACACAGCAGAGGCTGGCATCATGTACTTGGGCTTAAAGGACTTTTCTACAGCTGGAGGGTAATCTAAATAGGTCCGCTTCCTTCATTCCACTAGCACAGGCCACCAACTTCAGTGCAGGAATTCTCTGGCATCAAAGAGCCCGTGAACAATCTCAGAGAACCCACTAAAGAACCTAAGGTACCTTTAAACAACCAAGTCAGCAATGGACTGGCTTTTTAAGGTTTAACAAACCACGTTTCCAGAACGGCATGTTCCATTGTGATTATTTGCCAGATTACAATCATAAGACAATTTTTTTAACATTATAAGCCATATTGTTTGGATAATTAATCATAGATAATTTAGTTATTTACATTATCTATATATACATACACTTTTTTTTTAATTAAAAAAAAAGTCAAATAAGGCCAAATAAGGTAGTCTTGATTTACTGAGGTTCTTCAAAACCCAAGGTCAACATTTCAGAAGTTGACTATTTTTCCAGCTCCAGTGTGTATGGGTTATACTCCTCTTCAAGCTTCCGCTTCCAGATTTTAACTAGAAAAAAACATATGAAGGTTAGCGTTACATTTTTCTTCAGACTAACAAATGCAAGGACAGCTACAAAAAGATGGGGGATGCAATGCTTTGTTTGCAGCACAGCCTTGAGAAAACTGCATTTGGAAATGCTTTCACACCTACTTTAAATTGCTTTATCAGGCACCGAGATCCCCAAACGCTTGATAATTCAAGGACACAAGGATTAGCCTCCTTATGCAGGAAACTGAAGCTAATCTAGGCAGCGGAAGTGGGCCAGGTTTAAAACGGGGGAAGGAAAGACGCTCCATGCGATAAGAGCTTTGCTTAATTTGTTGTCAACTGTCGGTTATTTTGTATTGCTTTTCTATGAAAGAAAGTATAAAGCTAGAGAGCTCTGGGTCAAACGAACTTTTATAATGCCCAGTCAAATCTAGCGAAGTTCATCAGCTGAAATTAGAAAACAGCATGCAGCTAACACTGGAAGCTGTAGAGGGCAGCAAAGCGAGATGAACAGGCCCGTATGTTTCATGACACAAGAGAGAGGAACAGCGCGCTTTCACTCTCTCTCCGAGACACAGACAGGCAACAGTCAGACTGGCAGGCCTCCATCTGAAAACAATCACACGGTAGCTCAGTGGCTCAGCACTCTGAGCCCCAGGAACTCCGGAAAGATCAGTGAAGGATCTATCCTGTTGTAGAGGAAGTGTGATGTTTGGCACCCGCCAAATAAACATGGTGGCTGCTATCCTGCCTCGCATCAATATTTCCCAGGACTGGTCTAATGCAGCAAAACGATAAAATGAAAAATATTTCAACCCGTATGAAGAAAAAGGGAAGAGTCTGTAAACCAGAAGAATCACTGACAGCAGGTGCAAAGAAATCACGTTCTCAGCTGGAGGTAGCTTGGAACTGAGGTAGATTTCTGCAGGGGGATCCTACAATGTTGATTAAGTTTGGTACCCAAAGATGATGGGCAAGAAGGCCGGCAGGCCTGAGAGCGTTTACCATAATGCCAGCCTTCAATACAACAACTGAGATGGGCAAAGCAACGCTTGTTTTGCTTTCCCCAGACAGGCCAACACCGTTTTCTATTTCCCTCTCACACACGCTCCTTTGCATATGGGTATCATAGAGCTCCCTGCACACTGTGCTAGTCACCCACCCCAAGAGGCCTTGATAGCCAGAAGAGACTGGTTGGGGGGGAAGTCACTCATATTTATGTGGCCGAAGTCACTGAACTCGGCAACACAAATGGAAGTGAGATTGTTCCCTTTTTTCAAAGTTAGCACCAGCATATCTGACAAATCAAGAACGACCAGAAATTAAAGAGTTGTTGCAGACCATTCATGTCCCAAACAGTCAAGAGGGCGATTAATACCAGAGAGAAGACTGCCCACATTACCGTATTTTCCCCTCCATAAGACGCACTTTTTTCCTCCTAAAAAGTAAGGGGAAATATCTGTGCGTCTTATGGAGCGAATGGTGGTCCCTGGAGCCGAATTTCCCAGGGGCCAAAAGAGGATCATGCTTTTTATTTTGCAAAGAGAAAAGGGGGTGTTGAAAGGACCCCGCTCAGCAGCTGATCAGCAAGAGATCGGGAGAGAGATAAGAGTCCCGGCTCCCTTTCAGCCCCGCCCCCATGCCCAGGCCTCCATTGTTGAATGTGCTGCAGAGGGAGGTTGTTTGTTTCCCCAGCGACATGTGACTGGCTGATTAGATTATCTGTCTGGAAACTGTAGAAAAGTTGAAGCTGCAGAAATGTGAGTTGAACCCCATAAAAATGGGGCTTTTCCTCTTTGCTTTCCCCCCTTTGCAAAAGGAGCTTTGCTTTTTCCCCTTTGCAAAAAAAAGCTGCAAAACTTTTAGTTGATCCACAAAAAAACCAGGGCTTTTCCCTATGGAAAAAAGCTGCAAAACTTTTAGCTGATCCTAAAAAAACCCAGGGCTTTTCCCTTTGCAAAAAAGCTGCAAAACTTTTATCTGATCCTCAAAAAAACAGGGCTTTTAGAGGAGGAAAACCAGAAAAATATTTTTTTTCTTGTTTCCTCTTAAAACAAGGTGCGCCCTATGGAGCAAAAAATACAGTAAATCACACACACACAAAACTCACTGTAGTTTGGGACATCCTCATCAGACTCTGGAAGGGGTGCTTCAGCAGCTTCTAGTGGACTGGGCTCTCTGCAAAGGGTTTTCAAGTGTGCAGAGTCACTTTCCTTTTCTTCTTCAGCCGACTCTTTCTGCAATGCCGCAATCATTTCCTTATAGGCCAGCCTCGCTTCCATTGTCAGTTCCACCATTTTGTGAAAATAGTCCTAGGGTATAAAGGCAGCGAGAAACTAAGATAGGATTTTGGGTTAGTGCTTTGCCAAGCTTCCAGCATTTTCTCCACAAACACAAGAAGAAGATAGCATGCTCCACAATTTTATTTCGCACCAATGTTGAAAAAGGAGAAGATCAAAGATCCCAATATTGTTGTTCAGTGGTCCCAGCAGCAGAATATTGTTGAGGATTTATTTGTAAATTCCCCCTAAGCTCTATTTGTTCAGGTAACTGCCCTCCAACTTGCGGAGAGTGATGGGAAAGGCGCTAGCATGCAAGTAAATGGAACACCTCAACAGGGCTAAGGTGATTTAAGGACACAGTACTCCCAGACAATTAAGGATGGTTAATATTTTTAAACATTTTAGCATTAGCTGCCAAAGACTTTAAAAGCTTCTGCAGTTGTACCTTGGTTCTCAAACGCCTTGGAAATCAAACAACTTGGAACCCAAACACTGCAAATCCGGAAGTAAGTGTTCCAGTTTGCAAACTTTTTTTGGAAGCCAAACATGCTCTGTTTTGAGTGCCACGCTTCTGTTTTGATTTTTACGCTGAGGTCTGTCTATTTATTATTTATTTTGCGTTTTTGTGGCTCGTTTTGTTTTTATGATTCTGTGTTCAGCTACTGATTGATTGCATGACTGCAGGACACTGTTTATTGCTTTCATTTTATGGATCAATGGTCTCATAAGATAGTAAAATTCATGTTAAATTGCTGTTTTAGGGGTTGTTTTTAAAAATCTGGAACTGATTAATCCATTTTGCATTACTTTCTTGGTTTTGGAACGTGCCTTGGTTTTGGAACGGATTTCCGGAACGGATTAAGTTTGACAACCAAGGTACCGCTGTATTTAAACTGAAATGCATATTGCAGAACAGGGTGCAATGGCAGCTTTTCCACCACTCACCTGAGCGCCATCGTAACTGAAAATTCCCACCACGCTGACTGGCACTGCTTTGTTCACGCAACGCCCTAGAGCTTTGCGATTGAGAGCAAACACAAATGGGATGTTCTGTTCACAAGCGGAGTCAATGATGAGATGCAGAGTCTCATCCAACCCACCTTGGGCAAAACAAAGAGAGGATTAAAAGGAGGACGAGGCATCAGAACTGGTCAATTTCATTAGCATTGCTGGCAAAAGGGCTTCATTCGCCCAGATACATCTTAAGAGAAAACCAGCATTGCTTGTTCCTTCAACTACACCCCTCCGCCGGAAATCTGATCTGCTTTTGCTTCAGTTTGCCATACTTTTAATAGAAAGGCTCACCCTTTGACTGGATTCTTTCACAGTTGGGGGAAATGATGACACATTTCAACTTTTTCAGCTTCAAGTGTTTCAGCACTTCTCTGAGCCCCATAACAAGCCTGCGCTTCGTCTTGGCCTTGACTGGGTCTTTCTGATAAAGGCGGTCTTGGAAGCGCACCAACTCTTTCAAGAGATCTGTTACGCAGCTGTCAACCTCTTTGCTGAGTACTTGGGTGCAGTAACTAAAGAAAGAACCAATTGTTTCAGTGTTATGGCAAGTGTCTGATTCTCCCCACATTCCTTTCTTTCTCATCCACTCTATCCAAAGACACACACACACACACAATTAGCAAACTATATCCAGAAGTAATTAGGATGTTTGATATTTGAAGGTCGAGAAATCCATGTGTGACTAAGGGTCAAAAGCCTTCACGTAAACGCATTAGGACATGGGTCAGCAAACTAAGGCCCGGGGGCCGGATTAGGCCCAATTGCCTTCTGGATCTAGCCCGCAGATGGTCCAGGAATCGCTGCATGGAACGCCAGCGCCTGCGTTCATTCCCTCTCCCTCCATCACATGGCGGCGCTTCCTCCTGGCTTCTCCCAGCCCTGCCTAGAGGAGGAAAGGGGCTGGGCTTTGTTGGTGCCAGCAGCAGCAGCGCTCAAGCGACCGCCATTTTCAGCAGCCCCTCTCCAGAGCCCTTGCGCGCACCGCTCACCGTCCCTCCGCTGCCGCCAGCCCCTGCCACTCACAAGAAGAAGAAGAGTTTGGATTTGATATCCCACTTTATCACTACCCGAAGGAGTCTCAAAGTGGCTAACATTCTCCTTTCCCTTCCTCCCCCACAACAAACACTCTGTGAGGTGATTGGGGCTGAGAGACTTCAGAGAAGTGTGACTAGCCCAAGGTCACCCAGCAGCTGCATGTGGAGGAGCGGAGACGCGAACCCGGTTCACCAGATTACAAGTCTACTGCTCTTAACCACTACACCACACTGGTAAGACACATGTAAGCAGCCACCAAGGTTCGTGGTCCTCTCACATCATTATTTTCTCCAAAATATAGTCCGGCCCCCCACAAGGTCTGAGGGACAGCGGACTGGCCCCCTGCTGAAAAAGTTTGCTGACCCCTGCATTAGGATATCACATTCAAACTAAGAGGCACCCCACTAAGCTCAACAACAAAAATACATGGACAGGATTGGCATGACCAACACCAGAATACCTACTCTCTAAATCTTCGGCTGTGGATTTTGGGAAGGTTGGAATTCAGCTGTGTTGGGACAGGGGAATTATTCGTGGATCCACTCGATGCTGTACATTCCAGGGACACGTCTGAACTATCTTGGGCTGCAATTGCAGGATCTGTAGGGGCTTCATCTGCGCTTTCTAAATACAAAGGAAAGTAGAATACAAAAGGGATTATTTTTGTTTGACAGGAACTTCATATCACTAATAGAAACCTTAGGAGCTTGTTTCAGTTTCAGCCCAGGGTCAAGATGAAAATGGCATGAACTAAATGTGTGCTTAAGAGCCCTGCAGAAAAAGGAGCCCTGAACATATATGAAGGGACAACTGAAAAAAATACAGATAAGGCGCTGGCCTAGGGTAGTTTGTCTGTTTTTACAGATATCCATTTACAGTTTAAGCAACTTTTAGATTTAGGAAAAAAACAACTAGACAACAAAAGAGCATGACATGCCTTCCATATTTATGATTTGCAGTTTAAAATAGGCAGAATGTGAGTTTTAGCAGTAAAAAGTTGTAATAACCACACAAACTATTCAAGACTACTGGAGAGCTACTCCAATGATAAAGAGGGTGGCATGCACTGTTTTGACCGCAGGGCTTAAAAATGCATATGAAAAACATACAAGCAAATCATTACACAATGGGACTGAAACCTCCCGACAGCTATTTCTGCCAATGGGAGGCAAAATCTCCCGTAGGATGTTGCAGCAAATAAACTAGACAAAGCAAACCCTGTAGGAAGAGGTGTCCTGTGATTTGGCAGACCTTTCCATTTCAAACTTCCACTTCTTCTGAAAAGGCATTTGTTCCAGGAGGAAATTCAATCCCAGTCCCAAACAAGAATACTCAGTTACCCTTTTGGAGGTTTAAAGAATAAAACGGGTAGAGAACAATCCCAGGTTTGGTCTTGGTTACAGTCTGTAGTTAGATGGAAAGCTTTACCACAATTCTGGGGTTCAAACCACATGCTAAGTCAAACCTAGGCTTAGTGAAGCAGTAAAAAGGACAAGGTAGGAGAACAGTGGGTGTGAACTCCTCTCCAGGAGTCCACGCAGTCTCACTAAGTCATCATTTGAATTACCATGCAGTGCAAAACAGCTTATTTTCACCGTTATTTTACATTACTGTTTCAGCTACATCTCAGGAAACACTACTGCAACAGCTATCCAGAAATAGGGAGTGCTGAACTCTTCAACTTTCAAATTCCAAAAATGAGGGGTGCTAAAAAGATGCTTTGGTTAAATTAATATAATGTAGCTTTGCTAAATTATACAGACAGGATGTATACATATGAGAAGCGTAATGGCTACATCAGAGGCAGGGGCGTAGCAAGGTAAATTGGTACCTGGGGGCAAAAAATTTTTTGTCACACCCCCCCCCCCAGGCATGGGAAGGTCAGGTGGTACCCGGTGCGGAAAAATTCTTGTCAAACCCCCCCCATTGATCCCCCCCCCCCCGCAAAATGGTTTCACGTTATTTCATATTTTCTTACAAAGGAATAGTAACAAGTAATAATAATAAAAACTTTTATTTATATCCCGGCCGAAGTCGGGCTCAGGGTGGCTAACATCAGATACATAACATTGGTATAAAATCAAACAATAATTAAATTACCTCCTAAAAAATCTCAAAATCAAGTTAAACTCTAATTAGATGGCTTTCCACAGGGTTAGGGTTGGGAACAGTAAGTGTTCTCTGAACTGAAATTTCAGCCTTCATGACATAAAAGCCAAGTAAACAGCTATTTTGGTGGAGGAGGGTCCGGATATTAACCGATATGCATGAAATTTCATAAATAGCTATATAATCCCTAGTATAGTAAGATAAGACTTTTGGAGCAGGCATTTTAAAAAAAACATTTCAAAAAAACATTTTCAAATATTTATTTATTTTAAAAATTGTTCCTTGTTAATTTGTCACCCCCTCCATTATGGAACCCGGGGCGACCCGCCCCCCCTTGCTACGCCCCTGATCAGAGGCCAAGAAGTAAGTTGGTGGCTGATGTCCAAAAACTAATAAAAGCAACACTTGGTGAAACAAGTTGATTAAATTTATTATTAAATGATGTCATTACTTTCTAATATCATTTTATGATTACAAGATAACGTTGTATGCTTAGTAGGGTATGTTTTATGTGGAGAAACTTTTTTATAGCATTCCCTGACATTCTCACTAGATAAAATTCTTTGGTTTTCTGAGAGCAGTTTATGCACTTTTAAATCATAGATTTACCAAACTAAATGTTGAGCAGTCACAAAAATAATAGCAGATTTGAATTCCACACACCCAAAACCCAATTTTTAAGACCTGCCTCACTGAAGAAATTTGCAAAAATTAACTTTCTCTTTTTTATCAATCAATCAATTTTATTTCTACTTTAAGATCATAGAAAAAACAAAGGGAAATACACACATACTGTTTGATTTAAAATTGGTAACAATAAAAGACTTACTAACGCAATAAGGAGATGCAGTCATTATGTTTATTTATATTCTGTTTCTCCATTCCCAGGAGTCTAATAAACTCAGAGAAAATTCTCAGGCGTACAGTATGTGTGGAATGCATGTGTATTTTACTGTTACATGTAATAGCGTTCTGTTAGAATACCAAATTATAATAGGTTCAAGCAAGAATCACTATGTCACATGGGCTCCAAAAATTAACTTTCTCCGCCTAAAATAACACACCCAACTCTAGAAGCATTCCCCTGCTTAGACACCCCCTGGTCATAAATTAAAACAAGCAGCACTCCAGTTCAAGAGGTACCTGCTTTGGTGTCCTCAGAAAATGTCTGATTTTCAGTCACCTCAGAACTTGCACCCTGCTGGACAGCATCACTCTCATTTGGTATCGCCGTCTGTTCTAAAAGGTGTTGCTGTTTCCGCTGTTCCCGCTCTTTCAAAATAATCTGAAAAGGAAACAGTTCATTGCAATATAGCTCCCAGACAAAGTTCTTTATTTCTGAAATACTTTTTTTTGGGTGGGGGCACATATGTATGTACTTTACAGCCTTTAATGTTTACGTTTCCAGGGGAGGTGGGAGAAGGCTTGGTTTATAATTTTAAAAGTGTGTCAATTTTGAGTTATCATTCAGTTGGCTTATCTGCGGCAATTGCTAACTGCATCTCCACTTGCTGCTATTTAGGGACAGACCCCTTTCAAAAATTAAATTGATGCAGACGCTCTTAAAATATTCACATTTTTAAATTGTGTTCTAGTTCATGTAATCAATATGACGGTTCTACTGGCAAACTAAAAGGTTGATCACATGAGAGTGCCAGTGTAGAAAACATTTATATAATTTCCACCCTCCCTTCCCAAAAGGTGGGGGGGGGGATTGTGACACCGAGCAGGCTTACCTGGTCTGGTGCCACCCACCTGGGTCAGGGTGGCTATCGTCCCGTCCCCAGCCTGGGAGGACAATGGACGGCCAAATGGGGGTGGGGCGAAGGCCAGGGGAAAGAGGCCGACCCCTTCGGCCAAACCTCACTTTGTTTCTTCCTCTTCCAGGTTCACGCACCCACCCCTCCCAAATTAATAATATATTCTTGCAGCCTAATATTTTGCATTCCTGGTCAGCAGGTGCTGCTAGGGTCGTAAGATGGTTGCTGTATTCAGAACCGGGAAGGAATTCGCCTTCCCCATAGCATTTCGTCACAACTTTGGTACCCTTTAGTCTATCTTCAAGTTTGGGGGGGGGGAGTCATTTCATGCACCCCCACGCGGCGGCATTTGCAGGGCCCATTAAAGGGTTGAGTGTGGTGTAGTGGTTAAGAGCGGTAGACTCGTAATCTGGTGAACTGGGTTCGCGTCTCCGCTCCTCCACATGCAGCTGCTGGGTGACCTTGGGCTAGTCACACTTCTCTGAAGTCTCTCAGCCCCACTCACCTCACAGAGTGTTTGTTGTGGGGGAGGAAGGGAAAGGAGAATGTTAGCCGCTTTGAGACTCCTTAGGGTAGAACCTTTTAATGAGGGTGAAAGAGGAGAGCTCAAAATATGGTCTGAAGCTCAACATCAAAAAAACTAAGGTCATGGCCACTGGTCCCATCACCTCCTGGCAAATAGAAGGGGAAGAAATGGAGGCAGTGAGAGATTTTACTTTCTTGGGCTCCATGATCACTGCATATGGTGACAGCAGTCACGAAATTAAAAGACGCCTGCTTCTTGGGAGGAAAGCAATGACAAACCTAGACAGCATCTTAAAAAGCAGAGACATCATCCTGCTGACAAAGGTCTGTATAGTTAAAGCTATGGTTTTCCCAGTAGTAATGTATGGAAGTGAGAGCTGGACCATAAAGAAGACTGATCGCCAAAGAATCAATGCTTTTGAATTATGGTGCTGGAGGAGACTCTTGAGAGTCCCATGGACTGCAAAAAAATCAAACTTATCCATCCTTAAAGAAATCAGCCCTGAGTGCTCACTGGAAGGACAGATCCTGAAGTTGAGGCTCTAGTACTTTGGCCACCTCATGAGAAGAGAAGACTCCCTGGAAAAGACCCTGATGTTGGGAAAGATGGAGGGCACAAGGAGAAGGGGACGAAAGAGGATGAGATGGTTGGACAGTGTTCTCGAAGCGACTAGCATGAGTTTGGCCAAACTGCGGGAGGCAGTGAAGGATAGGCGTGCCTGGCGTGCTCTGGTCCATGGGGTCACGAAGAGTCGGACACGACTGAACGACAAGGGTAGTGATAAAGTGGGATATCAAATCCAAACTCTTCTTCTACTTCTTCTTGATTGTAGGAGTCCCTGGCCCTAGAGCATCAGCATGTAGGTCAAACTCCCAGCTGAGGTAAGGTGGGAGGGCAAGCTGTGTAAATTTGTGCTTTACAGTCCCCTCCCACTGCACCTCATTGCCCTGCACATCCTCAGTCCCGGACGGGCTGAGAGGGTTGCCTGCCAAGGCCTATGCCAAGTTTCCCACATTCTTTAGTTAAATAAAGTTGTGGCCAATTTGAACCCATACTTTGGTCTCTTATCTCATTCTGTAGGGGGTAGGCTCCATGGACAGGGTTCAGCGTGTGTGCTCGCAATCACTGCAAGCTACCCTTTCAAATCACCTTTGGGCTGTTCTACTCTTAGAACGAATGGATTAACCCCAAATTAGATCTGCTCACTTCCCTCCCACTTCTGGGATTAGATAAGATTACATAGTTTAATTAGTCCTTTCCCACAGCAACAATCTGAAAGAACTTCACAATAAAAAGGCAAAATTATAGCCAGGCACAAACAAAAGTAAGAAATACTGGTGTGACTAAATTCTAAAAGGCAACAGCTACACTAAACTTTGTTAAAGGATTATTGCTTGTACCTTTTTGAGTGACGTTGGCTTCTTCGCTTTAGGGACTTCTCTCTGTTTTCCCTTCTTAACCAAGGGTGCACTCGAGTCCAATGGGTTATGCGGGGTCTTCCCTTGGTTGAATTGCTGACTTTTTGTTACTGTCATGGGTTCCTTGGAATGCAATGGTACTGCGCCACCAACTAAAACAAAAGCAAACCTGCTATCAGGTGACAATGGCCAAGTCTGAAATCCATACTTAACTGGAAGCAAGCACAATCAGTATCAATTGGGACTCTTCTAAACAAGTATGTTTAGGATTGGAGCATAACTCGGTTTTAGCACTCAGCTCAGCACACAAGCTACACAGACACCCAGGTATACAAAGAATGCATTCTTGTCCTGATTCAGCACATTACAAAGTGTGCTTAGCTACGTCAGTGTGGCTTTCGATTTCAGCAGGTCTGTTTTGTGGACGCTGCATTTTTGTAAAAAACCTCATTACTTAAATCTACTATAATCTTTAAATAAAACAAAATAAAAAATTCTTTCCAGTAGCACCTTAGAGACCAACTGTTTTGTTTTGACTTTGGCAGACCAACACGGCTACCCACCTGTAACTTTAATTAAAACAAGCAGTTCTTATTTATGTATCTGAAAAATACAGTACAATACGGCAAATACTCTGGAAAGGCCAGTGGCAGATCATCTATTTGGCATGCAAAAGGTCCAAAATAGGGCAGCAAATGTCTGAAACTCTGGAGAACCGCTGCCAGCCAGTGTGAGCTAGCTAGATCAATGGTCTGCCTCAGTATAAAACAGCTTTCGGTGTTACTGAAAGTATTCAGTAGTTAAAGTCTGGTTTAGAATTCTTTCTGGACAAAAGCTACTAAATTCTCTTGGAATTTCTTTCACCAATGCATTGCTCTCCTTCCAGAATGTGCTTAAGCCCAATCCTTGACATCATTTATTGCAAGCAAAGCAGTTTTGTAGTTGCATTGCATGGACGTAATACTTAAGAGGAATCATTAAACATTAGCACTTGATCTCAGTGGAGACATGCGCTGCATTTATTCTTTCCCAAAGTGCACTTCAGATCTGTGAACAAAGCCTGACATGATTTATTGTGGACAACTTGCATGGTACATTAGAAGTGGTTACGAGCCTGGTACATTAGAAGTGGTTACGAGCCAGTGTGGTGCATGGTTAAGAATGGTAGACTCGTAATCTGGGGAACCGGGTTCGCGTCTCCACTCCTCCACATGCAGCTGCTGGGTGACCTTGGGCTAGTCACACTTCTTTGAAGTCTCTCAGCCCCACTCACCTCACAGAGTGTTTGTTGTGGGGGAGGAAGGGAAAGGAGAATGTTAGCCGCTTTGAGACTCCTTCGGGTAGTGAAAAGCGGGATATCAAATCCAAAACTCTTCCTCTTACACAAACTCTTTGCTGATTTAACAGCTGCTTTATCCTCCACATGGATGCATGCCATCTTTTGACAATTTCTATACTGGCAGCAATCAAATTCTGTGAATACTGGAAAATCCATAACACTTTAAGCACTATTTGCCCACCACTTTTGAAAAGCAACAGTAAAGAATTTCCACCAGCATAACTTTATATGCTATTATACAGACTGTGATTAGCAATGGGAGCTTCTGCAGTATTGTATTGTATTGTAGCAGGAATTTCTTAGATGCTGGATGAGCAAAACCTTCCCTCAAAAGATACGCTATTACTTTGAAATCTGGACTTGACTCCAGACTAAGGTTTTGAAAGCATAGCACATAAAATCTGACAGTGTTACCTATTTATAGCCAGTCATTTCGATAAGACACTCTTCCAGCTATTGAATTACAAAACAAAAATAAAAAATGTAGAAAACTGACCACCCTTAATCTTCATAAATAAAAACCACCACCTGAGAAAAAGTAGAAGAGAAATCGTTACACTTCCACTAATCTCTCCTAGACTTCAGCATGTTCAGCAAATTACAGCTCATCTTTTTTTATTTTACTTCACAAAGATGGCTTCTCTTTCATTCCTCCGGAACTTTCCCACACAATCTGTAGTGAATTCTTGCAACGTTTAGCTTACCTCAGGAGATGGCCATTGTAAAAAATAATAATAAAAGGTACTCTGAAAAAGCACCATATAACAAAAGCACTCTCAAGACTTCTACCTGAAACCACTGCAGGCTTTGATGCTTTTGATTTTTCTGAATATTGTTTCTGTTCCAAAGCAGCCAGCATCCCTCCCAAATCGAGCCGCACAGGATCCTGACTCTTCTTTCCACTGCTCTTGGGTGATTGCTGCAGGAGAAGAAAGGGAAACACGTTTCTTCCCCCTTGGCCTTGCATTTTATCTAGTAAGTAAAATTTGTGTGCACATAATTCATTCAGAAATATTACTTTTGTTTTGAAGCAAGCGAACGTAACGCGGAAAGAACTATTTTACCTGCATTCTCCTTTTTTCTGTTGGAGTACACGGAGTACACGGCACTTGCTTGTGAGCTTTTCTTGCCAATGACGTGTCTGAATTGGGAGACAGCAATTCATTTTGAGGAGGACCACCGTGAGACTGAAACCCAGATTCCCTTGTTCTTCCCTACAGAAATAAAAGACAAATGCTATGAACGAACAAAGAGATGTGCGCAAGCCACACTCAGATAAACATCTTAAGGGGAAGATTTCTGGAGTTTCTTTGCTTTGTTCTACAGCAGAAAACACGCTCTAGCAGTAAGGACTTCACATTTCAGATCTCAGTGTGCTCTAGCATAGCTGTAGCATCAAACACAAAAAAATGCAACATTAAAATGTGGAAACTTTTTTTTGCCACCCTCACTTCTGAAACGTTCCGCACCTCCTTGCGAGTGACACTATGCTTTTTTTTTTTTTTTTGCCACGCCATAATCTAAGATTTGATAGAGTTGCTGAGTTCTGAAATGGCTGAAGAGTAAGGATTGCCAATAAGGGAAAACAAATGGGGAAGGTTGAATAGAAGACCAAAGTAACTGAAGGTGCCTTACTTCTATTTGTTCCCTGGTAAGTGACGCTGAACACTGCTTTTGAGCGGGCCTGTATTTTTTATCAGTAGCAGCTGCTAGGTTTGGAAATTCTTCAACGTCCTGAGGAAATGGAAATAAAGTGTTAACTTAGGCAACATTACACCATGCTACATACACACAATTTAACTTAAAAGTGGCCTTCCCCACTTCAGCACCACGGCACTATTTGATGTGCTCTAGCATTTCTGTGCATCCTTCATATTCTAGATCAGTGATGGTGAACCTTTTTAGAGACAGAGTGCCCAAACTGCAACCCAAAACCCACTTATTTATCACCAAGTGCCAACATGGCAATTTAACCTGAATACTGAGATTTGGTTTATAAAAAACAACTCACACATAAAGACCTTTTGTCTTAAAAGAAAAACACAGTAACAGAGCTTTCTTCAGCGCTGGAGCATCAGTTTCACCCCCTAGCTATGGCCCTGCTGGGGCGACGGTGTGTGTGCCCACAGAAAGAGCTCTGAGTGCCCCCTCTGGCATGCATGCCATAGGTTCGCCACCACTGTTCTAGATCTTTATTTTTTTTAAAAGAAACCAAACATTTTATATTGATATGCTTCTCCCTTCTCATCGATAAAGGGGGGAGGGAGAAGTTGCTGGAAAACCACATACGACCCCTGAATTATTTGTGACGTGTAAAAAGAACCTGCCAACATTTGGGAGCTGGTGTAGTATAGTAGCTAATAGCACAGGAGTAGGCAACCTAAGACCCATGGGCCACAAGCGGCCCACGGGGGTCGTTTAACCGGCCCCAAGCCACCCGCTTGGCGAGTCCCCACAAGCTGTGCTAAACCAGTGCAGCGCGGTGTGGGGACTCGCTTCCGCGGTGCTGGAAATTCCGTCTGAGCATGCTCAGACGCCAAAAATTGTGTTTGCGCAGACGCCGGAAATCACGGCCGTGTGCGCGATCCGGCCCACAGAGGGATCTCCGCTGGAGTGAACCAGCCCAGGCAAGGTAAACCTTGCTGCCCCCTGTAATAGCCCAATCCTAACCGTGTCAACTCAGAAGTAAGTCCTTGTCATGCCAGTGGGGCTTAGTTCTGTTTAGTGGAGTTAGGATTGGAGCCGATATCCCCAGGCTCTAAGAATAAGGAACTCCCAAACTCTGATCCTGTCCTCTGCCATGCACTTACTAGGTGACCTTAGAGCACCTTCCCACTATCAGTAATATGAATATATGAATGCTATCTTACTGTACTGGGTTATGGTAAGGTGTGCAATATGATAATGTATGTGAAATGCTTTTAATGTTATAGAGCAGAATATATATGCTGAGTATTCTTAATTACAATAACAATATTGTTTTTTTATTAACAATGAGCATGGCCCAGCCACTGCTAAGCACTTTCAAGTCCCATTATGTCAACTGAACAATTAAAAATGTGTACTCCCTATCCCACTGGAAGTGAAAATGTGATAATCTCTGGCTGGGGCTTCTGATCAGTGCTAACACAAATCATTTCAGTCGTAGGATACTATACGAAATGCTTCTACAGCTTGCTAAACTAACTGACTTGGGCAAAAATGCCACAGAGGAAGATACGTACTATTTTTGAAAAAACAAAAACAAAACATAAAATCTGAATTCACACATTCTGATCATAGCTGTCAACTTTTCCCTTTTCTTGCGAGGAATCCTATTCGGAATAAGGGAATTTCCCTTTTAAAAGGGGAAAAGTTGACAGCTATGATTCTGATTGGGAAAAAAACAAATCCTTATGTAGACAAATTTATTTGTTTATTTAAAGTCTGTGATGGGGATTTTACTGATCCAAAGAAGCTAAAATATATTTAAGGTATATCATTCAAGACTATCAGACTTGTGAGTCCTTGTATCATGACAATCAGATTACAATTACGAATGCCTGTAATTTATACAAGGTTATCACTATGCACAGCACTGCAGACAGTAATCAGAAAGACGATGAAAGATCCCTGCCCTGTGAAGCAGCAGAGGAGACAGGAAAACAGCAACTTTCAACAGATCTACTAGTGTAGGGGTGGTGCTTTCCTGATGTTGTTGGACCCAACTCCCCCCAGGCCCACCCATCATGGCCAATGGTAGGTAATGGTTGGTGGGACATCAGAGAAGCCTTGGGGGTCACATCACTAATCCTCACGTGCAATCTAGGTTTTTTAAAAAAATGTGATCTGGAAGTGCGTTATGCCACATGGATTGTTAAACGCAGTACAGCCAAGGTGGACTTGTTTGACCTTATGATAATCTTTCAAAATGATTCACCGTCCCATTTGATAGATAAAAAGAGACACTGTGCCTGAGCACCAAGCATAGGTACTCCTTAATATCTGCAACTTCACGTTGATACACCGTTTGCTTAATGGCCCATACACAAAGCTTTGATGCAACCCGAAAACCAACTTCGGTACCTCAATTCTTGGAGGTTCTTGAACTTTCTCCACTTCGATGTTTAGTTTCTCTTTCTTTTTCTTCTTTTTCTTTTTCTTCTTCTTATCTGCCATTTCTTCAGATTCATGGTCATTAGCATTCTCTCTTGTTTCTGACTATTGCAAAATGAGTAAAACGATGCAAGATTTTGAAAAGTTACATTCAAGCTCGCATAGCAATGAAAGCTAAAGTTAAGACACTAAAGTTAAGACGGAATACAAACTCAATCTTTTCCCCATAAGCCTCTGTTCTCGAATTATAGGATATGAAAACACCCCCTAATATCTGTCCACAAAATCCTTGTTCTGCTCCCTAAGGTCTGTTTTGTTACTGTCTGTTTCAGACTGTTCAAATCTCCACTGAGCCATGAAGCTCACTGGGTGACCTTGGCCCAGTCACTGCCTCTTAGCCTAACCTACACCACAGGGTTGTTGTGGGGATTAAATGAAAAAGGGGAGATCCATGTGCACCATCTTGACCTCCTTGGAGGAAAAAATGGGATATTCAATCAATCAATCAATCAAAAGTATCTCCAGAGGGTCAGGGGACTTTCTGGAGAGGGGAGTAATAAACTTTAGTGCAGATAGCCAAAGGCTTTTCAAAATCTCATATCCATTCATACCACAAACTAATGTATAAAGTATAGTGAACACTGAAATTGTATATAAAAATAGGTCATACACATACATATTTACACGCCCTATTTACTGCACATGAAACTCAACTCAGTTAACATTGTTAAGAGTAATAGAAAAGCTGAAGAGAAATCAACTAAAAGAACAGAATACTGCCACGTGATTTGAGAAGCAGGAGATTATTAACAACAGGAGTCAGAGCAGGTTCAGTGAAGCGACAAGAATGGAATCCAGATTAAAAATTATCTAAACAGAAAGCAAATTAAGGCATCAAATAACATGTTCAAGAACATTCAAAAGGAAACGAAACACACAAAAATAAGGCAAGCTAGAAAGAGAGTCAAAAGAAGCTTGTTTTCCACCCCAACGTGGGAGAAACATTATAGTAAATGCAAGAGGAATGTGAAGTTTAAAACAGGAGCTAAAAAGGAAGAACAGTCGGAGCAAGAGATTTTAACTAAAAGGCTGGAAGACAACAGAGCAGTATCATGAACTGAGATACAAAGTAGAAGTCCATTGGAAATGATCAGGAAAGCAGCTAGGCACAGAGAAATGAGGAAAAAGAAACACAGGTATATATAAAAGAAACTTTAAACTGACTCAAGAGAAAGAGTGAAGTCCAATGGACATGAAGGGTGCTGCAGCGAATTAAGAGTTTAAAAGAGAAAGGGAGAATTGATGTTTCTTCTTTCTCTCCCATATATTACTTTTTCAAATACAGCCATACCATGGGTTACGGCCACTTCAGGTTGCATGTTTTCGGGTTGCGCACCGCGCCGAACCCGGAAGTACCGGAACGGGTTACTTCCGGGTCGGCGCTTCACACATAAGTGCCAAATCGCACTCCGTGTATGCACAGACGCAGCGCTGCGGGTTACAGACACTGCAGGTTGCGAACGCGCCTCCCGCACGGATCGCGTTCGCAACCCGAGCGTCCACTGTAAATCCACTAGGGAACTGAGTCTGAGACTCTGGTTAGCTGCTATTCCGAAAGACAGTAACAGAACAGTGGTTTGGAAAAACCATCATCCTACCTTATGATCTTTGGGAACATGATCTTCTCCTTTACTGCCAGAATTATTCCCGGTAGAAACTGTAGCTGGAGTTGAAACAAGTCTCTTGGGAGTTTGTGACAGCACGGTGGCCCAAGACACAGCAGGCCAAGGGGACACCTGAGGAACTGATGTTAGACAGAACAAACTATTCACCAAATGAGACTAAGATAAATCTTTAGTGGGGCTGTGCCAAATGTTCACGTGGATTTTTTCCATTGCAAAAGGTGAAATTTTGAGAGATATACAGTACAACAAACAGCAACGTTCTATATTGATCTTTCAAATGTAGCTATTTGAATGATAAAATACTGGCCTTTTTGCTTTGATGTATTATGTGCTGAAATCTATTTTTTTTAAAAAATTACTTAGGTCCAAGATTTGTATGAGACATGCTTCAAACAAATGTTTAAACAATGACTTCAGAACAGTCCAGACATTCTCTAACCTCCAAATGATTTTCTTCAGCTAGAATAATAGGGTTGTTGCCAACTAAGTCCTACTCAGAGTAGACCCACTGAAATTCATGGGTGTGACTAATACAGGTGCATTAATTTTAGTAGGCCTTGTTAGAACTTAGCTGGATACATGCCAATCCCTTTTCTCTACCCTTTCTAAGCACGCTTAGCTGAAGTGTAGACTTTAGACCTTAATAGAATGCTATATCAACAGTAAAGAAATACTTATTACTACAGATAGCCCTTACCTCCAGGATCAGATGAAGCACTTAACGGTCTTGCTGGGAAATGCTTTTTCGGAGTTGTTTCTCCCTACAGTGAATATTGCAGTCTTTAGTACAAAAGCAAGGCACCAACCTGCTCCGTCTCTCTATCCAATCCATGCAGCAGTCAAAAGATCAAGACTTGTATTAAACTTCCTGGAACTGAGCTCACATTTGAATTCTTTACCTTGGCTCCTAAACTTACAAGTATCAGTAAGATACATATACATTTTCTTCCAGTGGAGGTGTGGAAAACTTTGTTTTCTCTAAGTAATTTACCAAAGCTGAAACTCACTGTAAGGACGTTCAGTGGTTGCTCATGAGAAATCAGCCAAACGCAGAACTTCTAAAAACTAAGTTCTTTACTGTGCAGATATTTACAGTGGAGCAAAAGTACAAACGTCCATCTCATCCCTCCGCAGAGTCCGGGAATGAACCCTTCCGGTTCTTGGTCCAGCAAAAGAGGCGCGGGATCCTGAACCCCCGCCTCCCCTTCCACGTCTTTCCTGTCTGCGAACTCGGGGCGCGGGAAACTGTCCCTGTTCCCCGCTTCCCCCTTGGTGCTCAGGCTCTGCGATCTCTCCACAGCTCCTGCGCCGACTTTCTGCCTCTAACTCCCCCTCCCCACTGGAGGAATGGTCGCTTCCTCCTGAGAAGGGGGATGACGAACTGGTGAACAAAGGGGGTGGTTCCCTGTACTGCAAACGCTCCCGGGATGCTACCTGTCGTGGGGAGGGGGGGTTTCCTGACACTCATCTTTAAATTTGTGGCATATTTCACCTTCAGAAAAAAAAATTCAAATAAAATATGGGGTTGGGGAGAGAGAAAAGGAACTACCTTATTTGTTGTTATTATGTTTGTTATTATATTTCACCCAGTGAATAAAAATTGCCTTGAAGGAAAGACGTAGCCTGGCTTTATCCATATGTTGCTGAACTTTTGTTTTACAAAGGGCTGATTCACATGCCTGATCAATAGGTTCTGGGCTTGCCAAACAACATGTACTCAAAAAGGATGATTTTTTACATTTGCTAAGTGCCTCCTGGCAGAGGGAATATAAACCACATTGGATTCATGCACAAGATGTACTGATCTCACCATAAGGGAACTACAGAAATTACTGCAGGGAGAAATAGTACCATGAGTCACCACTTGCAGGAATTATTATAGAAACAGGTACAAAATCTAAAGATTAAAAAAGGAAGAAAATGAAGTACCTTTATACCCTAGGTCTATATTATTATTATTATTATTATTATTATTATTATTATTATTATTATTTATACCCCGCCCATCTGGCTGGGTTTCCCCAGCCACTCTGGGTGGCTTCCAACAGAATGTTAAAATACAACAATCTATTAAACATTAAAAGCTTCCCTAAACAGGGCTGCTTTCAGATGTCTTCTAAAAGTCTGGTAGTTGTTTTTCTCTTTAACATCTGGTGGGAGGGTGTTCCACAGGGCGGGTGCCACTACCGAGACGGCCCTCTGCCTGGTTCCCTGTAACTTGGCTTCTCTTGATTTAAAAGAGAGGTAGAGCTGGGTATCATCCGCATACTGATGAACACCCAGCCCAAACCCCCTGATGATCTCTCCCAGCAGCTGCATGTAGATGTTGAAAAGCATGGGGGAGAGGACAGAACCCTAAGGTACCCCACAAGTGAGAGCCCAGGGGTCTGAACATTCCCCCCCCCACCACTTTCTGAACACGGCCCAAGAGGAAGGAGCGGAACCACTGTATAACAGTGCCCCCTGCTCCCAACCGCTCTAGACCATAGCTGTCAACCTTTCCCTTTTTTTGCGGGAAATTCCCTTATTATAGCATTAGGAAATAGCAGGGAGGGTTGACAGCTATGTATATAGCAGTGGGGAACAGCAGGGAGGGTTGACAGCTATGCTCTAGACGGTCCAGAAGGATGTTATGGTCGATGGTGTCAAAAGCCGCTGAGAGATCCAGCAGAACTAGGAAACAGCTCTCATCACCTTTGTCCCTAGCCCACCGGAGATAATCAACCAGTGCAACCAAGGCAGTTTCAGTCCCATGATGAGGCCTGAATCCCGACTGGAAGGGATCCAAATGGTCCGCTTCTTCCAGGCATGCCTGGAGTTGTTCAGCAACCACTCGTTCAATCACCTTGCCCAAGAATGGAAGATTTGAGACTGGGTGATAGTTGGCCATATTGGCCGCATCTAAAGACGGTTTTTAAAGATGCGGTTTAATAACCGTCTGACCTTGCCTACCTCTCTCTGTAGCCCAAAATGATTTCCTGTTGAGTTCTATTGTTCCTTCCTTGGTTATAAAGTATTAGTCATCAAAACAGTAATATTCTTGATGACCTTTTGGAAGATTATCTGTTAATGCTACAGGGGAGAAATGATCTTCAGAATGATACAGGATTGCCTTTTTAAGAAAAGGAGAACAAGGACTTACAAAACTACCGGTAATAGTGTCGGAATACGTTTCACGGATCCGCCATGGATTCATAATTAATTGGTTATTTTATGGGTTTTTTAAGGTCTACTTTTGGTATAATTGCGCGCAAAAGTGAAAGTGAAAGCATGAATGAATAGTGTGATTCACTTACAAGATTAATCCGCCTTTATTTTGTAGATCCGGTCATGTTCAAAATTGTTAATGAGCGTTAAACTTGCTTCCCGCCCTTTTGGAGGGCAGCAACAGTGATTTTATTGGTTAAAGTACTATTGATGATGTCACGTTTGTTCCCTAATAAAAGGCAGAGGCACCCCGCTTAGGCAGGAGTAGTAGCACGAGACCGCACGTTCTTCTTATGTTCTTTTAGTTGGGTTTTAGTTGAAGTCAAGTTTAGTTTAAGGGGCTAGGAGCGGGCTGGACGGGTTGGATGGGTTTTTCTTTAGTTAGAGTTAGATCGCGGAAGATCATTCGGTTTAGCCTTAGTTAGGTTTTCTTTAGGTTTAGCCTAGGGCTAGAATTGCGGAAGATATTTCGGTTTTAGTTTATTTAGTTAGCCTCGCGGAAGATTGGGCGCGCAGGGTCTTTAAGCTTAGGAGAACTTAGCTTAGGGGACGAGCCTATGCGGGTTCTGCCGAAGCCACTAAAGATACAACCGGTGTCTGTCTTCCTTTGGGGTTAAAGGGGGGAGTAAAGTAAAAAATTTAATTTCTTTAAACTGGTCCGTCTATTCAGAGTCAGGGTATATATTTTATTTCACGAGGCAACTGTTCATTAAAGAAGGCAATTAGAAACTCACACTTCATCGGAGTCGTCAATTGGCTTACTCATCATCCTTCAGACTGTGAGGCTTGGCCGGCGACCGTGCTCAAAAGCACGCGGAACGCTGGCCACTTTCCCCGCAACTGGTACCTCGTGCATAACCAATCCAAGGCCGTGCACGAGGAGCTCCAGCACCCAAACCCCGACAAGTGGTGCCCCGTGTGAGGCAAAGCGTAGTCAAAAATCGCTTCCACGAAGACTCCGGTTAAAGGCAACATATCGGAAGTGGCTCGGAAACAGACATTGAGAGGTGAGGTATAACGGCCCGGTTTATCCAGGATTTCGCTGCAGTAGCGCGAATCCACCGCTTGCCCAAAGTAGTGTAAATAGAAGTCGCGCGCGTATATTTTGCCCCAAGGGGTCCCCGGGTAGAGCGGCAAGGAGTTTAGTGTAAGCCTACGGGCAGAGTAAGGTCTTCCCTAAAGCCTACGGGTGGGAAGGGTTCTGGCAAAAGCCTACGGGTGCCAGGGTCTGGCAAAAGCCTACGGGTGCCAGGGTTTTCGGTCAAAGCCTACGGGTAGGGCCGGTGTCTCCCGAAAAAGCCTACGGGTGGGAGGGAAAGGTTTTCTGGCAAAAGCCTACGGGTGCCAGGTTTTTCGGTCAAAGCCTACGGGTAGGGCCGGTAGCCCCTAGTAGAAGCCCACGGGTGGGGGTGGAGGTTTTCTGGCTAAAGCCTACGGGTGCCAGGTTTTTCGGTTAAAGCCTACGGGTAGAACCGGTGTCCCCTAGTAGAAGCCTACGGGTGGGGGAGGAAAAGTTTTGGAAAAGTGTTTAAAAAATGGGCTCCTCACTCTCAACTGCTCAAGTAAAATTTTGTGAAGATTTATTGTACCTTTTGAAAAGAAATGGTCACCCTGTCTCTGAATCAGAAGTAGAGCTTTTAGTTAAAACCATTGGGGAAATTTGTCCCTGGGTCCCTAAGGAGGGAACGAAAGATTTAGCCTCATGGGAAAGGATCGGGTTAGAATTTATGGCCAACCCGAAAATCGGAATTCCTGTACAATTAGTATGGAGCAGAGTAAGAAACTGCTTTCAACAAATCGCTCCAAGAAATGTTTTGCTTAATGGAACAGTGAATTTAGGAAATACTGCTTTTAATAGTGCCCCTGTGCTGCCGCTTGCGGTTGTGCCATTTTCGGCCCCCTCGCAGCAGCCAGTTCAGGCCCCGTTGTCGTACACGCACTCGCCCTTGTCCAATTTGTCATTGCCAGATTCATTGCCGCCTGTGCCGGTGCAGCAGACGCCGTCGGCCTTTCAAGCCCCGCCGCGGACTGCCCCACCGCCAGTCGCTCAGCAGTCATCGCAGGCCTTTTACCAGCCAGCGATTTCAAGTCAGCAGCAGCCGCGGACCTCGCTCCAAGCAACGGTCCCGCTTCCTTCATCGCAAGCCGCGCTTTTGCCAGCGATCCAGCAGCAGCAGCAGCAAGCAGCCTTTTTGCCAGCAAACCCTGCTGCCCTGCAGGCCGCGCTCAAGCCAGCAGCTCCAGTTTTGCAGCAAGCTGATTTCCAATCAACAGCAATCCAAGCTTCAATGCAAGCAGCACAACAGCAATTTACCAACCCTTCAGCACCTCCAATGCCAATGCAGATTCCAAGACAAGAGCAAAGCCAAACAATGATGATCCAGATGCCAGGACTTGCAGTACAGAGCCAACAACCTTATGCTCCAACTTCAAGTCAGCCATCTTGTCTTCATCCAACTTCAAGTCAGCCATCTTGTCTTCATAGTCAGCCATCTTCAAGGCATCCAGATGTCAAAGACTCTTTAGCACCATCTAGTGGCTCATCATTTGGAAAGCATCAAGAAGATTTAAACTCACTGATGCCACCTACAGATCCAACAGCAATGCAGCCCATCTGCAGAACCCAAGCTTTGGAAGCAGCTTTGGGACAAATAGACTTTAGTGCTGATCCAATGCACATCTTTCCAGTGATTCGTGCTAATGGAGGACAACCTGCAAGATATCAAGCCATTCCTTTTGAAACACTACGTGAACTGCGAAAAGCCATACGCGAAAATGGACTTCAAGCTCCTTATACTAGAAGTTTACTTGAAGGACTGTCCACTAGTAGACTTCTGCCATCTGATTGGAAGTTGATTCTTCGCACCTTCCTGTCGCCTACAGATGCTCTTCTGTGCCTGCAAGAGTGGAAAGAAGTAGCAGCCAGACGTGCAACGCCACTTGCCACAGAAGATATGCTCACAGGATCAGGACATTACTCCAATCTCAATCAACAGCTAGCCATACCTGATGCTGCACTTGTCACCATAGCAGACATTGTAGTCAAAGCTTGGCGCAGACTACCCAATCGCACAGATGCTAGCTCAGTATCAGGATTCGCTGCAGTTAGGCAAGGTCCAAAAGAACCTTATGGGGACTTCGTGGATCGCCTGATTGTTGCAGTGGAACGCCAGATAGAAGATCGTCATGCCAGAAACATGCTGACAAAACAACTTGCCTTTGAAAATGCCAATGATGACTGCAAGAATGCCCTAACAGCAGTTGCAGCTCGTCCAGATGCCACATTGACTGAGATGCTACGCGTCTGCCAGAATGTCGGTACCCACTCCTACAAAGCACAGCTCTTGGCAGCTGCGGTACAGATGCCACGTCAAGACAGCTCTACGCCAGTCAAGAAGTGCTATGGGTGTGGAGGCGATGGGCATTTCCGGTCGCAGTGCACAACAACGCCAAGGCCTTCTGCCAAGCCACCAGAGAGATGTCCCATCTGTCAGAAAGGATTTCATTGGGCGAATGATTGTCGCTTGAATCCACAAAACACATCACCTACCTCATCTCCAGTTCAGGGAAACGGTTCTGCGGGCCGCGCCCCGGCCCCGGTAAAACAATAGGGTGCAAGTTCAAGAACATCATGAAGGTCAACCATCCCAGAAAGGTGAACAACGCTACTCCTTATCCAGGTCATCAGGAAAAAAGAGTGATCCAGAGAGATATCTACTCTTCAGATGTCCAGAGAAAAGATGTGACCTCATCAAGCATTCAGGTTCCAGAGGTTTCATCATCTGCCTTACCTATTCAAAGGGTTCCAGTAGAGAACACAGCATTCAGTTCACCTTCTGCTGACCGCCCTTCAGTTCCTGCTGATGTTGATCCTGCTTCACAGCAAGCAATCACAGTCAAGCCTCTGATCGCAGAATTGCCTTCAACGTTGAGAGGACATCCTACTGAGATCAATCTCGCAACTCCTGAGCTTTATTCATCTTCAAATCAAGGTCAATCTGTCATTGAAGGACATTTGCCCTTGATGAAACAGCAGTGTTCAAGTTGCAACCCAGCTGATGATCACTTTCCATGTGGCCAAAGAATGCAAGTGAGTGAGCCAGCTCCCTCTTGTGGAAGCTTAAACATCACTCCAGTTAACAATGTCCACACCTTTGTGTCACCTCCAGCTTTTAAGCTCAGCCCGCCACAACCAAACAACTATCAGGAACAACAACTTCTACTGCCTCGTGTCAAAGAAGAAGTTCCATCCTGCCAGTTTGATGCACAACTGACTGAATGCCAGCAGGTTCAACAGCATCAGCAACTTTTACCAACAGAGGAACCTCAAGTTTGCCAACTCAACGCCAAGCAGCTTCAGAGTTGCCAACTTCAGCAGTGCAAAAAACCCGAAGCCAAAAAGATATCTTCAAACACTGCCAACGAAGAACAAGAAGAATCTTCTGTCCCAGGTATACCACTCTTCTTAACAGAGGACTGTTACTTTTCAAATCCATGGTTTGCTCAGCAATTGCCAACATCCATTCGTGGTCCATTCCCAGACACCTCAATTTGCCTTATCCTGCCTAGGATGGATCGCCTCCCTGCCACAGTCACACTGACTGCAGGCCTAGTTCGAATCACAGATTCATCGCAGTTGCTGATTCCAGGATTTTCAACTGTTCCTTGTGTCCTAACAAAAGGTTTGGAAATTGCCAGACTCTATTTGCTTACTTCTACGCCTACAGCTCCTGTAGACTCTTTGCCTCCTCAGACAGCAATGGCGCTAATCAAGATTACAGAAGAACGCCCTCATCTCGTCTTAGAAATGGGTGGACGAAAGATCAAGGGTCTTCTTGATACAGGCGCAGATGTTACAGTGATCGCCAGAAAAGATTGGCCTGACCAGTGGGCAACGACTGTCACCCAGGAAGTCTTCGGAGTCGGAGGTTTCGAACCCGCCCACCAGAGCGTGCATCCGATTACCTTCCAGTCAGACTCAGGCTCCATGGTGCAGCTCCGTCCACTTGTTATGGATGTGCCTATCACCCTTTGGGGTAGAGACTTATTGTCTAAAGCAAGAACTGTTGTCCATACGCATTTTTGATGTGGGCCTTTGCATCAGCGCCAGTACATGCTCTTCCACTCACATGGAAGGAAGGACCCCCTGTATGGGTCGACCAATGGGCGCTGACGTCAGAAAAGCTCGCTGCAGCAGAGGCCCTAATCAAAGAGCTGCTACACCAGAATCACATGCAACTCTTTACTCTCCATCAGTACCTCATGGATAAAGCTCCACAGTCATTGACTTTAGAGTGTTCCCTTGATAGTCTTCAAACTGTCCCTTGCAGAAAACCTATTGCAAAGTTCTCCTGGAGAATTTCACTGCTTGGTAAGGTGAATTCTCCTGTCTACAAGTTCTGTTCAGCAGCATCTTCAAGCACTCTCACGCCGTTGAAACTTTCCTTTGTCTCAGTGATCCAATCGTCAACCATGGGACGCTCCTTGCTATGTTCCGTGCTGTCTTTTGCATGGGCATTCTGTTGGCTGGTTTTGAATGGTACTCACCGTGCCTACAGATTGCTGCCATCACTTCTTGCAGCATACCTGTTTCCAACCAAAACCGCAAACCCTTTTCACCTGCTTTCTGTTGCTCTCTACCTGGTTGCAAATATGCTCCGCATCTCCCCAGGTATTCTTCTGGAGTATCTTTTCCTGCATCAACCAAGAACTCTACTACAGGCTCTTCAGGCAGTTCCTCCTTGTGCTCAGAAGTACTGTCTTCCGCAAGGAACTCTTCACCTGAAGATCAAGTCATGTAACCCTGCGTGGTACTTGCCAGCCTGCATCTTCAACGACAACCCCTTGTTGCTTAATCTTCTCAGCGGAGGACTGTCCCTACTTCTGCGGAAAGAACCCCTATTTCCCACACCTGTTTGTGTGCTCAACTCCATTCTTCACTCAAGAAACACGCTGGACAAACTTTGCGTGAAATTCGATACTCCCTTTTCATCACAAGCCGTGATGTCTAACTCTGGTTGTTAGCTATTCGCTAACTTCTCAACTTCCTGTCAAATGCAGCAATTCTTCAAAAGTGCTCAACTAACAGCACCAGTTGAGTTCTGGGCAGTTTGCCTTACCCTCCTACTGCCTATGCCTTTTGTTTGCCTCTGGGCGGCCTCTGGTTCCTGGCTGCCTAGATTTGTTCCAGTTATTCCCATACCTGCATTCACTAGCAGATCACCTTGATTTGCTTGCTTAACCTCCTTTCTTCTACAGGTATCGTTGTTTCTTCAGAACTCGATGTTTCAGTACTTTCCTGAGCTCCATGAACTTTTCCTGAGTTCCAGGACTATTTCTTCTACATGGTCATGTGTAGTCGGAGAAGAAGACGACCGGCAACTCATTCATCGTCTTCATCCTCCTCTCCAACACCATTTTGCAGTTCTAAACCTGTCTTGTACTTTATATTGTACTTGTAAAAATTGCATATTTGCCTTTGTATGCTTCTTGAAATATCCGCCTCGCATATTACATGTGTTTTCCATATAGCTTGGTAATTAATGATATGGGTGTTTATATATATGATAATTTTTCTGAAATGATTTCCATTTAGAGCGTCACAACTTTGATGATATGGAAATGTTTATGTAAGGTTAAAAACATCATCTTTGTGCAGTTCTAGTCATAGACATATTTATACATATATGTTTTATCTCAATAATCCTAAATCTCCACGTTGTGCTTGCAAAAGTTGTAGTTCAAAATGTGGTAACACTTATATGCCTTATTTGAAATATTTCCTTTGGTCAAAGAATTGGTCATTCTCGGATTTGTTCAAGATATATGTGTCAAGTCTGGTGGCGTCCTACCCTTTTGGTACCCCTATTTTCTTTGAAGAATACCCCTCTATATGCTACCTTTTGGCAGTAAACCAGGTTCCCAGCTTTTCCCTTCACTCTGTTTCCTGCTGTTGATGGGAGACCTTTATGTAGTTGGTTTAATTCCCATCTCGTTTCGCTGGAAACCCTTGCGTAGATGGTTTAAATCCTCATCCTGGCTGGGACACCTTTATGTAGGTAGCTTAAATCCCCTCTTGTGGCGAAAACCACTTGTACATAGGTGGCTTAAATCCCCTCTCTGGAATCGGACCCTAGTTCCCCGTTACCTGTGGTCGCTGTGGTAAGTCCAGAATCTAAAGTTCCCTCGATTCTGTAGCCTCAGAGCCACAACCCTTTTATGTTTCCTTATCCATTTTCCTTAGTTTCCAAATAAAAAATTAAAAAAAAAATGGGGGAGGGGTCTGGGTAGGCCATGTAGCCCCAGCTCTAGTTATACTTTAATTTTGGGTCCCGGATCGGGACCTCTCTTATGTTTGGGCAGTCGTTATCCGTTATTCTTAATTTTGGACCTGTATCAGGTCCTCTCTTGTGTTTGGGGAGTAATTTGTTGTTTTACGCTGCACGCGAAAGTATACATGCTTATGAGGTGATTTGTTGTGTTACACTACATATTGAAGTATTTATATATGCCTAGAAGGTTTATAGTGTATCGGATCGATCATTTTTTATGTTCGGCTAGTGGTTTGTTATTTTCATGACTTTATTGCTACATTATTGTACAAGTATTTCCTCCTATGAAAGGGGTGGATGTTGATGGTTTTGCTGGTGTTTATATCACAGTCTTGATGTGGACACTGTCAGCACTGTTGACGCTTTGCCTTTTCATGTCGAGGTTTATATCGAAGCAAATGGTAATGTTTGTGTCAAGATAAATGCTTATGATATCTCTAATTTTTTTTTATATAACTAAATCAAAATTAATTTAATTTAAAACAAAAAAAGAAAGATGATATGTCGGAATACGTTTCACGGATCCGCCATGGATTCATAATTAATTGGTTATTTTATGGGTTTTTTAAGGTCTACTTTTGGTATAATTGCGCGCAAAAGTGAAAGTGAAAGCATGAATGAATAGTGTGATTCACTTACAAGATTAATCCGCCTTTATTTTGTAGATCCGGTCATGTTCAAAATTGTTAATGAGCGTTAAACTTGCTTCCCGCCCTTTTGGAGGGCAGCAACAGTGATTTTATTGGTTAAAGTACTATTGATGATGTCACGTTTGTTCCCTAATAAAAGGCAGAGGCACCCCGCTTAGGCAGGAGTAGTAGCACGAGACCGCACGTTCTTCTTATGTTCTTTTAGTTGGGTTTTAGTTGAAGTCAAGTTTAGTTTAAGGGGCTAGGAGCGGGCTGGACGGGTTGGATGGGTTTTTCTTTAGTTAGAGTTAGATCGCGGAAGATCATTCGGTTTAGCCTTAGTTAGGTTTTCTTTAGGTTTAGCCTAGGGCTAGAATTGCGGAAGATATTTCGGTTTTAGTTTATTTAGTTAGCCTCGCGGAAGATTGGGCGCGCAGGGTCTTTAAGCTTAGGAGAACTTAGCTTAGGGGACGAGCCTATGCGGGTTCTGCCGAAGCCACTAAAGATACAACCGGTGTCTGTCTTCCTTTGGGGTTAAAGGGGGGAGTAAAGTAAAAAATTTAATTTCTTTAAACTGGTCCGTCTATTCAGAGTCAGGGTATATATTTTATTTCACGAGGCAACTGTTCATTAAAGAAGGCAATTAGAAACTCACACTTCATCGGAGTCGTCAATTGGCTTACTCATCATCCTTCAGACTGTGAGGCTTGGCCGGCGACCGTGCTCAAAAGCACGCGGAACGCTGGCCACTTTCCCCGCAACTGGTACCTCGTGCATAACCAATCCAAGGCCGTGCACGAGGAGCTCCAGCACCCAAACCCCGACATAATAGGACAAGTAGCCTTTGGGAAAATCTGACTGACTGGGGAAGAATTCAGTTCTAAAGCTAGTCTCACATATAACAGGAGATGATACTACTGAAAAGAAAAAGTGTCTATTTACTTTTGCACATTTCCCACAATTTTTAAACATACAAATATTGATCAAGCAAGTAGCTTCATATTAACACATTATCATTCAGCATCTTAGCCTATGAAATAGCTAACCTCTTTGGTTATCAGAGCTGAAACGGTGGGTTTTCCTGGAGGTTTCGGAGGCAGCTTATCTCCTTCAGCCGAGCCCAATGGTCCCCATGCACATTTTTTAATACCCAACAGATCACTACTTCCCAAGCCTTGCAATTTTGGGAAATCTGAGAGGGTAATTTCAAATGCAGGTTCCGGAAGACACTCAGCAGCTGGAATTTGCTTGAATTTCCCATTTGCTGCTTTAATGGGCCTGTCTAATTAAAATAGAAAAAGAGTTTATATGCAAAGTAGCGTATTTCTCCACGATATGTAAATAGTTTATTGCTTTTAGTAATCATTACACATCATACAATGCTTTTTAGCAAAAATAAAAAATTACTCTCTTACTCATACTTGGATCCAGCTTCACATCCCAATGAGAGTGCAAAACAGCTAACAATATTGCACAAGTATAAAATAATGAAGTTAACAATATCTTAACCACATATAAAGATGAAGTGCTGATCAATAAAAACAAACTGGGTAAAAATGATACACCCGGGGGGGGGGGAGGGATAGCTAGCAAAAGTGTTGCACTTCAAGTTTCAGAAATACGTCCCTTTCCGTCTGAATTTGGCCTCCTGTGAGAGTTTTCTCTTGCCCACTCTCCTACGATGACCTTTCTTTTACATAAGACCTTTGCCTTAAACCATTCAACAAATATTTAAATGAACTTTTTTCCTGTTGCATAGTTCAAGGACCTTCCCAACTCTCTCCTCTTCCTGCACGGCCCCTAAACCTGTTCTGAGTCCCCCCCCCAAAAAAAAACAACCATTCTTGAGCAGATGGGGGGGGGTGTCTGAGCAGCGAGAGAATAGCAGGGAGAACGCAAATGGAAATAATTGCGCTAAGGGAACGAGTGTACTGGGTGCCAATGAAAATTACTCCCAGTCTTATCCACACCGTATGTACCGTATATACTCAAGTATAAGTCGACCCAAATATAAGCCGAGGCACCTAATTTCCCTACAAAAATGTGGGAAAGCTTATTGGCTCAAGTATAAGCCGGTTCACCTTTGCCACTGTGGTAGAGGAGGAACGAGCAGCCCAAAGCAGCCCTTTGGGCTGCTCCTTCCTCTTCCTCCTTTGCTGCTGTGGAGCTCACCCTGTCGCAGGGTTTCGAACTGCCATTCTTCTGATCAGCAAGCCCTAGGGCTCTGTGGTTTAACCCACAGCGCAATGTTCCCTTGTGTTATACAGAGAAGGCTGGGATCCTGTCCTGTTTAAGCAGGAGCCAGGGAAAGTGAGCACCTGTGGGGTTTTAATACTTCCTTAACTGATAGGCTTTCTGTCTTCTGGGGTCTAAAGTTTGCATTTATGTGAGCAGTTCAGGAATGGAACAAGCTGCCTGGGGAGAGTAAAGAACCACCGTTCTTGTACACTTCTTAAGGAATGGTTGACTTGAGTATAAGCCGAGGGCAGCTTTTAAAGCACAAAAAGTGTGCTGAAAAACTAGGCTTATACTCAAGTATATAGGTAATTGAGTACTGTATCATTGCTTGTATTATTGAGGTTGTTAGCTACCTTCAAGAAAGGTGGAGGACAGCTTTAAAAAAAAATGTTTTGAGACACAAAGCAAATCCTTTTAATTGCTAAAGGGCATGCAATATTTTATTCATAAAGCAGAAATCACCAGAATTAATTGAGCTCTTTAGATAAAGAAGAAGAAGAAGAAGAGTTTGGATTTGATATCCTGCTTTTCACTACCCGAAGGAGTTTCAAAGCGGCTAACATTCTCCTTTCCCTTCCTCCCCCACAACAAACACTCTGTGAGGTGAGTGGGGCTGAGAGACTTCAGAGAAGTGTGACTAGCCCAAGGTCACCCAGCAGCTGCATGTGGAGGAGCGGAGACGCGAACCCGGTTCCCCAGATTACGAGTCTACTGCTCTTAACCACTACACCACACTGGCTGCTATGTCAACTTATCAACTGCAAGGAAACTAGAAATTACCTTAAATCAGTGGTGGCGAACCTATAGCAGGGGTGCCAGAGGGGGCACTCGGAGCCCTCTCTGAGGGCACACGCACCGTCGCCCCAGCAGGGCTGTAGCTAGGGGGTAAAAGTGACGCTCCAGTGCTGCACGAGGCTCCTGGCCGCTTCTAGCATGGTCCCAGCGCTGCTAGGGCACCATTTTCACCCTTGGGGCCGCGCTGGGGTGGGGTGGGGTGGGGAGAAGGATTCGTGCCAGGAAACTGCTGCTCCACCCGAAGCCTGCAGCACCGCTACTCAAGTCACCAACCAAGCCCATCTGCCACTGCAACCAAACCTAACGGCTGCCTCTGGGCTGGCTCCGCCTCCCTGCCATTAAACTCGGTTGTGCCCGACCCGCCTTCCTGCTCTGCTCTCAGGTGCATTTAGAGCCTTGGTAACCCTGGTGAGCGGGCGAGCGAGGTTCTGAGCAGGTGTCTACTTGATGCGCTAGGGCCTCCCACCAGTCTGTTGTTCCTGAGTAAGCTGCCTTGAGTTCAGCAAGGTTAGACAAATTATCAGCATGCGTACAACAGCAAACATCACAATAATTGTTCAAAAGCATGCCAAATGCAAACTTTTGCCTTTCAATAATAAAATTGTTTTTATCCTTGAAAGCTCTGTTATTGTGTTTTTCTTTTAAGACAAAATACGCTAATGAGTTGTTGTTTTTCTAAACTAAAACTTCATGATTCAGGCTCTAAAAGGTTCGCCATCACTGCCTTAAATCATACACGGGCTTTTTCTGCAATTGCAGAACTTCTATTCACACCGATGTGCAAAATACTGCAATTGTTATTGTAGTACCTGATTTAATAGGATTTCTTCCATGCAGAGCTGTGTAAGATGAACTCTCTGTGGATCCATCAGGTCTCTTACTCTCCCATTTGGATGCATGGTCTTTTGATCGCCTCTGTACAAAATAACAACATCTTTCAATCTTTTTTTAAAAGGGCTTAATTTTTCATCTCCATATCTATGTTCCAAATTATATCAGAGCAGAATTTCAGTACACAAACACTAAAAAGTAGTACATAATGTTATCTGTTGCTCAAGAGCCAATGCAAAAGGAGTATTTTTTTATCTGTACAATTTGTTTTTTGCACTTTTCAAAGTCCAGATACAAATAACGTTAAAGTTGTCTCTGGAGATGTGTTAAACATCCATGGAAGCATTGCTGGAGCTTCTCTTAGCTATTATCCAATATTGAATTTCCTGATAAATTCAGGGTTTCAGCTTTGTCGAGTTCGTCTAGGCATGTGGTCCTAGCTTACGTATATCTTTCAGAAACCCCCTAAAAAACCCACTCCCAATCCATCTGTTGCGCCATGGAGAAGCGCAGATCATTCAAAGCAGGAAGGGCGTCCTCACAAATTGCTGGTCCACTTTTCATTTCCAGTGCAGTTTTCTCCAAAACACACACTAGGAATGTTGGCTGATTATGACAGCCAAATCTTGCTTCAGCTGCTGAGCATTTTATAAAGCTCATGTTTCTCACGAACTGTTGAGTAACAGAGGGAAAACTCAGGCCTGCTACTTCAACAGGGCTATGTTTCTGCGGCAGGGTATTTGCTAGACTAATGCAAGGTGGCCAGGCTGCTCCCTGCCTTGGATATGGTTTCATTTGTGCCCGAGCAGACTGTTCCACTAGAATCTTCCACTAGAATCTGCTCATGCTGCACACAAACCTGGGCTATGAATATTTCACTGAATTTTAATAACTAACAATTTGTTTCAGCTTTATAATACTATCCCGTAGAGACTGCGGCCGCTGTTTGGTTGAGTCAACCCATACAAAGAGAATCAGAAGCTAGCTATGATCAGTGCACAATCACTGAAGGTCCCGCACAGATCCCTAGTAACCATAGGTGCTGGCAGGGACCAATGAAAGCTGAAAGACCCACTAGAATGTGTGGGGGTGGGGAAATGCTGGGGGGGGGGAGTACTACTCCAACTCTTTGAAAATGGAGCGCTAAACAAGCCTGCTATTACTGCAATCCAGTTACTGATGCAAGCTGCAGCAAGACAGAAATGCGTTATCTACTAGGCTGTCTTCACTTACCTGGCAAAAAGCTGCAGCCTCTTTTCGGATAAGAGGAGTCTGTTTGGCAGAGTCTCTGTCCGGTTTCGAGGCGCTGTAAAGCTTGGGGCTGTTGTTCGGACACTGAAAGTTGGTAACTGCATATACATTTGGTGCAGCATTAATTGAATAAGGACTGGTATACTCCCCAAGCGAACTACATCCCATAAGGCTCTGAGATCGATATTGAGAATGAGAGGTGGCATTATCCCAGGGCGCATCTTGAGTATGTATCTGTTGTCTAAATTAAATAAACATATTATTATATTTTTAGTTGGACACATGACAAGGTTTACAAGGGAAAATATAATGAAAACAAATGCTTGGGCTATAACAGAATTTATCATATAATTACAAAACAAATTCTATTTAAGCCATAAGCATACAACCACTAATAAAATAACCAATTAATTTTACTAACACAGGAACCCCAAATCTTCCTTGGAGGGGGTGAAAATCTTCCTCTGCTCAGTTCTGACAGCTTCCCCACCACCCCTGGAGGTGGGGAAGGAAGTCCTGCCATCAAGGAACTTCATGCAGTCACCTGAAAGCTGGGTAGAAGCTGGCGGCGATCAGCAGAAACCCACAAAATTGGGATGGGGAGGATGAAGGTGAGGAGAGTGGTGCCGGGGGCCAGCCCTGCTGTCCATCACATGATGGCAATAGGTGTGCTCCAGGTTTCTTCACTGTGCCAGCCTGGGAGCTGGCACAGGGAAGGGGCAATCTTTCCTTTCCCACTTTCTGGTGCTACTCCAGTCACAGCCAAGCAGGCGTTTGGACTGCAGCCCAAGCATCCTTTGAGAAACAGTAAGCATAAAATGGTAGTGTTCAAAATATGTGGTGTAAGGCTGATCTGTTAAAATCAGAGAGGCATGCATCAGATTTGGGGTATGAAACTTCTTCCCTAAGCTGCAAGCAATAATACAATGAAAAGGGGGAAGAGATGCAATTCAAATAGGTGTACATTATATTCAAAAGGTGGTGTCATATTGCTGATCTTAGTGATGTTAGAGGCAACTAATTACAGAAGAGGAGGAAAGATTTTTTTTTTTTTGCAGATTCTCCTTCTCCCAAGAAGTCTCCAGTTCCCTTCAAAATAAGTCTTGGGGGTGGGTCGGGGAACTGTTCCCCTTTCACAATAATTAACTTTTAAAAGAGCATGATTTTGCTTATGGTGATTAGTAGACTATATTTTTTTTATGGAAAAAGATTTAGAAATCCCCAAGAAGCTCCACTGCGTCTAATGAAAGTCAGTTAGCTCCCCACCATCCCAGCTATCTTAATCACACACAATTTAGAGCATTGCAAAAGAGCACACTGCATTCGGAGCCTTTAGAGCTTTAGGCAAATGTCATAGAAAAGAATGGTAGCCATTTGATACCCTACTAGGTATGAAAGCCTTAGGGGCTGTAGTGGGCTGGGACTTCTATCACACAGACAAATAATCCCATTTATAAGGGAACATGATTCTACACCCCACCAAAGAGCATTGTATTATTACTACCCAATACACTGTGTTTTGGGGTCTGTTCTTGGGGGAAAGTACTGCAATTGATTTAATTTGTTCAAAAAAGTCAACCCCCTACTCATCCTTAGTAGCCATTAGTCCAGGCTTCCTCAACCTCGGCCCTCCAGATATTTTTGGCCTGCAACTCCCATGATCCCCAGCTAGCAGGACCAGTGGTCAGGGATGATGGGAATTGTAGTCTCAAAACATCTGAGAGCAAAATACCAGTTACAGTAATTCCACATGTGATAAAGCAAATGTTTAGGGATCAAAAGCCCAAAGTCACCATCGTCTTTGAAATGTGTCCCGTGAGAGGTGGGTTCAATGTTGTGGCCTAAAACATTGAATGAGCTTACCCAATTAATTACCAAAATGCACTTAACTTGCCAAACAGCTATGGCATCTAAATTAAAGGTACGTTAACAGTCCCCCAAGAAATGAGATGTAGAAGGGTACATACTTATCCACTGGTGGCTCTTGAACATATGGGTAGCATGTACCATAGTATCTAGGAAAGACACATGCTTCTGAGGGTTCTGACCATGCCACTGTTACTGCCGCATATTTGGGGACAAACGGTTTGACCTCTGCTGATAACTTGATGCCCTGAGAAACAAAATTGGTTTTGGCTACATGCACTTGGAGATTAACCAAAGTAAGTGAAAAGCCCCATCTATGTGAACCAAACAGTCACACAAGAAGGAGAAGCTGGTGCCTTGTTCTTCTGCTCAACCAAAACGAGTAGGGGAAAAAATTAAATCTGTAACAGAACACTGAAAAATGCACCAAGAATTTTAGTGCTTAAGCAAATTGTTGCACATGCAACATCTCAACTTTGCATTTATAAGGGGGAAGACTAATCTCCATTGATGACAGCTGCAGAAAATACACTATAGGCAGGCAAATACACTATAGACAGGCGCAATGCTGGTTTAGCTATTAAGAATGATTAGGAGACTAGAAGCAGGCTTCAGGCTCATATGCACCTTCCTGGCCCCAACTTCTCCCCTCTCATGCAAGAATTTCTCTTAGACACACACATGCCTTTACCCAGGTTCAGCTCCTTGGTTCTAAAGGCTAGAGTTCACTCAGTGTGACATAATGCTAAAGTTGGGAAAAGGGAAGTAGAGAGAAGTATGAAAAAGAAGAAGAGCCTGCTCCCCACTCCCAAAACCATAACCCTAATTAATGACCAACTAGCATTACATCTGCACTTGCCCTACAAGAATCTAAGAGAAAGCAAAGCATTCAGCTGACAGTCAAAAGTCTGTTCACTGAACACCCTCTGGTGGCTGTACTTGCACTTGAAACGGAGGGACAACTGGACACTAAGGGTAGTATTAAATGCTGGACCTACTCAAGAGTGGGCCGTTGAAGCCAATGACCATTACTAACTTGGGCTCTTGAGTTTCAATGGGTCTACTTTGAGTAGGACTTAGTTGAAAACAAGCCTAAAGGTTTAGTCCATAATATGAACAGTTGTGTTCTGCAGCTCATTAAAAAGATGGTTGACCAGAATTTTGGCAAACGTACCCAAATATAATAAAAGAGAAATAGAAACCAAGTACAAATTGTTGCACAAATGCCGAGTTTACTGGACACCTTATTATATTTGCCTGACCTATTTACATCAGGAACGAGTGTTCAGATTCTACAGCCAAAAAATATGTTAGAATCACAGATTTTAAAAACTTTAAGGTTTAACTATGGTAAAGCCACCCACATATAGGGCGAACTTGTGGCTTCCCAACATTGCTAGATTCCAACTGCCATCATCCCCAAACACTGGGTATGGTGGTTGAGGCTGCTGGAGCCTAAAGTCCAACAACCTCTGGTAGCCACAGGTTTCCCACTACCACCATTAGGGTAATGCTATGGTTTTAATTATACAGAATTTAGGTTTATATAATGGCTAAAATATGGAAAGCTACTTCATACCGAGTCAGGATTATTGGTCCATCCAGCTCAATATTGTCTGCACGCTGCCAGGAGGCAGCTGTTTCAGGCAGAAATAGTTCTGAGCCTTACCTGGAGATAACAGCTATTGAATCAGGGATTTTCTCCATGCAATACAAGTGCTACTACTCGCCTTCCTTATTACAATCAGAGGTATGGAATGGCCCCAATCCAGCAGTTACTCAGCAAAGTGAAACTAAATTAGTCAAGATTAAGCTTTCACGCTTCATTTCAAAGCAAAACTGCAAATTGTTCATTTTTTTTTGTTTCTATCATATCATTTAAATACATAGGTAAAAACAGGACACTTCTACTCCAGCCTGAGTGAAAAACTTTGATTAACTGAATTCAGAAAAGGAAAATATTTGAAGCTATTCTGCAAAGCACACATAGTCAAAAGTTATTCTGGAGTGTATGCACAACCTATCAAATTCCATGTGAAAAACAAGATTTTACTACTTCTCCCCATGGGAACATTCATCTCCAGCAAAGCAAAAATAATGTGTAATCCTTGAAGCTACTAGACGTAATTTGGCATAGAATTCATAACAAAATCCTAGTTATCAAAATGGGTAATTGCTTCTAAAAACTTAGGCCATGCTACAATAAAGCAGCAAGCATGTTGGCAAAATTACACATTACATGCAAACAAATAACTGTCATACTTCTGGAATTTTATTCCTGGGAAAGAGGCAATTTCTGAAGGAAGCAAAAGCTGCTTCCCAAACCAGAGCCTTATGACTGACAAAGTCCTGACCAGGTTGGTTTAGTTCAAATCTATTTGGCCAAACAGTAATGTTGGGTTTCTGCTATCATATCAAGAAAGGTGATCTGTTTTTATTTACGTATTTTATGTGCACAAAGTGCTACAATATTTTATACTGTATATTGTGTTCCTCAGAAGAAGGGTGGTATACTAATTAAATAAGCAAACAAATAAAATAAAATAAAAGTAAGTTGATGACCAGGACACACAACGCAGCCAGTATTCTTAAAACAAGCTGCTGCCATTCCCCTCCCCTGTCAGAGGTCTTGCCTGCGAAGACGACAACAGTTCAGGTGGTGAAACTTGCATTTTGCGCAAAAATAATTCAACAGGTGCTCCTTTCCCTATTGCACAACCACTAAAACCAAAGCAGTGGTGTCCTGAAAAGAGAATGGTGCTGGCAAGCAGAAGAGAAGGGGGGGGGGCGAGAGACAAGGCTTAAACCCCCAGGGAGGGGGAGGAGACCTTTAAAAAAAATTCTGCCTAATATACTCAACACTGCACTTCCTCCACGGCAAGAGGGAAAAGTTTGCAGTGCCTTGTCCCGATGATAACAGTAGACATGCTATATCAAAATTATTATTATTATTATTTTTCCTGAGCACCACTTGGGAGGGGAGGCTTGTTTGTGACTCTCTGGTGTTGCTGTGCCTCATTTTTCTTTCTGCAGAGAGAAACAGACTTCTTTCGGGGAGGTTGGGAAATTTAATAATAATAATAAAAAGCTCATCTCCCCCCCCTTTTTTTGTTGTTCAGGTCTCCTGCCAGGACCTGAGCCATAGACACACACGTTAAGCAAGAGCAGGTTTCAGCGGAGCCATCAGAATGGAGAGCGGCTTTGCCTTTCCCCTTCCAGGACCTCTCCGGCCGCCGTTTACATAACAACCAGCAGCAGCGCGCTGGGAGGGAGGCTGGAGGGAGCTGCTCTTTCGCCTTCTCCACAGACCCGGCCTCTCCGCCGCCGCTTCCCCGCCTTACCTCGCTGCCCGCTTCCCTTTCTGAAGACATGGCGCGGCGAGGGGGGGGGGCGACAAAAGGTCAACGCCCCACCAACGGCGGCTTCCACCCTGCCCTTCTACCACCGGCCCGGCGGCGCGCACAAAAAGACGCGGCGGGCGCGCGACTCGGAGGTTTTAACCCGAGAGGCCTCGGCCAATCAGCAGCCGCGCCCCGGCTCGCGTGACCGTCGCCATGACACCAGGGGCAAAAGTGAAAGGCCGGCGTAGCTCTACCGAAACCGTCGTGCCTGTTCAGCGTCTCCTAACGCGGATGATGGGCTGTGTTCATAATAATGCAGTTTTTCACGCAGCTTGGCATGGTTTGACAGTTTATATACGCATAACGGAGCGCACGGAAGGGAAGTGATTTCGGCACATGGTATGAACTGGGTTGTATCAATACATCTTATCAATATTGCTGACCCATCTGATTCCTCAAATGAAGAAAATAGTTGGAACAATAACAAAACAGCTGCAAAAGGAAACCCATGCATTATAATTTACCTGATTCAAATAGGAAGTGGGTTTTATTTATATGCAGAACTTTATGTCTCGTCCAGTATTTTGAATGTTTTTAGTCATACTTTGTGCATTTGAGGTTGTCTGTGTTTACAACTGCACCCAAAAAAAATCAATAAAAAGCAATGCAACTAGACTTCCAAACTGTCTGTGTGTCAAATATTTTCTCATATATTTGTCTCATAATTTAATCATTTGTCTAAAGGAGTCATGACGTCTCTCCGCATGTAACAACTACTATGAATACACAGACACCACTTTGCTGTTTCTTATCCAACATTATATATACTATAAAAATGTGTTAAATCAATTTTAGCTTCGCCACATAGGCAGTGTGTACAACAGAAATTTTGCAGCTTCAATCTCTTGCTAGCTACAAAAATGAGCAATCTTTATAGATGCATTACTAATGGTAAACATTTTTGTAACTTTTAATAGAAATTGTTTTTCTTAAGAATTGTTTTTACCCATAGAAATTATATATAAATAATTTTTATGGGTAAAAACATACATCCCTATTTTTTATAAAATCATTTATAGTCTGCATTTTTGGATGTAGCCCACCCAAAATGTCTTATAACAAAATACATTGAATGATTTTGTTGGTTAGTCGTGCCCGACTCTTCGTGACCCCATGGACTCTTCGTGATCTCCTGCAGTTTGGTCACTCATGTTTGGTAGCTTCGAGAACACTGTCCAACCATCTCATCCTTTGTCGCCCCCTTTTCCTTGTGCCTCCAATCTTTCCCAACATCAGGGTCTTTTCCAGGGAGTTTTCTCTTCTCATGTGGTGGTCAAAGTATTGGAGCCTTAGCTTCAGGATCTGTCCTTCCAGTGAGCACTCAGGGCTGATTTTCAAGTCTCCTCCAACACCATAATTCAAAAGCATCAATTCTTCGGCGATCAGCCTTCTTTATGGTCCAGCTCTCTTCCATAAATCACTACTGGGAAAACCATAGTTTTAACTACACAGACCTTTGTCAGCAAGGTGGTCTACGTTTGTCTTTGCTTTTCTACCAAGAAGCAGGCGTCTTTTAATTTCCTGTTGTCACCATCTGCAGTGATCATGGAAGGGGCATTGAATGATAGCAGCTGTATTAATACTCTTATTAGGGTAGTTTTAAACAAAACACACAGCTATCCTTTCAAAATTGCACAAAGATAAAAGTATGAAACAGCCTAAAATAATTTATAAAAGCCTCTCAAGACTGCAGAAGTACATAGCCAAACAAGTTTGTGTACTTTGCAGTACAGCCTTTTATTGCTCAGGGCATTGATTTCCATTTGTGCCAGTATCTGGCGAAGTGAGCTACCAAGCTCAATTAAAGGTCTTAATACTGGCATATAAAGCTCAAAATGACTTTGGACTTCCTAACTAGAGCACCTACCCCAATGTCAGCTACCTTGGACCTTACATTCAGTAGGTGAGGGTTTGGTGGTGTCGCCAGTAGGGGCTGGAATTGACCCATGACTGCCTTTTCAGTGGTAGCTTCTCATCTGTGGCAAGGCATGCCTCCCTCATTATTTGGCTTTCAGTAGGAATTTAAAAACATTCGTTTACCCAGGCATTTGATGGCTGTTCCTGGCACCCCTGAAATCACTGGCTGGATGTCTATTTTTATAATGCTTTTTTTTAAAATTGATTTGTTCACTGCCCTGGGCTCATTTGGAAGGGTGAAATATAAATAAAATAAATAGTAAATTGTACAGCTGCCTGCTTTATTCCTGTCATGCCACACCAGAGGTCTAAGGCTGCAATACCTAGGAGTAAGTCCTCTTAAACTGAGTTACAGGTAGGTAGCCGTGTTGGTCTCCCATAGTCAAAACAAGAAATTAAAAAAAAAAAATTCCTTCCAGTAGCACCTTGGAGACCAACCAAGAGATATCTGAAGTGTGCATGCACACGAAAGCTCATACAAAGAACTTAATTGGTCTCTAAGGTGCTACTGGAAGGAATTTTTTTATTTCTTATTTTGTTTTGAGCATTAAATTGAACAAGGCTTGCTTCTGAATAGACCTGATGACAACTGTGGTGTAAATCAGTTGAATTCTCACTGCATCAGTATGGGGCAGGGCATGAAGATTGCAACACAAGTGACATAGGCAACAATGAAGTTGGATTTTATAGCACTGCCATTTTGAAAATTACATTAGGAAAGGTATGTGATCTAGCATTTAATTAAAAATATATGCTTGTATAACTGAAAATACAATTCAATTGTCTTCAAAATATCTTATTATATTAATTTTGGTGATTACAGAATGCTTTGAGAAGTAATCTGGATATGGTCATTCTGAGAACAAGCAAGGTACCTTGCAGAGTGTGGCATTGGTGCAGAATTAAGCTTTCTAAGAATCTCTTGCTTTAGTTTGTTGTAGCTCCTGTGGTTGAAGATACACATTTGTGTCTGTGCAAAATACACTCAACTCGTTGAAGTCAAAGTGATTCAACAAGATTTCAGACCTGTACAAAGCTTGATTAGGGCCGTAGATCATTCTTATTAATGCTCACCTGAGCCATTAAGCCTGTTTCTTCCTTCTCTTGTAAAAACGATTCTAGCAAACAAACTCTAGTTAAGTGATATAAATACTACAAAAACCCTCTATTATTGCCATCAATTGTATTGCATTTTATACCGAGAGTAACAATAGATGGCTTTTATAATGTGGACAGTAAACTAAAATCATGAAATGCATATATTTAGCATTAAAAATATGTTTATTTCAGCAGCTGAAAAGCCACAGGATGAATTGCTTCGACAGTTGGAAGAAGCTTCATTACTAAGAATAAAAAGGCACAGATCTTTGAAGATTTTTATAATCAACACATTACATGAAAGTTGTGAACTTTATTGAACAAAACTGAAAAAATCAAATAGGCACTTGTTAACTTGTTATGTGAGAATTCAAGACCATAGCAGCCTACTTTGCATTTTACTGAGCTCTGTTGCTGTGAATAATACAGCTCATGCACAGGTAATGACTTGTTTGTATATTTTTCTTAAGTATTCACTGAATACTACCAACATATATACATTTATACATAAAGTTCCAGAAGTTTAGAGAGGCTGTTCATTTCTGCTGGCCTTTTGGAAGTGGTCTTCTAAATAGAAGGATGTGTGGTTCTGCAAAGAGAAAAAATGGAGGTTTGTTTATAAGTCTGTGGCCAGACATCCCACTTAATGGCTGATAATATAGGGTTTTCAGTAAACACTTTCTGTCTAGCCCTTGCTACTAAATGTATGAAGTGACTTTGTCCCTCTCCCTCGTCAAGACATCCTAAAAGCTTTACAGAAAATATTTCTGGAATAGCTTGTTAGGTAGAGATGTCCCTTTTTACCTGGTTCATGAATCATGTAGTGGACCCAGCCAAGGCTTTGCTGAACACCAAGTCTTCTCCATTCTTCTTCAGTCATTAGATGAGTTTTTGGTACTTGCTTCGACAGCTCTCTTGGCAACATCACATGCCTGCCAGGAACAAAAACCACACCAAGTCACATTTATACAGCCCCAATAAACTTGTAATGAAGCTTTATGTCAGACTCCATAGCATTTGTGAACTGCTTGAACATTTAAGTTTCAGGCTGGACCTCTGCATGTGATTTTTGATTATTTGTACACAATAGCCTAAGTTGAAGGAACAGCACTGTACATGTTATTTCATATCTACTTTAGATTTTTAACTTTTTTAGACAACCCGGCAGCTTGCTATGCAACATGAAAACTCAGGATCATCAGGCTTGCTAACTGCCATTTGCTTCTTGCAAGTTGCATCCATGTAGGAAACCCAAAACAAAAGCCAGCTCTCCTACTACTGGGCAATAAATAAACTGTGACTTTTATGGTGTTATCTGCAGCCACTTGCAAGTGTCCCTATTTTCCAGGGACATTCCCAGATTTTCAGAAGCTGTCCCAGTTTCCGATTTGATCCTGAAATGCCCTGCGTTTCCTTAGGATGTCCCTATTTTCATCGCAGAAATGTTGGCGGGTATGGAGTGAAGCAACCCCGGAGCCAAGGAGATAAGGAATTATTATTATTATTATGGAATGGGACGTCTCTATTTTCGTCGGGAGAAATGCTGGGAGGCTAACGTTAGCGAAACGCAAATTCAAAGTTGGAAAGGCCCAAAGTTAACACACGGAAACCGAGTATTGAAATGGCCATGGCGGCCGACCGGAGAAACCCTGACCCAAACCCCCTCCTAAGCTCATCGGCGGCAGATTTTGGCCCACCAAGTTACCACGGGGCTAAAGGGTGGGAAACGGGATAGGGAGCCGGGTTCGAAACACGCGCACGCCGCCGCCGCGCCGCCAGCCCTTCCCCAAAGTGCCTGTGAAGCGGGCAGGCGCAACGGCCTCCTCCGGCCTCGCCCCGCGCCGTCCTTTGTCCCAAGGCCGTTCCCCCCCCCCAACCCCAACCCCACAGCCGGCGTGAAATGAGGGAGAAAAATAGGCCCGCCGTTTTTTTGTTTTCTCCCCCCTCTGCTGAGGTACCGGGAAGGAAGTCTGGGCGGGAAGAAAGGAGGGAAAGGGAAAGCGGAGGGCGGCGAGGGACGCCATGGAAGAGCGGCGGGCCCAGCTGCAGCCTCGCAGGGGCAGGAAGAGGCCCACCGGCCCCGGGACCCCCCCCCGGCCTTTCTCACCGGTACTCGTAGTTCTCGTCGAAGTACTTGTCCGAGTAGTAGATCTGCTTGTGGGCCATGACGAAGACGATGATGGCGGCGACCACGGGCGCCTCACGGAAACCGCCCCCTTCCCCTTCCTCTCTCTCTCTCTCTCTCTTACTCTCTCTCTCTCCTCCTCCTCCTTCTCCCACCTCCAGCAGCGGCAGCGGCGGCGCTAAACTAACTCGCCCTTAAAGCCAGCCCACCCGCCCGGACTCGATTTGAATCCGCCAGCTCGACGCTGATTGGACGGGCGGCGGAGGGCTAATCGGGGCGCGCGCTGCCCGCGTGACTGCCGCGGGCCTGTTGGGAGTCGGTTCCACGCCCCGCCCCGCCCCCCTCTCCCCTCCCCTCCCCTCCCTGGAAGGCCGCCGCGAACTGCGCGTGCGCGCCCACACTCTCCTCGCGTGTTCGAGTTCCGTTTGACTTGGGTGCGAGTTTTGAGTTTCTTCCCCCCGCCCCTCCCAATTGCGCGCCGCCGCGGGAGCGCGCTTGGGTTGTTTCCGCTGCCTGTCCCTCCCCGCCTGGAAGGGGTTGTATTCCTGGCTACCTTTTCTGTAGAGCGAGCGATATTACAGTAATGCGTTCGTGATATTTGGGTGGCTTCTTCGGCATCCTTTCCCATTGGAATTGCAAACAGCGCAGAGCTCTCTGCTTACTCTGGAGTGAGCCCCATAGCTGTCAAGTTTCGGATTTGAAAATAAGGGATCACATGGAGTAACACACGACACGACTCGAAAGGTTTGCAATTCCACAAACATAGGTGTGCACTGCCTCAAAATAAAAAGGAGTGAACAAAAGAAGGCTCACAACAGCTCGGCAGCACAAATCCCTTGTGGAGGCAGGCACCCATGCGCAAGAAATGCAGTTAGCTCCCCACAGTGGACCCATGCTCCCTCGCCCTCTCAAATTTCCCCTCTGCAAGCTGCATCTATGGATAGAACATCGCACCTAAATATTTCCATTCTGCACAACGCGCAGCATTTGCACCACACACAGAGGGATAGTTCCCACACACAGCTTGATGGGCACATGTGCAAACCCCCCATCCCCACCCCCAATATATATAGGGTGAGGGTCAGATGACTTGTCAATCCCAGCAGGTATATAAGAGGACCCAGCCTGCGGCCTGCCCAGGCCATCTCTTTCTATTCCCGTACGTTGTTGCCCACGGAGCACAACTATGCTGAAATTGACAAAGAGGCATGTGCCATTCCCTCTGTTGCAGATCTGATATACCCGGTATATAGAGGCAATGGCACATGCCTCTTTGTCAATTTCAGCATAGTTGTGCTCCGTGGGCAACAACGTACGGGAATAGAAAGAGATGGCCTGGGCAGGCCGCAGGCCGGGTCCTCTTATATACCTGCTGGGATTGACAAGTCATCTGACCCTCACCCTCTCTCCCCACCCCAAACTTTCTAAACTGGAGACAGCAGCTCTTGCACAACTAGGACGGAAGTAATCTGCATTTGGTGTGTCATTGATTTAAAGCACCCCACCCCCCCCCCCGCTGTAAACATTCCCATATAGAGACAGTCCCTCCTTCTGGTATGCAATCTGAAATATATGGCACAAAGGGGAAAGGGAGGGAGAAAGAAAGGGGAAATTGGTCCCTTGCTGCCTTGCTGAGGATGTTTGCCCTGAAGAGACAAGGAGAGCAGACAGCAATTGCACACAAATCACTGGGAGTTGCTTTATGTATAGACTGAAGTTTGTTCCCAAATCCCACTTTCTTATTTGCAGTTTCTAGTTCTCAGTAAAATACTTTTTAAAATTCTTCCGGGCCTTTGAATTTCTGAGCTTCAATGTATTATTGTTATTTTTTAACAGACTTCTGGATCTTATGCTTGTTTTGTTTTTTAAAGGGTGCTTGATTGCTCTTGAATTACTCTACAAGCCCCCAGTGTGTTCAAGGCTGGTCCACGGCCCCCATTTGTCTGTGGCATGACCTCAAGCAAAATGCCTCCTTCACTCACACTGAAAACAATAGAAATGGGGCTTTAAATTGTCCATAAAAGCCTTTGAAGCATCCTAAATACTATATCTACCTGACCACCTGATAGTCGCTTATGGATGCTGATGTCTCATTCAAAGGTTCACCTGTGTGCAGAAATGCATTTACCTCATTATGCACACTGGAGAAACAAATATAAAGAAACAAGGTCAGTTAGACATACTCCAAACTAAGGGAGCAGCAAGAAAAACTTGTCAAAGTAAGTGTAAAGTAATTCCCTCCCCACACAATGTTGGGAAATAACCGGAGAATACCAGTTAATCCTGAAGTACCACATGTATGTGGAGAGTGCAAAAGAAAAACGGTTGACTGCCTGAATTCAAAAAGTCTGCAGGGCTTGACTCACTCTCTAGCCAAAAAAGAAATAGGCACAATATTTGCAAAGTGTGGCAAATATAGGCTGTTAGATCTAATCTCAGTATTAAGGGCTGTCAATGTGCTCCCCTTGCCTCTAGCCATTTCAGAGTGAATGGACTATAATGTCAAGTAATTTTAAAAGTTGTACTTACAGTAATCGGAGGTCTCATTCACGCATCGTTCAATGCCAGATCAGAAATGAACACAGCTTAGGTTCTCTTGGTTACAAAATACAGAAGTTGGAATCAAAGACATGATCTAAGTCTGGAGCCCCAGCCTCAGATATCTTCAGTTACGGTTCAAGAGAAAGCGGGGTGGGTGAGGAGGAAGCAAACCTTACTTCCTCTCTCCTTGGAGAAGAGGGGTTGTGACATCACAGAGTCTACTCTAGAAATTTAGAACTCTGTGGTCCTTAACCTCTTCACATACTAACTAGCACTGTTTGACTGCAAATCCCCCCCATCTCCTATAACGTCTTAAATGTGCCCCTGCCTGGATTTCTGTAATTCACCTCTCCCCTCTCAGCTCATGCACCTAGGCCATTTTATTCTGGAGTCTTTTGATCCGAAGGATATATTTTTAGGAGGGAGAGCTGCCAGGGATTAGAGGGATCAGGAATGTGACCTTACACCAAGGGTTGGGGAACCTCAGGCCCAGGGGCCGGATCATAGCTGTCCACGTTCCCTTTTTTTGCAGGAAATTCCCTTATTCCAGCGCCGTTTCCCACTGCAAAAAAAGGGAAGGTTGACAGCTATGGGCCGGATGCAGCCCTCAGACATCTCTAGTTGGCCCTCAGGACTCTTCCTACACCACACCATCTCTCCCTAGGCCACACACCTATGGCGCTTTTGCCTGGCTGGAGTGTGTCCTGGAACTCTGAAAATGCCTATTGCCTAGCAGGATGGAGGATAGAAAGGGATGTGCAAGGCTATGCAGCCTGCTGTGAAAAGGTAAAATCTTGCATTCATGGCTCTGCACACTTTTACTTCTGATCCTGCTCTCCCCTGGCACGTGGCCCTCAGAAGCTAGCCTAGAAGACAATGTGGCCCTTGGGCTAAAAATGGTTCCCCACCCGTGCCTTATATTCATGCCCTTTGAGCGGCACTTCTCTAGGCTTAAGCCTGTGTAGGGCAGTCCCTTGTTCAAACCTTTCTTCTGTCACAAACTCACTAGGACGCCATGTGCGCAGGAGGGGGGGTAGCCCTCTCTAGCTTTGCAAACAATGAACTTCCAGAGAGGACAATAAATACGTCTCTTAGTCTTTAAGGTGGCACAAGGCTATTTAGCCAATGGATGGGAATCTGCTTCCTGAACTAATAGCCCCTTCTCAAAAACGAAACAGGCGTGCTTATCTATTGGTCAGGGCATTGTATTTCCAGGGGTCTTCTTATCTTGTGTTAGCATTGTTTTCATCTGATTGGTGTTGTGTTTACTTCCAATGCCTTAGTGTCACTGACCTGATAATAAATGTAAAGTATCCATTTCCAGGGCAGTAACCATGTCATTCTTCTGCAAGGAAAAACAACAAAGAGTGTTGCAGCACCTTGAAGGTTAATCTGTTCTGACATAATGGCTTCCATGATCTATCACTTGTGGATTGAAACACACACACGTTATATGTGTTAATTGGCTTACCAATGCCAGGATGTCTGTGGCGTCAAAAACCGTTTTGTGAATTACCACAGCTAAGTGCATAATTGCCATTGTCTGTACTTTTCTCCGTTTTCTCTGTTTCATTTCTCTCTCCACCCAGCCATGTAGGTATAATACTTAGTGAATTTGCTGAAGTGGACTGTATTTGCTAGTTTTTAAGGTGCTACAGTGCTCTTTGTTGTTTAAGCCGGAAGGGCAACTGATTTGAATGCATATCCCGCACCTGTGCTCATCTAACCTGCCCTTCATGTTCCTTTCAGAAATTGGTTCCTGGACCAATATACATCGCCTGGGAATCTTCAGATAAAGCAAGGCCCAGAAATATTTGGAAAGCAGTCACTGTTGACCTGTTCTGTACTGGAGCTGGTAATTTAGAATTTAGAATATTTTCCCCTTAGTAACTATTTTCCTTTTATTAATGCAGAATTCGATGGCAGAATAGTGTGGTACTCCATTTTTCCTAAATCTGTTTTTTTTTTTTTTTAAATGCAGTTCCAGACTCTGTGCATTTAAAGCCTATGAGGTCCCCTAAAGAATGCTGGAAACAGTAGTTCACCCCAGCACTCTTAACAAACTACAGTTCCCGGGAATCTTTGGGGGAAGCCATGTGCTTTGAATGTATAGTGTACATGCAGTCACAGCTAAGTAATAAAACCTTCCTATGAATCTTGAAATGTTATATCCCCTGGATTAACATCAAGGGCCCAATAAGCTTTGTGAATTCATCTGAACCAGTCATTTGTATGGAAAATATTATATTCATAATTTTCTAGTTACAGTGGTGTAAATCTTCCCATAATTGTTAAATGTAGAGCATGGTGGCTGTGCAGAAAGATCACCTAAACAGAAAGAGGGAAACGAAACAAAGGTCCTAACTCAAAAGAAAAGTTCAGCACTCACTTTTGAAAGCATTATTCACTGTGCTAAAAACAAACCAACCCAAATGTTTGTCTTTTTTTCAGGTCTATGAATATTTTGGGCTCAACACCTTACATTCTGTTTAGATTTTGTAATTTATGTATTTTTCAAATGTGTAGGCAGATGAAAGGGAACAGATGGTACCAAGGTTGGCGATTATTCCAACAGTTTCAAACTGGCTTTCTATAATGATGCTGTGTGAAACTTCCAAAAGATTGAACTTGTGTAAAACTAAAATAGACTACCATACTTAGGTGCAATCCAATTCAGCTGCAGTATATGTGTTTCTCGTCGTGTAACATGGAAAAATACCACTGGAGGGCTCACTGATCCCATTTTACAACGCCTGGTGTGCAATATAGCTAACAATCTGTCCATGTGCAGCTCTGTCCTGTACGTATTTACTTAGGCTGCAGTCTTATGTCCAGTTGTATGGAAGTAAGTCTCATTGAATTCACTGGGGTTTAACTTCTGCAGGCCTGTACTGTTAGAAGTACTGCTGTTGGTTTTGTTTAGTCATTTAGTCGTGTCCGACTCTTCGTGACTCCATGGACCAGAGCACGCCAGGCACTCCTGACTTCCCCTGCCTCCCGCAGTTTGGTCAGACTCATGTTGGTAGCTTCGAGAACACTGTCCAACCATCTTGTCCTCTGTCGTCCCCTTCTCCTTGTGCCCTCCATCTTTCCCAACATCAGGGTCTTTTCCAGGGAGTCTTCTCTTCTCATGAGGTGGCCAAAGTACCGGAGCCTTAACTTCAGAATCTGTCCTTCCAGTGAGTACTCAGGCCTGATTTCCTTCAGAATGGATATAAGTACTGCTGGGTTCATAGGATTCCAGAGATCTACAGCCTTAGGGAATAATTATTGCATTTACTTGAATGTTTCTTCCCCTGCATGCAAAGACAGGCTCCGGTGGACTGAGTGGATGAGACCGATTGCGGGTCCAATGGTCAAGAACGTGTTATTCCCTGAAGGAGAACTACTTGAAAATGATTTACAGATGGTATTTAACTCCAAGTAAACTTTCTAAGATGTATAAGACCGAATCAGATAAGTGCTGGATATGCAGTGAGGTCGAGGGTACGTTCTTTCATATGTGGTGGACCTGTAAAAGGATAACAGAGTATTGGGAAATAATTTATAATGATTGGGGGGGATTAAAAGCACCTTTCCAAAAAGACCGGAGTCCTTTTTGTTGGGGATAATTCTTATGGAAATTCTCAGGTGTCTAAAAATGTTATTTATGTTTTGTTAGTCCCCAAATGGAAAACGAGTGAGGTCCCAATTAAAGAAGAATGGCAACTTAAACTGATGGGATCTGCGCAACTTGTGGTTCTAACTCATAGAATAAGAGAACAAGAAGAGCATTCATTTAATGAAGTTTGGGAAACGTTTATTGAATATATGGGGGGAAATTGTGTGCACTTGAAAACGTGGGCAGCATTAAGATAAATTTAGCAGTGTAAATAAGTTTTGATGGAAGTAATAATGGAATGCTGAATGGTTTAGTTTATATAAAATATGCTGGGATTTGTGCTATGTAAAATGAACCCTGGAAAGAGAAGAAGGGAAGTCATTGATATTTTAAGGTTGCTTAAATGAATACTCTAAATTGTAAAACAGAAAATTTAATAAAAATGAGAGAGAGAGAGAGAGAGGTTTCTGCACATGATGTAGAGGGAAGTGAGGGGCAACTTGGCAAGAGAAAGAGAACCCTGATCCTAAACACCCATTGCTCTGCGAGATATCTTCAAGAGAAGAAAAGGCTAAGGAGTTAACCCTGCACAAATCCAGAGTGGAGAGCACCTTGTCCGCCTCCTTCCAGCAGTTCCTGCAGCCAAGCTGATGCCAAACGTATTGCTCTGTTTTCCTTTGGACTATATCAGCGAGGCTGAGGGAGCGCGGCAGCGGAACCCATGGAGAAGCAGCGACGGCGGGTTCCAGGTTCTGGCGAGAGCTTATAGGGCTCCCTGAGATCTTACCGCTGCTTCTCCTGGCTTCTCTGGCGCCACCACCCCCGCTGCCAGAGAAGCGAGGATGCAGAGGTGTCTCCCAGGATCTGGCGAGATATTGCAGGGCTCCTGTGAGAACTCACCGGAAGCATTCTGTTGCTTCTCCTCACTTTTCTGGTGGCACCACCCATTGCCACCAGCTAAGCAAGGAGAAGCAAACTGCAGAGTACTGTCTTTCACCCCCCGGTTGAGTTAGGCAGTTTACAAACCGTACATTTACTTCCCTTATGGAATACTTGGAACCGTAGTTGGCTAAGCGTGCTGGGAATTGTAGCTGTCTGACGGTTAAACTACATACAGTTCCCAGAATTATTTGGGGGAAGTCAGGTGCTTTCAATGTAGGGTGTACGCAACCTTAAACAGTAGCATTTTAACTTTCAGCCTCACCTTTTTTGCTGTTACGGGTCTCCAGAGAAGGATTTGAAGAAGATTAGGATTCAAACTGATCTCCCACCCCCCCGTCCTGTTTTTGGCACCTCCACTGGTAGAGTTCCACCAACAGTGGGGATACACTGGTATACCACTGGCGTTATACCCGGCATAAGGCTCTTAGGGATAGCGTTCGTAGCTTAGATTCACCAGCCCTCAGGAATTATTTCAAATGCCAAGGTGCTACCATTAGCATAAGCTGAGCATCCTTAAACACATATAAAACAAAGTCCAACCCCTCATTTCCTTCCATCCTTCCTCTCCACACTGGCTTAATTTCGGCTTGTTCTTTTCTCAGACTCTCTAGGTGACCTGTCCTCAGGTCAGCCACCCACCTCACAAGGCAGTTGTGAGATATCCTGTGTACAGCTCCTTGGAGGAAACGTCGGGACATGAGCTCCAATATGTCGGGATATGAGCTCCAATATGTGACGTGTTTGAAAGATACACAGCTTCAGCAAACCTCTAGAGAGCCAGCATGGTGTAGTGGTTAAGAGCAGTAGACTCGTAATCTGGTGAACCGGGTTCGCGTCTCCGCTCCTCCACATGCAGCTGCTGGGTGACCTTGGGCTAGTCACACTTCTTTGAAGTCTCTCAGCCCCACTCACCTCACAGAGTGTTTGTTGTGGGGGAGGAAGGGAAAGGAGAATGTTAGCCGCTTTGAGACTCCTTCGGGTAGTGATAAAGCGGGATATCAAATCCAAACTCTTCTTCTTCTCCTCTAGGGCAGCCTTTTCCAACCTTGGGGTCCCTAGATGTATATGACTCCAACTCCCATCATCCACAGCCAGTGGTCAGGGATGATGGGAATTGTAGTCCAACAACACCTGAGGACCCAAACGTGGGAGAGCAGCTCTACAAGAAAGGGAGTCTGCCGTTCTGAGGCAGCCTCTCAGAACATCTCTCGACGTGCCTCACTGCATACAGAAGATGTTCTCAGTTAATCCTCATGTTTACGATAGGAGAGAGGACAGGACACACAGTATGTTGGGTTGAAGCTGCTAATAACCAGTGCAGAAAGTGGAGAGCTGGCGTAAATTGCTCCTGATGACTCATGCTTGTCAGGAGGTGGGCTACTGCGGGACCTTGTGGTTGCACGCACAAAACGAACATTGCTTTACTATGAAAAACACGAAGCTTTTTTGGGGGGGTGGGGCGTTGTCAGATCCAGAGGTATGCCATTTTCCTGTTTCCAGCTTTCTTTATCTCTTTGTCGTTATCCAGCGGAAGGGTGTCATTTTGGGGTGGGGGGTTGCCTTTGTTTTACTTTAGATTTGAAATATATCTAAGAACGATACAGCACTCTTTTTGGTTTCAAAATAAAATAGGTTTATAGAGCAGATTTAGAAGCCCAGAAGCTGGGGTTTCCCATTCCTACCACGCGTTCTGTCTCATTCACACATGACTAGCATTACTGAAAAAAAGAGTAGATAAATCACACAGAGGTTCCACTGGTGACAGAAAAAAAGGCTCATTTCTTCATATTTAAATTGATGGCGTTGGATTCTAAGTCTGCACGATGAGAACTTGTTTCGTGGCTGCGTCATACGGGGGGGGGGGGGAGAGAGAGAGAGAAGGTGGAACCTGGGAGTTTGGGACAGAAACCCCCCCCCCCAAGGTTCCCCTGCCTGTCTGTTAATCTCAACTTTGCCCTCTTCTGACTGGAGGCATGCAACGTTGCTTATACCCAACACACTCATCAAGGTAAAAGGTAAAGGTAAAGGGCCCCTGGACGGTTAAGTCCAGTCAAAGGTGACTATGGGGTTGCGGCGCTCATCTCGCTTTCAGGCCGAGGGAGCTGGCGTTTGTCCACAGACAGCTTTCCGGGTCATGTAGCCAGCAGGACTAAACCGCTTCTGGTGCAACGGGACACTGTGATGGAAACCAGAACGCACAGAAATGCTGTTTACCTTCCCACCGCAGTGGTACCTATTTATCTACTTTCACTGGCATGCTTTTGAAGTGCTAGGTTGGCAGGTGCTGGGACAGAGCAACGGGAGCTCACTCCGTCACGGGGATTTGAACTGCTGACCCTCCGATCAGCAAGCCCAAGAGGCTCAGTGGTTTAGATCACACTGTCACCCAGCATCAAGAGCAATATTTGAACGTTGTAACCTTACTGAGAGCTGCTAACCCATTGAAACAGAGCTTATATCCACAAATGCAGTGCGAAAGACATACAGTCACACAGACAGAAGGCAGCTGAGATCCGAGTTATCCCAACCAATACCTCTCATGATAAGCCATGCTGGAGCAACTCTCATCATCACTAACCCACGGGGAGAATGGAAGGGGAACACCTACAATGCCATCTGAAATCTCCCACCCACAGGCCCACGTTGCTATGGCGACGTTGCCAGCCCACTCACATCAAGGCAGCAGTAGCATCACCTTGGGCGAGACAGGATGTTAAAGTGGGCGGGGAGCACAATGAGCATTTATCTCCTTGTGCAGGAGAAAGAAACTCTCGGATACGTTTCTCGCCCCAAGGTTTCCATTTGCGGAGGCACCCAAAGTAAACGCACATTAAAACAACAACAGAGGAGTAGCCATATTAAGACTTTTGCAGCAAAGAATCACGTGACACTGCAAAAGATCAACACATTTATTATGGTTGAAGCTTTGGCAGGCCATAAGACTCTTGGGTGTTGTTCTTTGCACACAAAGAAGGCACACAGCGACCACGGTATAAATAGGAAGTACAAATACTAGCTGATACATCTTAATGTACAAGACAGCCCTAGATGTGAGCTCTCAGCCTCTCACCCCTGAAAATGGATCTCGTATCCTGATTGCCAGAGGGTTTTCGTTCCTTAATGAGTGCTTTGATAGATCCAGCTTGCGCTTGTCGTGTAACGGTTGTCCTGTATAAATTACCGAGCATATTTTCTCTATTGCTTCCTGCTTCACGGCTATTAAAGAGACTGGAGTTGACTTTGTGTCAGTCAGCTGTTGAATCAAAAAGTAATGCTCAAAATACTTTCACACATATTGCTATTCTTCTAGGAAAAAAGGTGCCCGAACTCACCATGAAAGCAAGGAACTTTCAAAAATGTGATTCGCCTCAGTCCATTCTACATTCTCAGAACCCTGCCATCTTAGGACCGAATTTTGTGTCATATGCACATAGAAGTAGCATGGCAGATTTCCCCTTAGTTTTTTTCCTTTTAGTTTTTTTGGGGGCCCCCTAAAGAGTAGACCCCTAAGCTATTGCTTGTTTAGCTTATACGTAAATCCAGCACTGGTTGTGCCCCCAAATTCACAGATGGTGACAACTGGGAAGGCCGTTTCACCAATACAAGAAACTGAGTTTGAGGAGGAGGAGGAGGAGGAGGAGGAGAAGAAGAAGAAGAAGAGGAGGAGGAGGAGGAGGAGGAGGAGTTTGGATTTGATATCCCGCTTTATCACTACCCGAAGGAGTCTCAAAGCGGTTAACATTCTCCTTTCCCTTCCTCCCCCACAACAAACACTCTGTGAGGTGAGTGGGGCTGAGAGACTTCAAAGAAGTGTGACTAGCCCAAGGTCACCCAGCAGCTGCATGTGGAGGAGCAGAGAAGCGAACCCGGTTCACCAGATTACAAGTCTGCCGCTCTTAACCACTACACCACACTGGCTCTCAGAGACTGAGTTGTGGCAGAGATGAAATGCCAGTAGCTTGACGGTAGTTTAAAAAACAAAAAAACAAAAAACAAAAAACTTCCAGTGTTAGAAATTAAAAGCTTAGAAGCCATTATTATACTTGAAATGACATTTAATTAGAAAGCCTGCTTTGGAGTATGCTGATCAAGGGAAAGCAGATGCAAAAGTGGCACATCTACCGGGGGAATTTGAAAAAGAAGACGGCCTATTTAACATGGGGAGTTACTTTCAGCTGCAACAAAGAGGTGACTTTGTTTGAACTGGTAAGTTACATTGCCAAAGGTTTCGTTTTTCCACAAGGAAGCCCTTTAAGACGGCTGTATCTGAATCATTGCTACAAGTAATATTATTGTTTTGGGCTTTGGTTATTCGCTGCTGATGAGCATTTGCTTATCTCTGTTTTGAATTGTTCCACCTGTCTGAACTCTTCTTTTGCTCATTTTTGAACAAATTCCGTGAATTGAACTGAAATTAGTTGAATTAATTGAATTTTTAATTTTAATTGAATTAATTCAAATGAGCATTTGTTGTGATTTAGAAAGCTCTATGACTCTCTCTTTCTGTGTGTAGATCGATAGACAGATCGATAGATAGACCAACAGATATTGGGGCAGGAAAGAGGTGAGGACCTCAACAAGTGTGAGCAAACTGTTTATTATGAAGCAATGCTGCACAACAAACTCAAGGAAGAATGCTGCATAGCTAACCTAAAGCACTTCAAGGCCTTCCGTCACAATATTTCTCCCTCCCTCTGTGTGTGTGCCCCTCTCTTCCGAACTGCCTCACGATGCATGCTACGTACTTTGAAGGCTCCTGATGGGATTATACCCAAAAGTGGGAAGCAAATTAAAAAATGTGCTAATATGAGGCACAGGAAACAGGCAGAAGAGAGAGAAAAGGAGACTTTGGTTGTTTATAGGCAGGCCTGTCATTTCAATCTCTGTATTGTATTTGAATGTAATGGATTTCAATTTATATTATTGCCAGCTGATGGAGAACTACCATTGAAACGGTTCATTATCCTGGAAGAGCTGTTCTGGCTGCTGCTGTGCTCAGAGCACCCTATTGCGACGTCCGGAGCACCCATCACCTCACATTTGTAGGATATTGACTGCGGGAAGCATTCTGCCTCCATTTCAGCGATCTTTGACAGTGACTTACCACTCCCACCATTCCTGTTCATGGAACATTTATTTGATTCTTATTAATTTTGTGGCTCCGTGCACATTATATTATATGTCCTCTGCTTCTTTATTTTTACAGCTTTCTCATAGTTTGGAATGAGGGGGTTGACTCGTGAACCAACAATACATGTTTTGTGCAAGAGCAAAAGGCGCACGTTGACAGCGGAGTGTTTTGTTCTCCTGCCCGGAACGTTCTGTTGGATACAGTTCGGATTCTTTCCTCTTTGCCTCCTTTTGTGCGTTTTCAGCTCCGCGCTGGATGCGGCAGCCTCTCTCTCGCCCATTGTAGTTCAGGTCACGTAGCAGTGAATGAACCAGATTGCATGAATAATGTGCTCTTTATTCACTGATTGGATAAGAATGAATGCCTTCCACACCTACGTACATCCAATCTCCACCGCTTCCTGTGTGCCTGTTCTTCCTGAAGCTTTAATTATTTATCCTGGGAGAGAAGTTGACAGTTACAAGTAGTCACGACTCACCAGATTAACCCTCCAAGCGCCGGGCTTCGTTTTCATACCAAGCGGGCTGAAAAAAAAGAAAGATTCCTCGTGGAATCAAATGCTAGCCGGTCTAAGTGGCAGGCTGTCTTATTGGAAAGGACTCCAGCCTAAATGATAGCGCCCCCTTTTTTTCTTCTTAACGAGATCTAACCCGCCCGCCTTTGATGACATGCAAATTAAGTTAATACTCCTGCTCGTTTTAATTTGTAGACTCTGGACACGGATATGGACAGTATGTAATTAATAAGGATTTTGAAAAGTGAACGGGAATTTGACGGCTCATCTCCTGCATCAAGTCAAACTCTGTGTTTTCCCCAGGAGAGATTGGCTCGCTTTCCTCCTGGTAAGGAGCAATCAGGATACAAGGATATAAGCAGTGCATATTTTTTTTTTCTGGGGGAACGCAGGGGTACACATTTTGTTGTTCAGTCGTTCAGTCGTGTCCGACTCTTCGTGACCCCATGGACCAGAGCACGCCAGGTACCCCTATCCTCCACTGCCTCCCGCAGTTTGGTGAAACTCATGCCAGTCGCTTTGAGAACACTGTCCAACCATCTCATCCTCTGTCGTCCCCTTCTCCTTGTGCCCTCCATCTTTCCCAACATCAGGGCCTTTTCTAGGGAGTCTTCTCTTCTCATGAGGTGGCCAAAATACTGGAGCCTCAACTTTAGGATCTGTCCTTCCAGGGAGCACTCTGGGCTGATTTCTTTAAGGATGGAAAAGTTTGATCTTTTTGCAGTCCACGGGACTCTCAAGAGTCTCCTCCAGCACCATAACTCAAAAGCATCAATTCTTCGGCGATCAGTCTTCTTTATGGTCCAGCTCTCACTTCCATACATTACTACTGGGAAGTTCGGCCTCATTGAGGGCCAGTATTTCAGTATGAGTAGGAAAACAAGAGTACCCCTAAACCAGGGGTAGTTAACGTTTTTATATTTACCACCCACTAATGCATCTTTCTCGGTGGTAAAATTTCCTTACCACCTACCAGTGCTCGATGGAAGGAGGATTCAGCTTGTGCCGTAGAACCCCCTACCGCCCACCTAGAATCCTGAAACGCCAACTAGTGGGCGGTAGGAACCAGGTTGACAACCCCTGCCCTAAACATTTTTAAAGGAAAAAAGCACTGGATATAAAGGATGCAGAAAACGAGCTGGAAATGGGTTTGAAGAACGATTGCAGTTCTGGAACCTTTTATCACATGGCAAGGATGCATAACTGAATTTTGGGACTAAATTAGCCTTGGGCACTGTGATGACCTATATCTAGAGCGGGATAGAAAGAGTGCAACTCAATCCATCCCCAGTTGCCCAGAAGGCAGAAAATGCTGCCCCTTAGAGTGGTATGAGCATTTCTTTTCCTGCCTGTGTGCCATACATTTTAAACACATGGCTTCCAGTTCCCCCAAAGAATCTTGGGAAGGTAAACTACACTTCCCAGGATCCTTTGGGGGGAAGTCATGTGCTTTAAACGTCCTATAAATTTACGGTGCACATGCAGCCCTGGGAGCTGCAAGCTCTTCTGTTTTCTTTCTTGAACCCTGAAATGGTACAATAGTGTGTCACAGAAGGAGGCTGATAAAATGTATGTTGAGTCTCAGCGTGTTCCACAGGCCGGTGTACCTCACACAGGATGCAAAGCGTAGGAAGTACAACTCTCTTGTTCTTCCCGTTTTGGAGCTGCCACATGAATGGCAAAGTCCTTTTTCGAGACTCTGGACCATTGTTACAGCCATTGCGTTAAAACGGAGCCATGTGTGTTCGTTGTCGGTGTGATGGTTTATCTCCCAGGAATTGGAATCAGAGCATGAGCACACACCTCAGCAAGGCTTTGCAAGTCATTGACAATGGCTTGCCAGGCCAGATTTAAGGATTCTGTGCCGCATTTGTGCTGCAGTTATTGCTAATCTGTCCGTTTATAGGAGCAACTTCGCAAGCCAGATAAGGCAGAGATGTGTGTGTCGAGCCCACCCATAGCAACAAAATTGCCATGGATACAGTGCATAAAAGGGGGGAGGCTGCAAGGCTGCTTTATTGTGATACAGAAGTCTGAATTAGCGAAACAAGAAGAAAGGCAAATTTGTCTCCCCATCCTCTTCTTGCTTCTTGCTGTTGCGATAGCCTAAGAACTGTTTGGTGTTTTCTCGTCCAATGAGAATAAGCCCAAACGTCCAGCGTGGAGAAATCTGAATGCTGCGAGCCCATTCATGAATTTGTTTTCTCAGGAATGCTTTGAATCAGAACGCCCAACAGCAACAGCTTTTTTCTCCTGATGCCGATGTTGGCTCTGATTCGCCTTTGGAAATTCACATGGCTGTGCATGTGTGTCAGAAGAAAAGTGCTGTGCTTGGGCAGCAAGGAATAGTCACGTCAAAATGACTGAGGGCTTGCGTTCGCTTTATATAATAATAATAATAATAATAATAATAATAATAATAATAATAATAATAATAATGTTGCTTAATGCTTAAAAGTCAGGAGAAATCAATGATGGTCAACACTCATTTCCCACCCCACAGAATTCACCAGAGGTTCATGTGAACTCTGCTTTCCCAGTGCTCAGGAGCCTCAGGTAGATAGTTCAGCTCTTATTAAGGCATAGAGAAAAGAAATCGATTTTCGAAATGTCCAATAGTTGTCCACTGTGATGTGCAGATCAATTTTTGGTAACAGAATTCGAGCTTCATAGTGACATTTCCTCATTTGCTTGTTCTTTTCCTTTTGCCAGGAAAGTCTCTGCCATAGCTGTCAACGTTTTCCTTTTTTTAAAAGGGAAATTCCCTTATTCTGAATAGTATTCCTCGCAAGAAAAGGGAAAAGTTGACAGCTATGGTCTCTGCAGCCTCATGCATCGATAACCAACTTTACCCTCCTCTCAAACAGCACTATTTATTCATCTGCAAAGCACTTTCCAGTACTGTGTTCACGGGTGTGCTGCACATATTCCATCAGTTTAAGTTGACATTCTTCTTTAATTGGGACCTCGCTCGTTTTCCATTTTGGGGATAACAAAACATGGGCCGCCATGGTGGCATACATAAATAACCTTTTATAACACCTGGGAATTTCCACCTGAATTTTCCCCAATAAAAAGGACTCTGGGTTGTTGTTTTTGGGAAAGTGCTTTTAAACAAACCCCCCCAATTTAGTATAAATTATTTCCCAATACTCTTTTACAGGGTGGTTTGAGAAATATGAAAGAACGTATCCTTGATCTCATTGCATCTCCAGCATTTATTTGATTCAGTCTTACATCTTAGCAAGTCTACTCAGAGTTAAATACCACCTGTGAATCATTTTCAAGGAGTTCTCCTTCAAGGAATAACATGCTGTAAACTTCAGGTTGCTCTTCCAAACTCTCCATAAATGTCTCTAATCCCACTTTAGAATACAGGTGAAATTCGAAAAATTAGAATATCGTGGAAAGGTTCATTTCTTTCAGTAATTCAACTGAAAAGGTGAAACTAATATATGAGATAGACTCGTGACATGCAAAGCGAGATATGTCAAGCCTCTATTTGTTATAATTGTGATGATTATGGCGTACAGCTGATGAGAACCCCAAATTAACAATTTCAACTTTGGGGTTTTCATCAGCTGGACGCCATAATCATCACAATTATAACAAACAAAGGCTTGACATATCTCGCTTTGCATGTCATGAGCCTATCTCATATATTAAACTCCAGTAGCTAATGAAAACAATTGCTTACATAAATGGACTTTTCCACGATATTCCAATTTTTCGAGTTTCACCTGTAATAGAATTGTAGAGCTGGAAGGGACCAGGAGGATCACCCAGTTCAATGCCCTGCAGTGAAGAAATCTTTTGCCTAACGTGGGACTTGAACCTATGGCCCTGATATTAAGAGTCTCATGCTTTACTGAGCTATCCCAGACTTTAAAGTCATCTAAACTACTTGCCTTCAACACAGTGAATGCCATAATTTAACAATGTACCACGTAGAATATTTCCTTTTGTCTGCCTTGACTCTCAGACCAGTCATTTTGACTGAATGACCCAGGTTCTAGTATTATGAGAGAGGGAGAAAAACTTCTCTCTATCCATTATCTCAACACCAAGCATCCTTTTCTTAACATCAGTTTTGTCCTTAACCACCATTTCCCCCTAAACTGAAAAGCACCAAACATTCTAGCTTCTCTTTACAAGGGAGGTGACCCGTGACCGAATTTTGCCCAGTGTACCTGGTGATGTGAATTCATAGGCATCTATGTATGATCACGTTCCTATCCTCAGGATGCCTAAACCAACTAAATGACTATTCGAGGGGTGAAATTCATCATCACCCAAACAGTTCAAATGCACATTGTAAAAAATAAAATATTGAAAAATAAAACCGCTTGAAATACTTTCTGTAAACAAGTGTGTATTTTTGATTTGAAGATCATGTTTATATCTTTTGAAGTTGGTGTATATATATATAAATTCTACCTGTGTGTGAAATGGAAGATTCCACTATTTAGAGAGTCTTTGTTGAATGAGTCATCCAGACTGTTTCTTATTGGCTGAGATACTTAGCATCCAAGGGATTGCCTGGCAGAGGCTGCAAGGCCGGGCTTCATTCACAGAAATGCTGCTCTGCTAGCCAGCTCTTTCATTCAGATATACAGAATTCCATTCACATTTCCCAGGTTTTTTTTTTTTTTAATCTACTTCTAATGAAGAGAATCGTTTCTGAATGAAAGAGATTCCGGCTTGTTGCTGAACACAAGACCAGAAATGATCTATACGATGTATATTTGCTGTTGCTAGGGTAGCAGGAGGAAGCTGGGGCGGATTGGGGGGGGTGGGTGGAATGAATGCAGTTTGGATGTTGTAGCAGGTTTGCAGTGTGCTGAAAAGCTACTCTGCAGATCACTAGAAACCTGCTTTTACAATGAATGGGACATTTTCATTCATCGCTACTGGGATCAGAGGTGCTGCCTTCATTTATGTATCAGGAATTCTCATAAAATACTTGCAGTGAAGCATGCTACTGCGTCGATGCATTTTCCGTACTTAAGCCTTTAGGACGAAAAAGGAGTGTGGGCTATCCTCTGGGGAAATTTGTTGATTTGCATGTTGCAGTTTTATTTATTTGCTTTTCAAAAAGTTGCGGTGCCATTCTGAATCTGTTTTCTTGCAGCATAAGTAACTGAAATTCATCCATTGCTTAAACAAACCTCAGTCCTTTAGTGTATGGTTAATATTGGGTTGTCAGACTAATGTTAAATTTTGCATGCCTGCAACAAAATCAGGGGATTTGTTGTGTGTGAGTTGAGGATCTTTTCAAGTAAGTGTATTTTATGACTGCATTTACTTTTGTATTCATGTTCATTTTTGAAAGCGAGGCATCAGCTCATTGCCTTAAGTACTCTGGAATAATCCTCTCGTATTTCTTAGCTTTCGAGATTTAAATTTAGTATCGAGAGGTAAGGTTAAGATCTCCTTTGCATTAAATTGTGAGAGAAAAAGCAAGCCTCTTGCCACTGCCACACTCACCCCACCCCCCCCCCCCCCAAACACACGGATGGGTTCATTTTTTTGCCCAGCCAAAAGTTTTTAGTGTAATGTTGCATTGAAAAACCCTCCCAAAGAGATTTTTCCTCTTGGAAGTGAAAAAACCAAAAGCATAATGGCATCGTGATTTTTAAAGAAAAACTGCAATGTGGCAATTATGATAAAGAGCAGCACAGTTTTAATGCTTACCTGAAAGAAAAAGACTAGATTATTTACCCTATAAATTTCTCAACCCACACAGAATTTGCAATCCTTCTGTGTATTATGGAAGCCTTTCCAGGTACAGTATTTGTATGCTGGTGGGTTTGCCTGAATGTTATTCATGAAATTGCTACTTTATTCCTGCCTAACTAAGGCATGCTGTATAAAGTCATCAGAACAGGACAGAAGGGGGGGAATTAAAATGAAAAGTGGTGGTGGTGGGGAGGTTAGCGCAGTTATACTTAGAACTATTGCAAGCACTCACCTATGGTTGCAAAAAATGGGGTAGGAAGGAAAGATGGGGGGAGAATCTGTTTAAGAGAGGAAAAGGAAATTTGAGAATTGATTGGTGGTAGTGTGCTGTAAGTGGGTGGATTTTTCCCCCTACAGGAAGTGATTTGCAGTGTTCACTGAGCCTTTTGTTGAAAAGGGTCCTTCTCATTTGTGTGAGTCATGCTTTTGCTGTGAGAGACTTGGCAGCTCTGAGCAGGACCGGGATCGTTCTCTTCTTGCACAGAAAACTATCGCTGCACCCAGCTTGGCCATGGAACCTTGAGCAAAAATCCCTTAAAAAAAGATCTTAACATTTATTATTATTATTGTTATTATTATTATCCTGCCCCGTTGCCAGATGTTCACTATCCATCGCTGATATTCTGGATCACCTGCTATGTTAGCACAGGGGTTCCCTGGTTTGTCAGAACATATGCAAGATTCGTGATAGAAGGGAATGCTTCAGCGTACCAAATACAACCGCTTCAGGAATGATTCGGTGACATCGGTTGACGATCTTATCCATAACTTGTCCATGAACAGCAAGGTCTCGTCAATTGGTCCAACGTCAACACCATCGCCGTACCTGGTCTCTCCTGAGGTTCTCCAGAAGGACCAAGATGGACCCACCGCCATTTGCACTCTCATGCACAAAGTGTCCCACCTGAAACTCTCCCATTCAGGCAGCCTTTCGGGTATCAAGAACCTCTCGTCTGCAGTGAAGGAGCTTGCTGTCTCCAAGTTGCAGGGGAGCTCGGCAGCAGAGGCTTCAGACAACACATGTAACCTTGCCTCTGCCACTCCGTCTTCTCAGCAGGACAAGAGCAAGATGAACACAGGGAAAAAGACATGGTCAGAGGAGATGCACCTGGGAGGCGAAGACTGGAATCAAGGGAGCAATGTTGCCGGCAAAGTCTCCCAAGGGTGGCTGCATTCGAACGAGAAGATCCTGGGACCTGGAGTGACGTACATTGTGAAGGTTGGTCTGTTTCCTTTTCCATTCTATTGTTTTAATCAATTGGAGAGTGGTGGTGGTGGGGAATCTTTTCCTTATTTCAGCAGCCAGGTAGGCAGGCTGGGAGGTTTTCTCTTGGCACATTTCATTTCTGGAAGCACTGCAAAGATTGTTAAGAGCAGAAAGACGTTGTCAGAAATCCACCGTTAATTTGTTTTAATTAAGGAAGCGTGCATGCTGAGTCGTTGGCAGTTAACGTGATTTAAAACAGTGGGAAAGGAATATTTTTAAAGCAAAAGTCTTCGGTTTCCCTCTCCCCCAGAATAGGGCAAATTTATTGTGCATAATGATTTCTCATATGTCGGGTGCAACCTTTATTAGAAAAAGCAAGAGTTTATGCATATTGAACCTGTGCTTATCCTTTGCCGTATTTCAAGCATGAAATATCTTCTCTCTCTCTGTGTGTGTGTGTGTTTCATTTGCAAGTGTATGTGTATGTGTGTGGTTTGGGGTTTTTTGGTGGAGAAAAAGCCACCGCTTGCAGTATTTGTCATATTTTGCAAACCTGAATATTCTTTTTTTTCCCAATTGGTGCAGATCAAATGCAGTCTTGTTTTACATAACAGCCTTTCAGTCACTTTTAACATTATTTCTTTTCAGTACACTGATAGTTTAGGTACAGAGCAAAAACCCCAGGGTATTTTTAGGCCAATATGGCTGAGGCATATTTCAGTGTGTTAAAAGTGTACTCTAACCAGGTAGAATGTAAGGCATTATGGTGAGACTGATGGCTTACTTTGTAGCAACTAGAGATTTCAATTTGTGTTCCTTTACCTGCTTGAAAAACCACTCTGTCAAACAAGAAATTCTTTGCTGTGTAACTGTACTGATTTTCAGCAACAATAATTTGTTGTATCCTAAAGGACTAAGCAAAAATTTTATATATATTGGAGAGAGAGAGAGAGAGAGAGAGAGAGAGAGAGAGATAGCTCTGTTGATTTCAAACGGAAAAGCTACACTATTCCAAGTAGTGCTATAATGCACAAACCTTTAACCTTAGTCCCACTGGTTGTAATTTTTTTATTAAATATCTTGTTAAATATCTATCTTGACTGCGCACTTTTGGCAGACATGAGAGGTATGGGGATTGTTTGACGAGGGTAATTACAACAAGTGGGTTCATTAAGAAGCATCTCTAAAAAGGGCGATGTTCCCCCCCCTCCCATATTAAAATGACCACAGCACATGAAGTGAAATAAGATCTTCATCGCTACCTTTCAGAACACATTGTGTGCTATTTGACAAATGAGGAAGGCATGTAAGTTGACACTGTACCTCAGACTAGCTGTTCTCTGTCATATCTTGTAAGTATTTTGTGGCCCACAAAATTCACCTGGTTCCGGAAACCTGTGCAATATTTGTGCTTTATGGTTGGCAAGATACGGTTGCTAGTGGTGGTAGTCAGTGCGGTGGTAGTCTTTTTCTAGAAAAAGAGGTGCCGGAGCTCACCGTGAACTTCTCCCTTGGTTCTCTTAGAATGGCAATGGCGTCCACCTGAGAGGTGCCGGAACTCAGCTCCTGTGAGCTCTGGCTGAAAGAAAACACCTGGTAATAGTACTTTAGAGAGGATGGCTCCCACCCAGCTGTGGTTAGTGTCGGTTCTAAGCATTGCATGTTGACTTATAGCACCTCGAAAAGGATGATGGACACCAGGCCACTGTCGGTAGACAGACGATGTGAATACAAGTGATTATTACACGATCACTTGAGAACTAAGAAGAAAGCAAGAAATATAAAAACATCACAACATTGATTCCAGTGATACATAAACTGTCCAATGTAAGTCATGTCATGGTGACATATATATTTAAAAAACCGGCCAAGAGGCATAACGCCAAGTGGAGGGACGAAATCTTTGTATTGCTCATTTACTGATTATAAAGCACCTAACGAAAGCTGTTCTTCTTAGGTTATACCTTCTCTTAATTATCCCCGACTCTTCATCTATAAGTGCAGCATTCACAAGCATGAGAATAGAAGTTCTCACGTTAAAAACATTTTTTGTATTTTAGGGATGATGTCCAATCCAAATTTCAAAACCAGCACATAGGCAGGGTACACCGAATGGGCAGTTCATTATTAACTATCAACATGGCTATAATTTTACAGGTGACAGAAAAACTACAAGTACTTTTGGTGGCTCCTGTCAGAAAGATAATCCCCCCAAATACATGGCAAACGCTTATCAACAATAGAAATGGAGAATTTAACACGAGGCTCCGTCCTCGTCAAACACGCTTTCATAATTCCTCGTCCGTCTTGTCCGCCATGCTTTATTTATAGACATAATCATAGTAGATTAAAAAGGTGGTCATTCTCTAAAAGTTTTTAGTTGCTTTGGTCATATTACCCTGGCTTTTAAAACATTTTGACAGATAGCTATACTGTTTAGTATTTGATTTTGGATGGTGATGTAGGAGAGCTTTATGTCCCTTGCAAAACAATTTAGAGTGGAAAGCTTAAAAAATACAGATGTTATTCCCCCACCCACCCATTTTCAAGGATAGACATATTCATACCAGTGTGATAACAAGGTAGTGTAATAATGTGTTGTTGGCTGAAACAGCATTGCTTCTTTGGCATTAACTGTTAGGGGTCATGGGTAGCTTGACTTCAGTTGGTCTGCGAAGTAAAATCCACCAATGAAATAGAAAACCCTAAGAAATGGTGATGACAAGAGTATTGTTGCTGAATATTGTGTGTATGATTCTTTGAGGGGTGGAGACTGGAGGCTGGGGTTTAAAGGGTGGCAAATGGGAGGAATTAGGTCTTGGAACAATCTCAGTAGTTGACATTTACGTTCTGTGAAAGAATGTTATTTGGTTAAGGGAAAGTGTGATGTGTAGATGTTCCAGGTATAGAACAAATAAAGATGGGGAAGCTGAACTTCATGACCCTTCTAGTTCTCCTTCAAGCTTTTGATTCTGTGAAACGATAAGAGCTTTTACACTGTTGGCTTCCTAATTTCTCGGGAAAATCTTCCTTCGTTTCCAGTATCTACTGATTCATTCCCAGTGTCTGCTAACAGTGTCAAAGTCAGTGCTAACAATACACAGCAAAGTGGACCCTTTTTTTTGATAAATGTGTAGTTCGATACACTAGTTCCCAACAATTCAGTGGTAAGAGGAACCAAAGCAATTCTAGAATTTTCTGACCAGACACTCAAAATTCATCGTGCAATGCAAGATGCTAGTTCATATGGTATACGGGGGAAATGGAACAAGAGAAATCCACTCGTGGAATCAACCTTCTAGGCACCTAGTCAATGAAAATGAAAATGCTCATTTGAACATACATCCGCATCCCGGTGCTCGTGCAGACCAGATTATACAGGTTGGACGTGCTTTATGATGAAAATGGGGGTGTGCCACCAGTTGTTATGTGTGAGGTTCCCTGTGACTGGACCTGAGCTGCAGTTAAGACTTTTCTAATCACACACATTGTATGAGACAAATCTTTCTTTCAAATGAAGAATGGATGAAAATTAGCTTGGCATCTTATCCATTTATCAAATGTGTGTGTGTACACACACACACACACACAGCTTTTTTCTGGGGTACGCAGGGGTACGCATACCCCTAAACATTTTGTAAATCTTTGTACTTTTGTCCATTTACTGTATTTATTTTTCCTGATTTGAACTATCAAATGTTGATTTTTTTTGAGTCAAAATGAGAGTACCCCAAACATTCTTTTTAGAAAAAAGTACTCTCTCTCTCTCTCTCTCTCTCTCTCTCTCTCTCTTTGTGTGTGTGTGTGTGTGTGTAAAACTTCCTGCTTTAGTTCTTTCTCTTAGTGCAAATGTGATAAGCTAGAGATATTTTAAAACAAGTTACCTGCAGACCACTACACAGTTAAGTGTACATACATCTTGCTGATTTCGGTGGTCCTGGTGTGTCTGTAAGATGCTTGTGCTTTAATTAAAGAAAAAGGGGGATTAAAGAAAGCCCGAAATCCATCAGTCAACAGACAAAATAAATAATCACATAACTACACAGGCTTGCAGCCTGAAACTGGAATATATAATTATTAAAAACCAAGGTTTTTAAAAGCCTGACACATTTTTGAGACATTATACCACTTCTGAGGCACGGTATCATGTTGAAGGCAAATTCAAAGGAGAGAGATGCATATTAGCATACATTATGAACCATACTGGAGAAGAAATAGAAAAATTACAATACCTGGTTTGCAATGATAATTGTTAGATATTAGCATCCAGGCCGAGTTCGAACTGAAGCAGAGTATCTCTCATTATCACTATCTCTGATTATGACACATTTAAGTGGCATGAATATGTTAATCAGATGCTAAACATGTATGTTAACCGTACTGAGCATCACTAGAAATGTTCTCTGTGAGTAACGTTACGCACATTAGCAATGACAGAACCGTTGCACAAAACAGAGGCCTAATAATTATCCATTTAAATGGACACATTGTAGGTTGCAGGCAAAAGAGCATTTAGGAGAAATTCACACTAAAATACTGATGAATTTTCATGAAGACTTTTTAAAAAAGAAAAAGAAAGAATCACAAACTGTTATGGAAATGTGAAGATCTGAAGTTAAGGTTGGAAAAATGAGAAACTGAGAGGAACCAAAAGTAACAGATTTTCCCATCACTACCAGTGACTATTCATAAATTTTCTTTGACTTGCATCTTCTCACAGTTGGTTGGGGAGGATAGTCTCAGCTCACCATAAAAGTTGTTGGACGTGAACGTAGACTTAATTCTCTGTATTAATCCTCTGTATTGTGAGATGTAGGTATTGTTGAACCACCCATGGCCACTGTGCTATAAAATTCAATATATATGTAAGTGGACAATTTCCAAGGAATTTGCATTTGACTTCAAAAGTGTCAGCTTACTCACAATGAAGGAATTGGTAAAAAGGAAGCTGAAAAGAATGGCCAGAGGGCCACAACTCTCCATGAAGTCCTCTTCTTCTTTGGCGATCACTCGTGGCCGAGTAAGATTGTCTTCCAAGAACACGGTCTTAACAATGAGTCCGTAAGTGACTGTGGAGGCCAATTCTGGATCCACACGCCCTTCCACAGTGGGGACAAAGGTTTCCGGGTGGGAGCTGATCACGGTGAGGGTTCGCCAAGCATGCCTTCCTCTTAGCACGCTTCTCCCCTGCGTCCTGAGTTTGAGTGTCTTCAAAGCCCATGACACCTTTGGTAAAGGCTGTTCTCCAACTGGAGCGTTTGCAGACCAGAGTTTCCCAGTTGTCAGTGTTTATACTACTTTTTTAAAGATTTACCTTGAGAGAGTCTTTAAACCTCTTTAAACCAATACTCTCCGTAAAGTATTGTGGATGGGGTTATTCAAAATCATAATAATAAAAGCTCAGGTAGAATGTGTACCTGTGCAGATTAGGAAATGTGCTCTCCAGGAGGGATGATTGAATCAGTCTGTTTCAGTTTCTTAGATCTCAAATTCACTTCTCCACATTTCCCTATCAGTTTGCCAAATATACAAACACACACACACATAAAAATTCATCGGGATTTTAGTGCAATTTTTGCCTAATGTACACATTTTTGCAAAGTAAATTTCCCTTCTTCGTAATGCATTTTTGTATGCTGTTTTCAGGACTATGTGCATTTTTATGCACACCTTACATTAGTATATGCACTTTTATATACATTACTTGACTGGAGAAGTACACTGCAACATGCAAGGAAGTATGACTTTCAAGAGAATGCTGTGTTTCAATTTATGTCTTGTTTCAGAAAACAGGAATTAGGTTGATTCATTTTTAGGTGTGAACTGAATTGAATTTCTCCGCAACCCTGCTCTGCAGTCCAAGAGGACACCAGCAGAGTCAAGGAAGCTACTATAGGAATGAAGACTTCCTTCAGAAAATCAATGTCTTGCCCAAATCATAGAATTGTAGAGTTGGAAGGAACCCCAAGGGCCATCTAGTCCAACTCCCTGCAACGCAGGAATCTCAACTAGATCACAAACACAAACTTTGGGGAAATTGGCCCAAGCAGACAATAAGGGATGGGGGAGATAATTTGAGGAACATATTGGTTAAAACACGAAGACCAACATTTTAAAAAATAAACAAATTTTTAAATACATGAGGGATGGATCTACACACAGGGAACCCCCCCCCCCCTATAAATAAGTTGGAAATTAAATCACGATAACGAAAGAAAAAAACAATATGGGAAATTGCTTAGATTTTTTTTTTTGCTTTTCAGTGCCATCTGGTGTTGTACATTTATAACGCATTCAAAACACTGTTTCTTGACTAATATAACTTGAGTAGGAAAGTGTCTAGGTAGGCAGCGGAACCATTGGACAACAAGTGAGTTAAAGCTGCGATAAAGGAGAATAAGAAGATGGCAGAGAATCTGAATGTATTCTTTGTGTCTGTCTTTGCTGCAGAAGAAGACAGGGCAGATAACTGATATTTTCAGGAAGAGGCTTGAAGAACGGAGACAAGTACAGTGGTACCTCGGGTTAAGAAGTTCATTCGTTCTGGAGGTCCATTCTTAACCTGAAACTGTTCTTAACCTGAGGTACCACTTTAGCTAATGGGGCCTCCCGCTGCCGCCGTGCAATTTCTGTTCTCATCCTGAAGCAAAGTTCTTAACCCAAGGTACTACTTCCGGGTTAGCGGAGTCTGTAACCAGAAGCGTCTGTAACCCGAAGTACCACAGTACTGGTTGTCAGGGAACTGCTACCTGGCCCGCTGAGGGGTATAGAGGCTCCGTTAGCTTACAGAGAGCCCCTATGCCTTTTGAGTACCAGCCCCTCTTCCAGCACGAAAAGTAGCCACACCCACGGACGTAGCCAGGGGGGGCGGGGGGCCGCCCCGGGTTCCATAATGGAGGGGGTGACAAATGATCAAGCAACAGTTTTTTCTTTTGATTTATTTTTTATTTTTATTTTTTTTGAAAATGCCTGCTCCAAATGTCTTATCTTACTATACTAGGAATTATATAGCTATATATGAAATTCCATGCATATCGGTTAATATCCTGACCCTCCTCCACCAAAATAGCTGTTCACCTGGCTGTTTTCCTATGTCATGAAGGCTGAAATTTCAGTCCAGTGGAGCACTTACTGTTCCCAACCCTAACCCTGTGGAAAGCCATCTAATTAGACTTTAATTTGATTTTGAGATGTTTTTAGGAGGTAATTTAATTATTGTTTGATTTTATACCAATGTTATGTATCTGATGTTAGCCACCCTGAGCCCGACTTCGGCCGGGGAGGGCGGGATATAAATAAAAGGTTTTTTTTTATTACTTGTTATTATTCCTTTGTAAGAAAATATGAAATACAGTGGTGCCTCGCAAGACGAAATTAATTCGTTCTGCGAGTACTGTCATATAGCGAAAATTTCGTCTTGCGAAGCACCAACAGGGGAAGAGCAGTTTGCCGGGGGGGGGGGATTGGAAATTTTTTCGTCTTGCAAGGCAAGCCCATTCAAAAATCCGTCTTGCGAGACAGTCTTCCGCTAGCGAATGCCTTTCGTCTAGCGAGTTTTTTCGTCTAGCGAGGCATTCGTCTAGCGGGGCACCACTGTAACGTAAAACTATTTTTGCGGGGGGGGGGAATCAATGGGGGGGGTTGACAAGAAATTTTCCACACCGGGTACCACCTGACCTTTCCATGCCTTGGGGGGGTGTGACAATTTTTTTTTTTGCCCCCGGGTACCAATTTACCTTGCTACACCCCTGGCCACACCTCCAGTGGGGAGGAAGGGGAAGGGGCCAGCCAGGAGAGGAGAGGGCTCGGCAATGCTGCAAAGAGCCCCAGCACCTCACCTAGTCCAGCTGGTCAGGAGGGAAGCATGCCACTTCCGGTGCCCCAATTGCGCAGAGGGATGAAACGTAAGGAGGGTAGGAGGAGATTTGGGGTGCCGAAGCTCTTATGCTGGGGAAGGAGCCGGCAGGGGCCACTCCCGGATTCTGTCAGCGACTGAAACAGAATGCTTTCTGTAGCTCTGCACTGTAAATAGTTTGCACCAATAAAACTGCCAATAGACTGTTTGGGTTCCTGCTTCGTTCCTCGTGAGCATCACCATGCGAACCTCACACTGGTAGTAAGAGATAAAGGAATATGCCTTATTGACAAACTTAAACTTAACAAATCACTGGATCCATAGAGATCTTGCTCATCTTCTAACAACAACAAAAAGGTAGCTTGTCTCTGAGATTGATCTCTGTGCCCCAGGACAGGAAACTGATAAATGTAGTTCCACTTTTTAAAAGGCGAGGTGGCCAGGTTTCCAGAAGACTCATGATGCCAAACTATTCAAGGTGGTTAAAAACAAAACAAAAGGGATCTCCCCAAACTCAGTGAATGGGCATTAAAGTAGCAAAAAGCAGCGATAGCATGTGTAATGTATTAGGCCAAAAGCTCCAAATTTCCTATATATGCTGTTGGGACCTGAGCCTGTGTTGAATTACAAGGAAAGGGATTTCAGGGTTGTAGAGAGTAGCTCAAAGAAGATATAAACCCAGTGAATTGTTGATGTAAGAAGGGCAAATGCAATGTTAGAGAATATTAGGAAAGGGATCAAAAATAAAACGACCAATATTATGATGCCATTACGGTGCAATTACACTTGGAGTACTGTGTCCAGTCTTCTTTACTGGATATCAAAAAGAGATGAACAAGAACAGTATAAGGCAGTTAAAAAGATCAATGGGCTGGCACAATAACCTTACGGTATTTCTGTGCAATGCCCTCCCCAGGAAGTCTCACCTGGCTCCTTCATTACATATCTTTAGGTGCCAGGTGAAAAAGTGTCTCTACAACCAGGTGTTCGGTTGGTTAACATTCTATAGCTTTTTTAATGTGTTTGTGGGTGGGTGGGTGGGTGGTTTACTGGTTTGTTTTTGTTTCGTTGCATGTTTTGTATTCTCGTTTTGTATTTTTCTGTTGCGAGCCACGCTGTGATCTTTGGATGAAGGACAGTAGAAATTTAACATATGTTTAAAATGATGATGATGATCAGTGGCGTAGCTAGCCTCAGTGCTGCTGGGGGCGGCGGCAGCGCAGAGGCACCCCCCTGGGGGAGGGGCACGACGCGTGCGTCCTGACGTCATCATGACGTCACGATGCACGTGTATGCAGAAAGGGGGAATTTCCCCCTTTCCGAGGCTTTTTTCGGCGGGGGGTGGTGGCCAGCTAGGAGGGGGTGGCAAGCGTGACACCCCCTCCTCGCTGGTCGGCCCCCCCGCCGGAAAAAAGCGGCGGAAAGGGCAAAAAGAAGCAGAGCAAGCGCTTGAATGCGCCTGTTCTGCTTCCTTTTCCTGCCCCCCAGCGTTTTTTTTCGGCGGGGGGTGGTGGCTAGCGAGGAAGGGGTGACAGGTTTGACACCCCCCCTCGCTGGTCGGCCCCCCCCGCCAAAAAAAGTGGAGGAAAGGGCAAAAAGAAGCAGAGCAAGCGCTTCAATGCGCCTGTTCTGCTTCCTTTCGGCGGGGCGGGGTGAGAGGGGCCGGCCAAAGTGTCACCCCACCTCCCCTTGACCTAGGGGTGGCCCGCCCCCCCCGCCCCCACCCTGCGACGCCCCTGATGATGATGATGTTTGGGGCTATGTAGTTCAGAAAAAGGTTGAGCAAGGGGGAACCATGATAGAGGTCTATACATGCAACTATGCACAGTGTGGAGAAAATGGACAGAGAAGCTGTTTTCTTTCTCTCTCATCGCCATCACCATCATAATAGAAATTGGGGTCACCCAATGAAGTTGAACAGTGGAAGATGTAGAACAGAGAAATGGAAGCACTTTACAGAGAGCAGAGTTAATATGGAATACATTTCCATGTGCTCTTGGACAGCAACTGGCTCTGCTTTAAAATAGGGATTCGACAGATTCATGTAGAAAAAGGCTATGAATGGTGACGGTAACAATATAGAACATCTCCAACACCAGAGGCACTGTGCTTTTAAATTATAATCACCAATGGTAAAGGTGAAGGTGAAGCACCCCTGGGCGGTTAAGTCCAGTCAAAGGCGACTATGGGGTTGCCCCCTTGCTGTTTAAGATCTGAAACTTTTCATACAGCTGTGAATTTGTTATATCTCTTTGGTCTTTTGCCGCTGGTTTCTATCCCGTGGGTTTCGTGGAGGGTTTAATAGGAAATAAGGCTAATTTGCATAGGAGATTGCTCAGTTTGCATCAGAATCAGCAGAGAACACTAGAAAGTGATCTAATTTGGTGTATGTATTTTACTTGTAAAAAGGTAAAGGGACCCCTGACCATTAGGTCCAGTCGTATCCGACTCTGGGGTTGCGGCGTTAATGGCCGAGGGGTCATGTGGCCAGCATGAGAAACCCGCTTCTGGTGAACCAGAGTAGCGCACGGAAACGCCATTTACCTTCCCGCTGGAGTGGTACCTATTTATCTACTTGTACTTTGACATGCTAGGTGGGCAGGAGCTGGGACCAAGCAATGGGAGCTCACCCCGTTGTGGGGATTTGAACCGCCAACCTTCTGATCAGCAAGCCCTAGGCTCTGTGGTTTAACCCACAGCGCCACCCGCATCCCATTTTACTTATAAACAAGGCTAAAAACTTCAAAACTACCAAGCTGGCCTAATATTGTATTTACAGCTGGCACACATTCATTGTTACTAAGCTGGTGTGTGTGTGTGTGTGTGAGAATCTAGCCCTGGACATTTTTCAGCAGAAAATTGTCCACCCCACATCGCCGGAAACTACTAGTGCAAAAACAAATAGCAACCTCTGTGTGTGGCCAGGCAGAATAATTTAATACAATTGCGCCTATAATTCTGTCCATTCACCCCCAATGTTTCCTCTTGCTGTTTGTGATTAGACTGTAAGCTGCTCGAAGCAGAGAGGTGTGTCTTTCTAAAAACAACAACACGATACCTGTTACTTTGTAAAGCAATCTATGGGCTGATGATACTATTTAAATCATTGTTGCTGTTCCTTTTGCTAAGGATTTACAGAAATGATAGTTTACAGAAATGATCCTCCATCCAATTTCAGGCAATTTCCAGCATCTCCAGTACCCTGTACACCTTGTTCCATACGGCTCAGAAGGCTTCCCCACTCTCTAGAGAGGCTTTTCAAGGCTTTGCAAAGAGGGATGGGAATAGCTGTTACTGCAAACCATTCACATATCACTTCTACACAGATGGTTTTGCAGATTGTCTCTTCGGTTAATTCTTGCTGCAGTTCTCTAAAGGTAGGCCAGTTGGTCCAAGGCTTCCCCCGGTGAAACTAAGTGATCTGGACACGAGATCCAAACTACTGTACTTTGAACTGATGCACAAATGAATGTTGCACGTCCTTACACCGTCCGTCTCTCTTCTGTCACCTCTTTTGCATCGCAACCGTTGTCCAATAGTTGCTATTGTGGTTTTGCTATCGCCTATTTATAGTGCATTCTTAAAGAAGTGTTTGAAGTGCAAAGCTACACGTTACCGCCTCAGACATCGATCAGGCAATTAATTGCAAACAGTTTTTGTGCTATTTAAAGAAGAGCCTAAAATAACACACACTGACTCATAGCCACGCAGTAGAATTCAAAAATATGTCCTGGTTTCTGAGGGATCTGTGCACAGTGTATAAAACAATGCATCCTGGTATTTCTGTATGGGTTTTTGGTTTTGTTTTTTTGGTATTATCTTGTGATAGGTGAAGTACAATATTTAAGTACAAATTTGTTTCATTTTTTTTTTAAAAAGCCATCCGTTTCTGCTGCAGCGTTCAGTAAAACCATTTCCTTTCTCTGCTGTGCTAATCAAATCAGTTCTGGTATCCCTTTCTTTAGCTTTGGCTGTTATAGCAATAATTCTTTACTACACAGATTGCTTTGCGTTCTTTCTCTTGGGCCTGTTCTCACTCCACTCCTCCAAGGCTTCATCCTGTCCAAGGCTGCCCTGTGATTCCAAGGCTGGGTACGGATTTGACGTGGCATCAGTGCTGGGCTGTGTGTTTGAGCCGCTGGATTGTGCTCCCTGGAGGAGTGATCTGAGCAATGACCCAATTAGTTAAAAGCTATATTTATTTAAAAGAACCAAACAGACAAAGGGTTGATCACAAGCATTTCAAAATGCCAACAACAACCAAAAAAAGCTCTAATGCACTGGGGGAGGCAGGGAAAGAAAGTGCGTGCACTGTGGGGATTGATTTTTTTTTTTAAATAAGTCATTTCTGGAATTGAACTCGTCCATTAAAGAGTACCATTTGTCCTCTCAGCCCAGTTTACCACTAGCGTTGTCCCTAAATGTCCTTGATAAGCAACAGAGGGGAAATCGTATCAATGTTGGCTGCGCCGGAATGGCTTCTGATGCCATGCAACAAAATCCGATAGGGTTCTGCCAACGCATTACTGGGCACCTGTTTTTAAAGAGTTTGCATTGATGTTGGTGCAGCTGCACCAGGGAAGGAACAAGGTGTCAGTAACAGATCCAATGAAAAACTAGGAACTGTGGTATTGGGTCCATGGTGAGACCCTTGTGACTGGTCCTACGTAGATGTTTCAGTGGCAGAACGATGTTCATAGCATCGGGACTCAGCTGGCAAGTTTGATGTAATTAGATGACCTCAAAGGAGAAGAGTAAAAGCATATACCGGTAGTTGAAACTGTAAGATGTTCTTACTGGATTTTCTGCCCCCTTCTTCACATTTTTCCATCCTCTCATTCTCAACTCAACTCATTTTATTTCGGCTTTAAGCCCATATACATAACAACCCGAACCAGAAACAGAACAGCACAGTCTGGTTTACAATTACTAACAATAAAATAGATTAAAAAATACCTACTCTCTCATTCCTATTCAATGATATATACTGTACTGTATGTACCGTATATACCCGAGTATAAGCCGACCCGAATATAAACCGAGGCACCTAATTTTCCCACAAAAACCTGGGAAAGCTTATTGACTCGAGTATAAGCCGGTTCACCTTTGCCGCTGTGGAGGAGGAGGAGGAACGGGCAGCCCAAAAGCAACCCTTTGGGCTGCTCCTTCCTCTTCTTCCTTTGCCAAGTTTGCATTTATGCGAGCAGTTCAGGAATGGAACAAGCTGCCTAGGGAGAGTAAAGAACCGCCGTTCTTGTACACTTCTTAAGGAATGGTTGACTGGGGAGAGCGGGTGGCGGCACGAGCGGAGAGAAAGGGCTTCTTTCTCGCCACCCCCACCGCCCGCCTCACTCGAGTATAAGCCGAGGGCAGCTTTTTCAGCACAAAAAATGTGCTGAAAAACTAGGCTTATACTCAAGTATATATGGTATTTTCCATGTGAGTCAATTGTCTCAGATATTTGTATGTAATCCTCTTTCCAGTATTTATATATTTGTTTGTTTTGTCTTACTTTATATCTGTTTTTGGTTTCTTTTTACATTGTATCACAATACCGAAAACCCTAATCTAAACAATTAAAAAAGAACAGAAAATTAATCTAATCTGAAAATGTTTCAATGCTGTGTCATTTGATTGTAGCAGTTGCTGTTTTTCTGAGTGGACACTACAGCCTAAGCGTAACATTCTTGTTGGCTTTTGAACAGTAAAGTACCGGTACGTCGCAAGAAACCATTGCTATTCTGTTTGCAGTTTAATTGGGATTTATGGAGGAAAATTCCTGTTGGATGGTGCTTTATGTTTTTAGAATTTTCCATCCTATCTCTTTTGCTTCTTCCCTTTCTTTTTAAATTCGGGACAAGGCACATATTCAAGTACAGTCTATAATGAGAAATGGCCATTAGAGAGGTATTGATTCATTAGAACAATTTCCAGAGGGGAAGCCATGCCAGTTTGTTGCAGCAATGACAACAGTCTTTTGGCACCTTAAAGGCTGACAAATTTATTATGGGATAGGTCTGTGCGAGCCAGAGTCCACTCCATCTGATGAATTGGACTCCAGTCCACAAAAGGTTATACCATAGTATATACTGTGTGTGTGTGTGTGTGTGTGTGTGTGTATATATATATATATATATATATATAGGCTTTTAAGGTGCCACAAAAATCTTCATTGTTTTGTTTCTTCCTTTAGTCACTCTTTCATGAGATATTATAGTACTTGAGCACTATATTAATATTACTTTAATACTGTTAAGAACAATATTAAATACTGAATTTCTACAACTGTACCCTTGCACCTACAGCATACACCTTCCGATGTGTTTTGTGTAGGAACAGAAATAATCATTGTTTATTAGTACTTCAGAGAGTGTTAATAGCTTCCAGAGGAGGCCTGATTTAGGTTGCTTAGTTTTCCCTCTGCAAAATTTCCTATAATAACTGCCTGAGCTGTTATTTGCCACATTGAACAAAACATATGATACCTATTTGTGTCCCCTTCACCGTGTCTGGGGCAAATAGCAGCTTTAGGGGAGCACTTTGATTGGGGGGGGAAAAACAGTAGATGGAGGGGAAAGTTTAACCCTCCTCTTGCACCTCCACAGTCCCAAGCCTACTCAGACATGTAATTCTATTTTTTTATGTTTACTTATAAAACTGTTGGTTTTATTTATATGCTGGGAGTGTTATTAAGTCTTGCTGTTTTTAAAGTATGTTGGTCTTATAGCCAACCTCACCCTTGCTTTTCAGTAGCCACATTTTGGCTTGCAACCCTTTCTGTGCTCACTGTCTGAATTCACTATTCGAAGGAGTGATGTGTGCACTAACGCAATATGTTTGTGCAATAACGCGTATTTACCATAGACAGTTTCATGCTGTGATTTACAAGAAGGAGCTGCGATTGGCTCCGACTACCTGCTGCAGGGAAATCTTTTGCCACCGTGCAGTGGGTGAAATGGATCTTGGTATTTTGAAATGTTTTGCACATTGCCATTGGGTTGTTGTTGTTGTTTTAAAAAAATAATGAATTACATTGATTAACTTGTGCCATGCAGTTTGATGTATTATAGTGAGCACTATCTATGGCTCAGGAAATGAACAAATATAAACTTTAATGTGCCAACCTTGATTTTCTTACTATCTGTCTGAATTGATTTGTTAAAATTTAACAGTTTGCAGCGAGTCTCCCACTTTTCGTTTAATGAGTTGCTTTTCGGCCAATATATATATTTTTTCATATCCTAAAGCAGTGTTTTTCAACCTTTTTTGGGCAAAGGCACACTTGTTTCATGAAAAAAATCACGAGGCACACCACCATTAGAAAATGTTAAAAAAAATAACTCTGTGCCTATATTGTTATTTACCTGTCAATGTTCTTATCTATTTACAGTTTATTTGTAGACCATTTCTATTCTTTTAGAAAAAGTTTGTTGCCCGCCAGCTTTACACTAGTTCAAACTATTAACTATTAAAGGAATTTAATGCCTTTCTCATGTTCGTCATCCACGCCCTCCTGAGATTGAAGAATTAGATTAAATTGCAGCCTTAAATCTCTATGACTGCTTGTCATTCTCCGGTGCTCAAATCTCACCCATTAGAACATAATTCAGATATGGGAACTGCATATTAAGAGTTCTTCTTTCACACGTGAATATATCTGAAAACACACATATTCATATATTTCCCTCATGTACAATTAACACCCTGGATTATTTTTTTAAAATGAAGCCATTCTTGTGTTATCACATTGCTGTACAAGCAATCAGTTCAACATGAATAAATCTTGGCAAGTTTTCGAAGGGAGGCTCCTCTTTTCCAGCTAAAACTATTACAATGCGACGCTGAGACAGATTGTACGCAGACAGCCATGAATTCAAATCTCCCTAAGTAAGAAATTTCTAATTTTGCAGGCCTATTTTTAGAATAGTTAATAGAGGGCTGGCTGTCAACCAGCATTTTCAGGGATTTTCTGCGCCAGGATTAAAAGCAGATGACTTTGCTGCTCACATCATCAAAATGTATACCTCTGACCAGACGTTGCATAGAATCCGGAGGGTATGGGGTATTACATTTTTCTTCATGAAATATTTCTAAGGTCACATTGCAGCACCTTTATTTTTTATACTTCATTTAAACTGCCATTTCAGCATCTGCTGGGTGGGCAATAGGGATCGGGGGACTCCTAGGAAAGGTTATATGGGTAATATTTAAGATTAATTGCAGCAAAAAAAGTGGCTGAGAAGTTCCTGACCCATGCCTGAGTCCAGTTTCTGTTTGCTGGCCTTCTAGCAGTTGTCATTTATGCAATGTCAGGTGGTTGTCCCTTTCTTTTATATACTGTATTTTTCGCTCCATAGGGCACACCGGACCATAGGGCGCACCTCGTTTTTAGAGGAGGAAACAAGAAAAAAATATTTTTCTGGTTTTCCTCCTCTAAAAGCCCTGTTTTTTTGAGGATCAGCTAAAAGTTTTGCAGCTTATTTGCAAAGGGAAAAGCCCTGGGTTTTTTGAGGATCAGCTAAATGTTTTGCAGCTTTTTTGCAAAGGGAAAAGCCCTGGGTTTTTTGAGGATCAGCTAAAAGTTTTGCAGCTTTTTTTGCAAAGGGGGAAAATCTCAGCTCCTTTTGCAAAGGGGATAAAGCAAAGAGGAAAAGCCCCATTTTTATGGGGTTCAACTCACATTTCTGCAGCTTCTAAAGGAAAGGGAGCCTTTTCTACAGTTTCCAGACAGATAATCTAATCAGCCAGTCACATGTCGCTGGGGAAACAAACAACCTCCATCTGCAGCACATTCAACAATGGAGGCCTGGGTAAGAGGGCGGGGCTGAAAGGGAGCCGAGCAGGGGACTCTTATCTCTCTCCCGATCTCTTGCTGCTCAGCTGGGTCCTTTCAACACCCCCTTTTCTCTTTGTAAAATAAAAAGCATGATCCTCTTTTGGCCCCTGGGCAATCCAGCTCCAGGGACCACCATTCGCTCCATAAGACGCACAGATATTTCCCCTTACTTTTTAGGAGGAAAAAAGTGCATCTTATGGAGCGAAAAATACGGTAGTTGCAATTCGAGACACCCCAGCACCCCCCCCCCCAATAAAACACAGTGACACGGGATTTTAGTTTAAGTTATTGAGCAAAATTTAGGACACAACTTTATTGAATACAGAATGTGAGTGGTATTGGCTTAGGCATTGGAATCATCCAAACTATATCTGACTGCCACCCGCTTTCGCAGGGAATCCGATAAAGGGTGAACACTGTCAGAGAGAGAACCACAAGAGGGTCCTAACTGGCACTCACCCCCGGTGTCCCCGTGGTATGGCCCTAGCCCCCAAATAGTATGGCCCTAGCCCCCTAGGCCAACCCCTAGATTCCTTTAACGGAATACCATTGAGCTTGGAGGGGCAGGTGATGGCTGCACCTCCCCTCCCCACCATTGCTCATCCAATGCCTAACCGCCAAACCTTACAAAGTTGTGACGATTGCTACGGTGACAGGCGAAAACCAAATGGCCCTGCCAATTTGCCAGATGGAGAAATTCCTACCGGGCTCCCATTACAAAACAGGCGACCAATGACATTCATAGCAAGGCCAGACGGACCTAAATAAAGGGTGGGCGGGCGGGGGTTCCGCTGTGCAAAGGCAAAGAGAACCAGCAAACAACGCGCAGGGCTTAAATATTGTTTCGCAGTCACCCCCCCCCACAAGCCAAGCAATTGGCTTTAGGGTCCAAGTGACCGCGAAACGACCAACCGGAGTGGAGCAGGGCATAGCCCTGCCCATGCTGGGAGGTGGGGGGGTACTTAGAGATCCGATTGCAACACGCTCCCTCCTTTAAGAGGAATTGATATCTCCTCCACATTGGTGGGTGATCGATTAGGGCTTGCAACTCCCAGTTCATAGGCCTGATCTGCCCACCCCCCCTGCTTCAAATTTATATGGCCTCCAAGGACCAAACAATTTTGGCAGCAGCAGCTAAAAACAGGGTGGAAGTGGGTGGGTGAGACTTAAGTAGACACTGCGTTGGTTGGGCAGAATCTGGTGCCTTGGTAGGGAATAGGATGCGAATTGCCCTCTTCCCGATCATGGAGTCAACTGTCTGATGTGTGCAGAGAGGGCGATACTCCTTCTCAACTGGATCAGCTGAAGAGGGAGGATTCTCTCTCTCTCTCTCTCTCTCTCTCTCTCTCTCTCTCTCTCTCTCTCTCTGTGTGTGTGTGTGTGTGTTCTCTCTGTGTGTTTGTGCATGCAGGAATGTGTGTGAGAGAGTTGGGTGGTCTCACCCTTGCATTACACTACCTCCCATGTAGATCTGCTGCATAGCATTTTGCAGGGCCGAGCGGCGAAGGGCGTTTTTAGAGAGTTCAAAACGCCGACTGCATGTAATGGAGGTAGATCTGTGTTCTGTACATACGGCAGGATCTGCGCTCTAATGTCTACAGCAAAAGGTCAAGCGGGATGCTGATTCTCCACGATTGCTTCTAAGTGCCCAGAAGCTAGTGCTTTCCTCGCTGGCTTCTTGGTGCCACAGTGAACTTGGAGGAGAGAGAAGCTGCGAGGAGGGAAGTTGCAGAGGGCTGTTTAGCTCCTCACCTCTGTGCCTCCTCTGCTTTAACAATCCAATTCCCGGCTCTCTACTTAATTGAGTTCTTGCTTGACCAGATTTGGGTGAATGTGCACACACTCATTATTTACAGTCTGTCTGAGCCGAATGCAGGCATAGCGTGTGAAAACTGTGTAGATCCACTGTATCGACAGCTTTCAGTGGGGCTGGTGTCCACCCACAGCTACTTTTCATTGAGTATCTGGTGTAAAGCTGGAAAAGAACCCTGAAGGAAAGTTGGGAATCCAAGGACTCCTTAGGAACCTAGAACCAGCATGGAGTGAGCCAGAGGTTTCTAGCATGTCTCATGCAAACAGCAAAAGAACAGTTCCATTGTCTCCCTGGGTTAAAGCTGACCAAAAGTCCAATTGATAGCATTATTATCAATTTACGATGGGGTGGAAGATTCGCAGGCTATGAAGGACTTGCTCACAAATTTATTGACAGCTGCATGAATTATTATAGCCAGGAAGTGGAAGGGGCAAGCAGAATATAAAATGGAAGAATGGTATAAAGAGGTGTGGGATATAGCTACTAATGATAAATTAACATGTGTCGTTAAGGTAAGACGGAGAATATGCAGGAGAAATGATCTTGAGGAGATATGGAGGGTGTTTGTAGAATTTGTACACTGCAAGAGGTGTTGCAGTTTTGGGAGGTTGGATAGTTACAATGGAATGGTCTCGGTGGTGGGGTGCACATATTTATTCTTATTTATTTGGGATTATTACTTTGTCCAAAAAACAAAAAGCACATCACTAAAAAAATTAAAGAACAGTTCCATTGTCAAAAGCTGTTCCTTTTGAAAATGATTCCACTGCACAAATAAATAGAACCAGTTGCCCACTCTTCTTCACCCCTCCGAAGAGATGTTTCGCTTTTTGTAGATCAAGCAACTTGATCACACTGTGTCTTGTGGGGAAGGGCCTCCCTTGCCCATTCTTCTTCTTCTTTGGCGATTACTCTTAGCCGAGTAAGATCGTCTTCCATAAACATGGTTTTAACAATGTGACCATAAATGACTGTGGAGGCTAATTCTGGATCCACATGTCCTTCCACAGTGGGGACATTGGTTTCCGGGCGGGAGTTGATCACGGTGTGGATTTGCCAAGCGTGCCTTCCTCTTAGCACGTTTCTCCCTTGCGTCCTGAGTTCGAGTGTCTTCAAAGCCCATGACACCTTTGGTAAAGGCTGTTCTCCAGTTGGAGCGCTCGCAGGCCAGCGTTTCCCAGTTGTCAGTGTTTATACTACATTTTTATAGATTTGCCTTGAGACAGTCTTTAAACCTCTTTTGTTGACCACCAGCATTACACTTTCCGTTTTTAAGTTTGGAATAGAGTGCCGGTAGTTGCTTTGGAAGATGATCATCACTGGCATCCGCACAACATGACCAGTCCAATGAAGCTGATGTTGAAGAATAATTGCTTCAACACTGGTGATCTTTGCTTCTTCCAGTACACTGATAATTAGTTCGCCTGTCTTCCCAAGTGATGCATCCTTGTAAGAACCTGGTGGGTGGGAACAGTTTCTGCATCAATAAAGGGCCGTGATTTTCCTCCCTATTATTATTATTATTATTATTATTATATTGTTAATAATAATAATAATAATAATAATAATAATAATAATAATTTTTTTTTAATATTGTCCATTTTGTGGGGACTGTTATACTATACTTTTATTTGTTTTATCAGTTTGTGTGGGAACTCTTGTTTGGTGAAAATGAGACATATAAGAACATGCATATACAAAGCTAAATAAATTCCTATGCGTGCCCCATTCTCCATCTGTTTGTGTGCACTTGTGGGAAGAAATGATTTGTGCTTTTGTTTTGCATTTTAAAATGCCTGTTATAAAGCTTTCTCACTTATGCTTCTTTACCATTTTCTTCTCCTTCCTGTAGTACTTGGGATGTATAGAGGTCTTGCGTTCCATGAGATCCCTCGATTTCAATACTAGAACACAGATTACAAGGTAATATGAGATGATGTACTGCAAATACTTTTCCACACGTATCTTTTGAACTACCTTGCATAAGTACGTATCATTCTGAAGAAGAACAAAAGCAGAAAAGAATATGTGTGCTTCTTTTCCTTATTCACACCTGAATAAAAGCAGGACCTTCCTGTGGGCTGGGCATGGGGCTGCCTCTTGTGTTTCCACCACCTGAGATAGCTGCTTCACTCTGCCTCAACTGTGGGCAGCTCTGAATAGGCTAAAACTTCACAATTCCCTAAGAAAATTAGCAAGATTGGTTGCCCTGCTTTTCTTACTTTTAACATACTTGATACAGCCTATGAGTCCATCAAATAGTGTAATATTTCAAATGCATACTTTGGTTTGCTATGAGCATCAGAATGCTTTAGTCCATGTGCTCTATGTGGGGGCTACCTTTGAAGGTGACCTGGAAACTACAATTAATCCAAAATGCGGCAGCTAGAATGGTGACTGGGAGCGGCCGCCGGGACCATATAACACCGGTCCTGAGAGAGCTACATTGGCTCCCAGTATGTTTCTGAGCACAATTCAAAGTGTTGGTTCTGACCTTTAAAGCCCTAAACAGCCTCGGTCTTGTATACCTGAAGGAGCGTCTCCACCCCACCGTTCAGCCCGGACACTGAGATCCAGCGCCGAGGGCCTTCTGGCGGTTCCCTCCCTGTGAGAAGTGAGGTTACAGGGAACCAGGCAGAGGGCCTTCTCGGTAGTGGCGCTCTGTGGAACACCCTCCCAGCAGAGGTGAAATAAATAAATAACTATCTGACATTCAGAAAATACCTGAAGGCAGCCCTGTTTAGGGAAGTTTTAAACCTGTGATATTTTAATGTATTTTAATATCTGTTGGAGGCTGTTCAGAGTGGCTGGGGGGACCGAGCCAGATGGGCGGGGTACAAATAATAAATTAAATTAAATTAAATTATTATTATTATTATTATTATTATTATTATTATTATTATTATTATTATTTGCAGACTTCCCAATAGATTATTGCTTGAGTGCCACCATGAGAAACTAAACCGTATGTTTCTGGTGCCATGAAGCCATTTGCTACCCAATGTTCTTTTCTGTCTCTCCAGGGAAGCGATCAGCCTTGTTTGTGAAGCTGTGCCGGCATCCAAAGGAGCTTTTAAAAAAAGAAAGGTATTTGCCTTGTGTCTTTTCATCAACGCGATCATATTCTCTCATCTTGGGACCAAACGGGATGTGACATTGAATCCATGTATGCATTTTACATGTACAATTTTTGTCCTTTGAATTGCTGCCATGGGAGGACCTGAGCAGTACTGTGCCCAAGGCAAAGGCAATCCTTTGCCTGTGTACCAAAATCACAACACACATGCACGTACAAATACTGACGCTCCTATTGGGGTCAACAGAGATTCTTCCACTGGCACTTCCCTAAATAACGTATTTAAGTGAGATGTTTCGCTGATATCATATATTAACAGTGGGTAGAGGGGAACTACTGGGGTGACTGCTCTGGGTGCAGAATTTTTTGTGGGAATGTTCAGGGTGGCAGGAGAGGATATATTGTTTATTATTATCCTTCCTAACTTCTGCTAGCAAGTTTCTTCATGTAGCAAAGTTACATTCCCCTTTCTTAGTTTACTCACATCAGTTCACAGTTGGATTCCTGAAGGCAGACTTAGTTACAATGCCTGTACCATCCCTTCAAGTCTCACCTGTTGCTGACTCTCAGGTGACTCTCAAAAGCATGTGTGAACTCACCTTCACTGGGAGCTGACACCACTTACTATAACTAAAGTATGCCATATATGGTTGGTAGACTTAGGTGTCTTTCTGAGAAGGTTGCCGGTCTTAAATTTTGAAGTTATTTATTTATTGTACTTTTCCTATACTTATATTGCATTTCCTTATTACAAACCTACCCCCTTTTCAGCCAGTGCGCATGTTAATACTCGTCTAATAGCATTTTCCCTGAATGAAATAAAACAACACTTTCCTCCATTCTTGCAAACCCTGAAGGAAGGGCGTGTGACCCCAAATGATCCCAACTGTGTGGAGAATCCACACAAATGGTTTTATTACTCAACTCTGTGAGTTATATGGAGTGGTTTAAAGTGGCTTTCGTGAGCAGCTATAATTGCAAATGTTTCGGCGTTAATTCTATAGTTAATAGAATTTAGTTTTCTGCTGTTACAGAAAAAGCTTCTCTTCTGACACTTGTCGTGACTTTGAGGTAATTCAGCATCACTCCACATGTTCACCTCATGCCTCTTGGTTCTTTTTATCTTTTTATCACATTTGTTTAATATGTAACCCATTCTCCCAAGGAGCTCAGAATGGTGTACGTGGTTCCTCACTCCCATTTCATCCTCAGAACAACCCTGTGAGGTAGAGTAGGCCGAGAGATGGTGACTGAAGCAAGGTTTTCTGGTAGGATTTTTAGTGGAATTTGAATCCAGGTCTCCCTGGTATGACATCAACCACTTTAGATCACTATATTTTCCTTATCTATATAAAAACAATCTGCATTTTCTCTCTCCCCTCGTAGCACTTTCCCTTCCTTGTGAATTGACACACGGCTCGTTTCTTACTAACTTCGGATAAAAGCACCCGCAGAACGTTGGTTAAAATGCCACATTCTTGACGAATAAACCCCAGAGGCTTCCGTTTATGCTGCATGGAGTCAGGTGTCAACCAGATGCTCGTACACTACTGAGATGTGTGATTTTTGCTTTCACAGCCGCCGAGTAAAGCCCTCTCCAGTATCTTGGGGAAGAGCAACCTTCAGTTCGCGGGAATGAGCATTACTCTGAATATCTCTACCACCAGCTTAAACCTGATGACGCCTGATTCCAAACAGGTCTGTACGCTCTCATTCCTGCCTGCTGCTCTTAACAGTTCCATGGCGCTTGTTCTTTGCTACCTGCCAGATTATTTCTGTGCTTAGTGCTCATGTACTTCTGCAAAGTCATTTGTTATAACTAGCATTTGCCGGTACATCTGAGTAGCAGAACGCTGGAAGATCCAGGGCAGACAAGACCACCGTATTTTTTCGGACCATAAGACACACCTGTTTTTTAAAGGGGGGAAACCAGGGGAAAAACATTTTTCTGGTTTTCCTCCTCTAAAAGGCTGGGAGGGGGCGCTGGAGGGGGAGCGGAGGAGGCAGGCTACCGGGCTTCCCTTGCCTCCCCTGGTCCTGCCGACAACGGTGAAAGTGGGGCGGAAAAAGGGGAAGGCTGGTAGTGCCGCACAACCCTTCAGAGTGGCTCATCCCTGCTTGCTTTAAAGGGAGCTAGGGAGAAGGGGCGAACCGGAGCATTCTCCCCTCGTCCCCAGCTCCCTTTAAAGCAAGCGGGGATGAGCCGCTAGCGCCGTGCACAACGTCTCCGCCCCCCCCCCCGCTGCTTGCCGCGTTCAGCGGGGGTCGGGGGTCGGCAGCGGGCAGCGGAGGAGATGCTGCTCCTTCCTCCATGCCACTTCCCGCTCGCAAAAGCCTGCTTTTGGGAGCGGGGGGCGGCAGGGAGGAACAAAGAGCAGGCTTTGGGGTGGTGGAGAAAGCAGCAGCAGCATCCCCGCTGCTTTCTCCACCACCCTGCACCCTGCTTTTGGGATCGGCGGGCGGTGCGGAGGAGGAACTTCTGGATCCACCCCGCAGCCTGTTTTTGCGAACGGAGGTGCGGGGAGGATCCAGCAACATCTCCGCTGCCACCTCCTGCCGAACGTGGTGGGGGGAGGCAGCGGGGAGCGAAGCCTTCACTCCATAAGACGCACCAACAACCCCCCTTCCTTTTTAGGAGGGGGGAAAGTGCGTCTTATGGAGCGAAAAATGCGGTGCGTACTTCCGTCATAGGAGAGCAGAGAGCTCAGGGGCAGGGGGCACTTTTCAGCACCCGTAGTTGTGACGCATGAGAGAGGGAGGAGTGGATACTCACTTGGGGCAACACCATTATTCCAAGAGGCTGCATTTCCAAGCATCTCTCTGTGAATATTGAATAAAAAGCAGTTGGTAAGTGTGGTTTGGGAGTTGCACGGTCAGGGAAAGAACAATGCTGTCCAGGGTTGTAAAGTCTGCGGAGAGAATAATTGGGTGAGCTCTTCCCACCTTGGATCAAATCTGTGCCTCCAGGTGCCAGACGAAAGCTGCAGAGATAGTGCAGGATAGTGCGCACCCCGGAAACGATCTCTTTCAGCTTCTGCCTTCTGGAAGAAGTTACAGGGTTATAAAGACCAGGCCTGAGAAACAGTTTCTATCCAAGAGTGATTTTGGTTTTAAATGCAGTGTAAGGCAGTCTCTAAGGGAGTATTGTATTTAGTTGTGGGGCATCAGAGTTTTTTAGGGGGCTAACCAGGTAGGGTATTAAAGTTTAAGAGGTTAATTATGCATAGGCGGGATAGGGAATTTGTCGACAGGCATTTTCAGGATAGTAGGATGTCGGTTTTTGCATGTCTGATTTAGATTTTTCAATTTTGTTGTTCTGTATGGGACAATGACAATAAAGATTATCGTATCGTATCGTATCCGTTCCTGGCAACCTGCCATGGGGGGTTCGATCCTCTGCTGCCTGACAGCTAGATGGACCAATGGTCTGGCTAATATAAGACAACTTCCTATTTACCTACTAAAATGGGACTACAAAGTAAGCAAACGGGTCTCTCTCTCTCTTCCCCCCTAGCATAAAAGTACCATTAAAAAGGGTTGTAAACTCCATGGTAGGGCACATTCTTTGCATGCAAAAGATTTAATTCCTGACCTCTCCAGGTAAGGATGGAAAAGACTCCTGTATAAAGCACTGGAGAGCGGCTGCCAATTGGTGGCAGAAATTCTGGACCAATTTCTGCATTGCAGAACTCTATGCTATCTAGCTCTGTGCTATCTAACATGGTATATGGCGGCTATAATTGTGACTGGAGGGTATTTCCTTATTCCTTCTTGCCACCTTCTCCAGCCGCGGTGAAACATGTATGCTTCTTCAATTTGGCAGTATGCTTAGGGTATTCTTAGGTTTCAAATGGGTTTCAGTGGATGTGCATTCATTACAAACAACTTCCCACAATCTGCACGAGCGGGTGACTCCGTACTGTGCTTTCACCTGTCCTTGCCTAAGGCGGGATCCGTGGGCTGCAGGATCCGTGTGGCAAGAGTCATACTGTGATCACACCAAAAGCCGGCCCGCCTTGCAAGATTCCAGGACTTTGGGTTTAGCATCTGTGTGCCGCTCTGAGATCCCGGGGAGATGCCATCTGGGCATGCTGTCACGGAAGGTTTGGAGACGCACGACTTTGCACATTTGTTTTCAATGTTATTGTTTCTGTTTTTAGGCTTCCGATGACGTTTCAAGCTCATGGTTCCCCCCAAACCAACCCTGGAAAATGTAGTTTGCTACAGGTGCATGGAACTATGTCTCTCTGGGGAGAGGGTAAACTACACTTCCCAGAATTCTTTGGGGGGAAGCCATGTGCTTTAAGCAGATGGTGTGAATGTGACTCTGGAAAGTCTGACTGCATCTCACACTCACGCTAATCTTTTCCTGAACCCTTTACAGATTATAGCAAACCATCATATGCAGTCTATTTCCTTTGCATCTGGAGTCGATGTGGTAAGCATTTGATTCGTTTCTTTAGAATCTTTCTCATTTTGGAACTGATGAAATCATACTGTGGTACCGATGTGAGGGTACTGTGCCGCAACTAATCACTTAACTTGTTCAGGAAATATTGCTAATTAGACCTGTGCCATTAAGTTCTAAGTGAAAGCTCTGGAAATTCAAAACAAGGCATCATTGTTCAGTTTAACTCGAGCACTCCTGTGATATATGAAGGTACTCTCAGAAGTGTTACAGTAAAGATGAAATGAAGCCAATGTTTTCTGGAAATAACTTCATGATTAAAAAAAAAGGAAGAAAAAAAAGGAGGAAGAATCCCATGTTATCAATAGCATAGTGGTCTGAACACTAAATGACTGTATAATGAGCAGTTACAGGTAGGTAGCCGTGTTGGTCTGCCATAGTTTAAAAAAAAAAATCGTTCCCGTAGCACCTTAGAGACCAACTAGGTTTGTTCTTGGTATGAGCTTTCATGTGCATGCACACTTCTTCAGATACTTCTTCAGATCTGAAGAAGTGTGCATGCACACAAAAGCTCGTACCAAGAACAAACTTAAAGGGTAAAGGGACACCTGACCATTAGGTCCAGTCGTGTCTGACTCTGGGATTGCGGTGCTCATCTCGCTCTATAGGCCAAGGGAGCCGGCGTTTGTCCGCAGACAGCTTCCGGGTCATGTGGCAAGCATGATAAAGCTGCTTTCTGGCGAACCAGAGCAGCGCACGGAAACGCCGTTTACCTTCCCGCCGGAGCGGTCCCTATTTATCTACTTGCACTTTGATGTGCTTTCGAACTGCTAGGTGGGCAGGAGCTGGGAACGAACAACAGGAGCTCACCCCGTCGCAGGGATTCGAACCGCCGAACTTCTGATCGGCAAGCCCTAGACTCTGTGGTTTAACCCACAGCACCACCTGGGAACAAACTTAGTTGGTATCTAAGGTGCTACTGGAAGGAATTTTTTATTTTGTTTTGTATAATGAGCAATTTCTGCTGTGGGCAGAGGTGTTTCTAGCCTCTACATTTATCTTGGGGGGGGCACTATCTGTAACCCAAGTGTCAGCTCCTGAAATGCCACTGCCTGCTGAATTTTCAGAATGTGAGTTGCCTAGTGGCAAGCAGTAGAGCAGTACTGACAAGAGATGGGTGCGGGGGGAGGCCCGGTTCAAAGGATTGTTCTGACACAGGGCTGAATTTACACATGCATCTCTCACTATGGTGACTCTCAGTTAAATGTGTGAAATGTCCCCCTTTGAAAAGTTTTGCATGACTTAAAAGCAGATGGTATGAAAGTTCCACCCAACTATGCTGTGCATTCACAATTGGAGACAGCAATCGTTCTGTCCGCACACCGAGGTCCAGCTCCGAGGGCCTTCTGGCGGTTCCCTCACTGTGAGAAGTGAGGTTACAGGGAACCAGGCAGAGGGCCTTCTCGGTGGTGGCACCTGCCCTGTGGAACGCCCTCCCATCAGATGTCAAGGAAATAAGCAACTATCTGACTTTTAGAAGACATCTGAAGGCAGCCCTATTTAGGGAAGTTTTTTAATGTTTGATGTTTTATTCTGTTTTTAATCTGTTGGGAGCTGCCCAGAGTTTCTGGGGAAACCCAGCCTGATGGGCAAGGTACAAACAAACAAACAAACAAATATTATAATTATAATTATATAATTATGTTGTTGTTGTTTTCTGAATACTGGTTGCTGGAAGCGACAGAAGGGGAGAGCATTGTTGTGCTTGAATCCTGCTTGTGGGTTTCTCACAGGCATCTGGTTGCATGGGCGTCGCTAGGGGGGTGTGGTGGGGGCGGCACGCCCCGGGCGTCAGGGGTGACAAACGGCGGGTGGGGGTGGGGGGTGACAAGCGGCGGGTGGGGGCGACAAGCGGCACCCTGGGAGCAGCAGCGCACGGCCCGACGACGGAGTGCGCCTGTGCGACATTTCGCGCAGGCGCACTCTGTCGTCGGACCGACGCTTCCACAGCCTCCTTTTGAGCCGCAGAGCTTAAAAGGGGGCTCTTCGGCTTAAAAGGGGGCTGCAGAAGCGGCGGCGGCACTCCCGGAAACGCCCCGGGGCGGGGCGGGGCGTCGTGACGCCACAATGTGACGTCACGGCGCCCTGCCCCCGGGGCGTTTCCTTTGCCGTCCTGGGTACCGCGGAGCCTTACTCCGCCACTGTCTGGTTGGCCACTGTCAGAACAGGCCGCTGAGCAGGCTGTTGGCCCGATCCAGCAGGCTAACCTTATATTCTTAGCTGTAGTGATCAATCTGTGACTGATCACACAAACATCTTCGCTTATTGATGGTACGACCTTAGCCAGAGTTAGGGAACCTGTCGCCCACCAGATCAGCTCAACCAGCATGGTCAGGGGTTATGGGAGTGATGCTCCAGCAACATTTGCAGGGCCAAAGCTCCCCTTCCCCCCCCAACCCTAGTGATGATTCAAATGTGTGAATTACTATTGCATTTGTGAGCTGTGCTCATATTCATTCCTAGTTACCTCTCCCTCTTCTTTGCTTCCCCCCCCACCTTTTAATAAACTTATATTGTAAGTTGAAACTCATCTCTTGCATATTCTCTTACCACAAACTTCTGGGTTTGTGCTTTTTAGCTTAAATCCTGAAGACCTACAAACACACCTCGGTGTTGTACAGATTGTGTTTGAGCACAGAAGAAAAAAAAGAGTTGCAATGTTCCTCAGCAGGAACATGTGGTATTCTCTCGACTAAGATCCCATTGATACCACACTCCTGAAATTCCACTCACAAATTACAAAAGCAATCTTGGGGGAGGGGATATTACATTTCCCCACTTATAAAATATTGGCTCATTTCAGATGTAACAACAAAAATGGCTTGTTGCTTTAAGAAAATTGTACCTCCCGAAGATACAGCATACCATTTTAATTGCAATTTGGGTACCTTTCGATAGATATTGAAAAAGATGGCCCAGTTTTTAATAGTATTATAGCCTTTGAATTGATGGTTTTATTCCAAGGACTTGCTCTATTATTCGGCAGGGTTTTCTGTGCGAGAGGTTCTCTCTGCCTTCCTGCCTTAATGTATCTACTCTAGAATCTAATCTCTCTATCTGGATGATATTTATAACACACTCGTCACCATGGTATCCAAGCACAGGCACCCAGTTGCAAACACTCAGATGAAAAGCAGCGCACCTTTGTTGCAACATAAAATGAAAATTCACATATTCATGGTAGATGTTTGTCTCCCTGCCCTCCCCATCTCCTCTCCCTCTGCCAACAGGATACAACAGACTATGTTGCTTATGTAGCTAAGGACCCCGTGAATCGCAGAGGTAAAGTACTGCTTAACATTCAATCTCCTCTTCTTTTTGAAAGCGTACGCTGCTCAGATTCTCATTAAGGCACTGTGTTCAATAGATAATGGCTTCCCTTCCACTAATGGTATCACGCACCATATTCAAATTTTATTCTGTTATTTCTTACATTCGCATCCTGCCTTGCCTTCAAACAGCTCAGTTGCCAAATCAGATGAGATGTCAGAGCTCTGAAATTGGATCTCCTGTTTCTTAAAATTATGGAAAACAGCAACCCCAGGGTTTGGAGACTGGGGTGGCCAACCTTTTCCCCAAATGGAAAACACACACGAGCCCTTCCTTGAGCTCCTATTAGTGGGAATGTTCAGGGTGGCAGGAGAGGATATATTGTTTATTAATATCGTTCCTAACTTGTGCTAGCAGGTTCCTTTACTTAGCAGAGCTACGTTCACCTTTTACTTGCACAGCAGATAGCTGGTTGCAGGCTCGTGTGAGCCTCTCACTATTGTACAATTGAGTCTGTCTCAGATTGAATTGTACATTCCTGGTAAGTTCCCTTGAATCCCTCTTAAAAGAATAAAGATGCCACAATCTTATTCAAAGTCAATTTACTTACATCAGTTCACAGTTGGATCCCTGAAGGCAGACTTAGTTACAAATACGTACTTGTGGGTCTACCCCATATAGGGGGAATAATCCCAGTGACTGCAGGCTACCAGTCCAGCAGTTCACACGATGAAAGGAAGATGGAAAAGAGAGAGTGTTGCTGCGTGACTCGTCTTTTTGTTACCTGGACAGATTAGGTCACGCCCACCTTCTATCACAATCAAAAGGAAGGATGCTCCAGCCAGAAGGAACAGGAGGTTTTGACTGGCTGGACTAAACATTCCCCTGCTTGTCCACTCTAGGAAAACAAGGAATGTTGTACTTGACTGCTCCAAGTGGGTTACAACCCACACTATTCCCACCAGCTAGAAGAAAACCATGTGTAGGCAGACACAATACTGGAGTAAAGGGTTAACTACCCATGGCTGTGGTCCTGATCCAAACGGCCCCTTACACAATTTCTGTTTGCCAAAATGTTAAGAGGTTGGATGAGCACAGATCTCTGTTGTCTTGTCTTGGGGAAGGGCTGTAGTTCAGCAGTAGATAATGGCTGCTCGACACATTTATGGGGAGTGACAGTTGTGGCCCCCTTGTGTTTCGCCTTCACTCCGGCACCTAGAACATGCTTGCTCGCTGGCCGCTGCTGGGAAATTCCCATTGACCAGTGATAGCGAGGGGCGGTCTTCCCACCAAAGAGGTCAAATTTCAATGGGCCAGTTGGAGGCTCCACATTGGCTGTTGCCTTGCCCGGCCGGGCAATGAGGCTTAAAAGGCTGGCTGCATGTGGCTTCCACAGCACAGTCTGCCAGAGAGAGAGAGAGAAGAAACCTCCCCACCCACCCCTTTTGAATCAATCCATTTCCATTTCAGAAGGTCCCAAGTTCAACCCCCAGCATCTCCAGGGAGAGACTCCTGTCTAAAACCACGGAGAGCCACCGCTAGTCAGAATAGCGAAGACAATACTGAGATAGCCTGACCAATGGTCCAACTTGTTAAAAGGCAGCTTCCTATATTCCTATGTCTAGTTTGGCCCTCAAAGTTGCATTTTGAACCTTTTGAAGTAGGTCTGGCAGTGAGTCAATGACTTGGTCAAAGCCATCCACTGGGCTGAGTGTGGACTAGATTTGAACCTCAGTTCCTGCATAGAAACTCACCTGAAAGGCTAAGAAGCTGCTCAGTTTGCATCCATAAGGTGCCCTCCCGAAACTCAGGGCATTTATATGGTGCTGCGTACAAGGTTTAACTTAATGGATATTTCTCAGTTTAAGCAAGCTTTTGAGTTGCTAGCTCAGTTACTTCCTCAGAGTTTTCGTGAGACTCTTCTCTTGCAGCTTTATTAGCTAGAAGTAATTAATCAGAAAACGCCAAGGAGGAAGACAGTGATTTGTAGCCTCTTAGATGATGCAGACTAGTGAAAATATGTACAAGTTTGCTATAGAAGGTTATTAATGGTTGATTTAATTGGAAGATGGCTGAGCCATTAGTTTACTTCTCCATGAGGGATGGACAGCTTGGTAGTTATCTTTTTTAATTCCGGAGTGACCAAAAAGAAAAGAAAAGAAAAGCCCTTTTGGTATCAAAGCAAGAGACCATGGGGACACTCATTTTTATTTTTAAAGTGTGTGTGTTTAAAAAAATTCTTTTAATTTTTAGAAAAAAGATAGGGAGGCATATAGAAGCTGCCGGTGATATTTTTAAAAGCAAACTTTTGGGACTCCTGGGGGTATACAACCTTAATCTTACTCGGAGCACACCTGTTGAAGTTAATAGGCATTACTACCGGTAACTTAGGCTCACTAATGTCAGTGGGTCTACTCTGAGTAGGACTGAGTTGAATGCAACCTTGTATGTACGGGATGGGAAACATCTGTTTTAAAAATAAGTCCCGTATATTAGAACTATGGTTTTAAATTTTACTTCTGCCAAAGTTTTTTTTTTAATAGCCATAGATGGTTTTAAGTTTATCTTTTTTAAGCAAAGGACAAAGGTGTAAAACTACTTGTATTTTAATATTTTAAAATATTTAAATATTTTGCTGGAAGCCAGCTAGAGTGGCTGGGGAAACCCAGTCAGATGGAGGGGGTATTAATTACTACTACTACTACTACAGCATTGATTTCTTCAAGCTTCAAGCTTAGACTCTAAAATACTTTTCTTGCTTCCCTGTTCCTTTAGCATGTCATATCCTGGAGTGCTCTGATGGCCTGGCCCAGGATATTATCAGCAGTATAGGACAAGCATTTGAACTTCGTTTTAAGCAATATTTGCAATGCCCCTCAAAGATCCCGGCTCTTCATGATAGGTGAGCAAGTACAACAGGAGTTTTTATTTTTTGTGGAAGTGCTGTTTCCTTCAAAGACTGCTAAAATAAAAGGAAAGTTCATTTGCAGGAGGGAACAACCAGCTGCAAATATTCACAACAGATTATTGTGACACCTGCCCCATCCAACAGAATAAGGCTTACATCACTGGGACAGCCTTGCTCAACTTGATGTCTTCCAAATCTTGTTGAATGTGGCCACCAGTCCTGGCCAGCACAGTCCAATGGTCAGAGAATGATGGTTGTTGTTTTTGCCCAAAGCATCTGGTGGGGTATCAGGTTGGGGGAGGCTGCTCTGGTAGCGAAGTTGGGCGCCAGCCTCAAACCCTTGCTCTCTGTAACAGAGAAAGCAGTAACAGTGTCCTTTCAGCTGCCCATTGCAAACTTCCGATCATACCTGCTGAATTGAAGCTCGGTTAAGCAAAACCTCCCTGTGAATTTTCCACACATCTGGTTAGATCTGATTCAGTAGGTAATATTGGAGTTTTGAAAGGCACAACCACAAAACAACAGGAAAAGCTCTTGGGCCCGGTGGAATTAATCGGTACACAATACGACCAAAATACGGGTCAAGAAAAAGTGTGGAAGACCCCTTACTGCCAGTCTTGGATTCTACTGCAACAAAGTAGATAATACAAGGGACTATTGTATCTGAGAATATGCTGGTCAACAGGGAACCTATTGAGCCAATTCAAGAGATCCCTCAAACTGTTGGATTATGTCCAAAGGTGAATTCTATAGTTTATATAACAACGGAACTTAATTTGTTAAGGGATATATTTGTCACATTTTAGATGTTGGCAATTAAATAGACAACTGAATAAAAATGTTACAGGTGGGTAGCCGTGTTGGTCTGCCATAGTCGAAACAAAATAGGAAATTCTTTCCAGTAGCACCTTAGAGACCAACTGAGTTTGTTCTTGGTATAAGCTTTCGTGTGCATGGTATCTGAAGAAGTGTGCATGCACACGAAAGCTTATACCAAGAATTTCCTATTTTGTTTTGAATAAAAATGGAAGGAGCAAAGTAACAGAGCTTCTTTTTGACAGGATGCAAAGCTTGGATGAACTTTGGATGGAAGAAGATGTTGAGGCAGCAGCAGAGCATCCATATTACAACAACATTCCTAACAAAATACCTCCGACTGGGGGCCTGGTCGATGCGAGGCTCAGAGCCAAGCTCCCCTCTGTTTCAGATCCTACTCAGGTAGGCCGATGAATCCTAGCTTGGTTCCCTTGGGTGCTATTTTAATGGACTGAAAATAGCTGTATAAAGGATAACAAGATTTATTTAACATATCATGGATCTTTTAAGCAAAAGGTGTTGATACACTGGTTGAAAGAGCCAGTTCATACCCTTACTGGGTGGCAGTCCTCCTCACCTCTACCAAAAACATGTGGATGGATATTTAAGGCAGACCCATTACATGGATGCCCATACACACATAGTCCCGATTTGTGTGTCACGGCAACCTTGCCTTTGGTGTTCCGGTGAGATAACAGCCGGCTCGTTTCTCGCTTTTGAAAGCGTTTTATTATCCTTACTAATTACAGAGCTATAATTCACGTCTGCATTCCATTACAACAAACATCCTAACTGCTATCTTCCGTTACGCGCCTTTTCCAACACAATAACCCCCTGGTGTTCCGGAAGTGACGCGTGAATCTCTTCTTCCCGCTTTTGCTCCCCTCCCCCTGTTTATTACTGACGTCAGCACTCCCCCTTTCTTCTGGCGATACCTCTAAGAGATTGCTGTCATCATCGTCGGACGTATCTGTTGAGATTAATGGGCCCGGTTCTCGATACCTCGCCCCCTCCCCCTGCCTGTCTGTTTTGCTACTTTCCCTCACTGATCCTCCTCCCACGCTCCTCTCCCGATCCAGGCTTGTCTCCGTGACATCCACTCCCTCCTCCAAGCCCCCTTCCTCCCCGGAGTCACTGGACTCAAGCGGATGGTGTATGATCGTGTGAACATTCTCCACTTCCCCGTTCCCATGCTGCCACTGTTCCGTGCGCGGTGGAGTGACAAACCCCAGGAAGTCTGTGTCCTCATTTTCATCCGACTCAAACACCGCCTTCCACTGTTCCGTCGTAAAGGGTGCGAATGACACTACCTCGTCCACCTCCTCCTCTGACCAGTCTGGATGGGGTTCCTCTGCCTCCTCCCCTCCTCTGTACCCTTGGTCCCCCATGCCCTCCTCCTGATGTCCCTGCCAACATTCATACTCCGGTGGGGCTGGCTTTTGTGGGTATAACGCATGGAATTCAGCCTTGAGGTATTCCTCCTGAATATTATCATGGCGCATCCATGTGTTGTTCTCGGGGTCCTCCCCTTCCCAGGCTACCAAGTATTCCACCTGCCCCTCCTTCCACCGGGAATCGAGGATCTCAGTGGCCTCATTGCCTGCCCCCACTTCCTCCACTGAAGGCCCTTTTGTCACCCCCCCTTCCCCTTGATAAGGGTGCCCTTCCCTGTATGGTGTTAACAGCGCTCTGTGAAACACGGGGTGAATTCTCATGTCCTCAGGCAACCTCAGCTTGAAGGCTACGGGATTGACCTGGCCCACTACCTCGAAGGGTCCCAAACGTCTGTGCTCTAACTTCCTGCACCTGCTTCTGGTGGGCAGCCCCCTGGAGGACAACCACACCCTGTCCCCCACCCTGATGGCCTCCCCCTCCCTCCGATGCTGATCCGAAGCCCTCTTATAGGCTTCTTTGGCCCTGTCCAGCGTGCTCTTGAGTTGCTCGTGCAGTTGGAGCATCTCCTCCGCAAAATCTTCTGCCGCTGGCACACTCGGGCCCCGGTCCTCTCCCCTCGGGAACGACTTCGGATGTCCTCCATAGTTCGCAAGAAAGGGTGTCATCCCTGTGGAAACATTAACTGAGTTATTATAGGCAAATTCCGCTAAAGCTAGGAACTTTGGCCAGTCCGTCTGTCGTCGGCTAACGTAGCAACGTAGGTACTGCTGCAGTATAGCATTGGCCCTCTCTGCCTGTCCATTCGTTTGTGGGTGCCTGGCCGTCGACAAGTTGAGTTCCACACCCAAGAGCTCCATGAGCTTGCGCCAGAACCGCGACGTAAATTGGCGGCCTCTGTCGCTCACGACCTTCGATGGTACTCCATGCAGCTTGAAAACGTTGTCTACAAACAACCTGGCTGTCTCCTCTGCCGACACTGCCCTGGGACAAGCCACAAAATGGCACATCTTGGTGAGCATGTCCACTACGATTAGCACTGCCGTCTTGCCCTTCGACGCCGGCAGATCTGTCAGGAAGTCAATGGACACCATCTCCCATGGCCTCCCCGGGGTGGGCATGGGACGCAACAGTCCGGCAGGGGGTCTATTGTCACTTTTGACCCGTTGACACAAATCACAAGCTTGCACATAGCCTTTGACGTCCTCCTGCACCCCTGGCCACCAGAAATCCCTGGTGACCAACTGCAAGGTCTTTTGCTGTCCCGGGTGCCCTGCCGAAGGGCTATCGTGCAGTTGCTTGAGAACCTTAGCCCTCAAGTGATCCCCCGGAACATATAATGCTCCCTTGTAGAACAACAGTTCATCCTTGGCTACGAAGCCGTCTTCCACCCCTGTACCTTGTTGCAGGTCTTTGAATTTCTGCTGCGCAAACGCATCTTCCCTAGTTAGACGTCGTATGAGAGACTCTTGATCCCTGGCTCCAGCGCACTGCCATCGGCTGGGTGGCATCACATGTCTCTCCTCCGGCACTCCCTCGTCCTCTAGGTACTGCGGCTTGCGAGACAAGGCGTCCGCCCTCGCATTCTTGTCCCCCGGGACATAATGGATCCTGAAATCAAAGTCGGCAAAAAATTCCGCCCATCTGAGCTGTCTCTGGTTGAGCACTCTGGCTGTTCTCCAGTACTCCAGATTCTTGTGATCCGTGTAGATCTGGATCTGATGGCGGGCTCCGATAAGGAAATGCCTCCATTTTTTGAGCGCCGCTACAATGGCCAACAGCTCCTTATCCCAGATGGTGTAGTTGCGTTCCGATTTGCTGAGTTTTCTTGAGAAAAACGCACAAGGTCTCCAGTCGCCTGCAGCATCCTGTTGCAGCAGTACCGCTCCTACCGCCCTGTCCGACGCATCAGTTTCCATGCGTATGGGCCGCTCCGCGTCGAGGTGCAGCAGCTGTTCCTCCGAGGCGAATACCTTGCGTAACTGCTCAAACGCCTCCTGCGCCTCTGGAGTCCACTGAAACTTCTTCTTAGTACTCAACGTGTCGGTTATTGGGCTAGTGAGCTGCGCAAAATTCCTGATGAACTTGCGGTAGAAATTGCTGAACCCAATGAAGCGTTGTACATCTTTTCTGGTCTTGGGTGTTTTCCAATCCAACACTGCCTTTACCTTCTCCCCGTCCATTGCCAGACCTTTGTCCGACACCCTGTACCCCAGAAAGTCCACTTGCTGCACATGAAATTGGCATTTCTCCAGCTTCGCATACAGTTGATGCTGTTTCAACTTCTGCAACACCTGTCTCACATGCTGCTCATGCTGCTTCTCATTTTCCGAATAAATCAAGATATCGTCCAAAAAACATACACAGCTCCGGTACAACAAGGGACCCAGCACATGGTGCATAAAGGCTTGAAAGGTGTGTGAGCCCGCCTGGAGGCCAAAAGGCATCACTGTGTATTCGTAGGTGCCAAACGGGGTAAACATAGCTGTTTTCCACTCATCTCCTTCTCTGATCCTTATGAGGTTGTAAGCTCCTCGTAAGTCCAACTTCGTGAAAATCTTCCCTTTTCGCACTGCCGCCAACAAGTCGTCGATCCTGGGCATCGGAAAGGCGGTCGGTTTCGTTCGCGAGTTTAAGATCCTGTAGTCACAAATAAGGCGTTTTTGTGCCGTATTTTTCTTGTCCACGAAAAAAATCGGACTTCCTCCCACCGCTTTGGATTCTCGAATGAATCCCCTTTCCAAGTTCAGTGTGAGGAATTCCTTCAGCTCCTGCAACTCCTGCTCCGACATAGAATACAACTTTCCTGCAGGCAACTTTGCCCCCGGCAGCAACTCAATTTGACAATCATACGGCCTATGGGGGGGCAGTCTGTTGGCTTCCTTTTCACTGAACACTTCCTTGAAATCTTCATACTGTGGTGGAATTCCCCTGGAGTCTTCCAACCGTACCGTGGCGATCCTCCCCTCCGTCTCCGACGTTTCCACCTCCATCAGGCAATTCTCCGTGCAATGCGAAGATCCGAAGGTGAGCGACCTCTGGTGCCAGGCAACGACCGGATCGTGAAGATCTAACCAACTCATGCCCAATATGATTGGCGCTCCTGACAGGTGTGTGACATTGAAAGCAATCACTTCCTGATGCCTCGAGACGCTCATCCTCATGGGCGGTGTCTGATGCCTCACTTGGCCCCCCAGCAGCTCTCTCCCATCAATTGTGGTCACCACCAGGGGAAAATCCAAAGGCAGTAAATGGATCTGGTGGGCCTTGGCGAAGCTTTCGGACATGAAAGAGGCTGAGCTGCCCGAATCTAGTAGAGCTTCTACCTCTAGGGGGTACCCGTTTGGCAATTCCAGCCGTACCATCAGCACAATTCCCGGCCTGGGCTCCCTTGGAGTCACTACACTCTGCCGTTGTGGGGGGTTTACTTGCGTGCCGCCTGGTTGGTCTTCCCCTCTCTTTTTTCCAACCAGGCGTTGGCGTTTCCCTGCTCCTGTGCTTCCCCACTCGCCTCCTGCCCCGCAGCCGCTGCCATCCCTTGCCACACTCGCTTCTGCGAACAATTACGGGCTAGGTGTCCCGTCCTGTCACACACAAAGCATTTGCGCGTCTCCTTCTCCCCCTTGCTTAGCAGCTCCCTGCGAGGTTTCTCTTTGAGGCTTTCTCTTGTGTCCAAACGACCGATTTCCATTGGCTCTTCGGGGGGCAGATGCTGCCTGTTTCCCTGAACCGGCTGAACACCCTGGGAAGGCCTCCTGTAAGCATGGAATGTCTTACTGCCCGGTACATTTCGCCCTTCCCATTCCCTTAGTTCCTGCCGAACCCCCACTTGCAGAGCCAGTTTGATATAAGCATCCGTATCCTTGGGTTTCGGTCCCCTGCTTATTTCATCCAAAATTTCCGGGTTCAGCCCCTGCTGAAAGAGCGCTTCAGTTTGTGGGGCTAAAATCTCCCATCCCAGTTTATGGCAGAGAAGGGTAAATTTAGCCACATAATCTCTCACTGTCCCTTTCCCTTGTCTGAGACTCATGAGTTCCTGCTTGGTTATCTCTTGATCAATGTCACTTGTGTAATGAGCCGCCATGGCATCCAAGAAATCCTGGAGATTCCCAAGCGCTGGGTTGTTACTTGCCAAAAGTGGGCGTACCCATTCTCTCGCTGACCCAGTCATGTGTGAAATAATAAATGCTACCTTCTCAGCATCAGTCTCAAAGTCTTTCCCTCGCACCCTCAGGGCATAATCAACCTCAGTCCTGAACCCCAAATATCCCCTGGGGTCCCCATCAAACTTACTCACTGATGCCAGCTGTTGCCTCTGAGTCACCACTGCTGTGGCTCCTCCTCCACCGGTCTTGCGAGCCTCATCAAGCCTAATTTGAAGATCTCGTAAATCTTCCTCCAGTTTGGCAACTCGAAGCTCAGAACGCTTATTTCTCTCTTCCAAATCAGCAGCTCTGGCTTCTCCTTCCTGCCGAACTTTCAAAATTGCTTCCTTGGCTTGAATCTCCCAGCTGGCCCTCGCAGCTTTCAGCTTCTCTTCGACCCCTTCCATGTCTCCTTTCCAACAGTCCCACAGCAACGCAGTAGAGTTAGGATGTGTTGTCACGGCAACCTTGCCTTTGGTGTTCCGGTGAGATAACAGCCGGCTCGTTTCTCGCTTTTGAAAGCGTTTTATTATCCTTACTAATTACAGAGCTATAATTCACGTCTGCATTCCATTACAACAAACATCCTAACTGCTATCTTCCGTTACGCGCCTTTTCCAACACAATAACCCCCTGGTGTTCCGGAAGTGACGCGTGAATCTCTTCTTCCCGCTTTTGCTCCCCTCCCCCTGTTTATTACTGACGTCAGCACTCCCCCTTTCTTCTGGCGATACCTCTAAGAGATTGCTGTCATCATCGTCGGACGTATCTGTTGAGATTAATGGGCCCGGTTCTCGATACCTCGCCCCCTCCCCCTGCCTGTCTGTTTTGCTACTTTCCCTCACTGATCCTCCTCCCACGCTCCTCTCCCGATCCAGGCTTGTCTCCGTGACATCCGTCATCTATTCTTTTTGCCTTTTTAGGGAAATTGAGTCAATACAATACAATAATACAATACCTTTATTGGCATAGATAAAACAATAGGCATAAAAACCATCAGTATATAAAAAAAAATCTAGAGTATACAATATAAAAGAAGAAAAGGGGAATCCCCACTATTGTATAGGCCAGAGCTCCCTAGATTTAGCTTCAAAATCCTGGTCAGAAATTGTGTCATAACTCTAGTCACTTCCGGAGAATCATCCCTCAACAAAAACTGGGCTACAAGTTGTTTATTATAGGGAGCCCTAGGCCATATAAAGGACATTGCGGAAGCTTCGCGCAAGATATTAAAGAGAGGACAACCCAGAACCATATGGACGATAGAGTCAGGTACATTCTGACCACAATTGAGTCTAGGTGTATATTGAGTCCTATATACACAACTGAGTCTAGGTGTACAGTGGTACCCCGCTAGACGAATGCCTCGCAAGACGAAAAACTCGCTAGACGAAGGCATTCGTCTAGCGGAAGGCCGCCCCGCAAGACGAAAAAGTCTATGGGGCTGCCTCGCAAGACGAAAAATTTTCGTCTTTTTTTCGTTTTGCGGAGCGCGGCTGTCATTGCCGCTCCGCAAGACGAAAAACCCGCTAGACGAAAATTTTCGTCTAGCGGGGCACCACTGTATATAGGCCTCCACCTCACCTGGTCTATGTGTGTTTGAGGAGTGTGCGCTTGCTATTTCACCACACGAGGAGCATTGTCGCTCAGCAAGTTTATGAGCAATCTCTACCACAATCCAGGAGGCTCCTGGTTTCGTCTGGTCAATAACATCCCTCACTGTCCTCCTTTGTCTGGTGGGGGAGTGGATTAGACAGTCCCCTCATGTCTACCTGGGATGCCTGTCCCATCTCCAAGGCCACTGGACATCCACACGTGGACTTAATCTTTCGGCAGGACGAATGCGTGTAAAACCCAACATGTCTGAGCAGCACAATTGAGATCTCGTATATATATATATATATATATATATATATATATATATATCAATTTATTCGACCGTCAGTCAGAACAAGATCTCAGATAAAATCAATGTGATTTGGTCCAATGTGCATTGGATCTTATCAATGTACTCCATGGTGAAACATTATGTCCATGTGGGGATGTCTGATATGCTGTATACGCTCATATACGGAAGGTGTGCTCTCAGCACTACAGGTAGGAGAGAAGTTGCTTGTGGTGTGCTAATCCTGCTCTCTATCTTGTTGGGTTTCAAATTGCATAGATCACTGCATGTAGCACAGCAGTCTAGTTTAGAGGAGAGGGGGAAGATTAAAGGCAACTGCTGGTTTCACAAATGTAGCTCTGCGGATTCATTTATATAAAAAAAAATTATATACCACTGTGTCATAAAAATATATCACAGCGGTCTACGACCATATAAAAACAAAAAACCAAACAATAAAATAATAAAAAGTTCAAAAGAAGTTGAAAGCAAAAAGGAGTTAAAAGCAACCATCAATAGACCAATGTGGGGGGAATGTACTCTGAATTGCTTGCATAGACCTGGAGGAGTAGAAAAGTTTTCACCAGCGCTTAAAAGCTAACACAGGAAATGCCTGCTGAATGTCTGTTGCCACCCCCCATTCAATCTCCAAACTGTTTAAACTATGAGCTTGAGTTTGGGAGATTGATGCAAGAGAGGCTGTTTTAGACTGTTACTGAAGTCTAAACTACACACCCCACAGACCATTTATTTGTGGGCAACTCTTCCCTCAAACTTTCATGCTGCAATGGGTTGTGATTTTCTTTTCCTGCCAGGAATGTTGGACTTTTTGCAAAACTGCCATGGTGAATATTTGCGTGGCTTTTCATTCATATGGAAGCAACAGTCTTTGAGTTACTTAAATTTATTGTAATATATACCTATGCATATATAGTTGTGTAAGATAAGTGAATAGCCCTAGATTTCATATACATCAGGGGTGGCCAACTCGCAAAAGACTGTGATCCACTCCCAGAGTTAAAAACTGACCCCTGTTTTGGGGGGTTCAGGTTAAATTTGTTGAGGTTTTTTTAGGAGGAGGAAACCCCAGTTTTTTAGGGGTACAGAGCAAAAATGTTGAGATTTTCTTAGGGGAGAAAAACTTGTTGAGCTTCTTTGGGGGAGTCAGCGATCTACCGCAGACGTCCAGTGATCTACTGGTAGATCACGATCTACCTGTTGGACGTGCCTGATACACATGGTCCTTTTCTGTATTCTTCATGTCATCTTGAATGAACAATTACTATACATTTACTGAAAAGAGGGCAAAGTGGGAAGAAAAGTACTTTGATGGGCTTTGTTCCTTGGTATGCTACTTTGCATATCTAAAGTCCTTAATTGCAGGTTCACCCACACTGACCTTTTGCCCCACACTTTCTAGGGGCAAAAGAGACCTATGCCTAGAAATGCAACACAGAAGGGAGGCTGGGTGAGCCCTGCGTTGGGAAACAAAAGTTTTTCACATAGCCATCATATGATTATAATAATGGTCCGGCATCCATTCTGTGTCTCTGTGTTTGTAAAAGTTCATTGGAAATCATTAGGCTGTCAAGTTTGTTCCAGGAAAGGGTGATTGAACCGAAGGGGGTTCCTTTTATAGATGTAATATACCTACTTTGTCATTTAGAATTACAGGGGTTAATAAAACAGGAAAGGAGTGCAATTTCCCCGAAGGTCATCATTTCTCTCATCCTCCTCCTGCGCAAACTCATTCATAAAAAGAATGCTCAGTCATAGTGTCATACATGATGAATGAACGAAGACTGGGTTTGGGTAGAATTGCACCTGGACCAATCATATAAAAGACCCACTGAAAATGCATTGCAGTTTTTAAAAGGTAGAGTTTGCATGAAGAATATTTTTACTGCCACCTTAGTCTGCATCAGCAATGGGAAGAGAGCAAACATACTACCAGAGCCAATACGTAAGGGACCTATTTGGCGAAGATCAGCTACAACAACGACCCATTAGACAAGGTAAGCTGCGCTTTGAATGGTTGCACTTTTGCTGCATGAGTTCTAGAGGCAAACAGAATGATGTGGATTGGCCAAGACTCAGGGCCGTCTCATTCATAGGGGCTAGTGGCGCGGTGCGCCAGGGCGCCGGGCCCCCCAGGGGCGCCCCCGTGAGCCCACCGGCATACCGAGCGCCCCCCTCCCCAACCCAGCCCCGCCCCCACGGGCGAGCTGTCGGCCGGGCGCTCGCGCGACGGCGGTGCAGCCGCTGCCGCCCATGCCACTCCCGGGAGCACCGGAAGGGCGCGCAGAGCCCCGCGCCGCTCCAGCGCAACACCCCTCATCCCCCGCTTGCCCACCCCTCTGAGAGGCGGCAAGCGCGGGAGGCGGCACCCCCGGAGGAGGACTCGCTCCAGAGATCCTGGTGGCAAACTCATCTGGGAACGGCGCCTCCCAACTCGGGGCCACTTTTCCGCGGGGAGTGAAAGGCGGCACAGTAAAAACAATGGCTCACGGGGAAGGCAGCCGCGCGCTGCTCGTCCCTTAGGGGAACCTAAGAGCTGGCCGCCCTCGCCTCCCATCCCGGGAGCACTGGAAGGGCGCTCGCCGCTCCAGCGCCACCCCCCTCATCCCCCGCTCGCCCACCCTCCTCCCAAGGGCCTCCTTAAGACGGCTATGGGTGGTGGCGGTGGGGAGAGGTGAGATAAGAGAAGAGGCACGATGTTGTGCCGGGATTATTTGTCTTCGCTGGAGAGGCTGGCGGTGGGAGTGAAACGGGAATCATGGGGGGGGGGGAGAGAGGAGATCACGACTGTTTTCCAACAACCCAAGAAGAAAGTGTGTGTGATTTTTGGTTTATCTCCCCCCCCCCACCGGTGATCTCTTCCTTTCGCCTGCGCGCTTCCTCCTCTCTGTCTTTTACCCTGATGGAGAGTCGGTCGCTGAGAAGGTCTCCCTGGTGGCCGTAGTTTCCCCCCTCCCTTCCTGAAACCAAGGCGATTTTGAGGGTGAGCGGGAAAGGTAGTTTGAGGCGGATCTGGCCAAGGCGAGGCGGCAGTGCTGAGCTTTCAGCTGCCCGAGCAGCCAGCCAGGGAGGTCAGCTCGCTGTTTTCTGGTTTCGCCCCGCTTTTTGGGTGTGTGCTAGATCTTGCCCACTGCACCTTACGAGAAGGCTGTTTACCAATGGGGGAAAGGGGGGGAGCTGCACCTGGCGAGCTGCTGCCTGCTTTGCAGCAGATGAAGATGCAGGAGCTCAGTGAAGGGTCCGTGAGTGAAAATGGAAGTCCCAAGCTTGGGGGGGGGGCGCCGGAGGGATCGTTGAACCACGGCGCGGGATAGGCTTAAGACGGCCCTGCCAAGACTTAAATTCTTTTTTAAAAATTAATTTATTTGGTTTTTCAGATTAAAATTTTACAGACATATATGGAACATAGATCATAAAAAAACAAGATTCCAAGGAATCTCCTGGACTTCCCTCCTCCCCTTTGTGGGTCCTATTGCTAATCGTTTCCTCCTGCATCTTTTATGATGATCCAAATCTTTTACATCTCCATTGTGTCCAAAATTCACCATTAAACTACAAGCGATATTCCAATCCTGCTAATGATTTTAACTGTTTACAATGCTCTTTAAGATGTTATAAATTTTCCCCATTCCTTATTAAAATCTTGGTCTTCCTGATTTCTGATTCTTCCGACCATCTTAGCCATTTCGGCATAGTCCATCAATTTCATCTGCCATTCTTCTCTGGTAGGGACTTTATCTTCTTTCCATCTCTGGGCCAATAACACTCAAGCAGCCATGGTCGCATACATAAATAATCTTTTCTGCTGCCTTGGGATTTAGGCACCTAGAATTCCTAAAAGGAAGGCCTCAAGGTTTTTTTTTTTTTTAGCAAAGGTTATTTTAAACATTTTTTCCAACTCATTCTATATCATTTCCCAAAATCCTTTTACTCCCGTACATTTCCACCACATATGATAAAAGGTGCCTTCTTTTCCCTTACATTTGCAGCATACTTTTGAGCCTGTTTTAGTCATGGACTTAAATTCTATGGCTGGTTCTTTTTTTAAAAAAAAAATGTTTCTTCCGCGGTGGGAAAGTTGGAGATGGGTGAGCGAAAGGAGGTGGAGACAAATGCAAAACTAAGCCAACAAACATTCTGGGTGGAATTTAGCATAGCACAAAGGAGATGGTTCTTCCCATGGGAAATGTTCTGGGAGTATTCATAACCCCCCAGAGTAGATTTGGGGGAGACACAGGGGCACTCGGTGGGGGAAGGAGGGGGGGAAACCTTATTGTGGAAGCAGAAATCCTTGCACCGACTTCTGGGTGGTTGAATCCAGCCCTATATATAGAGAAGATGGTTGCAACTGGAAACCTTTGGGGCCTCCTTTTCTTCTGATACATATGGCATTACTGCAACCCCCTTAAATGTAATGAGAATATGTATGGGATGCTATTTATCCCCTTTGTTTGGGCTATGAGAAGTACTTTCATCCCCATAACTTGCATATTGAGACAGCATGCTAGCTCCTGAAATAATTCAGTATATTTCATTAAATGCTGCATGTTATGCCCATCATCAATCTGATGACACCCCCCCCCATCATTTTGACAAAAAGAGCATCATCCGCACGCACAGGAAGCCCCGATCCTGCCATAGGCACCCATGTCATAGCACCTCTAATGCATAACTGTCAACTTTTCCCTTTTTAAAGGGAAATTCCCTTATTCCAAATAGGATTCCTCGCAAGAAAAGGGAAAAGTTGACAGCTGTGCTCTAGTGTAGAAAATGCTCTTTTAAATTGCTTTACTGCAAACTGGGACCAAAAAAAAAAAAGGTTGCATTGATTTTTGCAGGGTCTTTGGACATTTACAGCCTGCCGGAAGGGAAATCTAATGTAACCCCACCAGGAGAGGTACCAGCCTATGTGAATACGCAACACATAAATATGGAAATCCTTCAGGCTCTTCAGGCAGATGCTGAAAACCTGTTTAGTGGAACAACAGACAGTACCAAAGACAGCAGCCCAGGAAAAGATCTTTTTGACATGAGTAAGTTCCTCCTGAAAATTCTCTAAAAGCCTCACTTTGAATTCAGTATTTTGCCAACAGTCATTCAGTTAATAGCTGTAAGGGAGGGGTGTTTCTTTAGCTGTTGTATTAGGCAGGACATGTGACAATCCTATATAAAAGGTAAAGGACCCCTGACAGTTAAGTCCAGTTGCGAACGACTCTGGGGTTGTGGCTCTCATCTCGCTTTACAGGCCGAGGGAGGGTGTAGGAATGTCAGGTGGTACCGGGTGCGGAAAATTTCTTGTCAACCCCCCCCCATTGATTCCCCCCCCCCTGCAAAAATGAATTTATGTTATTTCATATTTTCTTACAAAGGAATAATAACAAGTAATAATAATAATAAACTTTTATTTATATCCCGCCCTCCCCGGCCGAAGTCGGGCTCAGGGTGGCTAACATCAGATACATAACATTGGTATGAAATCAAACAATAATTAAATTACCTCCTAAAAACATCTCAAAATCAAATTAAAGTCTAATTAGATGGCTTTCCACAGGGTTAGGGTTGGGAACAGTAAGTGCTCCACTGAACTGAAATTTCAGCCTTCATGACATAGGAAAACAGCCAAGTAAACAGCTATGTTGCTGGAGGAGGGTCAAGATATTAACCGATATGCATGAAATTTCATATATAGCTATATAATCCCTAGTATAGTAAGATAAGACCTTTGGAGCAGGCATTTAAAAAAAAGTTTTTATGAACCACCCTAGTAGGGCAGTAATTGTTCCTTGATAATTTGTCACCCCCTCCATTATGGAACATGGGGCGGTCCACCCCCTACAGCCCCCTGGCTGCAAGATACCTGGACATCTTTCATCAAGACAGAGCTTTTATTGTAGGAGTCACTGAACTACGCTGTCCTGATACTTATGCCACTAATTTGTATCTGTTACCCACCCTTACTAACAGGCCCTTTTGAAGATGCTCTCAAGAACCAAACCACTGGGCCCATTTTGAACAAGGCTACCTCAGTTGAATGTACCAGCCCGCTTCTCTCCAGAGCAGGAAGTGTGGCAGCAGAACTGAGCACAGAACCCTGGTATCAAGGGGAGATGAACAGGAAAGAAGCCGAACAGCTCTTAAAGAAATGCGGAGACTTCCTGGTTAGGAAAAGCACCTCGAATCCAGGCTCGTATGTGCTGACTGGGTTACACAATGGACAAGCCAAGCACCTTCTCTTGGTGGATCCCGAAGGAACTGTAAGGATTTCACCCCAATTACGGGCAATAGATTGGGGCTGGGCGATATTTGGTTTTCAAATATTTGGTGATATATCCCCAGCTAAAAACCACGATATACCGGTGTATCACAGTGTATGAAATAAGGATGGAGCTATGTAGAGGCATTGGCAGGCTTCACAGTTTCCCCCACATTGTGATGTTTGCATAGCGCGCACACGCACACACGCACAACACATCACAATTCGCAATATATTGGCAGGTCAAAAATTATGAAACCAATTTCATGATATGGTCTGAAACTGGTTTCGGGCGATATATTGCTCAGTGCTAACACACATCGCGGCTTGTGCTATAGGTAAAGGAAAAGGGACTCCTGACCATTAGGTCCAGTCACGGATGACTCTGGGGTTGCGGTGGTGCTCATCTCGCTTTATTGGCCGAGGGAGCCGGCGTACAGCTTCTGGGTCATGTGGCCAGCATGACTAAGACGCTTCTGGTGAACCAGAGTAGCACACGGAAACATCATTTACCTTCCCGCCAGAGCGGTACCTATTTATCTACTTGCAATTGACATGCTTTCAAACTGCTAGGTTGGCAGGAGCAGGGACCGAGCAACGGGAGCTCACCCCGTCACGGGGATTCAAACTGCTGACCTTCTGATCGACAAGCCCAAGAGGCTCAGTAGTTTAACCCACAGCGCCACCCGCATCCTCTTGATTCGTGCTATATTGCCAGGTAAAAAAGCCCTATGAAACAGATATCACAATATGGGCTTCAAACTGGTTTTTGATTACATTTCCGAGGTTTGATGGCTCATAACAACACTTTTTTGGAGTAATACCATAAAATTATATATCAATGGAAAGATAATATAATGAAGAATGCAATGCAATAACTTTTGTGAAGGATTATTTATTACAACAGCAGTCATAAAGAAGAAACGTGAAACACATAGAAAAAATTAGATATACAAAAATTCACACCATGTCAATTCATTCTTAGCTAGGTAAATTTTAGCTTCAATTATGGCCTTACAATGCCTTCCCATGGAGTGAACCAAGTTTTTTTCAGTTCTGCAGCTGTAATAATGTGAAAGCAAGATTGAATTATTGCCTATATTACATTCTTCATTAAAGGTGTCCACAGTTTTGGCCACTACGGTAGTGTATTCTAGGGCTGGACAATATATCAATATATCATCCAAAACCAGTGTGAAGCCCATATTGTGATATCGGTTTTATAGTGTTTTTACTTGGTGATATAGCGCGAATTTTTATGTGTGTTAGGACTGAGCAATATACCATCCAAAACCAGTTTCAAGTCCATATCATGATATTGGTTTCATAATTTTTAGTGTAGATCTCTTTCTTCAAACCCCGTTAGTATAGAAAACACATGACTTCCCTTAACACAGTTTTGCACCAAAATGTGATAGGATGTTCAGGGCAAGGTGTGCAGAAATCCAGTAGTGGTTGGTAGGGTGCTTTACCTGACTCCCCAACCTTGAGGTCGCCGCCAGTTACAGCGACGGAGAGGGGTGAGGTGACGGGGAGGTTGATGTGGTGCACGTGCAGTGGCAGAGCCAATCGGATGCTCCCGCCACTGCTCTCGCACCACGCACCTTGCTCAGCTCCCTCTCCGTAACTGGCAGCGACCCCATCTTTGGGAAGCCCCATTCCGCCCTACCAGCTGCTTCTTATACAACCAACAAAGCCTTACACAGTGGTACCTTGGTTTTTGAATGTAATCCGTTCCAGAAGACCATTCGGGTTCCGAAACGTTCAAAAACTGAAAACTCAAAACGGAAGCCTCAAAATGGAAATCTCAATACGGAACCCGCGTGGAATGTTCGACTTCCGAGGTGTTTTCGAATGCCAAAGAATTTACTTCCGGGTTTACGGTGTTCGAGTTCTGAAACGTTCATCAACAGAGACGTTCGAAAACCGAGCTACCGCTGTATTGTAATAATGTAATGTGCTCTCCAATCCCCAGGTGGTAAGAGCTCTGAGAGGTTGTCAGAGCACACTTTGGGTTTCTTTGAAATGAAGGTCACAGGAGTTGTCTTTGTAATAAGCGGTGGTTTTTTGTTTTGCTTTTACACTTATACACAGGTATACGTTGGGAGGGCTCACAGCATCAACACTCCAACAAGTCCTGTTTCCCGTTCATTAGGTTACTGGGGGTGATGGGGCCGTCAAGCTTTGGATTCAGCACAGAGAGCAAGCCAAGCCTCTGTGTCTCTCCCCAGGCCTATCCAATATGAGACTGGAGTCAGGTCTGTTGTTCTTTTTCACCCTTGGACGCCATCGCCTCCAGCCAGTGGAGCGGGGCAGAGTCCTGTTCCCATTTGCCCACTTCCTGGAAGCGTCTCCAGCTTAGCGGTACCAGGGGCAACAAGTTATATGTGCTCTGCAAAGAGACAACAGACCTGGCTGGAGCCATTAACACAACAAAAAGTTCCATTTTACAGATATTAAGACCAGAAGCTTGGAGTGGACTCAAGACAACATCTGGTCTCCCACTGCCCCCTGTAATCCTCTAACAATGATTTCTTGCAAGTCTTTAAGGTGCCTCAAAATTCTTTGCTGTTTTTTGTTGCTGCTGCTACAACAACAACAACAGGCTAACACAGCAACTTTTTGTGTGCAGAACCAATTTCCTTTGGAGGGTTGAACGCCGGATGCATATAGTCTCTTAGTATCACCTGTTTATCTATCGAAACAAAATAGAAAATTCTTTCCAGTAGCACCTTAGAGACCAACTGAGTTTGTTCTTGGTATGAGCTTTCGTGTGCATGCACACTTCTTCAGATACACTGAAACAGCGTATTTTCTTCAGATACACTGAAACTTCTTCAGATACACTGAAACATGTTTCAGTGTATCTGAAGAAGTGTGCATGCACACGAAAGCTCATACCAAGAACAAACTCAGTTGGTCTCTAAGGTGCTACTGGAAAGAATTTTCTATTTTGTTTTGACTATGGCAGACCAACACGGCTACCCACCTGTAACTGTTTATCTATGAATGACATGACAGAGGTGTGAGGAGAGCTCCTTCTGCAGTTCCTCAACACCTGGGATCCCAGCCTGCAATTTCCATCGGAGCCCAGGAACATTTAATCTCTTTCTGTCAAAATTCAGGTACTCCCCCCTCAGCGTTTTCCCCAGTCACATCTTCTGGAAGGTGTATGTAACAGTTTAACAGGAGAGCCGCTGCAGTTCAGCCAACACTTTAATAAGATGCAAGAAACATTTTGCTAGCCCTAGATCTTGTGGCTGGCTCACAGCCTCCCCTCGAGCATTATGTAAAGAACTAGGAGAAGCAATGAACGCAACTCACATTGTTAACGCTAGAGGTCAGTCGGAGATCATTTTTGTAACTATTTCCAACAGAGCAGAATTCGCCTGAGGTTGCTGAGGTGTTTGTGGCAAGCCAAACGCTTCATGGGAACAAGAAAGGATATTTCATTTCAAAAGTGTGCCTCACGGGTCAAAAAGGTGGCGAGTCTTTTGCCAATTTAGTGTTGAGAAAGATGCAAAAATCTCTGACGATCTCAAAACACATCCCTGCGCTGATGTTGGAAATTCCACTTTGCTATCCCCATTGCTTGTTTACTCATTTATTGATAAATGATTTGGGCTAATTTCAAAAGCCGCCTGTAAGTGATTAGAGCAGACCTCTGGCAAGAGACACCTGCCTGTTCTGTGGGTAGGGAGAAAACTAAATAGGGGGTGAGAGAAAGAGAATTCATGCACCCCCAACAAATTCCCCAATAGAGTATCATTTGCCTAATAATAATAATAATAATAATAATAATAATAATAGATGGTCAATTAATTTTAATCAGATAAGGCTCATTGAAGTTAATGAACATGACTAAGATTGGTCCACTAATTTCAGTGGGTCAGTTCTGACTAAAACTTAGTGGCACACTACCCAATGATTTATAAAAATGCAGACTGTTTTGTTTACATAGCGTTTTATATCAGCTGACCCACTGTAGTGAAGTGGAGACCAAGGAAATTCCTGCCAGGCCTTGTGGCTCACTGGGTTTGTATGTGTATTGGACTGAGGATAACAGATAAAATTCATTTGGCTAGTTTGGTCCTTAGCTTAAAGGTCAGCATGATTATCAATAATAGTTAATTGTATTTCTATCCCACCCTTCAGGGCAGCAAACAACAAAGGAACAACAACAGTACAATACAATACAATACAATACAATACAATACAATACAATACAATACAATACAATACAATACAATACAACAAAAAAGGGAATCGTTTTTTACAAACCCACATTATTTAGAATTGCCATTTCTGTGGAACATAAAAAAAATCTTTATTGAAAGTTCAAAAAGTACATAACTATATGTGCACCAGACATGGTGAGATGCAAACAAAAAAGAAAAAGAGAAACAGAACCCGTGCAGAAGGGAAAACAAAGGGGAGAGGGGGGGGGAAACCCAAAACTATATATTTTACAAGGTTGTTATTGTACTTCAACAGATCTTAACCTATTACGGAATTTGTAAGAATGGATTCCAAGTATCATTGAATTTGTCCATGGCAAGTCTGCGTTTATATGCAAGTTGTTCCTATGTTGCGAGTTTGTATAAGTCTTCAATCCAATCGTAGAAGGGAGCCGCATTTTTATTTTTCCAATTCATCCGGATCAGTCTTTTTGCCGTCAGGGCATGGAGAGTCCACTCATATTTTCCTTTTGTAAGGTTCCATGTGTTGGGTATATAATTCAAGAGGATATTTTGCTGTGTAATGTGAGGTTGTTCTGTACAGTTCTGTTGGTGGTTTCACTTACCTTCTGCCAAAAATCTTTCAATATAGGACAGTGAAAAGAAATATGTTTTAGAGAAGCATTATCCCTATTGCATCTCCAACAGTTAGATACCTTAGACAGCTACTTTTTAAACAAACGTAATGGGGTCCAATATATTCTAAATATTATTTTGTTGTTGTTGTATGAGCCTCAATTTAAGATCCAGAGACACCCTTGTTATAGAGTTAAAACAGTTTCCCACCGTGTGGTCGAGGTGGAGATCTCTAATTCTTTATTCCAATCCTCCCTCAGTACCTGTATATCAAATTGGTTTTCTAATAACAAAGATTTCTATATGTTGATGGCCGGGTTTTTTTGTTGTGCCATTTCTGTGGAACATATACAAACTTTCTCCTTGCATCCTTGATTTTTCAGGTTCGTACAAAGGACCGCATATTTGACAGCATCAGCCACCTCATCAACCACCACCTGGAGAACAATTTGCCGATTGTTTCTTCCGGGAGTGAACTTTGTCTCCATCAGCCGGCAGAGAAAAAACAGTGACTATCCCTCACACCTCATGGCAAAATATGTAGCTGTGTCGCTCGCAAGCCACAGTCAGAAAGGAACTGCAAACCTTTGTCCGTAGAAAAAGAATATCACCAGTTTATGTTTTCTGTAGGTTAAAGAAATGCCATTCTGTGTGGTGCCAAGACGAAGAACATTCTTGTGGCTTTTCAGAGTCGGTAAAGAATGGTGAAAAATAGCAGGTGGATGGATGGGTTTTCTTCAAAAACATGTAATCAATGTGTTCCTGATTCCTTAATATGAATATTGACCGTGTACATACACACACATTCTATAGAAATACGGTAGATATTTATATTTTTGAAGTCAGTCTGCTGAAGATAATGGGCCAAAAAAGAAAAAAAAAAGCATTTTTAACTGAAGATACAAGAAATGAGTGATTGTCTAGTTTAAACAATACTTACATCCGGTCTTGTTTCCCTGAGAAAATTGATACTGGAAATCTCAAGGGTAGTTTTATGATAAAATAAGCACAATAACAGAGAGAAAACAGACAAGATCCAATGATTAAATAGCGAGTGATGTAACACGAATCAATGAGCTAGTATTTCAACAGGAAAAGTTAGCTTGAAGCAACTTTTGAAAACATAATTCATTGTCTTTCACGTACAAAAGCATTTTTTTCCTCTTTCTGATGTCCCACTTAAATTCTTATATAAATGCTATTCCAAATTGTTTGTAACTTGTTTTGGCTTTGACTTGGTGTGATCTCTCTGTGTATGAGGTATATGCATTGATTTTTCTAATAATATACCTTAAGGTACAACTTTGATTTATTAAAAACAGTGTTCGGTATTAAGATTCTTCTACATGTAACTTGCTCTTGTAGCAGAGAATATAATACTAAGAGGATGCCAGGAACATTTACATGTGTGTGATTTTTAAACATACTGGCCACAGCCCCACAGTCGTCACTGGCAACTGATCAGAGGTAACAACCGGTTGCCCCAAAATGTGTCCCCTTCTGAATCAAACATTGAGAAGAATTGCAACTGCCTGCTGATTTGCTGCAGATTCCAGACAGACAAAAAATTAATAAGTGCCTTATCATTTAATTCATAAATGCTGAGATTCATTTGCACAAGTTTTTTGGGAGGGGGGAGGTAGGGGTAGTCTCCAGATAGGACAATAGAAGACATGCCCATGGAAGATAGGATCTATCAATGGCTATAAGTTATGTTAATTCAATGAAATATCCATGTACAGAGGCAGCATCTACACCAGAGCGGTAGGTGTTGGGATAAACAATAGTGAATGAACATCCCTGTCCTGTCCTGCTTGTAGTCTTGTAAGCATTTGTTACAACAGAAAGGTGGCAACTATGGGGTTGTGGCACTCATCTCTCTTTTCAGGCTGAGGGAGCCGGTGTTTGTCCGCAGACAGCTTTCTGGGTCATGTGGCCAGCATAACTAAACCAATTCTGGCGCAATGGAACACTGTGACAGAAACAAGAGCGCATGGAAACGCCATTTACCTTCCCACCGGAGCAGTACCTATTTATCTACTTTCAAACTGCTAGGTTGGCAGGAGCTGGGACAGAGCAACAGGAGCTCACCTTGTCATGGGGATTCAAACCACGGACCTTCTGATCAGCAAGCCCAAGATGCTCAGTGCTTTAGACCACAGCACCACCTGCATCCCAAATAAACAAGCACACAATCACTGATAGGTCCACCCGCCATTGTGAGGCTCAAAGCAATGAAGTTGATGCCTCCCCAGCTGTTGCCATTGGCTGTGGGTTTCTTGTGATGTCACAAAAGCACTTGGCAACTGAGTGGATATAAAGGCAGGCCAAGGGGAAAGCCCTTTTCTATTTCCAACAGGACACACCTGGCAATGGAGGTGAGATTCAGCACTGCCCAGGTTTCTTCCACTTGGAAGAGGCAAACTGGAGAATGGAAGGAGGCAATCCTCTGGCAGTGGGATGCTATGGAGCGATAATAAGGCAAGTTTGCTTGCTTGAAGGCTGCTGGTATCTGTGATTAGAAGCTGGTGGACATCTCATGATGGACCTAACAGTAGCTTCTGGCACAATGGGACACCATGAAGGAAACCAGAGCACACGGAAATGCCATTTACCTTCCCACCACAGCACTACCTATTTATTTACTTGCACTGGTGTGCTTTCAAACTGCTAGGTTGGCAGGAGCTGGGACAGAGCCACTGGCTTAGGAAGGGTGGGGCGTAGGGGGTGTGTGTCCCAGGCAGTGGGATCCCGATAGGGTTCCATCTCGCAGCACCCTGCCCCCAGAACACCCGCCCCACCCTCAGAACGCGCGCCAGCCCCGCCCCCTGCCTGCTTCCTGCCCCCGGTGCCAGAGCATGAAGCTCCGCCACTGGACAGAGTAATGGGAACTCACCCCGTCGCAGGGATTCAAACTGCCAACCTTCCAATCGGCAAGCCCAAGAGGCTCAGTGGTTTAGAGACCACAGTGCCACCCGCGTCCACTGTGTGTAAAGTGAGCACACCACATTCCCTACCCTGGTCACTGTGGTGGTGACAGTCAGTGGAAGGTACTATCTTCTCCCAGCATTGCTCAGTGGTTGCATACAGGAAAGGGCTGTAGCTAAGTAACAGAGCATTGGACCAGATGACCCCACATGGTACCTTCCAACTGTGCAATTCTGTGATCTATTATCTGTTTTGCACGCACAGTGGTACCTCTGGTTACGTACTTAATTTGTTCTGGAGGTCCGTTCTTAACCTGAAACTGTTCTTAACCTGAAGCACCACTTTAGCTAATGGGGCCTCCCACTGCCGCTGCGCTGCCAGAGCACGATTTCTGTTCTTATCCTGAAGCAAAGTTCTGGGTTAGTGGAGTATGTAACCTGAAGCGTATGTAACCTGACGTACCACTGCATAAGGTTCCAGGTTCAGTCCCTGGCATCTCCAGAAAGGGCTGGGTATTGTCCCCAATCTGAAACTCTGGAGAGACACTGGAAGTCAGTGTAGACAATACTGAGGAAGATGGGCGAATGGTCTGACTCAGCCAGAGGCAGCTTCCCACGTTCCTTTGTGCGCCTTTGCACAAGTTGCAGCTATTGTTGTCAAATAACAGTTTTAATGCTTAAATGCAAAGTAAAAGAATAATAATGGGGAAATCTTGAAAAAAGAAAAGGTGGATTATTACTTCCTAGTCACAATGGAGCTCAAAGCTTCCAGGGTCTTTGGACTGTCTTATGTTTTCTGAAGTTTAGCTGCAATAGAAATTAGAAGATCAAAATATGAAAGCATGGTATGAATGGAAAATATCCCAAAAGAAACAGAGGAACATACTTTAGCAGTGTGGCTCCAGTTTCCCTTTCTCATCTACCTTGGAATTATATTCTCTGCCTTGCTCTCATCTGCATGCTGTGTTGTTAAATCCTGAGAATTCATAAATGCTTATTGTATCGTACAGTAATTTCTAACAACCAAAATTCCATATATTCATAAGGGAATTTAAAGAGAGGGAAATGTTTCGTGGGTGTAATTATGTGTAAGTGGTGTTTTCCATACATAGGGAGGTTTCAATTCTCACATTTTGCTTTAACTCAAGTGGCAAAACTCACAGATTTTGGTGGGAGCAGATTCCATTCCAAGAATATACACATAAACAGAGAGCTCAGTTTCATTGCTGCCATCCAATCGAGATCAATGGCCCTGAAGTGAGGGTCAAAATAGCCATTGCCAATGAATAGTTACTGTCAGTCACACAATATTTTGCTGGAATCAAATATCCTCATAAAAAGGAAAGTAAAATGCAGATGAGGTTTGGCACAACAAATCCAAGATGCGTAATATAGGCATTAAACTATAATTGCTTCCCCTAAATGGTGATAAAATAGGGATCAAGTGGTTCTCAAAAGTCTTCCAAACAATGTTGAACTTTTGCTTTCCTTTCCATTGCTTTCTCAGCAGGATTTTCGAAAGGACTGGGTGAGGTATATTATTCGTTAAATTTTATATTGGTAAGTGAATATTGGGATGTGGGTGGCGCTGTGGTCTAAACCACAGAGCCTAGGGCTCGCCGAACAGAAGGTCGGCGGTTCAAATCCCTGCAACGGGGTGAGCTCCCATTGTTCGGTTCCAGCTCCTGCCCACCTAGCAGTTCGAAAGTATGTCAAGTGCAAGTAGATAAATAGGTACTATGTCTAGAGTCACCCTGATACTCAAAGACTACTACAGCAAGAGTGGTGACCCATGGGGTGACCTCCAGCTGTTGTTGGACTCAAACGCCCATCAGCATGACTTGTGGTCCGTGATTATGGGAGTTGCACTTCAACCATATCTGGAAGGCACCATATTGCTTATCTTTCATTGTAGATAGTATCAAAGAATACATTATGAGAACATGTGATGTTGTCACTTTGGGGCATTTTTTTACCACTTGCCAGATTAAATCAGAACCACTGCATTGCCCATCTAGAAGACACATGAACCAATCCTATTGATCACATTTACAGAGAAATAAAGGTCAGCATCTAGCCATTTGACAGGACGAAGATGATATTAGGTGGTAGTGTCCTGCGGTAGTAAAACTGGCGAAGGGCTGTAGCTTTGCATGCAGCAGGTCCCAGATTCAATCCCCAATATTTCCAGGTAGGTATATTGACCAATCTATTGGGACTGCGGTCAATCATGCAATGGTTAGTATGATCCCATACCAAGTGTTGTTTTTTTACTAGTACAACGAAGCAGCAGAAATAGTTGTTCATTGCAGGAGAATCCCAAGCAAGCTAAGAAAAATAGCCAGGCAATCACTCCTAAATTTAAAGTGGTGTGCCACACAATAAGAGAATAGAGCACAACCAAACTTTGGTTGCTTATTTCGTCAAGACATACCTCTGTAATATTTTCCATTTTCCTATTGTACCTGATATAAGCCTTTAATCACTAAGTTATAATTCACTGGTTTGTGATTCTGCTATTCCGCATGCTTCAACGAGGGACCTCTTCTTTTACTTTATTATTGTGCCATACAATACAACACAATACATTTAACATATAAAAACTTTAGGAAACTCTTCAGTGCACCTGGGGATATATCCGTGACTCGATTTGTATTTACAGGTTAAGCATCCTTGTCCATAGTTAACCAGGATTATCTCAAAGACAACGTCTCTTCGCTGCTTTCAGCAATTTTTATTATTTGATATGTTACTTTATACTGTTTGGCATTCACAGTTTCAGCATTCTCTTTTGTATTTTGCACAGAGATCGAAAAGTTAATATACATGTTTACAAGGCTTTACACTTGAAATAACAAATATTCATACCAACTAGGAGCGTTTCTGCTATGGGCATTACATTATCAGAGGGACAAAGGGATTTGGTGGCATTCTGTGCAAGTCATTCCCATCTATTATTTCCACTTAAATGTGCTTAGGATTTTGCCCTTAGGCACAAGTTTTCAATGAAGCTGTTGTAGGAAATGTTTAAAGCAGGAATAGCCAATGTGGTGCCTTTCACAAGTTCGTCTTTTGTTTCCCAATCTAATAACAAATTATACATTTTAGATAAAAGTTTTTCTTTGTTTTGTATAAATTTTGTATAAACCATTTTTCCTATCTATTTTAAACATTTCATGTAACTGATGATATTGTAGCCAGTTTGTAACATGGCTTCTTATACTTTCCACTGATTTCATTTTAAGTTCCCCCTCTGTAAAATGCAGCAATTCCCTGTATTAGTTGACCATTGTCTATCCATATTAACTTTCTTGGTTGTAATAGCCTCAATAGGAGATAGCCATAAATGTGTTTTCCTTTCCAGCAGATTTTTATATTTCTCCCAAAATACAAATTCTTCCTTAGAATATGGTTCATAAAACTTTCCAAAGACATGCATGCCAGCTGAATTTTAAATCATGGCCTTCTAAGTCCAGGATGTCTGCATTATCCAGTGCAATCCATTCTTTTAACCAGCACAAGCAAGCTGCCTCATAATACATTTGCAAATCTGGCAGGGCAAAGCCTTCTCTTTCTTTTATTTATGTCTATCATAATTTTAGGTTTAATTCTTGGCTTTGCCAATGTGGTGCATTTCACACGCTTTGTACTACAACTATGATCTCTGTCCACTGGTCATGCTGGCTGGGACTGATGTGAGCTGTATCCTAAAATTTTAGGATGGTGCCCCATTGAATAACCCTGGTCGAAATAGCATGCCCTGCCCCCTTTAAATGCCTCTTGTAAACAGAATTTTCACAGCTTGTCATTCTTAAGTTAGAAAAAACCCCTCAAATAATGATAGCAGGATGTTTTACAAATCATGCCTCTATTCTTATTTTAAAATCTAGAATAAAATCCCATTCAGTAGGCATATAAAAAGTGACTGTCACCTATCTGCAGTTCCCAGCCCCTGGTTGAACTGCTGTGATGTCAAAAGAGGTTTATGGATTTTTCAGACGCTGAGGGGGGATGGTTCAGTTGAAAATTAGTCCTGTTGCTGTGAAAGAAGCAGAAGCTGGCTGAAAATCTCAGAGCACCTGGGACCATGTATGACATCTCATGGACCACTTTTGACTGTTTCTTCCGCTAACTATTTCCTGTGATACATGCATTCCCCAATTTCTTCCACCAGTCCACGTTAAGTGCATGGTGAATCCCATTTATTCTCTGCTTGCTTTCTTCCAACATAAGTCAAGGGGGGGGGGAAATATATTGGAGGGCAGGGAGTCCAGATGACAGAATACTAATTCTAGAGCTAGATGAAGAAAAAACATCCACAAGTCATGCAATTGACTCAAGTCTGAGCTAGGGATAAACTGCAATTTGTGATTTTTGTAAAGCTCTGTTGGGATAGTTTTCTGGAAATGTGTAGTTTTGTATGAAATAACATTGAGAAGACCTTGCCACTTCCATTAGATATTTCTCATCTTCTGTGTTTTAGCTTTCCATAACACAGACTGGGCCTTCAATTTTTTTTTTTAAAAAAATCTTTTAAAAAACAAAAAATATATATGCATTGATTAAATACACATCTATATACATGCTATGCATAAAATGCCAAGACACTACATTAAATAAAGAAGAGATTCAAGGAGAATGAACCAATATTACATTTTTCTTAAAGTCCTAGAACAAAACCAAAATGGCTTCTCGTCCCAGCCTTCACATTTAGCTAATCTCGCAGGATGTTTGCATTGATAATTGCAAGGCAGAATACTGGGTTCGTGTAGCATCCAACTTCTCTCCTTCAAAATTTTGTTGGTGAAGTTTAAAAAACCAAAAAAACAACAACCCCAAAACAAAACACCACTGTTGGAACATACCTGCCCACAGTACTTGTAAGATCTGGTATATTACAGGAAATTATGGTGACAATATCAGATAATGTAAACTTTTGCCACACAACTGGCATAAATAAAGAGATAATTAGGCTGGTAGCTCAACCCTAAATATTTGTTCTGGGGTATCCACCTGTCTGTTCATGTCAGTGTGAGTTCCTTGCCTCCAGAATATGGTAGTTTATGCCTTGTGGCACAGCGATCAGTCCTAAGCATTTGTATCTTGGGATGCCACGTCAAATAATACTTGTAGTGTGAATCCATTAACATAAAAACAAGACGCAAAAGCTGGGAAATAATGCAGCGCAGTGGAGGTAAACAATCTCTCTCATAACTTTAAATGTCAGCATATAGGGGATACACATTCCTGCAGAGGGTGTGCAGTGCTTGGTGAATGTTAACGTTTCCTGTGAATCAACTGATATATACACACATTTGTACATACACATAATAGCCTAGGATTGGCTGCCATCTGCCCATGTGATTCTCTCCTTCTTCCCCAGCCCTACTGGCTGAGCAATGGTGATATCACAGAATATCTATAAATACTGTTGCCAGTAACTCCTGGGGAGGAGGTCAGTTGTATAATGTTGCCAAACCATCCCACTTGGGTGGAGAAAGTGAAAGATGGGTTTGGGTGGGGACGAAGTCTCCCACAGATCCCAGGCATTGTGTTCTGTATAGAGGTCAAGAAGGTAGGCTGCTTGAAGGAAGGGACTGGGTTAGCAGCCAGGCCCAGAAGGCACAGAAGAGATGGCAATAAAAAACTTACACAGCACCTCCAGATTTTTTAGACTTGCATATCATTGGGGGAGTGTGTGCAGACTGGGTTTCATTTATTGGTTTTAAATAACCCACCATGGTTTCTGCATTGATTCCCTAATGCGTATAAGTTTTGTATCATGTCAAATGTGCCATTTTTCTTGATACTGACAGGATTTGGGGAGGTAGTGAAGTGCCTTGCTGAGTCCATCCCTCACAGAACTAAAACCCAGTCCAAAACTGCCTGGGCTTTTTTTTAAAAAGGCACTTGACATTATGCCGTTGGCGAGTGTTTCTCCCCGTGATTTAAGTGCATGAAACCCCACCAAAAGGCTTCCATTCGGCTCTTTTAAAAAGCCAGTTAAAGAATCCTTGGCCTGCAGAGTTGACGGACTTCATTTGCAGCAATTCCCATTATGAAATGATGATTCGTTCTTTTCCGCTAAACCTGGCGAGCCGTTAGTCTGTGGGTGCTCGTCCTTCAGTTTCTGTGCGTTGCTGCTGCTGCTGGACTTGCTGCGACTCTGATCTGGGGTGGGCTGGATAGGCAGCGACGTGGTGGCGCTGGTCTTCACCAAGCAGCCGCAGACGAGGCGGAAGAAAGCCCTGCGCATTTCTTTGCTTGCCAGAGTGTAGATGACGGGGTTCATGGCTGAATTGAGGACCGCCAAGGCAATGAACCCGTGCACTTCGTACAAAATGGGGCATTCTTTCACTTTGCAGGCCACGTCGACCAGCAACAAGATAAACAGCGGCAACCAGCAAGCGATGAAAACCCCGACCACAATCACAACTGTCCGGAGCAAGGCCATGGACCTCTCCGAGTTGTTGTGGTTGGTGACGTTGCGGCTGCTGGACTTCACCAAGATGTAGATCCGGGCGTAGAGCAGCACAATGGCCACCAAGATTGCTATGAAGATGGTGATGCAAAAGGCCACGTACCTTTTGGAATAGAGCGGCAAAATGGTGGAACAGTCAGCTAAGTCCGCAACACAATTCCAGCCAAGGATTGGCAAGGCGCCCAGGGAAACGGAGATCAGCCAGCACGTCCCAATGAGCAAAAAGACCCTGTACTTCTTGTTGGCATCGTATGGCCTCATTTTGATCATTGTCAAATGCCTCTCGATGGCGATTGCCAATAAGCTGAACGTGGAAGCCCCCAGGGCCACAAACATGCTGCCTTCTCGAATAAACCAAATCTGGGCAGACAAGGTCAGGGTCTTGTTTCCTGACATCAAGATGTTTACTTTGTAAACTATCCCAGCCAGCAGATCACAGAGGGCCAGGTTGCCAATGAAAAAATACATGCGGTTGTGAAACTTGTTGTTTTTCCAGATGGCAATCAGCACCATCAAGTTCTCCAGGATGATGAAGCTGCAGACGATTAGAAGGATAATGGTCGTCAGGCTTTTTTCTTTTCCTCGGAAGAGCTTCCCTGTGAAGTTGTAATGGCGGCGTATCAGAGGGTCCATCCCTTCAAATTCTGGAACAGAAGGTTGCGTGCTCACCATCTCCATGGCTCAGCTGTGGACTGATCCGCTTTTCAAATCAGGGAAGTTTCGATCCAATTAATTCCCACAAGGGGGAGCCCGCATCACACCACTTAGAAGACGTCTTCGAAAAGGTCAGCTTCTGTACTGGTCGCATGTCAGCAGCCTGCCGTGCTGCCACCAAAACCTTTAAAACAGCAACAAATGACAACATATTAAATTACCTGACTTCACATTAAAAACAGCAAGATCATATTTTCTGATAAAATGCAATAGAGAATAGATATGTGGGCTATTGCAGAAGTTTAGCTAATGAGACCAGCAGGGCAGATCTAGAAGCGCTGTGGGTTAAACCACAGAGTCTAGGGCTTGCCGATCAGAAGTTCGGCGGTTCGAATCCCTGCGACGGGGTGAGCTCCTGTTGCTCGGTCCCAGCTCCTGCCCACCTAGCAGTTCGAAAGCACATCAAAGTGCAAGTAGATAAATAGGGACCGCTCCGGCGGGAAGGTAAACGGCGTTTCCATGCGCTGCTCTGGTTCACCAGAAAGCAGCTTTGTCATGCTGGCCACATGACCCGGAAGCTGTCTGCGGACAAACGCCGGCTCCCTTGGCCTATAGAGCGAGATGAGCGCCGCAACCCCAGAGTCGTACACGACTGGACCTAATGGTCAGGGGTCCCTTTACCTTTACCATCTTCTGCCAGGTTTTTTCTCTGTCTCCACCCTCCAAATTTAATAACAAGTAAGACCACTGAGTGGCTCCCCCAACTTCACCATATTTTCAAACCATCGTCATCAGCAAATTATGTGCAACAGGGAAGGAGAGACACACACACACAATATGATGATCTGGACAAATGTCTCTCTTTCTGGAAGAGAATGGGCTCCTGTGGTGGCAGCCCCACAGCTTTTGTCCCCGGCTTCATCGCAAGCAACAACAAAGTCTTACGTTAAATAGGCCAATAACTTCACTTTCCAAATCTCTTCAAAATGCATTTAAACAAAGTGAGGGAGGATGCTTATTTATTTATGCTAAGGCGGCAGGTTAGCAAACAATAAAATGTCAATGGAAGTGACATGTACGGAAGTGAGAGCTGGACCATCAAGAAGGCTGATCGCCGAAGAATTGGTGCTTTTGAATTATGGTGCTGGAGGAGACTCTTGAGAGTCCCATGGACTGCAAGAAGATCAAACCTATCCATTCTCAAAGAAATCAGCCCTGAGTGCTCACTAGAACAGTGTTTTTCAACCTTTTTTGGGCAAAGGCACACTTGTTTCATGAAAAAAATCACAAGGCACACCACCATTAGAAAATTTTAAAAAATTTAACTCTGTGCCTATATTTACTATATATAAAGTAATTCTCTTGAATTTTTCAATTTTTCCCACGGCACACCAGGCAACATCTCACGGCACACTAGTGTGCCGCGGAACAGTGGTTGAAAAACACTGCACTAGAAGGACAGATCCTGAAGTTGAGGCTCCAGTACTTTGGCCACTTCATGAGAAGGGAAGACTCCCTGGAAAAGACCCTGATGTTGGGAAAGATGGAGGGCACAAGGAGAAAGGGACGACAGAGGATGAGATGGTTGGACAGTGTTCTCGAAGCTACTAACATGAGTTTGGCCAAACTGCGAGAGGCAGTGAAGGATAGGCGTGCCTGGCGTGCTCTGGTCCATGGGGTCACGAAGAGTCGGACACGACTGAACGACTGAACAACAACAACAAAATGTCAACAGCGCAAAAGAAAATAGTGCAAGAAAAGTCATGGGTTGGTATCCAGTGAAGCCATCTCATTAGTGCAAGGACTTCTGCTTGTACAGTGGGACTTCCTCTCCTCTCCCCCTGCCTCCCCCAATCTGTTCCGGAGTTTCCCCTAACCTCCAGAACAGATCAGGGAGCGGGGATGTGATAGGAAGGTCCCTCAGACACAGAGAAGTAGAGGAAGTCTTGTTGCACCGGTAAAGACTTTGCACTAAGTCTTCTACAATCCTGCATCAATAAAACAACAACAGGGTGGGCTATTTTCCAAAATGCACAATTGGATTCAAACTCAATCTTCTTTCGTAAAACCTAAGCTAATGAATATAACGCGCAATGATTTCCTCTGCCTTTCTCAAAAGCCCTGTCCTTTCTCTCTAGAGGAAAAAAACGGGAGCAAAGCGGTTAAATTACAAGTAAAAAGATTTGTATTCAATAATATGTTATAAAATCTAAAGGAAACCTTCTTTTGACACAGTTTATAATCACTTGGTGTGTCTGTTGTATAATGATGATGATGATGATGATGATGATGATAATAATAATAATAATAATAATAATAATAATAATAATAATAATTTATTTTTAGTTTTATACTCATCCCATCTGGGTGGGTTTCCCCAACCACTCTGGGTGGCTCCCAACAGATTAAAAACCATATAAATTCAAACCAGCATTGCCTATAAATATCTTCATAAATTATTTCTCACATCCGTCCATCCCTAAAATCAAACGTGGCCTCTGGGCCATGAAGGGTATGTAAGGAATGCTTGTCTATTCCAGTTCGGAAGCTGCATTCAGAATGGGAGCAGGGATAGAGTTAGTGGTGTGCATTGCATCCGTTCATCCTCCCCGCCTCCTGCGCTGAATTTGGTATTTTGTCTGGGGTAAGGTATGCCTCAGAAATGTTTTGCTCATCCTTGGTATGGCTGCAACCCTGAAGTTGGCTTCAGAGATGGGAGTACGGCACTCCTTCCTCTTCCATGAAGTTTCTGGCCATAGTAACAGTGCCAGAGGCATGTCTTATTTCAACTGCAGCTGCACCCACAACAGAGCACTGTCCTTTCCTTACAGGGGGTGGGAGTGGGGAAGAAAGCCACTTACTTATATAGAAGTTAAATCTGTCCCCTTGTGGCCAAGCTATCGAGAACCAAACTTCTCATTCTTCCGAACTCTGTTTGTCACATTAAGGTGCCCTTTAAATTTTCCTGGAACCCAGAAGGGAGGCATATTTCCCATGGCATTCCTGTCATGCTTAAAGACTGGCAACCAGACAGGCAGGGCAAATCACAGGCATTTTTGTCCATGGAATTAGCATCCGTTCTCATGGCTTCAATTCGGTGGGTACCGATCTCACACTGACCAGCTGTGCATGTTTAGTTAACTTGCAAGCCTTTAAACCAGAGTGGGGAACCTGTGGCCTTCCATATGTTACTGGGCGACAGCTCCCATGATTCCTTTTTTAAAAAATAATTTTTATTAAATTTTTAACTAAAAACATACAAAAAAGAAAAAAAATAACTACAATAAAAAAACCACAACATAATACATTTCTAAATAAATAAATAAATTATGATCCTTCCTCACATCATCGTGGGACTTCCTCCTGTCTCCTCCTCCTGCGTCCCTTGTGTATGCCTTTTATGTAACTTCCAAAATTTCCCATAAATCTATTCTAATTTTTAACATTAAATTCATTGCTATCTCATACCTCTTAACTTTTGTTATATCATTGCCTAATTACTCACACTTATATCTTATCTTAATCCTTATCATCTTATAATTTAATCATCTATCTTCTACTCTACAACCTATCTTATCCTCAGGTTATATCTAACTTTCAATCATACAATGATCTTTTAAATATAGTTTAAAATTCTTCCATTCTCCACCGCGTCGTCTCTCGGGTCCCGGAGTTTCCCAGTCATTTCTGCAAGCTCCATATAGTCCATCATTTTCATCTGCCATTCTTCTATTGTTAGTAATTCTTCTGTCTTCCAATTCTTGGCAACAGCTCCCATAATTCCTGACCATTGGCCAAGCTGGCAGGGGCTGGTGGGAGTTGGAATCCGGCAACAAGGGAATGCTATATGATCATAGATAAAACCTTTTCACCACAGAAAAGGAAAGAATCAACATCCATTGGGAACAAACCGCAGAAATAATAGATGTAGAAGATCCTTTTTTAATGTCACAGTAATATAACGCGGGTGGCGCTGTGGGTTAAACCACAGAGCCTGGGGCTTGTAGATCAGAAGGTGGGTGGTTTGAATCCCCACAACGGGGTGAGCTCTCATTGCTCGGTCCCTGCTCCTGCCAACCTAGCAGTTCAAAAGCACCCCAAAAAGTGCAAGTAGATAAATAGGTACCGCTCTGACGGGAAGGTAAATGGTGTTTCCGTGTGCTGCTCTGGTTTGCCGGAAGCGGCTTAGTCATGCTGGCCACATGCCGGCTCCCTCAGCCAATAAAGTGAGATGAGCACCACAACCCCAGAGTCATCCGCGACTGGACCTAATGGTCAGGGGTCCCTTTAATATAAGAATTGCTACATATACCACCAACAATAATCCTTCTGTCAGCTGGTCTATTATTTTGTTGAGCAGAATTATGGCCTCCTTGTTGTTCTGTCAAAAAAAAATGATGCAGGGGCTCAAGAATGAATAAGCAATGGAAATTTAGTGTGATGTAGTGAACAGGGGGTTGGGGTCAGATGAGGGAGATCTCTAAAGCTCACTGGATGACTGTGAGGCTGTGTCTCTCAGCCTAACCTACTTATGTACGGATACAGGTTGAATCTTGAGATCTGTGAACATCTCTCATATACATAATTTCTCCAGTCTTCATTTTATCTCCACAGCCACCCTATGAAGTCATTTTCCTTATTTGGCCAAAGTGGGTGAAATTTTAAGGCACAAGTGCTCCTCCGGAGACTGACAAATGGTAGGTAGACAAATAGACCCAAGGGCTTTTTGTGGAAGAAGGAAAATCCCTTGGCGGGGTGAGGGGAAGCAAGGGATTGTCTCTTGAGCCACACCCACAATGTACATTTGAAGCACTCCTATACCATTTTAACGATCATGGCTTCCCCCCAAGAATCCTCGAAATTCTAACTAACTCGTGGATTCTCAACTTAACAAATTCCAGTTCCCAGAGCACTTTGGGAGAAGTCATATTTGTTTAAAGTTATATCATAGTGTTTTAAAATTTATGGTGTGCCTTCCTTATCTTAAAATAATGGAGAGGTGGACAGGTAGATGCCAACAAGAACAAGGTTTGGTGGCACATAATCTTATTTGTATGTTTTAAATTTTTTTGCAGCCTTTCTTTCTGGTTTTCATGCCTGTCCTCTGACAAAGGTTTCCAATAAACCTTACAAGAGGATGCTGGGCACAGTAATGCCTGTGGAGTTCTGAAGAACTCTGGATTTTTTGGTTTTCTTAAGGTAGGATTTAAAAAAAAAACTTAAATGAAGCTTTTAATGTTCAACAGAAGCCTCCACCGCAGTATTTTAATAAACAAACAAATAAATCAGGCAATATTTTGGAGAACTTATTCCCCTATAGAAATACATAGATGTAGGGGAATATAGAGCTGTAAGGTACAAAATGCAGTGACACAAGGCATTGCAGGACCCTTGTCCAACTTAGGGAGGGGGTTATTAACATTGCACTTTGACTCAGAATGAGGGAAAGATCCCCGAATCACCCTGATCCACCCTGTTATTTGCCCTCCCCCCCCACAGCTGATGCAAACCAAGAGCTCTTAGAAGGAAAAGTGAGATTAAAAAATGGAATAAATAATAAAAGTTACTCGTGTACAAAATATTAACTGTGCAGTCCTATGGCAGAACGACCATTCGCCAGAGTCATGCTAAATTATACAGTCCCATTGATAAGCTGGTTCTTTGTCAGTTGAGCACAACAGGAGCAAATCTCACATCTCTCCGATGCTATAATACTCCACATAGCAACACAGAAACTTAAACAAATAAAAGACACACGGAACGTTATTTCAGCTTTCCTCTTTTTGTGTGTGGGTGGCCATAAGCAGAAGTCAGATCCATAAATGACAATCTTCAGACCAGAGAAAAGCAAGCACATCTAAAGTGAAAAAGCAAACATCGTATATATTTTATGTAAGAGTTCTCCAGTGGTGAGTTATTGTGTATAATCTGTCAAGTTCCCATCAGTGGCATTAATGTCTAGGACAGGACTTGGCTTTGGCTATAAATTTATACTCTGTGTGTGTCCGCTCTGCATAGCTTTTTGACTGCAAATGCAATCTGGAGAACTGTAGCTCACAAAATGCCATTTCTTAGAAAACGCATGCATCTTTTAAGCAGACCGCTGTTTGTCTTGGCTTCTATGAAATGTGATTTTGTCATTCTTTTCAGAATATAACTCTCACATATGTTATCAGCTGATTTCAATTGTGGTTTTAGCCAAAGTAACGTAAGTCATAAGTGTTGTGTATTGATTCAATGGTTTTTATATCTGATCTGTATTACTATTGTCTGTATTCGCATTAGGGTAAAGTAACTGCCTTTCTGTTCCAGAAGGAACAGCTACTATTGGTTCATTTAAGCTGCTGTATTTGGATCCTCAGTAGTAATGTACGGAAGTGAGAGCTGGACCATAAAGAAGGTTGATCGCCGTAGAATTGATGCTTTTGAATTATGGTGCTGGAGGAGACTCTTGAGAGTCCCATGGACTGCAAGAAGATCAAACCTATCCATTCTGAAGGAAATCAGCCCTGAGTGCTCACTAGAAGGACAGATCCTGAAGTTGAGGCTCCAGTACTTTGGCCACCTCATGAGAAGGGAAGACTCCCTGGAAAAGACCCTGATGTTGGGAAAGATGGAGGGCACAAGGAGAAGGGGACGACAGAGGATGAGATGGTTGGACAGTGTTCTTGAAGCTACTAACATGAGTTTGGCCAAACTGCGAGAGGCAGTGAAGGATAGGCGTGCCTGGTGTGCTCTGGTCCATGGGGTCACGAAGAGTCAGACACGACTGAACGACTGAAGAACAGAAGAGGAGATTTGGATCCTCAGTCTTATTGGTTCCCACCAAAAGGCAGCTTTGTGATTGCTTGAGATTGTTCCCTCCAAAATGTATCCTTTCTAGCCAGTCTTCTGTCCCTATAAATGTAGCTTCCCTCTCCTCAGTCTCCAGTCTTGTTTGCCTGAATAAAGAGTGTTACATGAAAAAGCTGTCTCCTGCCCGCTATGTCAGAAAGCTGAAATCACTTACTAAAATCACTTACTAAAATCACTAACCCCACTCTACAACAATAAGTGATTCCTTTTCGTTTTCTTCAGGCTTCTTTCTAATCACTGGCCAGTTCCCAAGGTGTGCCTGGCTGCTGGGACCAGCCCTGAGAAAGAGCCGCAAATCCAGTCCCCAAAGTCAAGTTAGATATTATCCAAGGCTTCTATAGCACCCGAGACAGAAAAATAACTGTCCCTTGCAGTAAAAACAACAACAGGGGAATAAATTACGTAGCTAACAATTAGTTGCCCTTTCATGACATTAAGTCATGGCTTCCTGCAAAGAATTATGCAAATTATAGTTTTCAAAAAGGTGCTTAGATTTGTTTAAAGACCCCTGTTCCCCTCAGAGATCTACAATTCTCAGAGTGGCTTAGCAATAAATCTCTCTTCCCGGGGAACTGGTAGTTGTAGTTCTGTGAGGGGAACAGGGGTCTCCTCTAACAACTTACAGTGCCATTTGCAAACTACAGATCCCAGGATTCTTTGGGAGAAAGCCACGACTGTTTAAAGTGATAAAAGAGTACCGGTACTTAAAATGTAAGCTATTTTGGAGGTGTGGGGTGTTTTGTTTTTGTTTTTTGGTGTTTTTTTACAATCAAGTGGTGCATATATTTTATGAAAATAAAAACAAACAAACAAAGCAGATGTGTCCTCAGAATCAGCTCCTACAGGTGATGGCTTCATTTTACCTAATGGTCGGTCTCACTCTGATGGTTGCGGTGACCTGGACGTCCAAAGATCTTTTCAGAACAAAGCATGACAGTTGTATCTTATATTCATAAACCTTTCTCTGTGGGTTAATTTAGAACGGTTCTGAGGTCCACAACTGTTTAGCCAGACCTCCTTAGAAGTCGATCAAAGTGCAGGCAATCCTTTATCTTACAGCCTGAAGTCATTCTTATTTCTCGAATTGCCTTCTAGCTCTTGTTATGTCAGGAGATGAATCTAAAACCCCAGGAACTGATACCAACAACCATACCTTTCAAGGTATCTGATTTATAGGAGCCCAGGGATTTTTACCGTGGCACATAAGATAACAGACTGGTGATAAAAAATGGCATTGAAAAGGAAAAACTTGAGCTTATGTTGAAAAGAAATGTCCCAGGAACGAGCCCCTTAGCAAGAGGAAGGAAGGGAATTGGTGGTGAAGAAAGCTGACCCATAGCTAAGATGAAAAGATAAATTGGCTACCGATGTTTGGAAGACTTTAATTCCCCACATAATTTCAAAAGCATAATGGCTGTGGTCCAGTTAAGCCAGGCATCCCCAAACTTCGGCCCTCCAGGTGTTTTCGACTACGATTCCCATCATCCCTGACCACTGGTCCTGTTAGCTAGTGATCATGGGAGTTGTAGGCCAAAACATCTGGACGGCCGCAGTTTGGGGATACCTGAGTTAGGCCGAAACACAACATCATTCAATGTCTTAAGTATTTCCAGTGAAGCTAGAAAGAGGGCAAACATCACCAGCACACAGCACCATCTGTGGTACTCCAGAACTGAATTTTGGGCTGTCACAGTAGAGTATGCCTATTTGTTAGCTGTCGGACACCTGCTGGTGAGTCTAGATAGAACTGTGTGGTAAACCAAAATAATGAACAGACAGAGTTTGTGGCGAGGAAGTGGTGGCTGCTGTTGCCAGGGCAACTCCTCTAGCAGACAGGAATCCACTGCAATACCCATAAAAGTAATGCATTTCCACTGAAGACTCAGGCCCGCTCCAGACATCCAGCTCATTGAGCATTCATTCTGATTTGTTGCACGCAGCTTACATGGATGCTAGATTATACCCAGTTCCTGTGGAGCATCCGTTCTGATCTGTTTGCAGAATGGTTTTATGACAACGAACATCCATCCTGCATTCACTGTGTTTTGCTTGCATGTCTTCCTGCTTACACTTTTCAATGCATTTCTCCATCACTTTCCAAACCTCAAAAAGTCTGGGGCTTTTTTTGTGGGGGTGGGGTGGGGGGAGGATTGTTGCGCTCGGGCGACAGAGCCCTTTAATCCACTTTAAATACACAAACCGAAAGTTCCAGTATGCACTTGAATCCCTGCCACAAAATCCAGACAGTCTGAAGGCACCCAGAGGAACACTGGGTAGGTAGTCATAAAGCAAGCTGGCCAGTTCTCTGTTGATAGCAAAGGCGCAAACACTGTAGTCATCCACTTTGCCTCTCAGTTTCTTGGAGAATACTGTGCTCCAATAGAGGTTTATTCCTCTCATATGGAGAATCCCTATTCTGTTTTTGCATTTCACAGAGAACTGATCAGCTCTCTGAGTTAGAAATTTAGTACAGTGGTACCTTGGTTCTCAAATGCCTTGGTAATCGAACAACTTGGAACCCAAACACTTCAAACACAGAAGTAAGTGTTCCGGTTTGCAAACTTTCCCCCCGAAGCTGAACGTGCTCCGTTTTGAGTGTTACGCTTCCGATTTGAGTGTTGCACTGGCGTCTGCCTGTTTTTGCTATTTATTTTGCATTTTTGTTTTTTGCGGCTCTTTTTTGTGTGTGACTGTGTGGAACCCAGTTCAGCTACTGATGATGAAGAAGAAGAGTTTGGATTTGATATCCCGCTTTTCACTACCCGAAGGAGTCTCAAAGTGGCTAACATTCTCCTTTCCCTTCCTCCCCCAAAACAAACACTCTGTGAGGTGAGTGGGGCTGAGAGACTTCAGAGAAGTGTGACTAGCCCAAGGTCACCCAGCAGCTGCATGTGGAGGAGCGGAGACGCGAACCCGGTTCACTAGATTACGAGTCTACAGCGCTCTTAACCACTACACCACACTGGCTCTCATTGATTGATTGATTGTGTGACTGCAGTACACTGTTTATTGCTTTCATTTTATGGATCAATGGTCTCGTTAGATAGTAAAATTCATGTTAAATTGCTGTTTTAGGGGTTGTTTTTAAAAGTTTGGAACAGATTAATCTATTTTGCATTACTTTCTATGGGAAAGTGCGCCTCTTTGGTTTTGGAATGGACTTCTGGAACGGATTAAGTTTGAGAACCAAGGTACCACTGTACAGGCAATGACCGATTTGCGGAGAAGTTATATTCCTGACCTCCACACATGTTGGTGGAGCACGCATAAGCCCATTCTGCCCTGTTCTTCCCCACCTCTGTTCTGCCCCATTCTGCCCCCTGTTCCAACCGCTTTTCCTGCCACTTCCGGCTTGCTGCGACATGTGCGGTTGCAGTCACACATCAATTGGATGTGCGTAAATGGGTCGTTGCCTGTACTGAAAGAGAGAAAAAAAAGCCAGAGATGCATTCTATGCTAGGGAGTATAAATATGTAGGAATAGACCCCCCCCCCCTGCTGGTACCAAATATGAACTAGAACTACTCCCCAACCCATCTGAACAGAAAACATATGATGGGGCAACCACCTGTATTTTTTTATATGTGTCAACCCTGCTCACGTGTCTGCTGCAGTGTGTAGGTGTGTCCTGTTAACGCTTTCCATGCTCCTCCTGGGGCTGGAAGGGGGTTAGTTTAACCTCTGGTTTGCTGGTAAAACTGAATTACTGTGTTGCAGAATTATGCATGTGTCAGGGACTGGGCAGAGGAGGAATGGGGAAGACCACCTCCCCAGTCTGACCCTTCTAGAGAAGAAGGAGACAGTTCCTAATTACAACAGGGTTTTGAAGGAGATCACAGCTCAGAGACAGATGAGGGGGAAAGCTGGGAAATAATGGGGGGCAAGAGGAGGAGGAGGAGGAGGAGAGACAGCTGGCGGACTCAGTGTCTTTAGAAAGCATTCCAGACCTCCCTCTCCCAGAACATGGCGAGCATTGAAAGTAGGAGAGCAAAGAGCTCAAAGAGCTCAAATTATCCCCAACAAAAAGGACTCTTTTTTGGGGGCGGGGAAAGGTACTTTTAAACATTTCCACCCAATTCATTATATATCATTTCCCAGTACTCTTTACACCACATATGTAGGAATGTTCCCTCAAACTTTTTGCATCTCCAAGAACCCAACATTACTTTTCAGAGGTTCTTCAGAAAGCCATAAAATTACAGAAGGTTTGAGAGTTAAACCACACCAATCAATTCCTGTACTGGGATAATACTAGGATGAATGGGTGGGCAGTTGGGAACATGGAAACGTGGCCTGATATGTTCAGGTTTCCCATCACAGCTGGGTTTTGTTACTGTGAATGGGTCTTGTGTGCACTGGTAATTTGAATCAATACTGTATTGAGTGATTAGCAAGACTTGGTGAACCACTATACTTTGCAGTTTTTTAGGGACCAGCCAAAGGGAACCCCTACCATAATGAAATTGGGGGAGGGAGATGGTTGAGTGCAGTGCTCCCTTTCCTCTACAACTATCATGTGAACTGCGGGGAAATTTTAAATGCAGGAGTCTGCATAACAAACAGAAGGGCCCACCATGCCTGTAGCCTAAGTACTTTGGGGTGGTGTTTGGCACATTTGTGGATATTGGCAGCAGAGAGCTCAGATCCTTTCATCTAGCTCTAGTTCCTGAACCATAGCTAAAATAAGATAGAACACTAATTTGAAAGGACACCCCTTATTTAAGGAGACTGTCTCATACTCTAAAACACCACAATCCCTTAACATGTAATGGGCAGCCTTTATTTCCATACTTTACACTCCCAGAGACCATAATGGGTGTTCTCAATTTCAGATGCCACAGTTCCACCATGAGCTCTTGGGTAGTCTGCACCTCTAGAAATTGCTTTATTTTTCTCCTCTGGTCCAGATTCTTCAATCCCAACTGTCTCTTGTTATCAGGGCCATTTCTTATTCTTATTTTGTTAACACACGGAAGCAATAGTGAATGGACCTTTTCCTGGTTGATTTACATACCTCCCCACAAGTCCCCTATTTTGCACATTAACCTGGAAGTGCAAAAGAGAGTCAGGCTTTGGGGCACTTCCTGTAACGTGCACAATGGTCCTCTGGATTGTAGAGTTGGAAGGTGACCCAATGGGTCACCTAGTCCTATGATGCAGGAATCACAGCTAATCACAGTTTAAATCAGAGCTTTCCAAGCTTTTCATGTCGGTGACACACTTCTTAGACATGCATAATTTTGCGACACAGTAATTCAGTTTTACTAGCAAACCAGAGGTTAAACTAACCCCTTTCCAGCCCCGGGAGGAGCACACACTGCAGCTGACACACGAATGTGTCGCGACACACAGTTTGTAAAGTTCTGGCTTAAATGATCCCACAATGCAAATGATCGATGAGAGCCTGTTCATCTCATGTTCTCTCTTCCTTGCTGCTATGCTTCCCCCAAAGCCAGCCCCATGATCAGTTCACCCACATCATGTCTAATCCCCAAGCCACATGGTGAGGGCACTGATCTCTGCCAACCCATACCTCAGGATGGAGACCAGGGTTGTGTAGTACACACATGCATGTTGAGCCAGCAACATGTACAAAGACCATCAAGAATAGCTAGGGGTGCAATAAAGACTAAAAAAAAAAAAAAGAATAGCTAGGGGTGGCCACAGACACCAAGTGGCACTCATACACCCTTTAGAAGTGAATAATAATCATAGAATCATAGAGTTGAAACGGACCACATGGTTCATCTAGTCAACCCCCGCCCCCCTTCAATGCAGGAATCTTTTGTCTAACATGGGGCTCAAATCCACAACCCTGAGATTTAGAGTCTCATTCTCTCCCAAACTGGGTGCTACTTTTGCTTCTTGTTGTGGTCTTCGGCATTTCAACACACAAAAGCTCTGGGCAAGCCTCGTCGGGCAAGAACTTTGCAGGACGCCAGTTCTTCTTCCCCCACCCTTTTTAACAGCGCGATTCTTCAGCATCCCAATAAATTTGGAGATCCATCAGTCACCATCCCCATTGCTTTCAGTGACGATGTCTTCCAAGACAAACAGCTTTGCAGCCAAAGAGACACACGCGCGCGCGCATGCAAGTTGCAACTCAACTTTTACAAGTCAAATGAACAAACTGGGCAGAAGCAGCAGAAAGCGAGTGGGGAGAATTTTAGATGAGCCCCCTGCTTTCTCTCACTTTGTAGTTTATTATTATAACTATCACCAACGCACCACCACCACCAGTTAAGTCTCCCAGGCAGTTGACGATGGTGGGAATCCAGAGGCATCCCCCCACCCCCCCCGGAAGCGTTGCAAATCTTTACAGACTCCTGAGGCAAATGGTAATAAAAACTACGCTGCGGGAAAAGGGTGGTCAGTCCTTGTCACATCGCAGGAGGGCAATACTGAGCTGGCCATTCCCCCCTCCAGACCCCTAGGACCCATGACCCCCCCCCAAAAAAAATCCCGATCCCCAACCGGTTCGCACTAATTCGGATTACAGACCACTGCCGTGTAAACAGCACCCCAAACTTCGCGGAGCCTCCCGGCGTTCCATCCCGCGCGCCTCCGCTCACCTCGCTCCGACGCGGCTCCCTGCCCGGCGCGCCTCATCCTGGGACGTTCGGAGCGCCTTATATACGGGAGTCCGGCGCTCTTTCCGGCCGATCGTCCCCTTCCCGGCTGTTGGCCAGATCCTGTTGATCCCGCGGGCGCTGCGCTGTTGGAAAGCCCGCCGGTCCCGTGCAAGCGCGGCCAACTTCCCCGGCAGCCCGCGAGGAGATGCTGAAACTGCTGCTGCTGCTGCCGCCCGCCCGCCCCCTCCTGGGGCTCCTCCCTCGCGAGGTCGCCCCCGCTCCATGTCCTGTTTCACACACCCCATCCCGGCCCTTTCTGCTCCCTGCTGCGCTCCGTCTACATTCCTTCTCCGGCCAGCCTCCCCTCCTCCAACGCGCCTCCCAGGATCGCATCTCGCCCACCCCCTGCTCGCCTGTCTCACCCCCGTCGCTCTCGCTCGACTCTCTTGTTTCCCATCCGTGGCAATTCCAGAAGGCTGTCGGACCCGAGGCGCATGGACTGGGAAGGGAGCCCCCTTGCAAGTCAGCGGGGCTGGGTGCAAAAAGGAAAAGTTTCTACCTGCGAGGCTCTCCCATCTCAGGCAGCAATCCCATGCACACTTAACCAGGGAATTATAGAACTGTAGGCACCAGAGAGTCATCTAGTCCAGCCCCCTGCAATGCAGGAATTTTTCACCCAAAGTGGGGCTTGAACCCACAACGTTGGGATTAAGAGTCTCATGCTCCACTGACTGAGCAATCCTGGCTGGTTAATTTGCTTGTCCAAGTCCCTTTTGGGGTCAGAGCTGGCAAGCACTAACCAGGAGAGAGGATTTTAGGAAGACCATAAAAGAGCCCTCTGGATCAAGCCAATAGCCCATCTAGTTAAACAACCAGGATCAACTCCCGCCTGGAAACCTATGTCCCCATTGTGGAAGGAGGTGTGGATCCAGAATTGGCCTCCACAGTCATGGACTCACTGTTAAGATTGTGTTTATGGAAGCCAATCTTACCTGCTTGTGAGTGATCTCCAAAGAAGAAGAAGATTCAGAAGCATTGGCAGATCTTAGCCATTGTGGTTAGTAGCTTTCGGTAGCCCTTTCCTCCATGAATTTGTCAGATTCATAGTTCGTGGAAGATAGTAGATAGTTGCACAAAGAAGATGTGAACAGGTAAAATGGCCAAGGCAAGACGCATGGTGGGGCAAAGAATCTTGGGGTTCATCCACACTTCCCCTTGAGCTGGATTTTGATCATATTGTGTACCAGGGAGTTCCCCCAGGCCCAAGGGCTATCCATTTTGCTCTCTGGCTGTGCCTCGCCAAAATCCAATCTTGCGCCCTTGAACTGAAGTGCAGCAAAGCAAAATCTCTCTTTGGATTTTCCATGCATCTGATAGGATCTGATTCGACAGGTAATATCAGGTTTTTGCAAGGCATGGCCTCAGAGAAACTCTTGGACAGTGGGTTGGGGGAAAGGGGCTACACAGCACGATCAAAATATGGGTCAAAATGTGTAGATGAGCCCTTAATTTCACAGATATGCTCCTGGGGTCTGAACTGCCCTGGAATGAGACCGGGAACAGGTCATAGGGGCTAGCTTGATAAAGGCATGGACCATTAGGAACAACAACAACAACAACAACAACAACAACAACAACAACAACAACTTATTATTTATACCCCACCCATCTGGCTGGGTTTCCCCAGCCGCTCTGGGTGGCGCCTATCATCATCATCATCATCATCTTCATCATCATCACCACCATCATCACCACCACCATCAAGTGATAAAACATCAAACATTAAAAACTTCCCTAAACAGGGCTGCCTTCAGATGTCTTCTAAAAGTCAGATAGTTGTTTATCTCCTTGACATATGATGGGAGGGCGTTCCACAGGGTGGGTGCCACTACCGAGAAGGCCCTCTGCCTGGTTCCCTGTAACCTCACTTCTCGCAGTGAGGGAACTGCCAGAAGGTCCTTAGAGCTGGACCTCCGTGTCTGGGCTGAACAATGGGGGTGGAGACACTCCTTCAGGGATACTGGGCCAAGGCCATTTAGGGATTTAAAGGTGAGCACCAACACTTTGAATTGTGCTCAGAAATGTACTGGGAGCCAATGTAGGCCTTTCAGGACTGGTGTTATATGGTCCAAGTGGCTACTCCCAGTCACCAGTCTGGCAGCTGCATTCTGGGTTAGTTGTAGTTTCCAGGTCACCTTCAAGGGGAGCCCCGTGTAGTGTACATTGCAGTAGTCCAAGTGGGAGATAACTGCAGGCAGGAAGGGAACGCTGTGGATGTAGCCTATCTTGATTTCAGCAAGGCCTTTGACAAGGTGCCCCATGATATTCTCGTAAAGAAGCTGGTAAAATGTGGGCTAGACAATGCTACCATTCAGTGGATTTGTAACTGGCTGACTGACCGAACCCAAAGGGTACTCATTAATGGCTCCTCTTCATCCTGGAGAGAAGTGACTAGTGGGGTGCCACAGGGTTCTGTCTTGGGCCCAGTCTTATTCAACATCTTCATCAATGACTTGGATGATGGGCTTGAGGGTAACCTGATCAAGTTTGCAGATGACACCAAATTAGGAGGGGTGGCTAATACCCCAGAGGACAGGATCACACTTCAAAATGACCTTAACAGACTAGAGAACTGGGCCAAAGCAAACAAGATGAATTTTAACAGGGAGAAATGTAAAGTACTACACTTGGGCAAAAAAAAAAAATGAAAGACACAAATACAGGATGGGTGACACCTGGCTTGAGAGCAGTACATGTGAAAAGGATCTAGGAGTCTTGGTAGACCAAAAACTTGACATGAGTCAACAGTGTGATGCAGCAGCTAAAAAAGCCAATGCAATTCTGGGCTGCATCAATAGGAGTATAGCATCTAGATCAAGGGAAGTAATAGTACCACTATATTCTGCTCTGGTCAGACCTCACCTGGAATACTGTGTCCAGTTCTGGGCACCACAGTTCAAGAAGGATACTGACAAGCTGGAACGTGTCCAGAGGAGGGCAACCAAAATGGTCAAAGGCCTGGAAACGATGCCTTATGAGGAACGGCTTAGGGAGCTGGGTATGTTTAGCCTGGAGAAGAGAAGGTTAAGGGGTGATCTGATAGCCATGTTCAAATATATAAAAGGATGTCATATAGAGGAGGGTGAAAGGTTGTTTTCTGCTGCTCCAGAGAAGCGGACACGGGGCAATGGATTCAAACTACAAGAAAGAAGATTCCACCTAAACATTAGGAAGAACTTCCTGACAGTAAGAGCTGTTCGACAGTGGAATTTGCTGCCAAGGAGTGTGGTGGAGTCTCCTTCTTTGGAGGTCTTTAAGCAGAGGCTTGACAGCCATCTGTCAGGAATGCTTTGATGGTGTTTCCTGCTTGGCAGGGGGTTGGACTGGATGGTCCTTGTGGTCTCTTCCAACTCTATGATTCTATGATTCTATGATTCTAGAGCATGTACCACTCTGGCGAGACAGTCTGCAGGCAGGTAGGGTCACAGCCTGCGTACCAGATGGAGCTGGTAGACAGCTGCCCTGGACACAGAATTAACCTGCGTGTCCATGGACAGCTATGAGTCCAAAATGGCTCCCAGGCTGTGCACCTGGTCCTTCAGGGGCACAGAAAAGGAACTGAAAATAAAACTGCTGGTATCATAACATCGCTATGAAATTCTGTGGTGCCACCACATTTGGAATACCGTGTACAGATCTGCTCGCCCCTCCCCAAAAAGGATATTGAAGAGCTGGGAAAGGTTTGAAAGGGGAACAATCAAAAAGATCAAGGTTTGGAGCAACTCCTCTATGAGGAAAGGTAGCCACAATCGGAGGCTTTTTAGTTTAGAGGAAAGGAGAGTAAAAGGAGACCGGATAGGGATGTGTAAAATTATGCATGGTGGAATTGCTTCTTCACACAGCAGATAGTGTGACATGATGGAATCTGCTCCCACAGGAGACAGTGATGTCCACCAATTTGGCTGGCTTTAAAAGTGGATTGACAAATTCAGGGAGAAGGTTGCAAGTAGCCTTCTCAAGTACCAGCTTCTGGGACGGAACAACCAGGGAAAGTGCTATTGTGCTCCTGTTCTGCTTTTGGCCTTCCCATGGGCATTTGGCTGACCATGGTGAGAGCATGATGCTGGACATTTGGCCTGATGCAGCAGGAATCTTCTGATGCTCATAAACTTCATCGAACTCGAGAAAACTACTAGGATTGCGTTGCACTTCTGTCTAATGTAAAAGCAACATTGGCTTAGTATGTCACAGAAACATCTCTCCCACCACCTGATACCTGCTTCCTTTTTAAACTGAAAGTGCCAGAAATTGAACCTGGAACTTCCCCTTCCAACTTCTCCAGTGTGGTGTAGTGGTTAAGAGCGGTATACTCATAATCTGGTGAACCGGGTTCGCGTCTCCGCTCCTCCACATGCAGCTGCTGGGTGACCTTGGGCTAGTCACACTTCTCTGAAGTCTCTCAGCCCCACTCACCTCACAGAGTGTTTGTTGTGGGGGAGGAAGGGAAAGGAGAATGTTAGCCGCTTTGAGACTCCTTCGGGTAGTGATAAAGCGGGATATAAAATCCAAACTCTTCTTCCTCTCATTATTCCTGCATCCTCATTTTGTAGAGCTCAATCTAGGCTTCCTCAACCTCGGCCCTCCAGATGTTTTGAGACTACAATTCCCATCATCCCTGACCACTGGTCTTGCTAGCTAGGGATTGTGGGAGTTGTAGGCCAAAAACATCTGGAGGGCCGAGGCTGAGGAAGCCTGGTCCAACCCAACCCCCTGCAATGCAGGAATATGCATCGATCCTGCAACCTCGGCATTATCAGCACCATGCTTCTTCCTCCTCTTCCATTCCTCCCACCTCTTGCCTTTTGGTTCCCTGTAAACCTTTGCCTCAAATCGGTCCAGCTGCTGCTGTTAAAACTGTGTGAATCTGGTTTGATTCAGCCAGCATTGATCATCTGTATATTGTTTTAATCTGGTGGTTAAAAAGCACGGACCGGATCTCCCCTGACCATCACCTATGCTGAATGGGGCTAATGGAAGCTGGAGTTCAGCCGCGTCTGAAGGGCCGAGGTTTAGTCATCCCTGAACTAAAGGAACCCATTTAAATGTTTTTGGTTTTTTAAAAATCAGAAATAGCTACAATAAGGTTTTTTTAAAAACACACACACACACACACACACACACACACACACACACCAGAACAAAAAGTTTGTCCAATTCTTGGCACTTTTCTGCTGCCTCCATTGAGTTTAGCATCGCTCCTTGCATTTACTGAAATATCTCAAGGGGCCAATAGGGGCAGCACAAACACCACGTGCTATTTTAGCCTCTTGTTGTTGTTGAAACAGTAGCCTCAGAGGAAAGCCAATGCACTGCTAGTCTCTGACTTTTACTCCACAGTAGACCCTTGCCAGAGGCCAAGCTGACCGTGTTAGGGACGCTGAATTCTGGGAAGGCTGCACAGATTTCGGGCACGCTGACAGCACGGCTGAAAAGATGCACAGCGAGACCAGTTCCAGCAGAATGCATCACTGCGTCAGTGGCTGCAAAGTGTGTGAATTTGTCTAAAGGGCTCCTTTGGGGGGAGTGTTACTGCGTGGACACGCTGGGCCATTGTACGGCACAAATGATGTTTAAACCCATTAATCACGCCCTTTCATTTTCCTGCTAAGTCACCACTTTGGGATCTCCAATCTCAAATATAATGCTCCTTTTCCCATCACCTTTCAAAAAGGAATTTTGTTCTGGTTGCCTCCTGGTCTCCGCAGGAAGTAACAGAAGAGGGGGGAAACTGCGAGACGTAATGGTATTTGTGAGTACATAATGTACACACGTAATGTAAAGAAGCATAGAGGCGAGCAGAATCACAGCAGGAAACTCTGGTCCTGAGTTCACTATGGTTGCGACACAAGTTCAACCTGCATGCATAGAGGGGGGACTGTGCTATTTATTTATTTAGTTGAGCAATTTATATACTGCTTAACTACAGTATTCTGCAAGCGGCTTACAAGATACAGCGCCAAAATGTAAAAACCAGTTAAATCTAAAATTGCTTCAGTTTGATCGCATTGGACTTGACTAGATGGTCAAGCAGCAGAATTGCAAGGTCCCTTCCTTTTGCAAGGAATATGTCCTTCCTCATATATTTGCCATTTTGCAATGTCCTCCCCAGAAGCCCACCCAAGCAGCAGATTAATGGGAAGCTGCAGAAGAGCTCCAGCAAGTCACCTTTTAAAAAGCTTGATTTTCCTTTAGGAATTTTCGGGATACTGCATGGCTCCATCCGGCAGCACGGTGTTGTATTAAGTAACCTGGCTAATTGTAGGCTCCCAGAGTAATTCTATTAGTTCAGATAAAAGCCTGGGGGGGGGGGAGGCACAAAAACCCACCTCAAAACAGAGAAGTGTTTCAAGCTCCCAAATTATTCTCCATTCTCTTTTCTTCCTCTTTCTCCACCAGGCTACTTAACATGATTGCAACCCCAGTCCTTGAAAAAAGCAGGGTTCAGAGCCTTGTGCAAATAAATCTAGGGTTTTGTACAGGTCCCCCCCCCAGCTGGAACTCACCAGAAATCAGTTCTGGCACCTCTCAGCCATTGCTATTATAAGAGAACAAAGGAGAAGTTCATGATGAGCTCTGGCACCTCTTTTTCTGGAAAAATAGCACTGGTTGTGCACCAGATTTAGCTGAATTCTTGAAATATACTCGGAGTCAAGTGTGAATTTCATGCTCTTTATTCAGCTCATAGTAGTGAGGAATGCAGTCCCCCCAAAACATTTGCTTTATATACACCATTTTCACAATGGGCCCCACGTGACTGGCTAATTCCGGGATACTCCTGTATGCCAATCGGAGTGCGGATTCACTTCCACCTGGAGCTGGATTGGGTGGCTCCTGCGGACCAATCAGACTGCTGCAATCTCAACCCTATTGTTCTGGGACCAATCAGACTGCTGCAATCTCAATCCTATTGTTCTGGGACCAGTCAGACTGCTGCAATCTCAATCCTATTGTTCTAGGACCAATCAGACTGCTGCATTTTGGATCCTATTCAACTCAGTACATAACAATTCTGAACAGACTTGAGCTGATTCAGCTGGAATCAGGCTTCAGCCGAGTTGGATTAAGACAGCCCAGGGTCACCTGTGGGTGCGGTGGGGTGGTGGCTGGGGGAGAAGGAGAAGCAGTTTACAAAGGGACTTTCAAATAGCCCCACACTGTGCTTTGGCTACACACACCTGTTCCCAGCAGGAAATCCCAGATCAGACCCCAAATCAGATCAGGGAAGGGGGAGTCCTAAATACAACACATACACAAATCCTCTTCAGCCTTGGTTTCGTATGCTCACTATTTGTTCTGATCATACCACCACATCCATTGACTACTTACATTTTCAACTGCTTTGGTGTGTATCAAAGGGCAGAGCCTGACAGAAATCTAAGGTCATAGGTATGAATCCAGTGGGGAAATGTTACAGTTCCCTTGTGACATTTCCGTGTATTTGGTGCCTGTGTTTTATTTAAAAGCCTCCTGAAAGCTCTTCGGGACCATTTTGATGGGAAGGGAGATACAAAAGCCAATCGATCAGTGAGTGAGTACAAAATGTTACATTGGAAGCGGACGTTTGTTGGAAATGGGACTTGTTTAGGAAGTCAGAAGCTGTATAGTCAAAGAATAGAGGAAATAAAACTAAATGACAAGTATCTGGATGGGATAGGAGAATGCCATGCAGACAACAGGAATAAGAATAGAGAATTGGCACTGGAATCTAGAGAGCTGTGATACTGTTGGAGCATTGCCTGTCCTAAATGAAGAGGTTTGTGGTGTGCATTTTCCAGCTCCTTGAATTAAGCTACCATTGTGGGTTCCAGAAAGCAGCACACACTGAGGTTTCTCCAAGGCCCAATTTGCTAGTGCTTAACTTTGCCTTAGATCCTGAAGTTGAGGCTCCAGTACTTTGGCCACCTCATGAGAAGAGAAGACTCCCTGGAAAAGACCCTGATGTTGGGAAAGATGGAGGGCACAAGGAGAAGGGGACGACAAAGGATGAGATGGTTGGACAGTATTCTCGAAGCTACTAACATGAGTTTGGCCAAACTGCGGGAGGCAGTGAAGGATAGGCGTGCCTGGCGTGCTCTGGTCCATGGGGTCACGAAGAGTCGGACACGACTGAACGACTGAACAACAACAACAACTTTGCCTTTTAACTTAAGACAGTTGTCTGCCTAGTTGGGTTATGATAGTTTGGTTAAAGAATAAAAGGATGCCTAGATCCAGGTTGGGACACGGGTGGCGCTGTGGGTTAAACCACAGAGCTAGGGCTTGCTGATCAGAAGGTCGGCAGTTTGAATCCCTGCCACGGGGTGAGCTCCCGTTGCTCGGTCCCTGCTCCTGCCAACCTAGCAGTTTGAAAACACGTCAAAGTGCAAGTAGATAAATAGGTACAGCTCCGGCGGGAAGGTAAACGGCGTTTCCGTGTGTTGCTCTGGTTCGCCAGAAGCGGCTTTGTCATGCTGGCCACATGACCCGGAAGCTGTACGCCGGCTCCCTCGGCCATTAACGCGAGATGAGCGCCGCAACCCCAGAGTCGGACACGACTGGACCTAATGGTCAGGGGTCCCTTTGCCTTTACCTAGATCCAGGTTTGGGGCAAGTACTCTTGAGAACCCCAGCAGAGATTTTTAAATCAGAAAACATGCAGCAAAGTAAAGCCTGGGAATATAGACCGCTAGACCTTTAAAATATCACCTTCTGTGTTTCTTCCAAAGTTACCCACTTCTGTTAGCCTAGACAAAGACCACACATTTAGAAAGTTTTAAATGGCTTACTCAACAAACTCTTCAACCGTCAGATTCACGTGCTTTTCTATACAGCAGCAAGAAAAGACAGGCAGGTAACCTAGTTTCAAAAATTGCAAATGTTTCCGGAACGTGTGCAGAGGAAGGCAACCAAATGATCAAGGGTCTGGAAACTAAGCCATAGGAGGAACACTTGAAGGAGCTGTGTGTGTTTAGCCTGGAAAAGAGGAGACTGAGAGGAGATATGATAGCCATCTTCAGATATCTTAAAGGTAAAGGTACCCCTGACCATTAGGTCCAGTTGCGGGCAACTCTGGGGTTACGGCGCTCTCCCCTGCCTGCTCTCCCCTGCCTGACTAACATCTAAGCCTCTCTGTTCCTGGCTGCTTTCTGCAGTTGGCTGCAAAGCTTCACTGGGAGCTGGCTCATTCCTGACAGGAGGCAACTGAGAGCAAGCCTAGTGCTGAGCTGACCCCAACTGTGCCTCCATTTCCAGGGACATGGAGATGCCAGAGTCCAGTATAAACATGCCTCACAGGGCCATCCCACTCAAAGAAGGGCATGTCTGCTTGCCCAGTCTTGAGACACCAGCTGCTTGCCATGCAAGGAGCTGTTTCTGCCCCACTCTTCAAAAGGAAGCTGCAGGGACTGCCACTTGTTGGGTCAACCTCTTAGCTCATGCTTAGCCATGCATTTAACTTCTCGTGTATTTGCTGATTCCTTCAACCCGCAGCTTGCCTGATGTACTAATCTGATCTAATAATGCAAGCCTTTAGCAGGACTGGATTTAATTAAGGGCTGTAATTCAGTATAGTGCTAAGGTGAACGTTCCTCCAGCACAAGAATTTATTTCTTGCACAATGTAATGTTCTGACTCTCTCCTCTCCCTTTGTACCCCCTATATCTGTTCTGGGGGTTCACCAGACCCTTCGGGACAGATTTTTGGGGGGGGCACCCATGGTGGGAAGAGAGGGTGGGGAAATCCTCTTCTTCCACAACTAATCCTTGTGGTAGTGAAAAAATTTAGTTGAATGCCACCTTAAGTCCCTATATGTATTTTGGTGCAATTACAAACCTTTGATTCAAAGTTTGCTTCTTGTAGCTCCACCAAGAAGTAACTGTTTCTCTTCTCCAAGGAAACATACCTTTTGTCCTAATTAAACTATAAGGGAGATGCAGAGATGTAAATAGAAACTGTTATTTGTGGCGCTGCATATATTTGCGTGCATTTATTTTTGATTCAGATTTGTCAAAGCCAATGGCTAGTACAATAAAGTTATTTGGTTTGGTTTGGTCCTAATTAGAATCTGGAAGCAATTCACTGAAACCAAACAAAATCCCCCCACCCCACAAAAGAAACTGCAACCCATCTTTATTTAGGGAAAGGATGGCAACAACCCTCAGGGAAAATGCTATTTATCACATTGTCAATCACTGCAAAAATGTAATATGCTCACAAGACCTTAGCCAGAGAGTCTTAAATTCCTTTATGAGCAATATAAATAAAGTAAGCTTATTTCATGAACGTTTAATCAAACTTTTGAACCTGCCATATCAGTTAGAGCCCTACAACAACATGAGGGTTATGTGGTGCGTCTTAAAATAGAATATGTTTCCACCAGTTTCTTTGCAGCGTTCGAATGTATTTAAAAAAATAAAAAATAAAAATAAAAATTGCTAGCCCCGAAGAAAAGGAAATGATGTTGTGTCTTAAGAGCTGCTGTTTAATGTGGCTTCATTCCAGGTATATCCATTTAGCAGCTGTTTGGAGATAAATGAGCCTGAGAAGAATTTTAGATGAATGTTGCTCTGCAGGAACTCACCATAATCGCTTCACATTTCCCTTGGAAACAAAATCAGGCAAATGGACTTCACCTAATCAATCTCATGTGTTCAGGGACTTTAATGCATTTTTAAAAGGGGAAAAAACCCTTCTCTGATCCAGTTCTCCATCTTTCAAACAATGTGGAACTTGAGCATGTGAAATGATTCTGGGAATGCACGTGTGGAGAATTTTAAGTACAGTTTGTTTGCTTTCCCAGATGAGTTCTTTTCTACCTGGTTCACGGTATCCTCTGTGGGATTGATCAGAGGTGAAGCCTTCAGGTTACTGCAGCAGACAGCTGTAATCATTTCTTCTTCCTTGGGATCAGATGTGACAGTGTGCAGAAATTGAGAGATATTGAATACCCAAACCCTTGGAATTTGAGAAGAACATTTTATCTGCATTCATTGCTGAATGTAGTGTACAGCTGTACCTTGGAAGTAGAACGGGTTTTTGAAAACGTTCAAAAAACAAAGCACATCTTCTGATTGGCTGGAGGAAGCTCCTGCAGCCAATTGGAAGCCCCATTGGACTTCCAAAACTAGTTCGCAAACCGGAACAGTCACTTCCGGGTTTGCGGCATTCGGGAGACAAAATGTTCTAGAACTAGGCTGTTCGAAAACCAAGGTATGACTGTACTGGAAAATCATGGACATAGGATCAGAAAGATTAGTTAGATTCCGCTTGCCGCTATCACCCTGTTGTTGGATCAAGTCTTTAGGAGCTGGGTTCTTAGAAAACTGGGTTCTGAGATGACATGCCCTTTGGGAAAAGCTTAGGTTCCCCCTCCTCCTATAAAGCAGTTTCCCCCAACCTGGTGCCCTTCAGATGTGCTGGACCACAACAGCTAGTGTGGTGTAGTGGTTAAGAGTGGTAGACTCGTAATCTGGGGAACCGTGTTCACGTCCCCTCTCTTCCACATGCAGCTGCTGGGTGACCTTGGGCTAGTCACACTTCTCTGAAGTCTCTCAGCCCCACTCACCTCACAGAGTGTTTGTTGTGGGGGAGGAAGGGAAAGGAGAATGTTAGCCGCTTTGAGACTCCTTCAGGTAGTGAAAAGCGGGATATCAAATCCAAACTCCTCCTCCTCCTCCTCCTCCTCCTCCTCCTCCTCCTCCTCCTCCTCCTCCTCTTCTTCTTCTTCTTCTTCTTCTTCTTCTTCTTCTTCTTCTTCTTCTTCTTCTTCTTCTTCTTCTTCTCATTCTAAAGTTGCTCACTTCCGGATTTCAGCACTTTATGGAAGATAAATGAAAGCTTTAAAATCACATTACAGTCATACCTTGGTTTTCGAACAGCTTAGTTCCCGGACATTTTGGCTCCCGAATGCCGCAACCCCGGAAGCCGAACGTCCGACAGGGCTTCCAATTGGCTGCAGGAGTTTCCTGCAGCCAATCGGAAGCCGCGCTTTGGTTTCCAAACGTTTTGGAAGTTGAACGGACTTCCGGAACGGATTCCATTCGACTTCCAAGGTATGACTGTATTAATACTATTGCTGGAAGTTTGTCCTGGCCTTTGGATAGAAAAATAAACATGAACAAAAAAACCTAAAGTTCACTTCGGGATAGGCAGAAAGGAGGAGGGGAAATGGAAGTCTTGTTGCGCCCACAGAACTCCAGAAAACGGAAAGCTGGATGCAACCCCTAGTCTAAACGTCTGGGAAAGACAGGCTCAGCCGCTGCACAGAATCATTTCGAGTGAGAGAGACAGCTCTACCCTTTTTTTAATTTTTTTTTTTTTTGCTTTATTGTCATTATAGAGACAGCTCTACCCTTTAGTCTGCTTTTTTGTTTGGACTGAACAATAGAAAGGACACAGAATGTTCTATATTTACAGATATATATTTTTTGCTCTCCCCCACACCTACCCGAAAAGCTATTAAATATCTATTGTGTCCCAAGATCCTTATACTGTAATATATATATTTTTTAAAAACACCCATGGGCACTTCCTGAGAGCATGTCCATTGCTATTTAAAGGTTTATTGGAATTACGTGCCAAAAATACTTTATTCACAGCATGAAAACATTGCTTTCATTAGCTCTCTGGATAGTATTGCTTCAAACAAGTATAAAAATCTAGGTGTTTCTCCTATGGTATAATGCATTTACAGTCATGTAAGTCACTTGGAGACCTTTGGATGACAAGCAGATGATGCTTAATAAATAGAAATAGAAATAATAACATCTTCCTATTTTCTATGAATTGCTTTGAGCACAATATATTTTTGGGAAATACAGTGTGTGTGTGTGTGTGTGTGTGTGTGTGTGTGTAGATAAACCATTAAGCAAAATAAGCATATTAGGAAGGGGGACATATAAAACAAAAATAAACATTATACAAATGTAGAAAAATAAACATCATTTCCCATCTTATTTTATGTTTTGTTTCATTTCAGAAAAAATAACATTTTATTATTGTTTATTGTTGTTTATCTTTTGAATTAGATATATATGGGTCCCCCAAAATCTTAGGGCCTCTAAAGGTCTTAATCCAACCCTGTGTACACACACACACACACACACAGCCTCTTCTTTGAACAAATGTTGCCATCCTGCTTTCCCCAGTTCAGCTGCTACCAAAAGATAGGTTAATTCTGCCATTATGCAATTATGCAATGGATGCTGGAAACAGCTTCTCAGTCTTCCCTGAGAGGGTAGGTTTGAGTGCCTGGCCTGGGAAACATGACATTGCCCTTGGCTCTTTCTGACACAGGCCTGTCCCATGAGATGGTCTTGTTCTTGAAAACAAGGAAGTGAGACAACTTCTGCTGCCCACACAGCAGATACAAACTATTTCCTGCTTGAGGCTGTTGGAAATGGGAAATGTCCATACCTATGAGAGAAACACCATTTGAGAAAATAGGATATTCATAGAGTCTAGGATAATCCGTTTCTATCTTGCAGTAGTACACAGAGGTCACCATCAAGGGGAATTCAAAGGTATCATTCAATCTCAGCGTGTACTTCTGGCTCATAGAAACTTTGGGCCAAATTTGGGGAGACTCGGCCAGATGGGCGGGGTATAAATAATAAATTATTATTATTATTATTATTATTATTATTATTATTATTATTATTATTATTATTATTATTATTGTTATTATTTACATTGGATGTTGAATATATAGTTGTATGCATGCAAAACCACAGGCTTGGTTGGGATCCATAGGCATCATCCATTAGTCTTTAGTAAATTGCTATATAATTTACTAATGGTAAGGTAAAAGGTAAAGGGACCCCTGACCATTAGGTCCAGTTGCAGATGACTCTGGGGTTGCGGCGCTCATCTCGCATTAATGGCCAAGGGAGCCGGTGTACAGCTTCCGGGTCATGTGGCCAGCATGACAAAGCCGCTTCTGGCGAACCAGAGCAGCGCACGGAAATGCCGTTTACCTTCCCGCCGGAGCGGTACCTATTTATCTACTTTCACTTTTGATGTGCTTTTGAACTGCTAGGTGGGCAGGAGCAGGGACCGAGCAACGGGAGCTCACTCCGTCGCGGGGATTCGAACCGCTGACCTTCTAATCACCAAGCCCTAGGCTCTGTGGTTTAACCCACAGTGCCACCCGCGTCCAAACTAACCCCCAAATCCTATATAAGCTCTTAAAATTTGAAGGCATTTTTGAGATTTAATAGGGTTGCCATATGACCGGAATTTCCCGGACATACACGGAATACTGCAGCCGGAAGCAATGGCTGGGCGGAAACCGCTAAAAATGTCCGGGAAAATCCGGACGCATGTCAACCCATGTTGGCAGTGTTGCTTTTGGCAATTTCCCAGAAAAATAAACAGGCAAAAAAGCTCAACAACTTTGCAAAAAATTTTTGGCTTATCCATTCCAGTTTCTTCCTGGGTGGCAGTTTATATGATCAGGTGCTAGAATCCCAGCAAGGACTTTCCCAGCTTACTTTCATTGGCTATATCAGATAGGAAAGATGGAAGTGGGTTTTGGCTAGCAGATATGGGAAATCTAGCTCTTTGACACAGCTTTATGAAAACAAGCAAGACACAGAAGAAGAATCAACCCCTGGTGGCAAATGTTACTCATTGCACCTTCCGTGGAATGACTTTACGAAGCAAGGTTATTTTTGCATGCATGATGTGACCCAGGGGCAGAGGAAGGGGGCGCGGTGGGGGCAGACCGCCCTGGGTGTCTTCGCTGAGGGGGTGACATTTGGCGCGCCCCCCCCCACCACTCCCAAGCCTACCCCGAGCCGTCGGGGAAATGGGGGAGCTGCGCCTTCTGCAGAGGAGGCTGTTGGTTTCCCCAGCGACACGTGACTGGCTGATTAGATTACAGTGGTGCCCCGCTAGACGAATGCCTCGCAAGACGAAAAACTCGCTAGACGAAGGCATTCGTCTAGCGGAAGGCTGCCCCGCAAGACGAAAAGTCTATGGGGCTGCCTCGCAAGACGAAAAATTTTCGTCTTTTTTTTTTTCGTTTTGCGGAGCGCGGCTGTCATAGCCGCTCCGCAAGACGAAAAACCCGCTAGACGAAAATTTTCGCAGGACGAATTATTTTCGTCTAGCGGGGCACCACTGTATCTGTCTGGAAACTGTAGAAAGGGCTTTGAGCTGCTCCTTTTGCAAATGGGTCTTTTCTCCTTTGCAAAAGCAGCAGCACAACAACAACTTTGAGCTGCTCCTTTTGCAAATGGGGCTTTTCTTCTTCCAAAAGAAGATGCACAACTTTGAACTTATCCTCAAAAAGGGGGGGGGCTTTCCCCCTTTCCCCCTCAAAAAACTAGGTGCGTCTTATGGAGCGAAAAATACGGTACATTCAACAGGGGAGAACCACCGTGGTGTTTTGCTTTCTAACAACTCCTTGTATCTGGACCAGACTTCATAAAGTAGCTTCTTTATTACATGATTAAAAAACAAACAAACCTCTGTGTACCTTGACTTTGTCGTGCCACAGGTACGCGTGTCACCCGAATCTGTTTCCCGATCCCTCTAAGTCTAAGAGTTTAGTATTTTCTCATTTCATTTGTTTCATTTATTTATTTTTATATATATTTTCAGGCACAGCAACCTCATTGGAGAGTTTGGTGCCTGGCAAATTTCAGACACTTAGTTGTTGGGGGTTTTGTGTGTGTGTGTGCAAGGAGTTTTTAAAACCTGAGAAAGTTTGTTTTAATAAATAAATAAATAAAACCTCTTTTATTTATTGGCAGACATAGCCGTCCCTTTTGAGGGAATGAATCCTGCCAAATTTCAGACAAATGGGTACAAGGGGATTTGTGCAAGAATTTTTTTAAAAATTGGATCCAACCCATTGATTTTTTTTTTTAAAATAAAGCAGGTTTTAAAATAGCTTTAAATAGAAAGCAAAACAAGAAACCATTTTACAAAGAGGGTTTCTGACACGACGAAGGCCAATACATCTGGTTCTATGGGTTTCTCTGAAACTTACACCCTCATGGAAATTTATATTAAGAGATGTAATCTCAAACTCCACCCCCCTCGCTTCTCTATCAAGAAGCATATGACATCCTGGCACCATTTTAATATACCCAAGATAAAATGCTAGATTAGACATTAGTTCTTGACTTCTGTTTCTGTACAACTACATCACATACAACTCTCTCATGTCATGCGGCTTAGGACCCTCGTACCTACGGGACCGCCTCTCCTGGTATGCCCCACAGAGGACCTTAAGGTCCACAAATAACAATAGCCTAAGGGTCCCGGGTCTAAAAGAAGCCAGATTATCCTCCACCAGGGCCAGGGCTTTTTCAGTGTTGGCTCCGACCTGGTGGAATACTCTGTCGAATGAGACTAGGGCCCTGCGGGACCTGACCTCCTTCCACAGGGCGTGTAAGACAGAGTTATTCTGCCTGGCCTTTAATCTAGCCTGATCCCCTATTCCTTTTCCCCTTCCCTTTTTTCTGAAGAAAACCTTCTGGGTCCCCACATTAAAATTCCTCCCTGGTCTCCCTACTGGCCTAGTATGACTAACCTGGCCAGTTAGCCCTGGTGATCCCATTGATGTTTGTTTTTATGCTGTTTTTTAAGTTGTTTTAATCATTGTCTTACATTTGTTGTTAGCCGCCCTGAGCCCGGTTTTTGGATCGGGAAGGGCGGGATAGAAATATAATAATAATAATAATAATAATAATAATAATAATAATAATAATAATAATTGCATTGGCAGAACTTCATTCTGTTGTTTACTCTCAGTTCCAAGATGGACAACGACAAGTTCAGTATTCAGATAAGCGTTTATGTTTGTTTTTTTAACTTGCAAGGGCCATTAGTAGCTGTACTTTCAAATGCAGATCATCTCAGAAATGACATACGAACCACTGTGCTTAAAATTAAGCAGGATGCAAAGGGGTGGGGGAAGCACAAGTCAACATGATTCAGTGTAGCTCTAGAAGCTGTAAATCATACTGCAGTTCAAACGACATAGGTTATGCATCAAAATGCCCAGATGATTTGTCACAGCATGCTGTCAAGTAATGTTACAGCTTTATGGTTTAAAAACATTTGTATCCCAATCCCAGAAGAGATAGTTCGACCCCGTGTGACCTTGGACAAATCCATTCCAGGTTTTTTTCTTCACTGCTAAAAGAGATTGTCATCTTGGAAACACTTTTCAGCTGAATGCATGCATGGTAGTCAAACATTTCTAAATATACAGCTGCCAGTCTCGACACACTTCGGATCTTCAAATGCTATGGCTTGGGGACATTCCTTGTTAAGAGCCCTGCTAGATCAGGTCAAGGGCCCATCTGGTTTAGCTTCCTGTACTCATATTGTCCAACCTACGAGCCTATGGGAAGCCCACTAGTATTACCTGTGTGTGATAGTTGTGGCTATGTTCAGGGTTGCAGGAGAGAATATATTGTTTATTAATATCCTTCCCAACTTGCGCTAGCAAATTCCTTTACTTAGCAGGGTGCATTCCCCTTTACACAGCAGAAAACTAGTTGCAGACTCGTGTGAGTCTCTTAAGATAATATGCAATTCAATCTGGCTTGTCCAGATTGAAATGTGTTTTAATATTTTCCTGGTAAGACCCCTCGAATCCGTCCTAAAAGAATAAAGACACCACAGTCTTATTCATAAGCAATGAAAAGAACGTTTACTCACGATCAGGCAGAGCACAGTGTGATCCCCGAAGGCAGGCTTAAGGCTTAAAGTTACAAGCATATACAAACAGGTTTACCCCCATATGTGGGTTGACCTAATGACTGCAGTTAGCAGTCTGGGAAGTTTGCAGGATGAAAGGAAGATGGAAAAGAGAGAGAGTGGCAGCATGTCTCGGCCTTTTACCAGGTCTGGAAAAGTCACACCCACCCACTAGTTACATGCAAGGAAGGATGCTCCAGGCCAGGAGGAATAGGAAGTTTCGACTGGCTGGACCAAACATTCCCTTGCATGTCCACTCTAGCAAAACAAGGCATGTTGTATTTGACTGCTCCCAGTGGATTACATCTCACAATAGTACAGTGGTACCCCGGGTTACGTACTCGATCCATTCCAGGTTGCGGTACATAATGCGTGTGTGTGTATCATGAACACACGAAACCACCCCAAACCCGGAAGAAGCGCAATTTGAGTGCTTCTGTGCATCCACAAAGTGTGCAGAATGCTTCTGCGCATCCGGGGGTCACGCGTGCTCTGGAAACACTTCCGGATTGCGGGCGTTCACAACTCGAAAGTCCGCAACACGGGGTGTGCGTAACCCGGGGTACCACTGTACTCTCCCCAGTGTAGCAGTGTAGCAGAAGTGGCCACCCAGATGTTATTGGACTCAGTGGCATAGCATGGGTTGCCAGTTCCCAGGGCTGCGTGGAGGTGGCGTTGGGAGGGAGGGAAATAGAGTATACATGCACATTCAACTGTCTAATGGCATCCGCATCACCTAGGAGATCACAGCTGCACAGGAATGTTGCTCGCTCAAAAATGGAAAGAAGCAGAAGTCCCAGCAAAGAAAGAATGGATACAAAAACTTATGTAATATTTAGAAATGGTGAAACTTACCGGAAGAATAAGAAATAAAGATAACAAACTTTTTATAAAAGAATGGAAATGGTTTATTGAATATTCACAGATAAATTGTAAACAGATATGAACATTGGCAGGGTTATTGTAATAACCTGCAGTTTCATAGGAGTATATATTTTAAGTAGATGACTAAATGAGCAAATTAAGTTAATTTGGATATGCAGAAGATATTAAAAATAAATTTAAGGAACCGCAGAAAGAAGGGAAAGTCAAGTTTTTAAATGTTAAAATGATAGTAAAATTAGTGAAATGTATAAACCTGAAAGGTATAAATAATAATTATTTTTTTTAAAGAGATCACAGCCGCAGAGATAAGAAAAAGAGTTGTTCTGTTGTCTGGAGAGGTTACTTCCTGGTTTGCGTGGAGAAGCTGTTTTCAACAGAGCCCAGTGACGGACACATGCAGCTTTACTGAGACAGCACAGGTGTTGAACTTTTGTGCCCCTAACAATTTTACATCCTAAGCAACCGTCCCTTTGCGCCACGCCACGCCACGCCACTGTCTGGGCTTCATCTCCAGGCCCAGCTAACAACATCTGGTGGGCCACAAGCTCTCCACCCCTTCCCTAAGAGCTTGAAGTTAGAAGCTGTTTTAGAGAGAAAAGAGAAATAAGAGGGCTTCCAGAGGACTTGGTCCAAAATGGATGATGGCTTGTTGCTACAGACCTGGGGGTGACAAGAGGGGTTGAGAGATGCCTGCAGAATTAAGCAAGGACTGATGCTAAAAAGACATACAGTGGCAAACGGGTGTTGCATATGCGTATGATGTGTTTTTGTATGGTGTCTCTCTGATTTTCTCCTAAAAGCTCATGCTCTCCCAATGAGCCCCATATGTTTGAACTAGTGAACCACAACGCAAAGGTTTCCCAGGGATGCATCACAACAAGCATTAGAAACACCTTATCTATTAAACAAATGAAACATTTGTCTCTGACAATTTCACTGCAGGCGGCAGTCTGGAAAACCAATGCCTGATATTTTGGAAGCATACAAAGTCAGGTGTTGTTTTTTTAAAAATTATTATTATTAATTTGAGATTTCGTATTAAGACACATAGGTTCAGCTTGATTTACATGACATTTGGGTATCTATTACACTTACAGTGTATTTTATAATCAGTTTGTTTTAACATGCTTTTTTAAGGTATCTCGACTTTTGGGATTGGGTAGGTTATTAACTAAATAAATAGTCAGGGACGCAAACCTGTGTAACTCACTTGCAAACAAGTCCCACTGAGCAAAGAGGGTTACCTCCTATGTAAATATGCACAAGATCAGACTGTTAATTACTTCCTTAATACATCCTAATAAGGAGCTTATCAGAATGCAGTGTCTGACCCCAATAAAATTAGCAGGTCCCTTAAGGCTTTGCTTTGGATTTTTAATGCTCTTGGATACTTTTTGTCTGATTCTTCTAGTTGCTTTATTAGTGAGTTTGCAGATAAACTCATTCAAAGTTGGGCTGAACTGCTACAGTTTCGATTCATATGTGCTAAATTCTTGGTTTAAGTAATTTCAGTGGAATGAAACAATCCAAACGAGGGTGTCCTAAAAATGCTGTTGGCAGATATAGGTAACTTCGAAATGGTAAACAAAAGGCAACGGTTTGGCCTTCACATGGTGTCTAGACAGAAGCAATTAACACTAATTGGTGGCTGCATCTGCTGCTTGCCATGCCGGCACTCAGACGGCCGGCCGTTGGGATTGAATGTTCCTCTGTCTTTAGATTCCTTCATTTGTACGGGTATCTTTTCATCTGAAAGCATTGGTAAGCAACGCTTTCTTCAAGACTTCTGCTTAGGAACTCTGTTGGTAGTTAAAACATCTTGGCCATCAGCTAACTCTCCCCACTCTGGCTGTTATGTATTGGTTTAATATGCATACATGAGTTTCACTGCTAGTTCTGTAACTACCTTTCCCGCTCCAGGGTGATTCAAGCGGGTGCGGTTGCTATTGGTGAACTTGTTGGCACAATTTGGATCCTTACTCTGATTGGGTCCCGCCAGGGGCGCCGCTAGGGGAGGCACGCACCGGGTGAGAGGGGAGGGTGGGGGTGACAAGCGGTGGCCCCTCCTGTCACTCCCCACGCACCGCCGGTCACCCCGGGAGCAGCAGCGCTGCACGGACGGGGTGCTCCCTCGGCCGTGCGCTGTTGCTCCTGGGGTGACGGAGCGAGTGGCGGCATGTGGGGGTAACAAGCGGCAGCCCCTCCCGCCATCCCCACACACTGCTGCTCCCTCCGTCACCCCAGGAGCAACAGTGCACGGCCGAGCAAGCACCCCGTCCGTGCAGCGCTGCTGCTCCCGGGGTGACCGGCGGTGCATGGGGAGTGGTGGGAGGGGCTGCCGCTTGTCACCCCCACACGCTGCCACTCCCTCCGTCACCCTGGGAGCGGCAGCGCACGGCCCAATGACGGACTCTGTCGGTGGACCGCCGCTTCCACGGCCTCCTTTTGAGCCGCAGAGCTTAAAAGGCTTAAAAGGGGGCTCTTCGGCTTAAAAGGGGGCTGCGGAAGTGGCAGCGGCACTCCCCGAAACGCCCTGGGGCGGGGCGTCGTGATGTCACAGTGTGACGTCACGAAGCCCCGCCCCTGGGGACTTTCCTTTGCCGCCCCAGGTAACACGGAGCCTTCCTCCGCCACTGGGTCCCGCCAAAATCTAAATGTATCCTTTCCCCAACTCATGTTCCTGAGAGTATAAAAGGAGCTCGCCCTTTCCCTCCAGTCAGTCAAGTTCCTACTGCAATAAAGGAGATTGTTCTTGTTAGACTTGACTCCTAGCATATCCTTGCTAGCATGCTGAATCACTACCCAGAGCTGATTACACGAAGGGCTGAAATCATTTAGACACTGCACCCACGACTTAACACTGGCCTTGTCTTTGACTCCTGTGCTGTATTTAACAGCAAATCTAGAAATTTGGGAGACCAGACCCTCCAAGTGTCCCTATTTTTCAGGGACAGTTCCAGATTAACAGGAGCTGTCCTGGTTTCTGTTTTGATCCCGGAAAGTCCTGCTTTCCCTTAGGACATCTCTGTTTTCATTGGAGGGTATGGAGTTATGTGACACCCCCCCCCGAACCAAAGGCATAAGTAATTATGCAACCTTTAGAAGACATCTGGGAAGGTTTTTGTGTTTATTTTTTATGTTTTTATATATGTTGGAAGCTGCCCAAAGCAGCTGGGACAATCCAATCAGATGGGTGGTGTATAAATAATAAAAAATTTGTTGTTATGGAATGTTGTTATGGAATTGGAGATGTGTTGGAGGGTATGGGAGACCTTAAGGAGTAATCTGTGATGCAGTACAGAGAAGCTGCAGTTGGGAAATAAAAGGAGAAGTCTCAGCATACAGGAGTGGCTCTTTGGAGCCTAGCCAATATGGTGGACATGTTGCCATAAAGTAGCCTCTTTCACCTCTACTGGATTCACTCCCCACCCTCTGTTAAGCCCTGCAGTATCTTTGTGTACTGAAAGAAGCAAAGATCACCAGTGTCGAAGGAATGATTCTTCAACATCAACTTCGTTGGACTGGTCATGTTGTGCGGATGCCTGATTATCGTCTTCCAAATCAGCTACTCTACTCAGAACTTAAAAATGGAAAGCATAATGCTGGTGGTCAACAAAAGAGGTTTAAAGACTCTGTCAAGGCAAATCTTAAAATATGTATACCTGTATATACTGACAACTGGGAAACACTGGCCTGCGAACGCTCCAGTTGGAGAATAGCCTTTACCAAAGGTGTCATGGGCTTTGAAGACACTCAAACTCAGGACGCAAGGGAGAAACGTGCTAAGAGGAAGGCATGCTTGGCAAACCCTCACCATGATCAACTCCCGCCCAGAAACCTTTGTCCCCACTGTGGAAGGGCGTGTGGATCCAGAATTGGCCTCCACAGTCACTTACGGACTCATTGTTAAGACCGTGTTCATGGAAGACAATCTTACTCGGCTACAAGTGATCGCCAAAGAAGAAGTATGCACTGAAAACAACATTTACTTACTACATCTCTGCAAATTTCTAATGCTGGGTTAAAATGTTATTTAAATTTAGATTCTGGCATTCAGATTAAAATAGTCACCTACTTAATATTACCCCATTTCTCTGAGTAGTGAGAGTTCCCATCAGCAGGACAGTGAAGTAATCTTAGATCTTGTGGAGCATACAAGATCTCATGTGATTTTGGTGAGATCACACCCAAATCAGGCAACATTTTGCCCGAAATTGGCACCAATGCCAGTATCGCTTCTCTGTCACAGACACAAAACCTCAAAGCAAGAACACAGGGGTGAGCACAGAGGGAAGGGAAGGGAATTTGGATATGTGAAGTCCTGGTGAAGAATTTTCTCTGAGGAATAGGTCAAGCAGGATGAAGCTTTTAATGAGTAAATGTCTTGCAGGATGACTTCTATCCAAACAATCAGAATGACCGCATGTTTGGTTTCAATGCTTTGGTCTCCAGTGCCAATACGCCTGAAGGAAATGTACTTGCTAAAAACAGCTGTGGTCATTTGGTTAACTTCAAAGTTCATGGAGTTTAGAAAATAAGAACACCACACACCCCTCCCCCAGTAAAGATAAACAGGCCTTTAGATTCCAATCACTTGTGCTTACTGGTGATTTATAGTTGATTGTAGAGCGGTCCAAGTGTTCTACTTTATAGGAGATAGTCCTCTAATCTGAGTGGCTGTCAAAGGATATTCCCCGTTTCTGAAAGTACCCTCTGTTGGAAGGGCTGTGTCCAGTACATCTCTGATTTAAAGATAATGAATTTTAAGAAGGAAGGGTGGAGACTTTGAAGTTGCACATCAACAGTGCTGGGCGGCAGACTGAACACATATCACCTGGTCACAGTTTTTCCTACTATGGTGAGTTGGATAGTATTTCTATTTAAGTTATAGCAAAAATTTCTAGATTTGCAGCTTTGCATATGAATTAGTACATGCACATTTTATGTTAAAACAAACAAACAAAAATTCCTTCCAGTAGCACCTTAGAGACCAACTACCGTAAGTTTGCTCTTGGTATGAGCTTTCGTGTGCATGCACACTTCTTCAGATACCACTCAGAAGTGTGCATACACACGAAAGCTCATACCCAGAACAAACTTAGTTGGTCTCTAAGGTGCTACTGGAAGGATTTTTTTTTATTTTTTTTATTTTGTTTTGACTATGGCAGACCAACACGGCTACCTACCTGTAACTGGAACATTTTATGTTGTCAACCACTCTGAGATGAAGGGCCATATGCAAATTTAAATAATAATTTCATGCAAATAAATTCTCTCTTTTGTTCTCTTTTTGGGTGATGGGCAAGTGAGCACCTTAGTTTATTGTGACCCTCACTGTTTGAGGCTTCTTCCTGACTGGTAGTAGTTCAATATCAAATGAATGGCAGAAGATGGAGCATTGGTTTACAACTGTTTCTGCTGGGATGCTTAAAATAGACGGTGCAGATGGAGCTTTTCTGTTTTGAGCATAATTCAAAGTATTGGGCTTTATCTTTAAAGCTTTAAAGAGCCTTGCATCCCAGTTCTGAAACATTTTTTTCTATTTAAAGGCTGCCAGAATCTAAATCAGAGCATATTCTGAAGTTTATGTAAGCTTTTTTTCTGTTTGGGAAAAGGCTATTTTAACAATACTGTTATGAGTTTGTGGGTGTTAAAATCTCATCAAACCGTCTGATCCCTGGATCCAGCAAGGGTCAAAATCTAATCAAGCCAGGTTAGCTTCCCTTTGAGGCGATTGCCTGGGTGATGGGCCATTAGGAGAACAAAGGTAAGAGGGGGGAATGGGTGGGGGCCCTCCTTCAATTCTTAGATAGTTAGAAGGGCAAAAGCCCGAGTTTAGAGATGAGTTTTATCATGATGTGACCTAGAAGCAAAGCAGCAAGCAGACACACACACACACACACACACACACACACAGAGAGAGAGAGAGAGAGAGAGAGAGAGATGCTAGATCTAGATCTCTGTTTGAATCCAAGGCTGCAGCTATTGGAGAAACAATACCCTTCTGGGGTGTCGATGCAGTGAGCCCCTTCATCGTAGACTCAGTTTGTCTATATGTGTAAATAACCCATATATCGCAAAGACACAACAGTCTCTGCTGTCCCTCATTTCGAAGAAACTGAACCCTGGGTAAGCTCCTGGTACCCTTGGGATTTTGTACTGCTCAGAGATTGGGGTGACATTGAACACTATGTTTCCAAAAACGGGTCGCAGTTTTGCTCATACAAGGCTACTTTCTAAGAATTACTGCTGAAAGAATTAATTATTTCCGTGGCCTTTGGTTGAACTGCTGAGAATCTTAGTTCTCCTTGACAATTGCCAGCACAGAGTGGGAGAAGATTTCTCATGGGTCTGGTCCCAATCTGCTCCAGAGCTACCTATAAAAGAAACTACATCAGTCAGCTGAATGTTGCAGCTGCTTTCTACATATGTAGCATTACTGTGTGAAATTATTTCAGCCGCGTGAAAGAAGGTAAAACCTTGATGATAAAAATGATGATTGGGAAGGGACTCAAAACCACAAGCTTTAAGACACGCATCACTCCAAGGAATCACCCATGACATGTAGCCATTCAACTTTTTATTTGAAACCTCCCACCCAGGGCTAGCCCAACACATTTTGCTACCTGCAGTAGAATGGCAAATGGTGTCCAGTAGTAGCTGGTGCCTATTGGGTTGGTAAGGTTGAAGACAAGGAGGCCAACAGTAGATAAAACCAGAACCAATGACACACAGAACCCACAAACAGAGTCGTCTTTCCTATGGGACTTACTGGAGAGTTGCACCAGGGCGCTGGCCTCTCAGGGGTGCCCCAGCAAGTGGGGGAGCTGCACGGCTTTGCTAGCGGCCTCCCCTTTCCTTTTTTTTTTAGATATATTTTTTATTTTCCAAGAATAAACAAAGCTTAACACACATTTGTCGGATACAATTTTTACAATAATACCTAAACTCCGCCGAGTTTTGTGACTTCCTTCCTTCTCTACTTTAGTTTTCTTAAGTTCCATCATTCATCCGCTTTCCCTTAAATCCCAAATTTTATTTTCCATATTACAATACCTTGATCTTTAATCATACTTTCTACTAGGTTGCAAGTATTTCATCACACCTGTTAGTGATTTACATAATTATAGACTTCTAAATATTTCATAAATTTACTCCAGTCAGCTTGAACCTGTTGATCTCTCTGGTCCCTTATCCTCTCAGTCAGTCTCGCTAGTTCTGAATACTCCATTAATTTCATTCTCCAATCATCCACCATTGGTATACCTTTCAGTTTCCAGTTCTGAGCCAGTAGAATTCTGGCCACTGTGGTGGCATATAAGAAAAATCTTTGATCTTTCCCTCTAATCTCCTCACCTACCAAACCAAGCAAAAACGCCTCAGGTTTTTTTGGGAATGTGTATTGAAATATCTTCTTTAACTCATTATATATTGTCTCCCAATAGACTTTAACTTTATCGCACAGCCACCACATGTGATAGAAATCACCATCTTTTAGGTCACATTTCCAACATTTTTTACTACTTTTCCTGTACATTTTGGCTAATTTCACCAGTGTCAAGTACCAACGGTACATCATTTTCATTATGTTCTCCTTCAGACTTGTACATGTCGTAAATTTTATGTGGTGGTTCCACAGTGTGGCCTCCCCTTTCCCTGCACACCTGCCAGCTGCGCCCCGTCAACCATGTGGCTGGCGGGTGTGCAGCTTCCTTCCCAAGCCTCCGCGGGAGGAGAGCGATCCCTGCAGAGGCTTAGGAAAAGGTTGACAACTCTGGGGATTTGGTGGGGGGGGGGCGCCAGAGGGATCTTTGCACCATGGCGCCAGATATGCTTAAGACAGCCCTGCCCACAAATTCCAGTTTTATACCCATTCTCCCTAATGGAATAGCCTCCACTGATTGGTGTTTCCTGCTTGGCAGGGGGTTGGACTGGATGGCCCTTGTGGTCTCATACAACTCTACGATTCTATGATTCTATGATTGTGTCCCCCAACCACAGCTGAGGAACATAGTCCCTAAGTCAGCTCAAATTATTTGGGAATCTGGGGCAGGAAATCCCACTGTCACCTCTCTGCAGCAACAAAAACCCAGTACCAATAAATTAAATAACAGTTTTCAATTTTTCCGCAACACTCAAAATCAGCTGTTTTGAGGCAGCCACCCTACACTGCCTAATAATGGGGCTGGACCTGCCCCTACCTGGGGCATAGCCAGGGGGTGGCTGCCCCCCCTAAATCAAGTAAATAAATAAAAATACTTAACTAAAAGTAGAAATAATCAGAACATTTGGAATCAAAATGCTTGCTGAGGTCACTTAGATCATGGGTAGACAAACTAAGACCCAGGGGCCGGATCTGGCCCAATCGCCTTCTAAATCCGGCCCGCAGACGGTCCAGGAATCAGCGTGTTTTTACATGAGTAGAATGTGTCCTTTTATTTAAAATGCATCTCTGGGTTATTTGTGGGGATAGGAATTTGTTCATCCCCCCCCATATAGTCTGGCCCCCCACAAGGTCTGAGGGACAGTGGACTTGCCCCCTGCTGAAAAAGTTTGCTGACCCCTGAAGTCTTAGGTGATGCTGTGGTGCATTCTAGCAAGGATTTGGAGAGATATTTTTCTGAGCACCTGGGGTCAAAAGAACATAATTTTAAACAACTGTTGTTGAGACATTTCATTCCGAATCTGTGAGACAGAGACAGACAGAGGATGGTGACAGGTGGGTATCCTGCCCCCCCATAACACAAATCCTGGCTACGCCCATGCCCCCTACCTATGCCTTCTGAAAAACTGTTATGTTTGCTTATAATCAATGAAAGATTTGAGGACAGAGTAACCAATCACCAGTGTATACTCTTGTATACATTGCAGATTTACTACTGTATATACATTGCAGATGATGGCATGGTTTTGTTTTTAAGGATGTGGATCTTGCTAAGTGAGTGAGAGGGAGGTATGAGAAACGTTCTACGCTTTTAAAGCAATGGGGCTGTTTTTTTCTCAATGCGATACTTTTTATTATTCAGTTTACAAGACCCTTCTCAAGAACTGGGGGAGTCTTTAATGCTATAATTCCATAAAAGAACAATAACCAATTTTACAGCCTATAAAATGCTGCTGACACATCCACTGTTGGCAGTCGCTGGCAATTCCCCCCTGTGTGTCACCCACTTGCCTGGAGGCAGAAAGGAATTACGGGACAAGAGAGAAGGCTGCATTAATTTCCTAATAGGACTCTACTTAGTGGTCCGTAAAATATTCATGCACTGAGAATTGATCTTTGATTTATGTTAGCTCAGGCAGTACCCAAAGTACGAATTGCGCTCCTCTGGAATTTCCGTTTTCTTTCTTTTCCCCAAGAAAGGATAAGAGAAACTATTTCAGTTGCAGCTCACCTTGATTCTTGCTTTTATCATTCTCTCAGGAGTGATCGCCATCCATTACAAAATTTAAGTCGTTGTCAAATTCTCACATATCTTAGAGCCCCATGACTTATCAAGAGCATAGCCTCTTGAATAAGCACACTATGCATCGGATTTGAGGCAACAGGTCACACACAGAGGGGTTCTCAGGGGTTGCCCAGCCACAGCTGTGAAACTATCCCCCGAGACTTGCTAAAATCTGAATATATGGGCCCCTCTAGACAACAACAACACCTTTATTGTCAATGTACAACCTGCGTACAATGAAATTAACCGAGCCTCCCTGCCCCCACAAACACTCAATCTCATTGCACTCTGTGTGTGTTTGCTGAATTGCAACTAATTACCAAACTTAAAACCAGAGCCGTCTCATCCATAGAAGCCGGTGGCGCGGTGCGCCCCAGGGGCGCCCCCGCGAGCCCGCCGGCATACCGGGCTCCTCCTCCCCAACCCGCCCCCACCCCCACGGGCAGGCGGGCACTCGCGCGCCGGCGGGCGGGCTGTAAGCCGCCCGCCCTCGCCTCCCAGAGCCCCAGCTGGAGCGCTGGAGCGGCGCGGGGCTTTGCGCGACCTTCCAGCACTCCAGCTGGGGCTCTGGGAGGCGAGGGCGGCCGGCTCGCGCTCCCGTGCGCAGCCGGCCGCCCGCCCGATGCAGCGCGAGCTGCCCAGCAGCGCCGCGCCGTCCAGCTGCGCGCGGAGCGCGAGCTGCGCGGGAGCGCGAGCCGGCCGCCCTCGCCTCCCATCCCGGAAGCGCTGGAAGGGCGCGCAGAGCCCCGCGCCGCTCCAGCGTCACGCCCCTCACCCCCCGCTCGCCCACCCCCCTCCCAAGGGGCGGCAAGCGCGGGAGGGAGGCGGCGGAGAGGCGGCATGGCGGGGGCGCCGGAGGGATAGCCGCGCCATGGCGGCAGATCCCCTTAAGACGCCTCTGCTTAAAACCATGGAGAGACCTGGTCTGAACAAAGATATTGGATTCTTATCTCATTATACATGACAAAGCTATCTTTAGCCATCTCACCCCTTGCCTTTTCCTGTAAGACCAATTGCAGTCGTTAACAGTCGTCAGCAGGTTTCCACACCTATCAGCTGATCACCCATTCCCACCACCCTTCTGAGTAATACCCCTCCCCACCCTCTCACTATATATAAGGGTCTGGTGACTTCCGTTTCAGTGTATCTGAAGAAGTGTGCATGCACACGAAAGCTCATACCAAGAACAAACTTAGTTGTCTCTAAGGTGCTACTGGAAGGAATTATATTTGTTGTTGTTCAGTCGTTCAGTCGTGTCCGACTCTTTGTGACCCCATGGACCAGAGCACGCTAGGCACGCCTATCCTTCACTGCCTCCTGCAGTTTGGCCAAACTCATGTTAGTAGCTTCGAGAACACTGTCCAACCATCTCATCCTCTATCGTCCCCTTCTCCTTGTGCCCTCCATCTTTCCCAATGTCAGGGTCTTTTCCAGGGAGTCTTCTCTTCTCATGAGGTGGCCAAAGTACTGGAGCCTCAACTTCAGGATCTGTCCTTCTAGTGAGCTCAGGGCCGATTTTCTTGAGAATGGATAGGTTTGATCTTCTTGCAGTCCATGGGACTCTCAAGAGTCTCCTCCATTTATTTATTTTGTTTTTGCTACAACGTGAGACTAAACGTGAGCCAGCGTGGTGTAGTGGTTAAGAGGGGTAGACTCATAATCTGGGGAACCGGGTTCGCGTCTCCGCTCCTCCACATGCAGCTGCTGGGTGACCTTGGGCTAGTCACACTTCTCTGAAGTCTCTCTGCCCCACTCACCCCACAGAGTGTTTGTTGTGGGGGAGGAAGGGAAAGGAGAATGTTAGCCGCTTTGAGACTCCTTCGGGTAGTGATAAAGCGGGATATCAAATCCAAACTCTTCTTCTTCTAAATGACCCCGGGACAGTTAAGTCCAGTCAAAGCTGACTATGGGGTTGCGGCGCTCATCTTGCTTTTAGGCCATTTGTCCACAGACAGCTTTCTGGGTCATGTGGACAGCATGACTAAACCACTTCTGGCGCAATGGGACACCATGACGGAAACCAGAGTGCATGGAAACGCCGTTTACCTTCCCGCCGCAGCAGTACCTATTTATCTACTTGCACTGGCGTGCTTTCGAACTGCTAGGTTGGCAGGAGCTGGGACAGAGCAACAGGAGCTCACCATGTTGCGGGGATTTGAACCGCCAACCTTCTGATTGGCAAGCCCAAGAGGACCTTAGACCACAGCGCTGCCCGCATCCCAAATAAACAAGCACATAACCACTGATAGGTCCACCCGCCATTGTGAGGCTCAAAGCAATGAAGATGATGCCTCCCCAGCTGTTGCCATTGGCTGTGAGTTTCCTGTGATGTCACAAAAGGCCTTGGCAACTGAGTGAATATAAAGGTAGGCCAAGGGGAAAGCCCTTTTCTGTTTCCAGCAGGACACACCTGGCAATGGATGTGATATTCAGCACTGCCCAGGTTTCTTTCACTTGGAGAAGGCAAACTGGAGAATGGAAGGAGGCCATCATCTGGCAGTGGGATGCTAGGGAGTGATAATAAGGCAAGTTTGCTAGCTTGAAGGCTGCTGGTATCCATGGTTGGAAGCTGGTGGACGTCTCATGATGGACCTAACAGAAGCTGGCAGATGTTGGTGAAAACATTATCTGGAGAGCTCATCTCAGACTGCAGCAAACAGATGAAGGGTGAAGGTAAAAGATCCCTGGGCGGTTAAGTCCAGTGAAAGGCGACTATGGGTTTGTGGCACTCATCTCGTTTTCAGGCCGAGGGAGCCGCTGTTTGTCCACAGACAGCTTTCCGGGACATGTGACCAGAATGATTAAACTGCTTCTGGCGCAACGGGACACTGTGATGAATGCCTGAGCGCCATTATTGTCTACTGATTGGCAACATCTCCAGCAGAGTTCTTTCTAGGTGGAGATGTTGGAGATTGAATTTGGGGCTTTCTGTATCTGCTCTGTGTCTAACCTTTGACCCTATCTCCTACCACTGAGTTAATAAAATGGAATAATATCAATTCAAAAATGAACCAAGTTTTTAAACCTGAACTGTTTCATTCCCTTTGTGCGTGTACCCTCGTTTTGGAGTGTAACTCTTGAAACCACCATGTACCTGTAATCATAAAACAATATTCCCATCAAAATCCAGTTCTTTGGAAGGAATTCGGTGGGATTTCTTTAATTCTGAGATGAGGCAAGTCTTGTCTCTCATTTGAGTAGCAGGAGAGTTAGTTTATTTGTTGTTGACAAAAGTGTGTCTAGGGAAGTAACAGGATTAATAGCCTGGCTGTAAATCTAACTGGCTGTATTTAGTTCAAAATTTACATATCAGTGGGAGGTGAATTTGCAACCAAAGCATTAGATCACTGTGAGAAACAGCTCTTTGACTAGCCACCCCAGTGAGTTCCTTGGCTCATACATAATGGGTAATAGAAATACTGAAATGTCAGAGGAATTAAATTAAGACATCCAAACTGGTAGGAGTAAAGAGCAGAAGAGAGCAGTTCTACATCATTCATACACCATCCATGGGAAATGCATTATTTTCTGTTGCAAATAGGGAACGCAGGAGTTCTGTAAACTTCACTGTAATTAAATTATTGCTTCACAATAATTGCTGTTTACCTGGCAAACAAACGTAACCTGAGGAGAGATGACACATCTGAACCACTAATCTCTTCTTGGTGTTGATGTGATCATTTGTCGTCTTGACAGCAGGGGCAGAAATATTTGGTCCTCCTGATGTTATTGGACTATTACTTCCTCTCAGGTTTTTGCCATAAAAATACTGCCACAACTTACTTATGGTTCCCAGATCTGCAGTTTCAAAAACCTCGCGCCTATGGAGGCATTCCAAACCAAATTTTATCGTTCCTTATTGGGAGTCCCTCCCTGTGTATCTAACACGGCTGTCCGCCTTGAAGTCGGACAATTACCTATTGATGCGCGGATGTGGATCATGAGGATTCACTATTGGTTAAAACTCATCTTTTTCCCGGCTGGGTTGGCACCTTTAACACTAGTAGACACCTTTCATTCCAACTGGAAAGCTTCCCTTTTTGGCAAGATAAGAAGCCTGGGATTTCCCCCACAGATTCTGATAGCAGCAGGTTACGAGAGAGCCAAAAGTCAAGTGCTCCAACGCATTAGGGACACAGAGCTACAGTGTCACATGAGCAAAATGGAAAAACATACCTCAATAAGAGACTTCGGGAGAGGGTTTTCACCCGCAGACTATCTGACCAAACTACAAATACCCAAGTATAGACATTCCTTCACTTTGGTCAGATTCAACGTGTTGCCCTCTGCCCTGTTGCTAGGTAGGTATGAAGGCAAACCGTATGAGTCAAGTGTTTGCCCATGTGGCTCCTTGGAGGTGGAAACAAACCTGCATATACTGCTGCATTGCAGTTTCTACGAGGATCTACGACAGACTTTTATTACCCCAGTTCTTCACAAGTTTAAAAATGAATCAGAATCCCAACGCTTGAGAGCCCCAGTAGAAGACAAGGTCTCCGAGACTACGATTAATGTTGCCAAATTCTGCGTTTCTGCTATTAGACGCAGGAAATATGAGCTATCCATTGACAATGTGCAGGCAAAGGCAAATGTTTAATTTTATTTAAGATCTTAATTTCGAAATGCTGTTTTTTCGTGTGTTTGTCTTGTGTGTGCTTCGTTGTTCAGTTGAAGAGGACCTGGTCTGTGACCGTTTAATAAAATTTGATTTGATTTGATTACTTCCATCAGCCCCAAACAGCATGGACTGTGGTCAGCGATGATGGGAGTTGTCATCCAGCAACATCTGGAGAACCTAATGACCCGCACTGGAATAGTTGGTTGACTTATTCCCAGAGAAGCAAGTGACTCATTGAAAGCTAGCCATCTTCTGGTCACCCAGCTGCTGTGGAAGCCCCCACAAAATTTTATTTTGGGCAGTTCATGAGCAATGGCACAGGATTCATAGGTTTTCATTCTGTGAGGAAAACATGGTATATAATAATACTCTGACAAACTTGGGGTGAACCTTGCAAAAAAAAAAAATTGGCATGGTGGATGGCAACACAAGAAAGTTCTCTTGTGATCAAACACTATTATTAAATACTCCAAAAGTGATAATAGATAAATTATGGTTTTCATTAAATTGAAAGAGTTTATATGGTTCGTGCACACACCCAGTCTCTTAACAGCCCATTCAAGGAATGCCAGTCTGATAACACATTTCAGGATAGAACTTAAATCATGTGGTACAATGGCATCATATACCTCACTTGAATGGCCAGTTTCATTGACACTAACTCCACTTTTTTGTGGCTCAACCCACTTCAGTAATGGCTGCCTCCTGTCCTGTCCTGTCCTGGTGGCATTGCAGGGTAGATTCTGGCAGTGCCCCTTCTGGTCTTAATTGTTAGGGCGCCAACAAGTTGGCGTGCTGTAGCGCAGCAGTCAGTCAGATAAGCCAAGGTCGAACAGTCCGGGTCAGAAGCCAGCCGAAGTCAGGTATCAGTATGGGGTCAGGAGAAGAAGAAGTCAGAACAGTCCAAGTCAGGAACCAGCCAAGTCAGTCAGGGAAAAGCCAGGAACCAGGAACGAGCCAAGGGTCAGGAACAACCAGGAGTCAGGAACAAGCCGAGGGTCAGGAGCAAGCCAGGAGTCAGGAACAAGCCGAGCAAGAGCAACCACGCACTCAGCATGTCAGTTGCAGGTGCTAGTGAAGGGAGCATACAGCCTTTGTTAAGTAGGTGGTCTGCAACCACGTCTCTTACGAGTTGCAGCTGCCTCTAATTGTTCCCTGCGTCTCTCAGCTCTACGCTCTACAGCTGAGAAGGGAGGAGGGGAAGGGCTGTTTCTCTCCTCACAAGGTCCTGATTCTGGCTCGACTTCCTCCTCCTCCTGTTCTGGTCTTTCCCCCTCTCCATCTGACTCTTCCTCTTCCGAGGAGTGCCGCCACCAGTCTTCTCCAGGTATGAACTCCTCCACTTCCCCAGGTTCTTTCGTGGGTGCAGCCTCACCAGGGGGGATTTGCCACCACTCCTCCTCATCTGGCTCAACCCTGACATCAATGTGCCTTGTCTATGACAGGGGCGAGGAACCCATGGCTCTCCAGATGTTGGATTCCAAGCTTCCATCAGCATCCCTGATGCTGTCAGGGATGATTGGAGTGGTAAAACAGCAACATTTGGAGGAGCCACAGGTTCCCCACATTGTTGGCTCTCAGAAGACACAGGATGGAATTCAACATTGTGCTATTACAAGTTTTGGTATAATGATCCCCTCTCCCCATGAATACTGTTCATGAGGGTTCTCTTAACCCTCCCATCAATTCTGATGATGGGTTTCCTGCTGTAAATATTGGCAGGGGCGTGCGGGTTTGACAATCAAAAAGTCTACCCCCATATGGGAAGAACTAGCTAAATGTTTTGCGATGTCTTGGTTAAGATCTCTAAATTCAGAGGAGAGGAGGCTTTCTGGTTAACTTATGGAGACCAATGAGAATGACACTGGAGGGCCAGAACTCACTTCTCCCCTAAGCCTCCTCCCTTGTGTGATTATAGTTCACACGGTGGCAGAGCACTGGAAGAGAACTTCTTTAATTTCTCAATTTTGCAATTCCCCTTCCTGTAGACACCCTGTCCCCTTGTCCCACTTCCAACGATGTTTCCTGGTTCGTTTAGCATCTGTTTATGTTCCTTTCCTGTCATCTTTATTGGGAATCATAATTCTCTCTGATGCATATATGGTGAAGCACTCAGAGGAACATCTACTGCTGCCAAGGCAGTTCAAAGCCCTCTGAAGACAAAAAGGAACAACTTGTGCTGTCCGCATCCATAATGCCTTCTCAGTGTTTTACGTCTTCATATCATGCAGGACTGGTGTGCCGATTCCAGATGCAGTTGTTGAGTGTGTATTTCTCAAGGACTGCATCAAGCAAAGCAAAATAAATTGATTCAGTTACCCAAATGCCACAGGTTTTCATCTGAATCTTGGAATAGATGGTTTGATTTGTATAAGCATAAATTATGAGGGGCCATCTGTTGCATAAATTATCCATAAAATTATTTTAATGATGGGATTACAATTTGTTACAGTCCATGGGAAACCAATGTAGGCATTATCACACCCCTCTACAAATCTCACCATGAACACTTCTCTTGTTCTCTTGTAATGGCAATGGCACCCACCTGAGAGGTGCTGGAACTGAGCTCTGGTGAGTTCCAGCTACTAAAGAAAAACCCTGACTATTAAAGTGGTATGAAATCAATATAGCTGTATAGTGTGAATGAGGCCTTATATAGAAGTAACTTTAAACAACTGAAATTCTGATATTTCTCCACCAGATGAAAATGAGATTTTAGAGAATTAATTTCATATAGTGTTGGTCATTTCTTCAGTGTTTTATGGTTGTACAATTTTGTGGTGTTTTAATGATTTACATTTTTTTTAAAAATTGAAGATTTTCTTGATTTACAAAAGTGTGTGCAATGTCTCTCTCGTATTTTTTTCATGTAACATTTTTACAAATCGGTTTTGGTTATTGAGACATTAGGGAGAGAAGGGGGAAAGAAGTGGGTGGGTTGGGGGGATGGGTGAGGTGGGGTGACGATGTTTCTATTTTCCTTAATATATATAGGGTTTGGTGTCAGCGTTGATTGTGTGGGTTCTCTGTTGTTTGCTTGTGTTTCTTTGGAGAGAGGTCAGGATTGGCGTACGGTGTGGTTGTTCGTTTATGATTGGCTGTGATGATCTTTGGTTTCCTGTGTGAGTAGGGTTGGTGGGTGTTTTGGATCAGGTTAGGTTTTAATGATTTTAACCTCACAGCCACACTTTTTTATGAGTTGGTGGTTCAGAAATACTCTTATAGATCAACAATTTTAATAATATTGTGTTTACTTAAGCTACGTCACTAGCACAATGCGACTGTACAGGAATGGAACTTTTCCTAGCAAATCACCAAGACTTCTTGTGATCTCAAGGGAAATCCAAGGAAAAAGAGTGATATCATGTGCAAATCTCATCACTACATGTTGCTTCCAAATCTTGATGTGCAAAAGATAATACTTCCCATTTCATCTGTGATATAATCCAAGTAATAAATTACAGTTAAATTGTTCGAGTGTTTTCATTTATATCGTATAGCTCTTGAAGACCAGCTTAACTCGGGTGATAGCTAAGATTGTTATGGTCCAATTTCTGTGAGAGACATGAAAGTCATTAGTTTGGTTGGGATTAACAGTTCACAAGAGAAAACTGAAGGAAGGGTAGGTAGAGAATGAAACTTGAGGAAAAGGGAAGAATTCAGTGAGGAAAGAAAGTGCTTAATAATATGGAAAGAAGCAGAAGTCCCAGCAAAGGAAGAATGGATACAAAAACTTACGGAATATGCAGAAATGGCGAAATTTACCGGAAGAATAAGAAATCAAGGTAACTTAAAAAAAAAAAGAATGGAAATGGTTTATTGAATATTTACAGATAAAATATAAACAGATAAGAGCATTGGCAGGATTATTGTAATAACCTGCCGTTTGATAAGAGTATATATTTAAAGATGAATAAATGAGCAAATTAAGTTAATTTGGATATGCAGAAGATATTAAAAACAAATTTAAGGAACCACAGAAAGAGGGGGGAGGAAGCCAAGTTTGGAAATGTCCAAATGATTGTAAAATTAATGAAATGTATAAAATTGGTGAAATGTATAAACTTGAAAAGCATATATAAATAAAATATAAAAAGGGGAAAAAGAAAGTGCTTAATAAAATTATTATTTATACCCTGCCCATCTGGCTCTGTTGCCCCAGCCACTCTGGATGGTTTCCAACTCATATAAAAACACAATAAAACATCAAATATTAAAAAATACAGAGCTACCTTCAGAAGTTTTCTAAAAGTTGTATAGTTTTTTTTTTATATATCTCTTTGACATATGATGGAAGGGCATTCCACAGGGACGGTGCCACCACTGAGAAGGCCCCCTGTCTGATTCCCTGTAACCTCACTTCTTGCAATGAGGAAACTGCCAGAAGGCCCTCGGTGCTGGATCTCTGAGTCCAGGCTAAATGGCGAGCGTGGAGACGCTCCTTGAGTTGCACAGGGCCACGTGGGGGGGGGCATTGAAGAGCATGGAGGGACTGTGTGATAGAGAAAAAGGAAACAGGTTTGGTAGGGAAGCCAGTCCAAGAATGGGAATAAACAAAGTAGGTCAAAATAGGCAGTGGTCAAAAAACAGAAAGCTGAAAGAAGCAATGACTGATGGGGTGACAGAGTTCAGGAAAGGATACGAGAAGTAAGTAGGCAAAAGGACAGATCAGCCCTAGATATAGGAGGAGCTGTCTGTTAGTGTTAGGAAGGAAGTGGGTGCACTGGGGATATATAGAGGGCTCTGGACTATGGGTCAGGGAGCAAAAGATTGCCAGATACACATTCTAGAATCTGAATGAGAATTTTGCCTGGTGAAGCTTCTGCTGTTACCACAGGAGGGACCGGGTAATCCTTTGGGGACAGTGAGGACCAGACACTGCAGAGCCGAACATCCCATATTAACTTAAGCTAAGCAGTCCATTCTGCAGCTACAGACATCTGGTTGCTGTTACCATTGTTATGCCTGTTTGTGGTATATAATCCTTAGAAAAGGCTCCTCGGTCTTAGGGGGTAGTTGTCTGGTAATCAATAGAGCCATTCCATTCGGAGAACTAGCGCCAGACATATTTTCATTAACCGATTTCGTAGAAGTTGGAACAGTCTATGGGAATGCAGCCCTCGTCAATGGAAGACTCTGTACTTCCCCCAAAATTGCTAACGGAAACGGCCGGCCAAAGACCTCCCAAAAGAATTGGAGAATTTGTGTGTGTTACTTAACAGTGATTGAAAAATTGTAGACTTTTCATTGCTGGCAAACAAGAAATGCTCTGCAGATGTTTTCCCTATCCCAGTGTATAAAGTGTGTTGTGGCATTTTTATTTTTTATTTTTTAGTGTAATTATTATTATGGACAGTTTGCATCTGAGTGCACAGAGTTCTTTGTAAGGCATCCCTGTGAAGCAGCGGGGGGCTTCACAGGAAATGCGCATCAGTTGGAAATGTCCCGTTCAGCTTCTGGGAGAGAATTTGCCTCACGTCTGACTCAACGGCTGGTGACCACAGTGAACAACGCCCATGGTTGCTGGCATCGTGGGAAATGCTGAGCTGCCTTTTTGGCAGAAACAATCGACCTAATTCTTGCACCAAAGCCCAGTTCACTTGCGGTTTTTGTCGGCGGTCCTGTCATTTCCGACATGGCCAGACTTCGTGTCATTAATGCAATGTAGGGCAATGCTTGCTGCATAGCAAGATGCCATAGTGAACAGCTTTCGATGCCAGCAGTTGGCACTGATTTTTTTTAATCCCCTTTACATTATATTGGCTACCAAGGCCACCTACCATAAGTCTCAAGCGACAGCAAAGGATCCAGGAGTACCCTAAGCTACATACCTGCTCTTTCAGAGCATGTGCAACCCCGTCAAAAGCAGACAACCTCACATCCATCCAGTTTAGGGAACCACCCACTAACAGTCTTATCAGGATTGAACTTCAGTTTGTTGGCTCTCATCCAGTCCATTTGGATTGTGTCCATAAGTTAAAAACAGATTTCCATGCAGAGATTAGCCTTACCAGGTGCACAGAGAAGTCTCCTTTATAGATGGAGGAAAAAGTCAATGCGTCACAGTGCAATCTTAACCCTGTCTACTCAGAAGTAACTCCTACTGAATTCAGTGGGGCTTACACCCAGGTAAGTGTGGCTAGGATTGGGGCTTTCCTCAGTTGCAACCCTGTATGGCTCATGGTACCCCAAGCACTGAGTAGAACCTTACAAATGCCAAATGGTTCCGGTGCTGTTTTCTGGTGTGCCTGCTGTTTTCTGGTTTACAGTGAGACAGTTTAATATTTCTCTGGCTGTTCTGTTCTGTACTGTACTGCTCTGCTCTCTAAGAAACTGCCAGTTTAAAAATAACTTAGAATTGAATAATGAATCGCTAAGGGTGACATGATCTTTGTTGCCGAAAAACATGAATGGAACAATTGAAGAGATCTGGTCTCGTTCCCTTCTGTGCCTGCACCGGTCAGTAAGGCAGCACTATAATTCTCAGTTTAAGTACAGAGCATGAATTCAGTAGTGTGTAATTTAGTGACAGGAAAGTGGCCAAGCATATATTGCAATCTGGTGTACATTGTCTTTAAAGCTGCTTACAAATCATACACTTCTAAATAGTTAGGTGCTGTTTGCGAGCGGTTCAAGTGGTCTGGATTAAAACAACATGTGTACATCTGCACTCTGTCAATCGTTTTTTTATCTACTGCCATGTGGGGATGCACAAAAATATTTTTTGCTGAACATATCAAACGATTGAGGACTTCCGGTGGAGCTGCGGCCATCGTAAGGAGCGCGGAGAATCCCCTCTGGGGACCCCGAGCGTAATTAGGAGGAAAGGGGGTCGAGCAAAGGCTGTGCGGACCCAACTACTTCAAGGGGGGTTACCTTGAAGTCCAGTGCACCCGGCGGTGTCATTTGCTGTGCTCCCAAAGCCAGGGTTTTTTGGAAAAAAGGACTTTGGAGAAGGGAGCGGAGGGCAGACACAAGGCGGGGACATCGTACCCTCCTAACGACGCAAAGCCTCGAGCTCCAGATGAAAAGCAGCCCGCTTCCAAAACAAGTAAGACCGAGGAAATAAAGAAATTTAGTGGGTGTCTGGAAATTAAAGATAACCCACAGTTATAATTTGGCATTTTAAAGATCGGGACAAATGTATGAGGCGAAAAGAGGGAGTCCGTCTCTACATTAGCGAAAAAATGGCGCTTGGAAAAACTGCGCAAGACGAACTAAAGACAACGTTCCTGTGAAAGTGAGTAAAACTTTTATAAAACTCCTCGGAAAGATACTATCGAAGACGGGGGGTTGAGAAGATTGAATTTGACAGTAACATATAAACTTTAAGGTAAAAAGCTGCGGAGATCTCGTAAAGGGGGAGAGGAGAAAACGAAAGTGTCCTTCCCACTTAATCATCCGTCTGGTATCGTGCTTTTAAACAAAGGCAAAACTGAGGGGGGAAGAAGCGGAAAGATCTGTACGGACTGAGAGAGAATATTTTTGAGAGCCCCTTGAAATAGCGCATTGGGGAGAAAGATCTGTACGGACTGAGAGAGAATATTTTTGAGAGCCCCTTGAAATAGCGCATTGGGGAGAAATCCGACTATAAACTTCTGGGTTGGAAAGAAAGTCCCTCTACATAATAGGACCAGACGGGCGAGCGGAGGAGCCAGTGGAGGAGGCATCGGCCTCGCGGATTACAAACATCGGTTGAGACCTAACAGAAAGATTGGGGGACCCCTGAGGATTACAAAACTTAATTATTAACTTCTGGGTGGCCTGAAAGATCGAGAACGGGGGCGGAAAGGGACGGAAAGAAGGAGGCTGACAGAAGTTAAGAAGTTAAGGAAATACGTGGACAGAGGATCGGCTTTTTCTTTGGGGGGGGATTTTTCTTTACAGGTTTGGATCATCGCTTTCTTACACACTTTAAAAAGAACTGTGACTTAAAAAACTCCTGGACGGTTAGGTGGAATCTGAGACTCTGACTTTGATTGATAAAAACCTCAAAATTAGAGCGTGGAGATTGTATTTTGGCTACATAATATCGAGAAAGGGAAGCCTGGTTGAAACAAAGAAAACGAAAGTAGCGGAGGGCTGGGAGAACAAAGAAACTGAAAGTAACGAGTAAAGGGTATTGAACCTGGCAGTGTGGGTGGGCTTTCCTTATTGTATACTATATACTGCAGAGAAGCGCCATCTTGTGGGGGAAAAATTGGTTGCAGTAATAAGTAAAAAAAAAAAAAAAAGGGAACGGTGTTAGAAAGAAAGCCCCCTAGTGGAAAAAAAATAGGTGCAGAAATAATAAATAATAGACAGAAAATAGCAGGATGAAAGGGCATAAGGGAAGTGCAACCCCAACTGAAAGAAGGTCTTCGAAACAGGAGGAAGGGAAAGATTGGGAGGGATTATTAACGGAGATTAAAAAGGAAATTAGGCAAAGTGAACAGAATATTGAAAAAAGGTTGGAAGATTTAAAAGAGTCAATGGATCAGAAATTTGAGAAGGTGGTAGGGGAGTTAACAGAACAAGTGAAAGAGTTATCAACGAAGTCCAAAACAATAGAAAGCACAGTTAAGAGAATACAAAAAGAGGTAAAACAATCAAAGAAAGAGACAGAGAAGGTAAAAGAGGAAGTAGTGGATGTGAATAAGGTACAGGAGGAGATGTTGGACAAGTTAGCCTTGCTTGAACTCAGACAGAAACAATTGAACTTGAAATTTCGGGGAATTCCTTTAGAAGCAAATGAGAACATCAGGCAAAGAATAGTGACAGAATTAGCAAGATGGCTGGATGTAAAACAAGAAAATTTGGAATACTCTATTCTAAATGCTTTTAGAATAGGAGTGAAGTCGGTCAAAGCCAGAGCAAAGAAATTGCCAGGAGATTGCCTGGTGATGTTCAATTCATTAGACATAAGAAATGAAATTTTGAGATTAAGTCATTCCCAGAAATTAATAATTGGCGGAAGGGAAATTTTCATTTACAAAGAAATCCCAACGAGATTTTTACAAAAAAGAGATCCATACCGTCTGCTAGCAGGAATTTTAAACAAAAAAGGAATAAGTTTTAGGTGGGAATTCCCAGAAGGAATGACCTTCTACTTCAAAAATAAAAAGTTCAAGATAAGAAACGAGCAGGAGCTGAAGAAATTCACGAGAAGATATCCGAAGGAGTTAGGATTGGAGGGAGAAAAGAAAGAAAAGAAGAACAGCCAGGAGGAACCGGGAATATTGGAAGAAGGAGCAGTGGGAGGAGAAGAGAAAGAGGAAGAGGAACAAGAAGAAGGAGAAGAACAAGAGGAAAGCGATCAGGAGGCGGAAGAAGAAGAAGAAAGCGAGGAACAAGCCAAGGAAGACAACCTAAACACTTAAGCAGTTTTAACCGAAAACTTTTTCTAAGGATATGAACCTAAGAATTGAGTCCTGGAATGTAAATGGTTTAAATAATAAATACAAGAGAAATAAAGTAGAACATGTCTTGATCAAGAAAAATTTGGACATTGTATGTTTGCAAGAAACACACATTTCAAAAAAACACAAAAGAGTATTGATAAACAAGAGGTTAGGCTTGGACTTTGTAACGGCAGATCAAAAGAAAAAACGTGGGGTAGTACTTTATGTAAAACAAAAGTTGGAACCTAAGTTGATTTTTAAGGATGAGGAGGGAAGAGTGGTTATGGTACAAATTATCTGGCAAGGCGAAAAAATCTTGTTGGTGGGAATATATGCACCAAACAATAAAAAATCAAAATTTTATAAAAAATTAGGGGATAATTTGATGGAATATGCGGACCAAAAAATTATTCTTTTGGGAGATTTAAATGGTGTAGTGATCTCAACGCTGGATAGAACGACAAAGAGATTAGGGTCCACCGAAGGTAAATTACCAAAGTCCTTTTTCACATTAGTAGAAAATCTAAGCTTAAGAGATGCCTGGAGGGAGAAACATCCAAATATAAAACAATATACATACTATTCGGAGCCTAACCAAAGTTCAAGCAGAATTGATTACATCTGGGTATCGAATGTTGTAATGTTAAGAGTAAATAAGGTCGAAATCCAACCAAGAACTATATCAGACCATAATGCTATATACATTGAGATAAAGGGAGAAAGTGCCAGGAGAAGATGGAGAATGGATGAGAGTTTGTTTTATGACCAGAAGGTGGTGGATAGAGCAAAAAGTGCAGTAGCAGAATATTTTGAATTAAATGCCAATAAAGGAATGGATTCAAATGTGGTGTGGGATGCCAGCAAGGCGGTAATGAGGGGCTTTTTGATATCACAAAATATTATTAGAAAGAAAGAGAGAGAAAAGAAAAAGAAAGAAATTACGAAGGCGTTGGAGGATAAAGAAAAACAATTGGCAATGAAACCGAAAGATCAGGATTTAAAGCAAGGTATAAAAATGTTACAAACGCAATTCGACGCGCTATTAAATCAAGAATTAGAGTGGAAATTAAAATGGTTGAAACAAAAGAATTTTGAATATGCTAATAAGACCGGGAAATTATTAGCGTGGCAGTTAAAAAGAAGATTAAATCAGAATATTATAAACAAAATTAAATGGAAGGATAAATTGACTGAAAATCCAAAAGAAATTAAGCAAGCATTCCAAGAATTCTATGGAGAACTTTATAAGAGAGGACAGGAGGAAGAAGAGGAAATGGATCTATATTTAGAAGATAACAAACCAAAGAAAATATCAAGAGAAGACCAGGAGCAATTAAATGCAGAAATAACGGAGGAAGAGTTGAAGGAAGCAATTAAAAAATTAAAAATTGGTAAAGCTCCGGGCCCCGATGGTCTAACGGCAAAATATTACAAAGATCTAGCACCACACTTGATCCCTGCTATGCTGGAAGTAATGAATAAGATTCTAACGAATGGACGTATCCCAAATTCATGGAAGGAGGCATTCATTACGGTGATCCCAAAGCAAGATACTGACTTGACAAATGTTAAAAATTACAGGCCAATTTCATTGTTAAATCTAGATTATAAATTGTTCACAGATATTTTAGCCCAAAGACTAAAGAAAACATTGAATAAGTTGATACACAGTGATCAATCAGGTTTTTTACCAGGCCGTCATATGAAAAATAACATAAGAACAATAGTAGACTTGATCGAATACTTGGATCTAAGAATAGATAAAAAGGCGACCCTGATTTTCATCGACGCAGAAAAGGCGTTCGATAATGTTTCATGGAAATTTATGTTAAAGATATTAGGAAAAATGGAAATCGGGGAAAAGTTTATAAATGGAATTAGAGCCATCTATTCGGAACAATCAGCAAAATTAATCATCAACAGTGTATTAACAGAGGATGTCAAGATAACAAAAGGGACAAGACAAGGTTGCCCAATATCTCCACTTATATTTATTTTGGTTTTAGAGATCCTGGCAAACAAAATAAGAGGGGAAAAAGATATTAAAGGCATAAAAATTGGAAAAAGAGAATTTAAATTAAAGGCTTTTGCCGATGATCTGGTGATTACATTGGAGGAACCACAAAGGAGTATGGAAAGACTATTGAAGGTGATAGAAGAGTTCGGGAGACTGGCTGGCCTTAAGATAAATAAAGGGAAAACCAAAATGCTGACAAAGAATCTGAGCAAGGAGGAGATTGAAGAGTTACAAGAAGTATATGGCATTATGGCAATTAAGAAGATCAAGTACCTAGGAATTTGGCTCACTCCAAAGAACATAAATCTGTATGGGGACAATTACCTCCCGATCTGGAGAGAAATTAAAAAAGATCTAGAAATATGGAATAGATTAAAATTGTCTTTTTGGGGAAGGATAGCAAGCATAAAAATGAACATTTTACCAAGAGTATTATTTCTTTTTCAAATGCTGCCCGTGGTGAAGGGGACAAGCCAAATCAAGGAATGGCAAAAAATACTATCAAAATTTATCTGGCAGGGAAAACCGCCCAGGATAAAACACAAATTATTGGTAGACAAAAAGGAGAGAGGCGGTTTTGGAATGCCGGATTTGAAAATATATTATGAGGCGTCATGCTTGATTTGGATTAGGGAATGGATGTTATTAAAAAATAAAGAAATTTTGGATTTGGAAGGATTTAATAACAGATACGGGTGGCACTCATATTTGTGGCATAATAAGGTAAAAGTTCATAAAGAATTTTTAAGTCATGTGTTTAGGAAGCCACTATATGAGGTGTGGGAAAGGTACAAAAGCTTATTAGAAAGAAAAACGCCCAGATGGCTATCCCCAACGGAAATTCTGACGTTAAAGAAAATCAACACACAAGACAATTGGATAACGTATGAAGAACTGCTAGTAGATACCGAGCAAGGATGGAGAATAAGACCTTTCCAACAAGTGGCAGACAGATTTACAGGATGGATTCAATATTTCCAAGTATATAATCTATTTAATGAAGAGAAAAGAAAAGGAAATTTTGACAAAAATAAATCTAAATTTCAGGTGGAAATTCTGGAGGGAGGAGAGAAATTATTATCCAAAATGTACAATTATTTGGTGGAGTGGTACACAAAAGATGAGGAAATCAAAGAAGTTATGACAAAATGGGCTATAGATGTGGGGCATAACATTCAGATGGAAACGTGGGAGAAATTATGGAATTACCACTTAAAATTCACTGCATGTACGATACTAAAAGAAAACATCATGAAAATGATGTATCGCTGGTATCTAACTCCAGTGAAGCTAGCAAAAATGTACAGGAAAAATAATAAGAGGTGTTGGAAGTGTGACAAGAAAGATGGAGAATTCTACCACATGTGGTGGACATGTGATAAAGTCAAAATATTTTGGGAGGTCATATATAATGAATTGAAAAAAATGCTCCAATACACTTTTCCAAAAAGACCTGAAGCTTTCTTGCTGGGGATGGTGGGAAATGAGATCAAAAAGAGAGACCAAAGATTCTTTTTATACGCCACCACGGCAGCAAGAATTTTGCTAGCCCAAAATTGGAAAACACCAAATTTACCAACGGTGGGAGAGTGGAGAAGGAAGCTCTTGGAATATTTAGAATTGGCGAGATTAACAAGTAGAATAAGAAATCAGAGAGATCAGCAGATAGATGTGGATTGGAGTAAATTCTTAGAGTATTTAAAAGATAGTAGAAATGTGTAATTCACTTACAGGTGTGACGAAACTCTTGCAAAGCAACAGAAGGAAAAAGGAGAAATTTAGAGGAAATATGTTGACAGATATAATCAGGTAAAATGAAGAAAAAGCGGACGAATGATGTATCTTGTAAAACTAATGTAGTGATGGAGGGAAGTCAAAAACTCGGCGGAGTTTATGTTAATTTGTATAACATATAGAATGACAATAGTGTATTTGTGTTATGTTTTTCTTTTGTTTTGTTTTAAAGCTGCAAAAACAATAAAAAAAAAAAAAAAAAAAAAAGAACATATCAAACGATTAAGGAAGAAGCCCAAGCCATCTGTAAAGGCTTGATTTGATGCCACAGAGCCAATCAGACATTGTGTAATTCATGCAATTAGCAATTGAGCGGATGTTCTGCCTGGTGCCTTCATTATGCACTTTAGGTTCCAGGCAAAAATGTTCCTCTTTAACCAGGCCTTTGGTTGACCTGACTGACATCCTACACTCTTTTAAAATGTGGTTCTTTTTTTGGGGGGGGGGGTGTTATTGGGTTATTGTTTTCATTTTGATTTTATATATTGTGATCTTTTCTGTGAACCGCCCTGAGACCTCCGAGTGTAGGGCGATATGTAAATTCAATAAATAACAATAAAATAATAATACAGCAGGATTGAGGCACATGTGAAAGCAGGTTCCATGCAGGAATCTGCTTTATATCAAGTAAGATGATCGGTCCATTTAGATCAGTATGGATTGACTGGCAGCTACTCTCCAATGTTTCAGGCTTTCCCAAGTATCAATAAAAAACAGACCAAGAACTCAGGCCAATTTAAGTTTAAATAGTGAGAGTAATCCCTACTTGCAAGTCAAATCTTGAAGACATGCAGAGAATCTCAGGATACACGTTGATCTTCTTAAACTTAGTTGTTAACTCTGAGAAACGTAGCAAATAGGACACACTTATATGATCTCTTTGAGAATGGATAGGTTTGATCTTCTTGCAGCCCATGGGACTCTCAAGAGTCTCCTCCAGCACCATAATTCAAAAGCATCAATTCTTCGGCGATCAGCCTTCTTTATGGTCCAGCTCTCACTTCCGTACATTACTACTGGGAAAACCATAGCTTTAACTATACGGACCTTTGTCGGCAAGGTGATGTCAGCCCTGAGTGCTCACTAGAAGGACAGATCCTGAAGTTGAGGCTCCAGTACTTTGGCCACCTCATGAGAAGAGAAGACTCCCTAGAAAAGACCCTGATGTTGGGAAAGATGGAGGGCACAAGGAGAAGGGGATGACAGAGGATGAGATGGTTGGACAGTGTTCTCGGAGCTACTAACATGAGTTTGGCCAAACTGCGAGAGGCAGTGAAGGATGGGCGTGCCTGGCGTGCTCTGGTCCATGGGGTCACGAAGAGTCGGACATGACTGAACGACTGAACAACAACAATATGATCTCTTAAAACTTAGCTGATGAAGGTGAATACACTGAAACAGGGCCCTGTCGACTTTTGAGTTTACAATTTCTGTATAACTATATGTACTTTTGTTGCAATTCTCACTATTGAAACTTACATTGGCCTGAGTTCTTGGTCTGTTTTTTATTGGTGTATTTCCCAAGTCTCAGGCAGCTCCCTGCATTCCTATGTTTAAAGAGAAGAGAACATCCTATTAGGTATTTGTGTTCTTCCTCCTCCTCCCAGACTGGCTGATGCAAAGGATAGAGGCAGGAGGGATGGAAGCAGGACGATGTGGTCATATTTCTCAGCACTCCCCTAAAGCAGCTGGTGGGAACTGCAGAGGCACAAAAGGACAGAGCAGCCCAGCAGACTTTGTTCTCACGGATTCTCTTAAGTGTAGAAATTGCACATTTTACATCCAGTTATAATTCAAAGCAATCTGCCCAGGATTTGCTGTCATAGGTGACCAGTGTGTTTGAGTCTTCTCTAGCAAAACGCTCAGATGGTTTGGAAACATTCATATTTTTCTCCCTTTGCTGACAACACACATAAATTCATTGTTAACATATTCTAAACAAAGAAGTAAAGCCTAGCATGGCAAGTTTCTTTCAATTAACTCTTGGAAATGTCCAGATTTACTGTGCGAGCTGAGCCGCTCTCATAGGAAATTGTTGAACTCCCCCCCTCTCTTTTATGAGCACATCTGCTTAACATCTGAGTTTCTGCATAAGATGAAATTGAATAAAGCTCAGCGCTAAACCATGTCACACTATATAGCTGGGGCCCCACAGCAAAAGGCATTCTGAAATGCTTCGTCTGTTTTTCACCAGAACAAATGAGAATGCCAGAGAAAACAATTTCCACGCTACATTTGACATACATTCAGAAAACCAAAGGACATGATAGGAAAACTAGTTTTTGCAAGGAATTCCGTAGCAGAAGGGTAACTATTTATTTATTTATTCATTCAATGAAGATCAAATTTCACTGTGGCTTATCTTTGAGACTGGGGCTTATTGCTGAAGGTTAACAAAGCAATGCCGCAAAGCCAGGAGTAGAAGGCTGCTCCATTTTTGCCCTGCTAAACGCCAATTTGCGCAAGCAAATTAGCACTGAAAGAATGGGGATATGTGTTAAATGATTGGCTCTGAGTTTACGTTTCCCCAGGCACGCTATTTGCACCTCGGGCCACATTTAATATGACACCACAAAGCTGCCAAGATGGTTGAGTGTTGGAGCAGAAAACAGAGGTTGAGGATTTGTGAGCTGGAGTGATATACTGAAGTAATCATATGGATACTTGAGTATATGTATTTATTTTTATTTTTTTATTTTTTTATGTGAACTCTGCATAGGTCCTCTTAACCTGCATGACTGAAAGGCCAACTTGAATGAGTTCCAATTCATTCTGTGGCAGGCAAAATACTATTTAAACATTGCCGACACTGACTAAGTACAGTTTGCAAAGCAAAGTGTGCCAGATTTCCGTGGAGCCTATTTACTTGACTGCATCTTTTTCGCAACTCTGATACTGCTTTACTTAGGTTTATCGCATAGCAAGTTATTCACAATTCAGACTGATGAAGGAGTTTCTGCACGTAGATAAATAAGCAACTTGCATTACTTAAGACACCAAAAATAAACATCAGGACTTAAGATCAGTACTCTGGGCCCATCGACTCGCAGTGTTCTCACAGTGGCCAACCAGATGCCCATGAGAAGCCTGCAAACAGGACTTGAGTACAAACAACAGAGTGCTCCACTCTTGCAATATTCAGCAACTGGTATCCGAACACAAATAACCCCTGAGAGTGTGAAATTATGTAAAAATTAAAGTCTCCTGTTATGTACTGAGGTGAATAGGATCCAGAATGCAGCAGTCTGATTGGTCCGCAGGAGCCACCCAATCCAGCTCCAGGTGGAAGTGAATTTGCAACCTGATTGGCATACAGGAGTACCCCGGAATTAGCCAATCACGTGGGACCCATTGTGTAAATAATGTATATAAAGCAGGCGTTTTGGGGGAACTTCCATTCCTCGCTACTATGAGCTGAATAAAGAGCATGAAATCCACACGACTCCGAGTATAATACATCTCCATAATCATATCACACAGACACACACATATATTTAATTCTAAGATAGGTTAATCAGCCACTATTTGACAAAAAATGAATGAATGAAATATTCCCACATTGTGCATCAGGGTGGAGATTGCTTGTTTTGTATTTTACATAATGAAAGTCACCTTGTAAAATAAACTAGAGCAAGGCCAAAATGAGAAAATAACAGTTTTCAGAATGTTTGCAGAATTCTACACTTCCTCAGTCTCTCTCTCTTTTACAAACACACACACACACACACACACACACACACACACACACACAGTGTGAATAGGGTAGGGAATTTTAAGCACAAAGTAGATTCAGTTTTAATATCTTCCTACATACATAGGAGGTACCACTCCGGAGGGAAGGTAAACAGCGTTTCCGTGCGCTGCTCTGGTTCGCCAGAAGCAGCTTAGTCATGCTGGCCACATGACCTGGAAGCTTTACGCCAGCTCCCTCGGCCAGTAAAGTGAGATGAGCGCCGCAACCCCAAAGTCGTCTGTGACTGGACCTAACGGTCAGGGGTCCCTTTACCTTTACCTATATACATTAAAGTGAAAGGTGTTGTCATGCTCTGCAGGGACTTGTGGGACCTGTACCAGTGGCATTCATTAGAGGCATTGGCATGAATCTGGAGGTCATTTCAAGCCTGTACATCATATTAGGTACTTGACTTTTAATATATTCTATAGCACCAGGCATGATGCCCTTGTCATGTGCTGGCTTTCCCCAACCAGGGATCACCAGATGTTGTTGGACTCCCAACTCGCGTTTGCCCCAGCCAGCATGGCCAATGATAACAAATGATGGAAACTGTACTCCAACATCTGGAAGATATCAGGTACGTAGAATCATAGAATTGTAGAGTTGGAAGGGACCCTGAGAATCATCTGGTCCAACCACCTGCAGGAATATGCAGCTGTCCCATACGGAGAGCGAACCTGCAACCTTGGCATTATCAGCACCACTCTCTAACCAACTGAGCTATCCATTGGACGTGGCTGCGTTTGTGTGCCTCTGCATGAGAGGGCAGCTCAAGGGGGCCAAAAGATTTGCAGTTCGGTGTCCATCTCCATTCATTGCTTAGCCATGTTCTGAATACTAGCCTTTTTAAAATATGACATCAGTGGATACAGAATATTTTGATGTTCCCATGGTCCTCTGTGACAATCTGTTCTAGGAGCAGCACATAGCATTTTGCTCGTTTTTTATTTCCCCGCTTGCCGAACTTTCATCCAAGCAAGCTTTGATTTTATCTTTGAGGTTGTGGTGACACAAAGAAATCCATTCTTGGTTTTGTTCTGTTGTGGTTTTATAATGTCACCAGATCCTTCTCATTAAAGGTTAAACTTAAGATTATTATTTTTCCATGTGTGAGGAGCATAGGGAATTAGTCAGCCAAGGGGGAAATCCAAAACCTGCCATACAACCTGCTTGACAATGCAAGATAATACTGGAGATTGGGAAAGAAGACCCTAGTGGGTTGGGAGAGTAGGAAGTCTGGCTGCAATTTACTTCTAGTCCTTTGAGGAGCATGGGTGAAGATATGAGATATTGCCTTATATTCTAGTCTAGGAGAACTCTGTAGGATCAGACCAAAGGACCATCTAGCCCAGAATTCTGTTCCCACAGTGGCCAAGCAGATGCCCACGGGAAGCCCGTGAGCAGGTCACAAACACAGCATTCTCCTGCTTTTCACACCAAGCAAACTGCTTCCCCAACTCTCCAAATGTCATTCTCAAATAGAGGAAGTAATTGGAGGGAGGCAGTGTGTTCAAGCAGACAAAATAAGACAGTTGCCTCTAGGTCAGCGGCTTGAATCCACACGATGGGGTGAGCTCCCATTGCTCTGTCCCAGCTCCTGCCAACCTAGCAGTTTGAAAGCACACCAGTACAAGTAGATAAATAGGTACCACTGTGGCGGGAAGGTAAACGGCATTTCGGTGCGCTCTGGTTTCCATCATGGTGTTCCGTTGTGCCAGAAGTTAATGTTAGGTCCATCATGAGACATCCACCAACTTCTAATCACAGATACCAGCAGCCTTCAAGCAAGCAAACTTGCCTTGTTATCGCTCCCTAGCATCCCACTGCCAGAGGATTGCCTCCTTCTATTCACCAGTTTGCTTCCTCCAAGTGGAAGAAACCTGGGCAGTGCTGAATGTCACATCCATTGCCAGGTGTGTCGTGTTGGAAATAAAAAAAAAGGGCTTTCCCCTTGGCCTGCCTTTATATCCACTCAGTTGCCAAGTGCTTTTGTGACATCACAAGAAACTCACAGCCAATGGCAGCAGCTGGGGAGGCATCATCTTCATTGCTTTGAGCCTCACAGTGGTGGGTGGACCTATCAGTGATTGTGTGCTTGTTTATTCAGGACACAGGTGGAGCTCTGGTCTAAACCACTGAGCCTCTTGGATTTGCCGATCGGAAGGTCAGCAGTTTGAATCTCCGCAACATGGTGAGCTCCCATTGCTCTGTCCCAGCTCCTGCCAACCTGGCAGTTCGAAAACACACCAGTACAAGTAGATAAATAGGAACCGCTGTGGTGGGAAGGTGAACAGTGTTTCCGTGTGCTCTGGTTTCCGCCACAGTGTCCTGTTGCACCAAATGCAGTTCAGTCATGCTGGCCACATGACCCAGAAAGCTGTCTGTGGACAGAGGCGTAGCAAGCCCAGGTGCTACCCACTGCGGAATTGTTTTTGTCACCACCCCCACGCCACCGGCAAACCGCGCGAGCAAGCAGCGAAGCGAGGGGGTGACACTCTGGGCGCCTCCCCCCCCGCCTTCGCAAAACTGCTCACCGCTCTTCCTCTCCCTCCTCCCCCGCCGCTGCTGAAGCCGCCGCCAGTGCGCTCCACTTTTTGGAGTTGATCACGCTGGCGGCAGCTTCGGCGGCGGCGTGCGGGCGGGAGAGGCGTCCAAAGTGTCACCCCCTCCAGGGTGGCACTGGGGGCAGAAAGCACCCATCGCCCCCACCTTGCTACGCCACTGTCTGTGGACAAACGCCAGCTCCCTCGGACTCAGAGATCCAACTCCGAGGGCCTTCTGGCGGTTCCCTCACTGCGAGAAGTGAGGTTACAAGGAACCAGGCAGAGGGCTTTCTCGGTAGTGGTGCCCGCTCTGTGGAACACCCTCCCATCAGATGTCAAGGAAATAAACAACTATCTGACTTTTAGAAGACATCTGAAGGCAGCCCTGTTTAGGGAAGTTTTGAATGTTTGATGTTTTATCGTGTTTCTAATGTTCTGTTGGTAGCTGCCCAGAGTGGCTGGGGAAACCCAGCCAGATGGGCAGGGTATAAATAATAAACTTCTTCTTCTTCTTCTTCTTCTTCTTCTTCTTCTTCTTCTTCTTCTTCTTCTTCTTCTTCTTCTCATCATCATCATCATACAATGAATAAATATGAGACCAAACTCTGCACATAATTCACAAGGAAGGCAATGGAATAGTCTTGCTGTTCTCTCTCCACTCCCTCTCAGCTGTTTATACTATAGCACGTTTAAAGCACCTGCCTTCCCCCAAAGAATCATGGGAACTGTAGTTTACCACTCATAGAACTGCATTTCCCAGCACTCAGGACGCTTGGTGGAAAGTCAGGTGCTTTAAATATGTTTTTAATCTATGGCGTGTCTCAGCTTTTTTGTCTGTGCGTGTGTATAAAAAATGCAATTGCTCTAGATTGCCCTGCAGTCCCGACACCTGGGGTGGGCAGAACTGGCCGTGCGCCCTTCCTTTCCTGGCCGTCAGCAAAAAATGAAAACCCCAGAGGCCTGTCCTCTCTCCATTTGCTGGCAACCAAGCTCTCTGAAAAAGCAGCTTGTTCCTTGGCTGAACCGCTATAGCTAAGATGTTTAACCTAAGGGGCCACTTGTCACGACCAGATGCTTGTTGTTTCCCCGTCTCCATCTTGGCACCCCAGCAAGGTTGCAAGATTACAACAGACAGAGGGGTGGGGAGCGAGAGAGAGGGAGAGATCTGAGGAGGGAGAGGAATGCGAAGGCTGAGAAGAAGAAGAAGAAGAGTTTGGATTTGATATCCCGCTTTTCACTACCCGAAGGAGTCTCAAAGCGGCTAACATTCTCCTTTCCCTTCCTCCCTCACAACAAACACTCTGTGAGGTGAGTGAGGCTGAGAGACTTCAGAGAAGTGTGACTAGCCCAAGGTCACCCAGCAGCTGCATGTGGAGGAGCAGAGATGCGAACCCGGTTCACCAGATAACGAGTCTACCGCTCTTAACCACTACACTACACTGGCTCTGAGGGTTCTTTTTTCCTAACCACCGCTTTGCTTGAAATCATCTCATTCAAGCACATTCAGGAATGGAGCTTGCCAAACCTGGTTTAGTAGGAACAAAAACTTGATCACTGAAGTGCTGCCAGAAAACAGGAGAAGTTTTCCTGTGTTTTCTGGCGTTTCCTACTCATGGGTGAGTTTGTTGTCTTATATATCTGATAGGGGAGGAGATAACCCCCTATTCTTCTTAAAGGTATAATACAATCCAAAATCCTCAAATGCAGAGAGTACTGTGGTGATATTTTAAAGAAAGGAAATGTATTCCTGGTGTTCATTCAGACCCTTGGGAGACATGGTTTCAAACAGATGAATGTATCTGGCTTCCTGTTGTAATAGAAGTTTTTCAATGTTTCTTCGATTATACAGGTCTATTTTGGGTTTCCAGATAATAAAGAAGACAAAATCATCCTCCGTGTGTTTTTGTCGTATATAATGTTCCACTAAAGGGGCTTCTAATACCTTGTTTCGGATCCGTGATCGATGTTCATTTATGCGTAATTTTATCGGTCTAGTGCTCTTGCCTATGTGTATCTTTTTACAGGGGCACATCCATGCATACACGCTGTTCTTTGTGTTGCAATTGCTGAAGTGTTCTATTTGAAATTTAAAACCCGACTGTAAATCAACAAACTCTTTAACTTGTAGTGCATATAGACTTGTAGACCAAGTCCAGATTGACCTTATTCACTCACCCCTCAACAGCTATCTTGCTTTGCCTTCTTCTACTCCTAAATTTCTAGTCTTTCTGAACCCCTTTACTACAATTCCCTGAAGTGACACAGTGACCCTCTTTCCTAAGAGCAAAATCCCTCAACTTTGACTTTGCTTTGGGAGAAAATACACAACATTTTACTCATTATTTGCCCTTGTAAAGGTCAGCAATCTGTCTCTTTTCCTTGAGACTTCTGTCTCTGTTCTGCCTTCCGCGTCCCTTTTCTCCGGGGGTCTACAAATGCTGGCTAGGCTTGGAGAATGCCAAACACTGACTCATCAGGCTGATGTCTTCCAGAAACTGCTGCCGAAGTCTCCTGGCTGTTTAAATTTCAAAGTAGTATAAAGCTGCTATAAAGGAAATTGAGAGCATCAACCAACTGCTCACACTGGGTGTTAAATGAGTTGTGATGGAAATTTGTATAAACAGTAAGCCCTTTCACATCTCTTCAGAGAAAACACTGAAGATACATCCAGAAATGCCTGTGCTATTTAATTTAGTATTTTTAAAAATCCCATCCTTGCTCTTAGAAACTTGGAGCACGAGGTTTCTAGGTGGTTTCCACTCCAGGTACAGGTCAGGTCCAGATTGACTCAGGGCTTTCAGACCTTTCTGGATCAAGATAATTTTATCACTGATCTCAAAGGACCAAAAGATCATCAAGTCCTTCAGCATATCAGAATCCCAACAGCAGGTATGGGGAACTGTGGGCTCACCAGAGGTTGCTGAACAGAAAGTCCCCTCATCCTTGGCCATTGGCCATGTTGCTGTGGCTGATAAGAGCAGGAGTCCAGTAACATCTCAGGTTCCATGTGTGAGATGTAATCCACTGGTACAGTCAAATGCAACATTCCTTATTTCCCTAGAGTGGGCAAAGGCAAGTAGGACACCCAGTCCGTGTAACTTCCAGTTCCGCTGACTGCAGCATCCTCCCCCTGCAGGTGACATGGGAGATGGGCATGGCTCTGGCTGACTCCATAAACGAACCCAGTCATGCAGCCATTTTCTCAGTCTGTTTTGTCTTTAACTTGCTTGTTGTTCTTTTGCTGCCATGCTGCTTCCCTGCAGCCATTTTGTTATATTGATGTAATTTTGCTGTCTGCTGGCTCTTAGCCAGCAGCGCACGAGCTCAGTCTTCCTATGAGATGAACTCACACTGTTTCTTTATGTAACTACTACCAGGTAAAGCCTGCCTTTCAGGGATCATATTGTGAACTGAAATGTGAGGAAACTTTTTGTTACTTTACTCAGAAAAACTCTTGTGTCTTTATTCTTTTAGTTCGTGTGCCCAAGACATTGACTCTGTAAAGCATATTTTGCTGCACTGTGTGAAATTCGAGCAAGCCAGGGATGAACTGATATTACCCCTGTTAAGACTTTTCCCGGGAAAATCAGAGGCTTACTATGTCAGGTTCCTACTGGAAGACCGGATAAATGATAGAACATTAGCAGTGGCGAAGTTTTTATCGGTGGTGGCAAGAACAAATGATCTCTCTTCCTAAGTCTGTACATAATGCTTATATAACCTGAAGGTGGGCAGTCAAAACTGAGAACTGTTTTAATGAATTGTTGGGTCTCTGGACCGTAATAAAGACTATTTATTTATTTATTCTTTTAGGAGGGATAAAAGGGGACACCAGGAAATAATCTTAACTAGGAGATTCAAACAAATCTGCAAATTAGCTTCAAGCTATATTGAGGGGAATTTGCTCTACTACGACACTTACTGGTGTGAGTTGAAGAAGGGTAATACTTATTCAATATATCCTTTCCTACTATCCTTAACATTCCCACACTACATCCCTGCATTAACCAAGACTACTTACGTATGGAGCATATTGCTCCAGAATACTTGATCAAGGTGGCAATCCATTCTAAATACACTTACCTGGGAGTAAGGCCCATTGAATTTAATGGGACATCTGAGCAGATGTGGTTAGGATTGTACTGCAATCAAGCTCTGGGTTATGCGAAGCCACCTTGCAGCTCAGGATCAAATACTACTCATGGATAGTATCCTGGCTCTCCAAAATATTCGGCCTGTATGAATCAAAATCCATCCTTCGTCTTTAGTTATGGAAAGTCCCAATGACCCAGAGAAAGCTTGCAGAACCGCCCCCTCCCCTCAGATTATTGTTGGACTTCAAAAGCATTCCCTAAGCCCCAAAGTCATAATTCATAAATTTATCCGAGTGTTTTAAAACAAACGGAATAGTTTCCTCTAAATATCAGTTTGTTTATATACTGCACATAACCACCTCTTCTTTCAGGAAACCAAGGGCTAAACCAAATGTCACAGACCAGGATTTCAGTGAATACGGAGGAGGATGGTTAACCCTTTCCTCGCACCAGTTTCCAGATGGAAATTGCCCCTCCCCAGCTGCTATTTCCTTCCAAAGATGCTGTTTACTGCTAACAGCACCTACGAGGGCAAAAAAACAGCTGGAGGTGGATATTCTGCTGGGTGCTGTTGTACAAAGCACCCTGGTGCACCCATTTCTAATCTTTAAAATCTGAATTGGAACCACAGCCAATTTGCCTGTAATTTGCCTGTAATTGTCAGACTTTATTAGTATGCCCTGCAAATGTCACCCACTTCTAACCAAAGGGGGAGGGGAAGTAATAGCATTTAAAAAGAAGAAGTCAATAGTAAATGTGGGTGGGGGTGGGAATGAAGCAATTCCAATGCATCTCAACCAAACTGGGCTCCCACAATGTGCCTCAAGCAAAGACAGGTTCTTTCAAAGCAATCTTGTGGTGAGTGGCGCATCCCTCCTATAAGCTCCATACAGAGACTCTATACTAGGGTACCAGCAGAAGCCGTCTCATTCATAGGGGCAGTGGCGCGGTGCAACAGGGCGCCAGGCCCCCCAGGGGGCGCCCCCGCGAGGCCCGCCGGATACCGGGCGCCCCCCTCCCCAACCTGCCCCCCGCCCTGAGGGGCCTGGCACTGCAAGCCAGCCACCCTCCGGAGCCCCAGCTGGAGCGCTGGAAGGGCGCAAAGCCCCGTGCTGCTCCAGCGCCACGTCCATCATCCCCCGAGGGCGGCCAGCGCGGGAGGGAGGTGGGCGAGTGGGGGATGAGGGGCGTGGGCCTGCAAAGCCGGCCACCCTCCGGAGCCCCAGCTGGAGTGCTGGGAAGGGCGCGCAAAGCTCCGCGCCGCTCCAGCGCCACGCCCCTCATCCCCGCTGGCCCGCCTCCCTCCCGCGCTGGCCGCCCCTCGGGGTGATGATGGACGTGGCGCTGAGCAGCGCGGGGCTTTGCGCGCCCTTCCCAGCGCTCCAGCTGGGGCTCCGGAGGGTGGCCGGCATGCAGCGCCACGCCCCTCATCCCCGCTCGCCCACCTCCCTCCCGCGCTGGCCGCCCCTTGGGGGATGATGGACGTGGCGCTGGAGCAGCGCGGGGCTTTGCGCGCCCTTACCAGCGCTCCAGCTGGGGCTCCGGAGGGTGGCCGGCTTGCAGCGCCACGCCCCCATCCCCCGCCTCGCCCACCCCCCCTCCCGAGGGGCGGCCAGCGCGGGAGGGAGGTGGGCGGAGAGGCGGCCCACCGGGGGCGCCGAGGGATCGTCGCGCCAGGGCGCACGATCCCTTTGAGACGGCCCTGGTTACCAGACATCCCCATTTCCCGGGGAGAGTCCCCAGATTTGCGAATAAGTCCCTGGACAAATTCCATCCCTGGAATGTTCGTGGATTTCATCTAATGTCCCCGGGAAACGCAGCAGCGCTGGTCTCAGCAGCCCGGAGCAGTTGGCTCTGGCTGGCTTCAGGAGCTGCTTGGAAGTCCCCATGTGATGGTGGTGCAGGGGCTCTAAGATGCAGCTTCCAGGCTGCCTCCACCTTCCCTGACCCCAGGAACTAAGCTGTGATGGGAGGCATCATGCTGCCTATTGGAGCAGCCTCCCAACTCCTACTTGTGTGCAAGCAGGAGCGGGGCGGGGATCTCACAGCTGGGAAAGGAGGCTTCATGCTGCCTATCAGAGCTTGCGTACAACCAGGAGGGGGAAGGGATCTCCCAGTTAGGCAACGGGAAGCCTCACTTCCCAGCTGAGGGATCCCTTTCCTCCTGCTACAACGCAAGTAGGGATGGGATTGGGGCTGCTCCAGTGGGAAGGGAAGCATTGCTCTGCCTAAGAGATCCCTGCCCCATCCTGCTTGCACGCAAGTAGGAGTTGGGATGGGGCCAGCTCGAAAGGCAGTGTGAAGCTCACTTTCCAGCTGAGGGATCCCCGCCCCCTCCTGCTTACATGCAAGTAGGAATGGGATTGGGGCTGCATCGCGCTGCCCAAGCCTCACCGCCGCTCTCGGCCCTCCTTCTCCTGCCTGAGAGCCAGTGTGGTGTAGTGGTTAAGAGCGGCAGACTCGTCGTCTTGGTGAAACCGGGTTCGCGTTTCCGCTCCTCCACATGCAGCTGCTGGGTGACCTTGGGCTAGTCAGACTTCTTTGAAGTCTCTTAGCCCCACTCACCTCACAGAGTGTTTGTTGTGGGGGAGGAAGGGGAAAGGAGAATGTTATCCACTTAGAGGACTCCTTCAGGTAGTGATAAAGCAGAATATCAAATCCAAACTCCTCCTCCTCCTCCTCCTCCTCCTCCTTCCTCCTCCTCCTCCTCTTCTTCTTCTTCTTCTTCTTCTTCTTCTTCTTCTTCTTCTTCTTCTATGCCTGACCCACCACCACCGAAGAACCAACAACTCAGAGCCTCACCAGGCTCACGGAGAAAAGAGATAGGAGCCTCGGAGGAAGGGGAAATGTGGCAGTTGAGGTCAAGGGTGGCGGCGGCCCCTCAGGCACCGCCATCGCTGCAGCATCAACACCCCGAACGTGTAGTATTGTTTATTTATTTAAGGTGTCCCCGGATTCATGAAAAAAAATGTGGTAACCTTACTGTATACAACTCTACACAATACTTTCCCGGCACATCCGTGAGACATAACTGATTCTACGAGGCATAAACTCTTTTGTGTGACATGAAATCCTGTTGACTTTCAGTTCACACATAACATTTTTCCACGTAGGATTCCCACAGGAATCATTCAAAACGCACTCCCATGCAAGAGAGTGTTACCCAAGAACTGGTGCAGAGTAAACTTTGTGTACTCATTTCCTGTTGTGGTCAGATCCCTTCTGGGCAAATGATTTGTCAGCTTGTGTTTAGATACACATGTTATTTTTACTTCTTCTGTTTTGTCATGTCAGCCTTGAAATGAGCAAAAGTCTGTTGTGGTATTTAATAAGTTTAAGACTAATGCACACAAACAAGCAGTTACCTAGCAATTGTTTTAAATTGCTCCACATGGCAAATATGGTGCAAGGTCTCACCCCAAAAATCAGCGATATTCTTGGGACACACATCTTTATACTTCCAGCAAGAAACTGCACTGATTGTATTCTGCTTCTGCTAGTATTCGCCCTGAGCACTTAGAAAACGTCAAAACTCCATGATACCACAGTCTTTTAAAGGTGAGCTTACAGAAGTTAGAGGCTAGTTAGTTGATATCCCTTATATATTAGAATCATAGAATCATAGAGTTGGAAGAGAACACAAGGGCCATCCAGTCCAACCCCCTGCCAAGCAGGAAACACCATCAAAGCATTCCTGACAGATGGCTGTCAAGCCTCCGCTTAAAGACCTCCAAAGAAGGAGACTCCACCACACTCCTTGGCAGCAAATTCCACTGTCGAACAGCTCTTACTGTCAGGAAGTTCTTCCTAATGTTTAGGTGGAATCTTCTTTCTTGTAGTTTGAATCCATTGCCCCATGTCCGCTTCTCTGGAGCAGCAGAAAACAACCTTTCTCCCTCCTCTATATGACATCCTTTTATATATTTGAACATGGCTATCATATCACCCCTTAACCTTCTCTTCTCCAGGCTAAACATACCCAGCTCCCTAAGCCGTTCCTCATAAGGCATCGTTTCCAGGCCTTTGACCATTTTGGTTGCCCTCCTCTGGACACGTTCCAGCTTGTCAGTATCCTTCTTGAACTGTGGTGCCCAGAACTGGACACAGTATTCCAGGTGAGGTCTGACCAGAGCGGAATACAGTGGTACTATTACTTCCCTTGACCTAGATGCTATACTCCTATTGGTCCATTGACTTTAAGAAGATGGTGTATTGGCGGGGTCTGGGCTATGTAAGATGCAGGTGGTGCTGTGGTCTAAAACCCCGAGCCTCTTGGACTTGCCAATCAGAAGGTTGGTGGTTCAAATCCCTGCGATGGGGTGAGCTCCTGTTGCTCTGTCCAGCTCCTGCCAGCCTAGCAGTTCCAAAGCACGCCAGTCCCACGTACCTGTAGATAAATAGGTACTGCTACAGCAGGAAGGTAAACAGCATTTCTGTGCGCTCTGGTTTCTGTCATGGGTCTCCATTGTGCCAGAAATGGCACAATGGTTTAGGTCATGCTGGCTACATGACCCAGAAAGCTGTCTGTGGACAAACGCTGGCACCCTCAGCCTGAAAGTGAGGTGAGCACTGCAACCCATTGTCACCCTGTGACTGGACTTAACCATCCAGGGTCCTTTACCTTTACTTACGTAAGTTGACAAGGACTTGTAACATCAAAAATTGCAATACAGTGCTATTAACTATAAATGGGAACCATAACTATGCTTCATTTTAATATGCTTTCCTTTACTTAGGCTCATAATAAATTAATGTTTCTCTAAAGTAAACAGAGTTTCAGCACTTCATTTCCCTTGTAAGCCAAGCTAACTCGGGATTTGCTAGATGTACAGCTGTTGAATAACAGAGTTCAACTTACAGTTGAGGCAAACAAAGAGGAGGAATTAACCCCAAAATGCCCCGCCCTCACACACACAAAATTCATCTGCTTTCACTTAGCAACAACTACTTTATAAGGCCACGGCTATCCATTGCTTTGACCATTTTCAGATGTCCGCTTCCCTGGTTTCTCCATGTCCTTTCAACTGGTTACATTTTGCAGAAATAATCGCTGGCTCGGATGAATCAGCAGTGCCAGTGGAAGATGTTAAGCTTTGTTTATGAAAATGGTATCACTTTGCTTACATCCCAGCGATGAACTCTTTTGCTCCTATTGAGATAATAATGGGGCACAATCCAGTAAGAGATGAGTCGCAGAGCTAAATCCCTTGAAAGCAACAGATTGTGCTGCTGACGCCATACAGTTTTGCCGGGGTGCTCTCTCTGGGCCAAAAGCAAGTCAGCTGGGAACTACAGGAATGACGTCTCCTGTTTATTGAGGATTCATTCTGATTTGTTTGCAGGGAGGTCATATTTCATTCCATAAAATTCATATACGGCTTGATTGTAGAAAAAAAGTGGTTTGGAAAGAAGGTATATAAATGACTAAATCATGATTTCCTAATTGTTATTCCACGCTTTGCAGTGCATTTCACCATTACTGTCCATACTGGGAAAGTGTGTTATTTTTCAAAGTGTTTTTTTTTGCTCATGAGAGTCAAGTCCGCCTTAAGCGCACAACCAGTATGTGATTGAGTCCTACATACAAAATAGCGACAGCCTCTGTCCTATTTCTGGAGGCAGATTGTCCAGATCTTCTGTTTTGAGAAGACCACTCTGGTAAACCTCTTAACCCTATGCAGCTGGGTGTACATTTGGTACAAAAGTGATTCCATATGTTTCAGGGAGTATTTAATGTGCTCTGAGAGAATACCAAGAACAGAGGTACTGAAGAACCGGAGAAGAACCTGTTGCATCAAGCCAGTGGCACATCTAGTCTAGCATCCTGTTTTCACAGCGGGCAACCAGATGTCTGTAGCAAGTTTGCAAGCAACATCACTTTTCCCTCCGTCAGTTACTAGGACCCTTGTCAGACTATTTGTGTACCTAGCTGAGTGCTCTCTCTTCTGGCAGCCAACAGCTCTCCAGGATCTCAGACAGAGCGGCCTTTCTCATCAGCTGCTACCTGACTTTTTTACCTAAAGATAACAAGAGTTAAACCTGGGATTCTCTGCATGAACATGCTCTCTCGCTGAGGTATGGTTCCTCTCCATGGGGTATTGTGCCATGAGAAATAAACGAATTTGAAAACCTACATCTCCTGTGGGGCCAAAGCACAGAGAAGGGCTCCCCTCTGCATCTGTTTATTTCATTGCCTGTTTTAAACATTTATTTTAACCCCACCTTTCTTATATAATTCAAGGCAGCGAAGAAGAAGAAGAAGAAGAAGAAGAAGAAGAAGAAGAAAGCAGAAAAGGGAAAGCAGAGAAATAAGCTAGCAGTAAAACAATTAAAAACAGTAGGAATAAAAAAGAAAACAAACAAACAAACAACAACAACAACAACAACAACAACATGTAAAATTATGACAGGCAAGCCACTAATGGCCAATGTCTTCCCCAACTAATGGCCAATGTCTTCCCCAACTGGAAAGTCTTAATGCTGTTGTAGGCCAACAAAGGAGCAAAACTGTTCTTCCTTGGTACAGCATTCCAAAGTCTAGGCACAACAATTGAAGATGATGGTCCTGAATTGCATGGGGGGGGGCGCTCCATTAAGTAGAAAATGTTCCCTGTTGAGCGCTAGGAAGGAGCTGTGTGATGCTATGGGAAGGCTAAAGGCATGCCCATAGAACTTTTTGGTTGCTCATTCATGGCTGTAATAGCTGAAGAGGGCTCACACAGCAACCATATTAAGTTCAAGCAGTTAAGCACTTGCCAAACACAGAGCGCACAGCCGCAGTGGTAAATTTATCACATTTGGTAGGTGAAATTCATGCCATCTTAAAAGTTCTCCTAGAAAGCATCTTCCAAAGCAATGTCTTGTTCCAGCTGAACTATCCCGAATACGATGTACATAATGTTGCCTTCAAGGACACTTAATGAAGTCTTCCAAAAAAGAGAGAGGGGAAGATCCATTTCAAGTACGAGCGTCTTTCAAAGAACAAGAAACATTTCTTGGAGTTGTTCCAGTTTCGTATTATGTTTGGCATGCTGAGAAAAGAAAACGTTTTAGCACACAGGAAATCAAAGCTACATCAACTATGCATGCCATGTCCTGTTGCAAGTAAATCCTGACCCTCAGCAAATGGCCTGCCTCATTCTGCAAAGGAAACATCAACAATGGCAAGCACTGCTTGACATGGAATGAGTGCAGATTGGAATATTCACAGCAATCTGAATATTCAGTGGTGTTTTTTGTAAAAAAAATAATTGAAAAATCCTACCCCACTTTTTTTCTTTATCAAAATAAAGCCTAAAATGACCCACAACATAAAATCAACAAATACAGAATATACAATTGCATATATATATATATATATATATATATATATATATATATATATATCACAGCAAAATCACATAATAAAAATTGCATTCCTCTATCAGTGGCATATAGCAGCAACTTACAGTACAATAGTAGCAATTAATAAAAGATTTGTATGATCTGATCTGAATAAGAAAGGATCTAAACCACCTTAAGTTTTAGCATCTAGTCAGATATGGCATATACTTGCAAAGTGCAGGAAGGGAGTGACACACAGTCTGTGCCATTATCGAGTCGGCCCTGCTTCTAGCAATACCCATCGAGTCTCATTTCACAATGGTAGCTACAGCTGGGTTTCAGGAGCATTTTCAGAAGAAGGTGGTCCTTAAGGTACCAAGTTCCCAAGCCATTGAGTGTTTTAAAGGTGAAAAACAGCACCTTAAATTGTGCCTTAAAACAAACATGCTCTGGGCTGCTTTACTGGAACCTTTGCAGCATAGTTGTGACTGAAGCCAATATTTGATTTTGGCAAAATTGAATGTGAAGGCTCCCTGCAAGCTTTGGCTGAATTTGTGCTTCTGGAACACCTGGTTTCAGCCTCATTAGAGAACCAGCTAGCAGCAGTAGTCTTTAACATGCATGGAACAGGATATACTTCATTTTCCTGATGGGTCAGAGAGCATGGTCAGAGTCTGGGTGCCACAAGAGTTCAACAGGTAGAGATATCACTAATCCTAGCCCCCTCCCCACCGTCCCACACTCAGGAGGAGTTATTTACAATTCCAGAGGAAATGTACTTGCTGAGATGTCTGGTACTCATGACTAACCTGAGTTTTGGGGAAGAAACGTTCCAGAAACAATGGGTTTCTTTTAATAGGAAAAAAAAATGATTAGGTTTCTTCCTTAGCAAAGAATTATGGCAAGAAAAACATGCCTTGTTATTAATGTCCTCCTTTAAACAACTGGTTTCTGGTCTCTGAAAGAGCTTCGGATCTTTTTAAAGCTATGTGACGCAGAAAACGTCGCTGAGAATAACTTTCTCCGTCAGGCCTACTTTGGGATTTAGAGAAACCTGCTGGACAGTTCTCCTGCTATGCAGGTTGTGGTTGGGATGATAAGTGTGCTCCCCACAATAGTTCCCCCCCCCATAACATTTTATTAGTTAATTAGTTAATTAATTATTAGTTACAATAACAAAAATAAAACAAAAAACAAAAAAATCAAAACAAAACCATTTGACTTCTCCCTATTCCCTTCCTAGGTTCTATTGTATATCAACGTACTACATGTCCATTGTAGAATTTTAACCATTTGAATTATTTATTGTCCATTCATAATAAAATTACAAGTAATCTTAAAACCCTGCTAATGTATTAACCTGTGGAAGAAGAAGAAGAAGAAGAAGAAGAAGAAGAAGAAGAAGAAGAAGAAGAAGAAGAAGAGTTTGGATTTGATATCCCGCTTTATCACTACCCGAAGGAGTCTCAAAGCGGCTAACATTCTCCTTTCCCTTCCTCCCCCACAACAAACACTCTGTGAGGTGAGTGGGGCTGAGAGACTTCAGAGAAGTGTGACTAGCCCAAGGTCACCCAGCAGCTGCATATGGAGGAGCGGGGAAGTACACCCGGTTCACCAGATTACGAGTCTACCACTCTTAACCACTACACCACACTGGCTCTGTATATATGCAATAGTCCTTCCATTCTTTCTTAAATTCGTTGTCGTCTCTTCCTCAACTTCATTGTCACTTTTGCCATTTTGGCATATTCCATTAATTTAACTTGCCAATCTTCTTTAGCCGGGACACTTTCTTCTTTCCAATGTTGTGCTAATAATATTTGTGCGGCCGTAGTTGTGTACATAAACAAATTCTTTCGTGATCTTGGTAAGTCCATTCCTGTTATACCTAGTAGGAAAGCTTCTGGCTTTTTTTAAAAAAACACCACAAAGATTATTTTAAACATCTTCTTCATTTCATTATAAATCATTTCCCAATATTTCTTAACAATTTTACAGCCCCAGCACATATGAACAAATGTCCCTTCTATTGCTTTACATTTCCAACACTTACTTTCTTTAGTTTTGTACATTTTTGCTAATTTAGCAGGAGTTAGATACCATCTATACATCATTTTCATATAACTTTCTTTAATCACCACACAGGCTGTAAACCATGTAGTTTTGGCCCATGAGTGTTGGGTTCTATCTGCACAGGAAAAAAATTCTGCCTGTTAATTATGATAGCTATATCTTAAAGCTAGATTCAGAGGCAGCATGCTGTTGGCCTCATGCCTTTTTGTGAGCTCCCTGTAGACGTGGTGGGTCACTGCAGGAAAAAGGGTTCTGCATTAGATAAGCCTTTGGTCTGATCCAGTGGGAGGACTCTCTTTATATTTTTATAATATGTGTGATGGAATGCATTGGGGGTCATCTGAATTGTCAATAAGTATTGAGGCAAGGAAGGCTTACTGTGCCTCATATTGTTCATGAAACAAAAAAGTGGTCAGTAGCTTACATCTCAGTAGCAGGGGCCATCTTCAGGCAGCAACAAAGTAAAAACATCCTCGGCATTGCTAAACAGAATGTCAAAGGTTGGAATTCCACATGCCTGGTTCCCTGTAATCCCAGAGATCCTTGCCCTCTGATTGATGTTTCACAGAGGTTATCGGTTTCAACGCCAAGGTATTCCACTTAAAGTAAAGAAGCCAGATGTTACAGAAGCCCCCCACAGACATTCCTGATTCAGATTGCCTGAAGTCTGTTGTGTGGATATGTAAACCTAAACGTGGGAGATTAATAGTCGGTTCTACAGGAACTGGATTGGATTGCCTTGCTCTTGGAAAACTTTGCAAACTCACTGACATAAATGCACATCTTCTGAGCATATTCAATCAGCAGATGCTCTTTCTTTGAAATGGGGAGGAGTGGAAGCAGAACACATTCCTTGCATAAAGAAGATCCAAAGTTCAATTTTTGGCATGAGTGTAGCCAGGATTTTTGTTGGGGGGGGGCAGGCCTTTTCTTTGGGGAGGGCAGAACCTCAGTTTGTAGACAGCTTCTTAAAAAGGTCCGTATAGTTAAAGCTATGGTGTTCCCAGTAGTGATGTATGGAAGTGAGAGCTGGACCATAAAGAAGGCTGATTCCCTGGAAAAGACCCTGATTTTGGGAAAGATGGAGGGCACAAGGAGAAGGGGATGACAGAGGATGAGATGGTTGGACAGTGTTCTCGGAGCTACTAACATGAGTTTGGCCAAACTGCGAGAGGCAGTGAAGGATAGGCGTGCCTGGCGTGCTCTGGTCCATGGGGTCATGAAGAGTTGGACACGACTAAACGACTAAACAACAACAAACGGAAGCATGGGCTGGGATTTGAATCTGCTCTACCTATAAGTAAGTCTGCGACTTAAAAAGAGCACAGAAGTGACACTGCACTTCTATATATCTTGACCTAGGGATTTTCCAGACCAACTGTTTAATGAGCATACATGGTTTGCAAACAAAGCAAAGCAAAACAAAACAAAAAACCTTGCATGAAGGTTATACGACATTGCCAGCTAGTGGTTGTTATCTCATACTTATTCCAGAGCAATTTGACATCATGTTTCTAACTGGCCCTTTTCGTGGTTAGAAAAGTGATGGGGTAATTGCATTAGGAAGTGCAAAAGAACAGCCAAATTTTGTGCAAATAAACAACCCTTTGACATGAGAAACAGCCTGTCTGCAAGTGCCCCTTGATGCCCGCTTTCACCTGGCTTCTGAGCCTCTGTTAATTTCATTCTTTATTTCTGGGCCAGAGATCCACACAAAGCACCCTAGAACTGAAGTCAAAGCCATACAATAAAACAGCATTATTAAGAGGGTACCAGCGGCCGCAGTTTACCTTAACCAAATGCAGATTGGAGGGGGGACGGGTCTTCTAAAGGAAAGACGAGAAAGGCTTGTCTGAGGACTCTGGAGAAGCGCCGTCACTCAGAGTAGATAAATGAACTAAGTGGGTGATGTGGGAGAGAGAGCATCTTCCTGCAAATTTTCATGCTGTAAAGACATGGAATTTGAATCAGTGATAAGAAACATGAAGCAGCTGTCTACCCATCTCCATAACAAACACACACTGGAGTCTCCCCCCCCCCCGTATGTTTCCTTATAGAGTACTGAAACATTGGTCCCTGTAGCCCAATATGGCCTACTCTGATTGGCAGTGGCTTTCCAGATTCTCAGGCTGGAATCTTTACCATCAGTTGGTGCCTGATCCTTTTAAGCAGAGAGGCCAGAGATGGAAGCAGTAAATTGTGTGCTTGCTCACTGAGCTCATTGTTTCAGTGCCCATCAGCAAATAATGGCTGGTGTCATTAAATGGGCAGGCAAGCTGGAAATCTCTTTTCTCATGCCTATTGGGGGAGATGTATACATATATATACACACACACATTTAAAATATCCCTAGGAATGTTTCGCTGAATATTTATTGCCAATTATTTCCAAAACAGAGTCAAGGTCATGTCTCGTTGCACCTCGTAAACTGGGCACATTCTAGCTAGACTCCTTAAGAACATCTGGTTTCTCCACAAACTTTGTCAGTGCAGTTCTGGATAGTGACATATATTTATTTTATTTTCAACCCATACACGTTGGTATTTGCTCTTTCTGTGAACTTCTCGCCACGATGAATGGATATGCTAAAATATTTTAAGCCAAACTAGATGTGCGGGCAGCTGCTACGAATACCCCACCCACTGGTACCTCAGGTTACAAACACCTCTGGTTACAAACACTTCAGGTTACAGACTCTGCTGACCCGGAAGTAGTACCTTGGGTTAAGAACTTTACCTCAGGATGAGAACAGAAATTGTGCGGCAGCGGCATGGCGGCAACGGGAGGCCCCATTAGCTAAAGTGGTACCTCAGATTAAGAACGGTTTCAGGTTAAGAATGGACCTCTGGAAAGAATTAACTTCGTAACCAGAGGTACCACTATACAAGGGTTTGTGGAACCTGATTCTCACTATGAAAGCATTGTGGTGGCTATTGCCCCACATAGCTGGGTGTTATGGACTGACTGAATACAGAGGAATGGTGGGAGGCAGTAGCTGGGGAATTCCCAAAGGAAGAAGTCTCAGAGTCTGGGGTGTGGTGATGGGAAAACACTACCTGTTCAGAGGCAGAAGAGGGAGAAAATTGGAAATAGGAGGTGCCAGAAGCTGAAGGCATTGCAGGGTTTAATGATCAGGGAGAGTCTGTGGCAGAGAGGAGTCCAGAATCAGAAGCAGAGGCAGAAGCAGGAGAGGAAGGACGTCAAGAGACAGAGATCAGCCAGGCTGGTGAAGAAGCCAGGGTGTCTCCCCCTCCTACTGCAACAAGCTCCCATCCCCGCTGGTCTCCCAGGACCAGAAGAGGCATGAAGAGAGAGGAGAGGAGGCAGGCATGTCACCGTAGTCTCAGATTGCTTGGGAATGAGATTTAGGCAGCTGTGAGAAGGTGGGAACATTCATCCTTCACAACTGCCTCACAGAGGCAAGACCTGCCGAGAAGAGTTGCTGGCACTCCTGAGCTGACCATGTTTCTTCTAATAAAGTGTTAACTTCACTTACTCCAGTGATTTATTCCTGAGACCTGACACTGGAAGTTCCCTATAAGGGAGAAAATAATTAATACCTCCTTCCTACCCCTTCCCCCATCCTTTGAGCACTGGACCAGCCTACAACTCGGGGAGTTGAGTTGAGGGAATGATACTCTTAGTGCTGCTATGAAACATTGTAGATGGTTTGAGTAGGAATAGGTGAATTTAAACTCAAGTGAAGGTAGCTGTGTCCTCCAGAAGTTCTGGACTGCAACTCCCATCATCCCTAGCTAGTGGGTGAAGGCTGCCTTAGAATATATCTCTGGGCAGTTTGAGCTCATGCTTCTCTTGGATTATATTCTTCATGATGAACTTGAAGGTAATGCCCTAGACTGAATATAATATTGTATTTATTTAAAGGGGGGGAAGGGAGGGGATTCCATTTAATTTCTCCTTCCCATAAGAGGCTGACATAACAGGTTTCTTCAGGCATGGTGATGGGCTGTAGAAACATTAAATAAGCGGCAATCTCATTCTAGGCAATTAATGCATCAAAAAGGTTGGTTTAGGACAAGATTTTGTGATTTTGCCTCTCGAGAATCAGGAGTCATTGTGGGAAGCATTTAACTGTAGAGGAAAGTGTCAGAGCACTGACTTGTTTATGTTTATGGGGCGCATTTTTATGGCATAAAGGTATATGACCTCTGCCCTTCACTCCAGGCCTCCCCAACATAATTCATCTTTATCAATAACAGATGTTTCATCATTTTGACCATCCACTATAGAAACAGCTGACATGCTTCAGTGGGTAGGATACTGGTGTTTTCATGTTGTTGCATGGAGTCCCCTTTGCGTGAGGAACAAATACCTGGCGAGACACTTGATCCGTTCTCCTTTTCTGGTTATTTTACCTACGAGTACAGCTCTGCTTATTCCAAAAGGAGGCCAACCAAGATCCAGGATGGACTCTCAGACACACATCTGTTTGCATTTCAGTACGGCAGCAGTCAACAGGGACATTGCTCAGATGTGAAGTAAGAAAACACATCATGAATTCCTCTGAATCCTTTGGGGAATTCCTTTTCTTTTGTTGAACTGAAAGCAGACATGTGGTTCCTTGGAATTCAGAGGACAGCTGTTTTGAGTGAGTGCTCTGGTAGGGAGTAATTTTAGTAATACGACTCCCATCAGGCCAGGTTCAATTCCTTTCCTCCACCCCCTCCACCCCTTGTACAAAGCCCATGCATTGGTTCTCACACAGATGAGAACTGAATTCATCATAGGGATCTTAAATCCATGAGCTAGATTTAGGATGAATCATGCTGTTCCCAGAGTTTTCACTGATTCCCACCAATGCGCAATGAAATCATAGCTTCAGCCACCATAAAGATCTGGATGGCAGGATATATTATTTTACTGACACTTCCATAGCCTCCAACATTTCTCCGATGAAAATAGGGATGTCCCAATTCCATAATGATAATTTTACTATTTATACCCCACCCCTCTGACTGGGTTGCCCCAGCCACTCTGGGCAGCTTCCAACATATATAAAAACGCAACAAAACATAAAACTTTTTTTTTTAAACCCTTCCCTATACAGGATTGCCTTCAGATGGCTCAGGGGTCGGATAACTCCATAGCCTCCAACATTTCTCCAATTAAAATAGGGACATCCTAGGGGAAAGTGGGACATTCCGGGATCAAATCAGAAACCCAGACGGCTTCTGTAAATCAGGGATGTCCCTGGAAAATAAGGACACTTGGAGGGTCTGAGCTTCTCCCCTCTCCCCCAAACTACCAGTACTCTGAATTTACTTAAATGATCAACACATGGAAACAGGGCAGGATCCGGGCAGGATCCAATCCAGGTCTGAGTTGCTCCAGGCATTTGTGCCTAAGAACTGGGAGGTGAGGGAAATAGGTATTTTTTCATTAAAATCCTAATTCACACTTATTGAGCCAACATGCAAATTAAAACAGAGTGATCCTTTGAAATTGACACTTCTCCAAATTCTGCAATGCAGTTCTCCAATTAAACAACATGGACAAAAATGCATATATTAGGGGGAGAAGTGTATGTAAAAATGCATAAGTTAGTGAACGTGACATAAAAATACATTATATTACGGAAAATTGCATGTGGTTATGTTTATGTTTACCTCAGAAACCGATGGGATGGTGGTACATGCTAACTTTATCACCCTTTGATTCAGGTCCCCATTACCAAGTTGGCTATTCAGACTTTGTGAAATCTACAGCATTGTCATGAGGTCTTGACCTTACGGGATGCAAGTGGTGCTGTGGTCTAAACCAGGGGTCTGCAACCTTTAAGACCAAAAGAGCCACTTGGACCCGTTTCCGAAGGAAAAAAAAAACTGGGAGCCACAAAACCATTGCAACATTTAAAACAAATATAACACTGCATTTTATTTTTAAAAATCCAATTTAAATAAAAAAAAATCATTCATTTTTATCCACCCTGGGGACCACTACCAGGTCACAGCCTGATCCAAGGTGGGTTGCAACAGCATACAAATATTTGATTTGTTGTTTTTTTTAAAAAAAAAATGAGTCCTCAACTGCACACTTGTGTTAAATGTTTGTCCCATGTCTTATTGAAGACTGCTGGCTTTTACAATAATCTTAGTGTCTTTTACCCTTAATATTCCAGACCAGAGGCTATGTCCACCTCTTCCAACCTCCTCTCTTGCTAAATAAAGCACAGAATTGCACCAGAGAAGCCTGTGATGTTTGTGCTGACTTGCATACAGGTGGCTGTAGTAGTTCGTAGTGTTCAAACCTTTTTAGGGGAGTTCCCTGCCCCCTTAATGACAATGGCGATAGATTTTGCACATGAACACAGATCCAAGTTAGGACTCCTCTCTTCCATGCCAACAGGTGCTTTGTCAAGGCTCCCCTAACACACACTCAGGACAGAGGAAAAACTGCAAAATGTCCCGGCCTTGCTCCGGGGCGGAGAGAGACGCGCGCCCGCGAGAGCACGGTCTGAGGCTGCGAGCGGAACCAGGAGCGAAGGAGGCAGCGGCAGGGAAACAGGCGCCGCTTCCTCGACCATTTTTAAAAAGAGGGCTTCCCCCCTCGCCCGCCACCCCCCGCCCCTGGCCCAGCCCGCAGCTGCCTACCTCGTCGTCGCCTCGACGCAGCAGCCAGCAGCCTTCCGAGAGGAACCGCGGCCAGCCCTCCCCCGCGGTCCCACGACCCAGCCGAGGAGTCCTGGCCTCCAGTGCCCATGCAGGGACGTGTCTGAAGGCCCCCTTCCTGCCCCCATCCTGTCCCGCCTCCCAGCTGCCTCTGGATGCCGCGGGGTCCCACATACTCGCCGACCCCGGAGCTCCCCTGTCTGCCCCAAGGCCGCCTCCCATGCTAGGAAGACTCCCGGAGCTGGGCAGGGTTGGACCCGCCAGGCAGGCTCGGGGGGCGGCCTCTCCCATGGGCGACTGCTTCGGAGGCAGAGGCGGGGTCTTCAAAGTTCCCCCTCCCGCTTGCCCAGCTCCATCTCTTCCCGAAGGAGCGTCCGCGCCTCAGGCGCGCTCCCCGCCAGAGCCCTCGGCTGAGCTGCGCCACCTCTACTGCGTCCCCACCGCCTCCGAGCCCCGCTGCCCCGCTGTTCAAGGCCAGGTGATCCTGGGTACGCCCCTGAGCAGCGCCCTCAGCCTCCGGAGGGCGGGCCGCCGGCCAGCTGGAGGGCGGTCGCTGCCAGCTGGAGAAGTGGGCAGGCGTATCCACCCCGGAGCCCCGGAGCCGCGGCAGCCGTGTAAAAGAGCCGCATGCAGCTCCGGAGCCGCAGGTTGCTGACCCCCGGTCTAAACCAATGAACCTCTTGGGCTTGCTGATCGGAAGGTCGGCGGTTCAAATCCCCTTGACGGGGTGAGCTCCCATTTTGCTGTCCCAGCTCCTGCCAACCTAGCAGTTTGAAAGCACGCTAGTGCAAGAAGATAAATAGGTACCGCTGCGGCAGGAAGGCAAACGGCATTTCCATGCGCTCTGGCTTCTGTCACAGTGTCCCATTGCACCAGGAGCGGTTTAGTCCTGCTGGCCACATGACCCAGAAAGCTGTCTGTGGACAAACACCGGCTCCCTCGGCCTGAAAGCGAGATGATCGCCGCAACTCCATAGTCACCTTTGACTGGACTTAACCATCCAGGGGTCCTTAACCTTGATCTTAACCAATCCTACACTTCTGTTCATGACTTGGATAGAACTTCCATCATTGTCAAAGTGAGCAACACCTGCTTACTAAAGCCAATGACATCATGATATCAGATTTTTTTTTAATTGCAATTTTTATTTTTCACTTTTTACAGCACATCACAGCATTGTACAAACATAAAATCAAATTTCCCACCCTAAGCAAGAAGATGGTGTTTAGGCAAAGCCTCAGAAATGATATCCAAATAAAATAATAAGTTCCTGAATCAGACAAAACTGTGCAAAGAAGACAAAAGGTTTTACTCTGTAAGGGGAGTTCTCTTTTTTCCTTTTTATCCATGTACCTCATAAACCAATACCGATCAGTTGCGAAAGAGTCCTCATGCCTCAAACCTATATTTTATTAGTCAAATTTTACCTAAGTGTTGTTTGCCATACTTTATAGCACCAATTTGACAAAGAAACACCCTCCAAGTTCTTCCAATATCTTGTTATTAAGAGTCTGGCCCCGAGTAAAAGATAACTTATTATGGGTTTGAACCCTACGTTAGTGTTATGTCCTGTAAAAAACAACAACTGAACAGCGCCAGCTGGGGACATTCAGAGGAGTATTGTCTGGTAATCACTTTTAGTTCAACAATTCCTTCCTTCCCAGAACTGAGCCACTTTCCGACATGTCCACCACATATGTCGATTCAAGCCTAGCATTCCACAGCCCCTCTAGAAGTTTGATGTACCGGAGGAGATAATATGGACTAAAACTGGATCAGATTTTGTACCTGACACCCAAATATATGTTCATATCACTATAGCTAAAAAAAACCCCCAAACAATGTTCACATCAGTGGATTTGTGTATGCTATTGCAACAACAAAATACAGGGGGTGTGGGTGGCAATTTTGTATATTCTCTTCTTTTGTGTTGAAAGGCTCTCTGAAAGCTGGGGTTTCTAATGACAAAAGAGATGTTATCAAAGCAGGAGCCAGGGGCATTGTTAGGAGGGTGCCCAGGAGGTATGGGCCCCAGATCTCCTGACCCCCCATTTATTTAAACTGAATTTCTATTTATTTGCTTATAGGCACACTGCAGAGTTTAATGATACCCCACTGACCCACCATCTGAATTTCCCAGAGGCATCTATCATCTGTCAGTGGAGTCGGTAATGTGGAGACTGTATCACATGTACTCCTGTCTTGCCCCTTATATAAAGACTTGAGGGAAGAGATCGTCATGCCGCTTATACTTGCCATTCCGGGCCGCTCGTCTGAGGACATACTGTTTTTCCTCCTGGCAGACCAGAATACCCAGACAACGGAGAAGGTAGCCAGATTTGTTGAGAGGGCCATGAAATTGAAGGCTGCCAGCTGAATGATAACAGTGCCCCCTCATAATTAAGATCTCATTTATTCTTGTTTTAATTGTGCCGAATCCCAATTCAGTTCATTTTATTGGTTATATATGGTTTTTATCAGTATCTGTAATATGTTTCTTTTTGATGCAATGGCCTGTAGGCTATGCAAATAAAGTTTGTTGTTGTTGTTGTCTGTGTGTCTGTGTGTCTGTCTGTCTGTCTATCTATGTATCCAATCATAATCTATCATCTATCTATCTATCTATCTATCTATCTATCTATCTATCTATCATCTATCTATCTATTTGTGTCATGAGTGTGTGCCCCAAGTTCTTTAAGTCCCTAGCAGTCCCCTTTTCTGCCTGTATGCTCAGTGTATACACCGAGAGAGGTTTCCTTCAAGGCTCAGCAGTCCAGCTCAGAGAAATAAAACTTTCCCTGCAAAGAAATTATACTCCAGCATAAAACCAGGACTCCCTATTCTAGAAGAGCTGGGCATACACCAAATGCAATTGCCCCCAACCTTACCGTGCATATAATTACCGTTGTGGCAATATGTCCAATGGGCCAACATATTTTATGGCTTGTTTTCTTCAAATATAAGCGGGGAATACCATAATCATAACCCTGCCTGTTGCAAAAGTGCATATTGCCTGTGACACATGGGCATGGTTTGGGATAAGGTGGCCTTGCCAAAGCTGAAATGTTTGTTGTTGTTTTTCTGAGAGGCTTAGCTAGCTGAGAGCCTGGTTCTATGCCCATTTAAGTCCATTGGAACATGGGAAAGCCAGCTGTGCTGGAAGATGAGGCAAGCTGAGTCTCTTTCCCACTGCTGGGTAGAAGCGAAAGCTGCAAAAATCCAAGCCTGCGGGTGAGGATGCATTGGGGAGAGAGGGCTAGAGAGGGAGCCAAAATGGCAGGACATCTGATTGCATCAGAGAACATGTAAGAGTTGGGCTCTACTTGGATTCTTGGCAGCGTGTGGTAGAGTTTCACCTGTAAAGGACCTGCTTGGCTGGTTTGTTGCCTTCTATTGCTGCTGTAGTTCATTAGCCCAGTTCCCACACCATTTACTTGTAGAAGGAACGAACATAAGAAGATAAGAGGTGCCCTGTCAGATCAGACCAACGGCCTATCTAGTCTAGCACCCTCTTTCTCTAGTACCCAACCAGATACCTTTGGGAAGCCCAGATGTCGGACAGCAAGGCAATAGCCCTCTTCCACTGTTATTCCCCACTGACCAGTGGCATAACGTGGATTGTTGGTGGCTGGGGTACATAAACACGGGCCGGGGGGGGGGTGTCAGCAGCTCCCGGCTGGTTGTCCAGGAAGTATAAAGACAAGGAAAAACTTCTTACCGTCCTTTTTTATTTCAGTATTACAGAGAGAGGCTATAGAACCCAGCCTCTTGGATAATGGCGTTATCCAGAATGAATCTCCAACCCCCGTTCTCTCCCACTTCCTCATTTGTCACTTCTATGGGTGCTGCTACGTGCCCTCTGTCTTTGAGCTCTTTGCTCTCCTACTTTTAAGGCTTGCCAGTGTGTTGTAGTGGTTAAGAGCGGTAGTCTCGTACTCTGGTGAACCGGGTTCGCTTCTCCGCTCCTCCACATGCAGCTGCTGGGTGACCTTGGGCTAGTCACACTTCTTGGAAGTCTCTCAGCCCCACTCACCTCACAGAGGGTTTGTTGTGGGGGAGGAAGGGAAAAGAGAATGTTAGCTGCTTTGAGACTCCTTCGTGTAGTGATAAAGTGGGATGTCAAATCCAAACTCTTCTTCTTCTTCTCCTCACTGGGTTCTGGGAGATGGAGGGTCTGGAATGTTTTCGAAAGATACCATGTCAGCCACCTGTCGCTCTGGTTCTCCCTTCTCTTCTCCCATTATTTCCCAACTTTTCGCCTCATCTGCCTCTGAGCTGTGACCTCCCTTAAATCTTTGTTGTAAATCTAAACTGTCTTCCTCCTCCTCCTTTCTGGAAGGATCAGGATGTGGAGGCAGTCTCTACCATTCCTCCTCTGCCCAGTCCCTGACAGGAGGCTGACCACGCCAGCCCAAGTCCTCACTGCCAACTGAGCCACAGCAGTCTGAGCCAGCGGCGAGTGGGGCAAAGCGAGGGGAGGGAGAAAGCAGCTCAAAGCTGCCCCACGAGGAAGGCAGACCTGAGGGCTGTGGCATCCTTTTCTTAAAGCAGGAGGTAGCTGCCAGAGCCTCTCGCCTCTCGCCTCTCCTCAGTGGCTGGCAGAAGTGGCACCCTTCCCCTCCCTCTCGGCTGGCCCAGGGGTGGGGTGCATGCGAGGAGAAGGAGGTGCCGCCATCACCCCAGCCCTGAAGGCCTAGTCCCGGCGTGGCTTGGTGAGTGAGGGAGCCTGTCATGGGGTTGCCTGTTTGTGCCTCCCTTTTCATAAATCTGTACCCAGGGCCACACCCACCCTGGCCCTCCCCATGCTATGCCCCTTCCACCGACTGGCATTCAGAGGCATCATCTGTCTGGTCCTGGAAGTAGGATTAAGCCTGTGTGACTTGGTACCTCCATTGATTTGTCTCGTCCAGTTTTGAAGCTAAGGCTGCATTCACCCAGCAATTTTTCCATTTCCCTCACATTTCCCTAACTGTTAATGTCTGCATTGCACTTGAGCTTTCCTACAACATTAAAGTCCCTTTCAGAAATGTGGTGGGATATATGGCGCTCATTTCTGTGTTATTTGCTTCCAGTAAATAATAATAATAATAATAATAATAATAATAATAATAATAATAATAATAATAAACCTATTTGCAAACACAGAAATGAATGCTGAGATTGCCTTCCATATTTCTGGAAGAGGCTTCTATGTTGTGTGAAAGCTCAACTATTAACAGTGAAATCTCAAATTAACAGTTAGGGAAATGGAATAAACTGCCATGTGAATCTAGCCTACATTAATGGGCATCACCACATCTCGTGGAAGTGAATTTCAAAGTTTTAATATGTGCTGCACCTGTGTAAAGGAAGGTTTCCTCTTCTCTGACCCGAATCTCCCACACTTCAGCTTCATGAGAACACCCATTCCAGTATTATCAGAGATGGAGAAAAAATTCAGCACATCCAAGTGGACGGCCATTGCTACATCCTATGACAATGAATTCAATAGTTCAACACTGCCTCTCACTCCAGCAGCGTTGAGAAATTATTGGTAGATTGCACCCTTTAGCTAAATATCCACATTTTTTTAACCTATGCATTGGAAGGGGATTACTATATTTAATAAGCCTGTGCCTTTATCCCAGGAAAGATCCTGACTTAGTTTATCCCAGATGGAATGAGGTAATCTTGCCTTTAGGCTACAAGCTTGTTAATGAAAAGCAGATGGGGTGGATGGAAATTTAACCACAGAAAGAAATTGCCTTTAAACAAAACATTTTTTTAGGAAGAGGGAACCCATTTGTATGTTCAGGCAAGCTACTTAGCAAGGTTATAGAGAGAGGCAAACAAAAAACAAAAACAAAAAACCTTAGGCCTATTTTGATCTGCCTGAGAAAAATCTAGAACCATGCTGGGACTTGCGTTGATACCCTGACAGAAAATGATACAGCTCTGAACTGACCCGGTGCCAGGGGTTGTGGTTCATGATGTGCCAGCTAAGCAGTTCTGCAAATTCTCAGTTCATCCATTACTGGTCTGCTATGAATCAGCTTGTTGCAACTTTCTCATTTGGTTTCATCCAGAGGATAGGAAGCTCTCTCTTCCTGGATGCCTTTCACATAGTAGCTCCCAAAATCCAGGAGGCAGGAGATAGCTGAGCTCTTAATGAAACCCACAAGCCTCATCTCTGACTCCTCCAAAGTTATAATAGAAACGTGTTGTTCCCCAGCCTTCTAAAAATTGTAGCTATGGACAACCATCACCAAAGGAAATGGGAACAGATCCCCTATGCCGCCCACCTGTAATTCAAGCACTGACTGAACATGTGCAGATCGCAATTTGCAGCAGGAGTAAACAGAGCTGTGGGATATATTAAAAAAGTAAAGGACCCCTGGATGGTTAAGTCCAGCCAAAGGTGACTATGGGGTTGTGGCGCTCATCTCGCTTCAGGCCAAGGAAGCCGGTGTTTGTCCGCAGACAGCTTTCTGGGAAATGTGGCCAGCAAGACTAAACCGCTTCTGCCACAACAGGACACCGTGACGGAAACCAGAGCGCACGGAAAGGCTGTTTACCTTCCCACCACAGTGGTACCTATTTATCTTATTGCCCTGGTATGCTTTCGAATCCAAGCTTCGAACCAGCTTTGAGCAGAAGCTGGGAAAGAGCAACGGGAGCTCAGCCCGTTGTGGGGATCCGAACTGCCAACCTTCTGAATGGCAAGCCCAAGAGGCTCAGTGGTTTAGACCATAATGCTACCCGCACCCCAAATAAACAAGCACACAATTACTGATAGGTGTACCCAACATTGTGAGGCTCATAGCAATGAAGACAATGCTTCCCCAGCTGTTGCCATTGGCTGTGGGTTTCTTGTGACATCACAAAAGCCCTTGGCAGCTGAATGAATATAAAGGCAGGCCAAGGGGAAAGTCCTTTTCTATATCCAGCAGGACACACCTGGCAATGGATGTGACATTCAGCACTGCCCAGGTTTCTTCCACTTGGAGGAGGCAAAGTGGTGAATGGAAGGAGGCAATCCTCTGGCAGTGGGATGCTAGGGAGCGATAATAAGGCAAGTTTGCTAGCTTGAAGGCTGCTGATATCCATAGCTAGAAGCTGGCGGACATCTCATGATGGACCTAACAGTAGCTTCTGGCACAACGGGACACCGTGATGGAGGCCAGAGCACATGGAAACGCCATTTACATTCCTGTGACAGCAGTACCTATTTACTTGCACTGGTGTGCTTTCAAACTGCTAGGTTGGCAGAAGCTGGGACAGAGCAATGGGAACTCACCCTGTTGCGCGGATTTGAACTGCCAACCTTCCGATCAGCAAGCCCAAGAGACTCAGTGGTTGACACCACAGCGCCACCTACAAAGCTGCAGACCAGACTGCCATCCGTCCCCAGCAAGACACAGAAATACATGGTGGAAATATCCAAGTAGTAGGACTGAGGGTCTTCCCCTAGATTAAGGTAGGAAGCCCATGGCCACCACCAGAGTCCTCTTAAACAGTAGCTATGGGGCTATGACAGCAAGTAGGGGTGGCGGTTCTCCCTTGGTACACCTAGAACTCAAGCATTGTCTTCCTCTCGGTGACTTCTTGCCACTTATGCCATGTGCAGACCAACAGCAGGGACAGAAGAACTCTGGGTGGGGTGAATTTTTTACACTCCACTGTAAGCATGGACTTTTCCCGCTTAACAACAACAACAACATTCTTATACTCCACCCATCTGACTGGGTTACTCTAGCCACTCTGGACGGCTTCACAGTTTCATTCTAAAACATCTTCTCTTCAGTTTGCCCCATGGATTGCAATCCAAGGGTAAAAAATTTGCAAGATCTCTGAGCTGCGGCTAAAATTGGGTAGACAAGATGTTGGAAATCTCCAGCAATGGTGTAATCCTTAGGGTGTTTAAAGTGCTTCAGCCAACACCCTTTTGCACTCTTGCCCAGCAAGGAAGAAGTACGTAAGGGTGGAAGAGCGTTCTTGCGGTCCTCCATTATTTTCCTTTTCTTATTTTTGCTTTCACAGGTCCCCTCCTTAACAAAGATTTGGAAATGGCATTTAATCTTCTCGTTGCAAGGTTTTGCATAGTAGCCGACTAAAAAGAGCTCCTTGTTAACTTAAATGGTTTAATTAAAAGAAAATTGAACACCAATACTTTATCTTAACAGATATGTTGCAGAAAGGGTGAAAGGTTGAACAAATTTCTAGAATGATGGAGTCTATCTCGAATGTGCTGGAATGAGAAATCCCAGAACAATATCCAACTATATATTTATTTCAATTTATTGCAATTGGTTGATCTTTTCATTGTCTGTTTTGATCCAGGAACCAAGAGACTGCTGTGTAGGCAACAGGGTTTCCCCACCTGTGTGCCTGTGGAGCCTTGGCCTTGATGCTGCTCTGCCTCTTCCCTTGTCCAGATAAGAAGCAGCAATGCCAGTGTTGGGATAAATATTCACAACACCAGCTCCTGGGCTCACGTAGTTTTCTCCCTGGTTTGGGAGCATGCTGTGAAACTGGAAAGGCTCTGGGTCCTTTGGATTCATGCCCTCCCTCTTCAATGCCCCCAATCTTCCCCCAGCATTCCCTCTTTTCAGCCCAACTGACGTCAAAGTAGGGCAGGGACTTTGGAGGTTTCTCAGAAGCAGGGAAATGCCATTAAATGTTGAAACACATTCTCCGGTAGAGAGATCTGAGGCATCTTGTTGCCCCTCAGTTACTCTCCCAGGGTACATAACATGAGTAATTAGACCATAATTGGACCGGTAGTGATATACTATCCACTCGTGTCAGTTTCTTGATAGAACATAGCCCTGCATTTTAAAAATTAAGAATTACTAGCGCATGGGATGGAAGGTTCATTGCAGGCTACGAAGGACTTGCTCACAAATTTATTGACAGCTGCATGATTATAGCTGGGAAGTGGAAGGGGCAAGCCGAATATAAAATGGAAGAATGGTACAAAGAGGTGTGGGATATAGCAGTGTTTTTCAACCACTGTTCCATGGCACACTAGTGTGCCGCGGGATGTTGCCTGGTGTGCCGTGGGAAAAATTGTGTTTATTTGATTCCTATTCAAGAGAATTACTTTATATATAGTCAATATAGGCACAGAGTTAAATTTTTTAACATTTTCTAATGGTGGTGTGCCTCGTGATTTTTTTCATACAACAAGTGTGCCCTTGCCCAAAAAAGGTTGAAAAACACTGGGATATAGCTACTAATGATAAATTAGCACGTGCCATTAAGGTAAGACAGGGAATGTGCAGGAGAAATGATTTTGAGGAGATATGGAAGGTGTTTGTAGAATTTCTACTGTTAAAACAGAAAGGGGTCAAACCATCGCAAGAGGTGTTGAAATTTTGGGAGGTTGGATAGTTACAATGGGATGGTCTCGGTGGTAGGGTGAACATTTTTATTCTTATTTATTTATGACTATTACTTTGTCAAAATAAAATTATTTAGAAAATAATAATAATCATAAATGCCTTTGAAGCAAAGAAAAAAGGAAAAAAATTACTAGTGCCAAAACAAAGCACCTTTGATAATCTACTTTTTAATGGCTGTATTTGTACTATCTCATTACAAGTGTATAGAATTGGAAACCGGTTAGGGGTATCAACAAAATCAAGCAGGTACAGTAATTGTAATTGTTTCTTATTTTTATTTTTATTTTATTTTATTCTTTTTTGTTTGTTTGGAACGTTTATTGTACAATTATGGTAAATAGTGTACATTGTATATTGTATATTTGATAACCGAACTACAATAAAAATAAAAATAAAAGATAATCTACTTTATAGCTGAAAAGAAGTGTTAGGAAGGAGTGGTTTCTTAGCAGACACACGGTTGTCAAGAGGGAGAGGGAACAGGAGGTGCTTTTAACCATTTCCTCACCCACAATGCTCCCACTGCAACTCTTAGCTTGTCTGGTCCCCTGTTCAAACTTACATGTCTGCAACCCCCAAGCGGAAAACCACCTGAGGAGAGTTGCAGCAATAAAGTGGTGAGCAAGGAAAGGGTTAAGCACCCCCACTTGGCCACCTCTCAGCTTAAAACAGGAGTGCCCAAACTTTTTTCAAAGAGAGCCAGATTTGATGAAGTGAACATGCATGTGGGCCAATCAGAGGTGTTGTTGAGCTTTTTTTAGGATTGAAGTTGTTGACCTTTTTTTAGAACCCTGAGAAGGAACTGCCTGCAGGGGGAGATTAAACTGATCAGATGGCCGGATTAGGCCCCCCGAAACAGACTTTGGACATGCCTGGCTTAAAATCTCTCCTTCCCAATGCTGCGTTTCAACAGGGAAGATGGTGCCCATTCCCATATACATACATACATCAACCTTTTATTGGCATCAAGCAAACAAACATACATACAAAACAAAAACGAATTAATACTTTCACAGTGGCACAAACTATGTTAGAAGAGAAAAGAGACAAGACTCCGTTGACCACGATCACATCTCTGGGACTCCTGATAGCTCAGACGACTGCAGAATATTACGACGAGAAAAGAGCAAATGTAGGTATCGAGCTACCAATTTCGTAAGCTCCTGGTCAGTCCCCGTTAGTAGGAAATGTAAGACTTCCCGCTCTGGTCTCCTTCTAGGGATACAGAGCTGGTCCAGGAATTGCTGGCGGAGATCGTCGTAAAGTTTGCAGTGAAAAACCATATGAACAAGGCTTTCCACCTGGTGGTCATCGCATGGACAAATCCTCTCACCCTCCACCCTGCCTGAGAACCTTCCCCATAGGAGGTTCGATGGATTTGCATTCCCATATGACCTGAGTACCTGCTCAGTCTACTGTTCAGGTGCTGTAGTCGGGCAACTTCAAGGTCTCTGCTCTCCCTTCTTGTGGTTCTTTAGCTTGAAACTGAACTTGGATTGAGCAGCCTTTCAATACCATTGTCCTCTGTAAAATAGGACATGCGATCATCCTATTTTGAGAGCATCTGAAGAATTCTTAAATCCATTGTGGGAACTTACATTCCCCTACGCCACCCGCAAATGATATCGGCTATTTTTTTTCTTGCAATGTATGGGTTTCTTACTAGGCAGTTTGAAAGAACAGTAAAAAAGGGTAATTGCCATCAGAGCTGGAAGTTTGTCAAATGGAAATGTCGTAAAACACACACACACACACACACACACACACACACACACACACACAGGCGAGACTGCAGCAGCCTGGCCTTTAAAAGTGCTCCTGTTGGTTGATGGAGTAAGACAAAGAATTGTCCTCCTTCTTTTTGCACAAAGAAAGGTTCCACTGTGTTTCCCTTTCCCGTTAAGGGTTTTTCACACCACAGGGCAGGCAGGGCGGTACTGGTGAAATAAGGGTTCTTTGTGCTCCTCTTCACTTTCATGAATTTGATCCTCCGCCTGTAAAAAGTCTAGAAGAGTTTCCCTGCTGGTTTGCACTAGACTCTGATTTCTATTTCTTAAAAAATGCCTCCACAGAGTGGATTTTATTGTGATCAGTGTATACGGGCCTTGTTCCCCTTTATAAGGTGGTATACAAGAGCAGATCAATATATCTAAAGCAGGGCAAAATTCATTCTTGGAAAGCTGCAGGTTGGCATATTTGGGTTGTTTCCATAGCTATTTTTGAAGCTAAATAAATAGGGTTGGGGCTAGCGTATAAGTGGGAGTGATATTGTGCTAACACTTCATTAGCAGAGATGCTGTCTCTCTCCGGTTCCTTTTATCTGAGGAATAATCTCACAATAATCTGCTGTCAAAGGAAAGGAAATTTCCACAGCCCACTACAGAGAACCTTGGAGAAGAAGAAGAAGAAGAAGAAGAAGAAGAAGAAGAAGAAGAAGAAGAAGAGTTGCATTATTATTATTTTACGCTGATTTAATTTGTATTATTTTAAGAAAGAGAAACAATGGGTTGGTATCTATTGAAGGGACATCCTTGATTTTCCAGGGACACCCCCAATTTAGAGAAGCCATCCCGGTTTCTGATTTGATTCCAGAATGTCCCCCTTTTCCTTAGGATGTCCCTATTTTCATTGGAGAAATGTTGGAGGGTATGGAGTTATCCAACCTCTGAGCCATCTGAAGGCAATCAGGTATCCAAAAGTGTTTTTTTTTAATGTTTTATTAAATTTTTATATATGTTGGAAGCTGCCCAGTGTGGCTGGGGCAACCCAGTAAGATGCATGGGATATAAATAGTCAAATTGTCATTTGTGGGGATAACCAGCATCTGGGACGACCAGTAATTCCCGGAGTTCCTGCTCCCACTGGCCATGAAAGGGTCCGCTGGTTATGAACCTGAAGGTCATGAGATTGTTGTTGGGAGTTCTGAAGGTTTCCAAAGGTTTCTGAAGGTTCCGGAGGTTCCGGAGGTTTCCGGATAGGAAAGATAGGCAGACCTAAAGAGGCGGCCAAAACTAAGAAGGCCAAATAAACTTTTAGAAATAAAATGAAATAAATACTAAGAGACTGCAGTCAATGGTGAAGAAGCGCTCTACTGCTCTGTGCGGCTTGGTTTCTCTTTCGGTTTCTCTCTGGCTTGTCTCGCACGGATGTTCTCTCTTGGCTTGTCTCGCGCACACTCCACACCGCTACAGAGAGCAGGGGCTATTTATTAGGAAGTTAAACATCGTCATAACGTTAACAATAACCAATCACAACGCTGTATCTAGGTGAGTTTCTGGGCGGGAAACTCTTAACTGACCATTACTGAAGCTGATATTGGCGCGCTTTGCTACCAGCGTGGAGGGATCCAGGCAGCAAACCTTTGCCGGATCCTTTTGCCTTCCGTGTGATGCGCGGAAGGTTATCTTAAATCAGACAGGTGCAGGAGCACCTTAAAACGTATTCCCACAGTCATTATAGAATGGGACATCCCTATTTTCATCGGAGAAACGTTGGAGGGTTTGATAACCGTTTAAGTGCTTTTAGCGATATCTGTATTTGTTTTAAATTTTGTGAGCTGCCTTTACTCCCATTTCTGGGGGAAAGGCAGGATAAAAATGAAATAAAATAAAATATTAATCCCAATGAAACACTATTAGAAAAAAAGGCAACAATTAAACTTGTGTGTGCATTTACAATGACCTGGCTTATGTGTCATGTTCAAACATGGTCACATTAATGTTAGCCAACCACAGCTAACCAGCCTTGGCTACCAGTTCTGGTTTGTTTAAAGAAAATGAAGTCATAAACTCAGAGGTGTAGGAAGCCGCTCGGGCACCTGGAGCAGCAAACATGACGTGCACCCGGGGGCGGGGTGTTGCTATGTAGCACACATGCACAGCTTTACTATGTACGATGCATGTGTCGTACGTAGCGGCGCTACACATGCGCACTATGTAGCGGGCTGCCGGTGGCGGCGCTCCAGCGCTGTACGGGCAGTGCTGGTATCCTCTGCTCATGGCTGCAGCTGCGGGAATACACTTCGTGGGTGCATTTGCACCTACGGTCGTTTATATCTGTTTATTATTATTTATGCACTATTTGATGTACACCTCCACGACAAAGTGAAAGTGAAAGGAGGATCCAGTAGGCGACTTGCCGCTGAGATCCCTCCGCCGGGACTTTTTGGCTCCAAGTTTAAACTGTTTTATGGTCAGTTAATCTGCTTCCCGCCCTTTTCAAGGGCAGCAACAGTATTCTGATTGGTAAAAGTGTTGATCATGACGTTGTTTGTTCTTGTCAATAAAAGGCTGCGGCTCCCCGTGCTGGGTGTTAGAAATAGGAGAGATACGAGAGATAACAAGTGTAGGACAGGAGAGAGCTAGCTAGCGTGGAAGACGGTGGAACGGACAAGCCCAGAGAGAAGGTTGCGTGGCAAGGTACAGAGAGAAGAAACAGCCCACGCAGGTCAGCCAAAGCCGTCTTAAAAGAAGACCATGGTCGTCTGTCTTTATTTCATTTTAATTTAATTTTTACCGTTTACCAGTTTATTATTTGGCCGCCGTTTTGGCCACCTTTACTTTTGGCACCGCCGCCGGCAAACCGCATGCCTTGTCACTCCCGGAGATGTGGCGCTGGGAGCGCACCCCCCCCCCACCGCTCCCCCCTTGGTACGCCCCTGCTAAACCCAGTTTTGAGTGACCTGCCAAGCCCAGGTTTACAGTTTGTTGCTCCTGGCCCAGCCAGAAGCTAGAGGGAGGCAAAGCAAGAACTTTCGAGTAATATGTACCAGCACACTGCTTGTTCAAGCATTAGCTATAGTTTACAGTGACATGCAAACCATTATAGATGCTAATAGGCAGGAATATCTCAATTGACATGAAAGACTTTATGCTGGAGCCTGAATATTTAATAGCTGGATCCTCCAAGGTTTCTTGTCATGGGAAGATAAATCATGGCACCAATTTCTGGCTTTCTAATAAATGCTGTGATGGTCCAAGCTAATCTTGGCTGAACCCTTTGTGACTGGACTTTGGAGATATGACATTTGAGACCAAGTAGCCTGCTGTTGTATTAGCAGTAAAAAAAATCTCAGAGGAGTAGACTTGGGTTTTTTTTTTCTTTGTTTGTTTTTTAAATGTTTTAAAAGAGATCAAATTAAAACATGAGAATTTCTGATGGTCTTTCAGGATGGTGGCCAGGCAAGAATGCTCCAGGGAAAGAAACGAATTAATATTGGCAATGGTAATAATTCGCACAAGGACTTCCTTCTAAATTGAGGCTTCCAAAAAACAATTCCAAAAGAGGCAGCTCCGGAAAGAAAGGAGAGGAAAGAATGGAAACGGAAATAAACCTCCTAGCCCAATGGTGTCCAAACTTTTTTCAAAGAGAGCCAGATTTGATGAAGTGAAGGGCCATGAGGGCCGACCAAAGTTTTTTTTAGGATTGGAGTAGTTGTCGAGGTTTTTTTTTTTAGGATTTTACCCCAGGAAATAAACTGCCACAGGGGCCTGATTAAACCGACCAGTGGTCCGGATTAGGCCCCCAATATGGACTTTGGACATGCCTGTCCTAGACAGAAGAAGAAGAAGAAGAAGAAGAAGAAGAAGAAGAAGAAGAAGAAGAAGAAGAAGAAGAAGAAGAGGAGTTTGGATTTGATATCCCACTTTATCACTACCCAGAGGAGTCTCAAAGTGGCTAACATTCTCCTTTCCCTTCCTCCCCCACAACAAACACTCTGTGAGGTGAGTGGGGCTGAGAGACTTCAAAGAAGTGTGACTAGCCCAAGGTCACCCAGCAGCTGCATGTGGAGGAGCGGAGACGTGAACCCGGTTCCCCAGATTACGAGACTTGGATGATGCCTTCCAAGTAGTAGGCACTCTGGGTGGAGAAGATGGAGAAATGTTACTGGGTGACAGAAAAAAGGCGAAACTGCTGAACATCTACCTTGCCACTGTCTTTATCCAAAAGGAAAGCACTGTCCAGTTTGGTGATAACAGAATAACAGTCTGGTGCTAACAGAAGCTGGTGGACTCTCCTTCCTCAGGGATTTTAAAGCATGAGTTGGGTGGTTATCTGTCATGGATGATTTAGTTATGATTCTTGCATTGCGCTGGTTTGCACTAGATGACCCTAAGGTCATCCCTATTATTCTTTTTTAAAAATAAAAATAAATTTTATTTGATTTTACAAAGTGAAGAATTATAACAATACCAATTACATATCCACATTTAGAGATTTCTCTGAATCTCTGGACTCCCCACTCTCCCTTCAACGTTTTCAACTGGATATTATTTCATCATATGAGAGCCAGTGTGGTGTAGTGGTTAAGAGCGGTAGTCTCATACTCTGGTGAACCGGGTTCGCTTCCCCGCTCCTCCACATGCAGCTGCTGGGTGACCTTGGGCTAGTCACACTTTGAAGTCCTTTAGCCCCACTCACCTCACAGAGTGTTTGTTGTGGGGGAGGAAGGGAAAGGAGAATGTTAGCCGCTTTGAGACTCCTGATAGTGATAAAGCAGGATATCAAATCCAAACTATTATTATTATTATTATTTCTCCATGTTGTCCATAGTATTTGTTACATTACAAGTGTTATTAGAATCCTGCTAATGTTTTCAGCTGCTTACAGTGGTCTCCTAAATAAATTACAATTTCCCCCCATTCTTTCTTGAAGTTTTTCTCTTCTTTTCGTCTTCCAAGAAGCCAACTCTATGATTCTATGATCTGATTTGATTGAAAAGCATTGGGTCTCAGTTGATATTCATTCTTTTTGCTGTGTTGTATTTCTGTGATGGCCCAGGAAGCCACCACATAATGCTGAAGCTGTCCAGCAATGACGACGTATTTGCAAACCAAGCCTTACGTGCAGGAAAGTTGCACTAGATTGTGCCCTATCCAGAGAGACAGGTTTGGACCTTGTAGCTCAGTGCACAAGTTTGGAAGCCCTGTCAATCTGCGATGCTATGACGGGAGCAATAAAGATAAAACACATGTCACAAAAGGTCCTTCACAAGCTATTGAGGCACCAAGATACGAGCCCCTGAACCCCATTTCGGAGATGCCCCCACTCCATTTTAGAGATTCAACTTTGCTTGAACTTTGCTTCAACTTTGCCAGCTAAAATCCTTACATTGCAGCTTCTTAGATAAACTTAGACATATCAGCAGTTTCAGCAGTTCAGCAGTTCAGCAGAATGCCAGTAAACGGCCGACCACAGACTTCCTCTTTTTCCACACTCTGTCTGGGTAGCTAACCACAACTCATCCTGTGACCAAGCCATTTCCTGTGAACATCAGCAGAAGCCAAAATAAGGTCCCAGGTGCAGTTGGGGGTCAACGGCTAGGCATTTAGGCACTGTAATAATAGCATATAGCACCTCCTGGCGGCTAAAGCAGCTTGAAACAGACAAAGGCAGCCGGACAAAGGAAATGTTCTGATTTGCTAACGCAGTATTATAATATTAGTTCTGATAGGCCAGGAGGAGGGATTTAGGAGGAGCTTTACTATGTCATAGAGAGTACTTAAGCCTGCCCCACAGGAGGTGGGGTGTGCATTTGCCTTTTGCTTACTGAATGCACCTTATTGCAATAAAGAGACTTTGCTTTTGGAAACTTTGCTGCCTGAATCTTTCTTCTGGTCTTATTGGGTCAAGGCATACAGGCGTAACATTTCTGGTGCCGTCAAGGACTCGGATCGGGCCTTAAGCCCTCGACCAGAGGCAGCCCCCTTGCCTCCAGGTAGGGCGGCAGGTGTTGGTCAACAGCCCTGTGACCTTGCGCGCTCCACCTCAGTCTTAAGAGTTGGAAGGGATCAGAAGGCATCTTGACCCCCCTCCGCCCTGCAAGGAGTGGCAACGGACAAAGAACCGGGGAGACAGGGAAGACAGCCGGCTTTTGGTGAGTACTGACCCTCTATATTAATTAGAGGAAGGGGGACTTGATTGCTCCCCAGCGTATGGTATTAGCCAGCAGGTAAGCGGTCCTCTGGCGAACCCATATACGCAGAGGTAGGGCAGGTAGGACAGGTAGGGCAGGTAGATACATAGATATGTGTAGGTAGGCAAGAAAGGACAAAAAGGGGAAAACTTTGGGAGGTATATGTGTGTGGTGTGTGAATAAGGTACTCCAGTGATTGTGTGTATGCATGAGAGGCCGGGGCGTTAGTGCCACTAGCCAAGCGACGTGTGGAGAAAGGTGTGTGATTGTATCCTGGTAGGAGCGGAGTACCTCAGCAGCCCAGGATGGGAGGAGGGTCCAGCAAAGGGACTCCCCTCCAGTGTTTTCTGGACCATTGGAAGGAAGCCACAGAGGGCGACGATTGGGGATTCCCGTTGAGGAAAGAACGCCTACGATCCCTGTGTGAAGTAGACTGGCCAACACAGGGTACAGGCTGGCCCTCCGAGGGAAGCTTTGATGAGAATCTCATTAATCCCTTATGGCGGACTATAATTGACAATCATCCAGACCAGATCCCATATATCTCAATGTGGAAGGATGCTGTAGACCATAATCCCCCTTGGCTGCGAGGGTGCAGAAAATTGCCACCAAGGGCTAAGATCTGCAGTGTACAGAAGTTAGCAAAACACCCGCCAGTACTGGACAGTCAAGAAGAGGAGCTTATGGTTCCGCGGCCACCCCCTTATGCGCCCCTAGTACAACAGCCTCAGAACGCAGACCCACCGGCTGGGGCAGAAGGGGGACAGGGGAATAGGGTGAAGGTCCCTAACACCCAAACCCTGGAAGAAATATACCCAAACCTCAGAGAATTAAGGGAAAAGATAAGCCGGTATAGGTCCTCCAATCCTAAGCATAGAAGTGCAGCGGCAGCCTACAGCAGGGCCCGTAATCAGGCACTGAAAGACTATGCAAAAGGGTGCAAGGAAGCACCACCAGAAGACCTAATTGCCCCCCCTTCGGGTGGTATGGAACAATCCACCCCACCTGATGCACCTTTAGTCGATGGTGGACCCCCACCTCAGACATACACCATGCAGTATGTCCCCTTTAGTACAACAGACTTGATGAATTGGAAAATACACACACCACCCTTTAGTGAAAAACCTAAAGCTATGGTGGATTTAATGGCATCTATCTTCGCTGCCCACGAACCAACCTGGCCAGATTGCCAGCAGTTGCTGAATACCCTTTTTACCACAGAGGAAAGAAGGAGGATAGATCAACAAGCATTAGAACACTTGAAGGAACAGAGAGTGTTAGAAACAGATTGGCCCACTCGATATCCATCGTCTGATCCCAAATGGAACGCAAACAATGATGGAGACCGAAACGCCCTAAAAGCATATAGGGAAACTCTCCTACAAGGTATCCGAAGGGCAGCTAGGAAGCCAACAGACCTGTCCAAGGTCTCGGCTGTGACCCAGAAGGCAGATGAGAGCCCTGGAGATTTTCTGGAACGGTTAATGGAAGCCTATAGAATCTGGACTCCATTTGACCCCGACCTCCCCGAGTATGCGGCGATGGTCAATAGCTCATTTATCGCACAATCCACTAAAGATATAAGGACAAAGATACAAAAAAGGAAGTGGATGAAGGAGAAGGCGGCAGTTATGGCGGCAGCTTTGGCCCAAGGAGGACCGGCGACTCGGGAGGGCCAGAGGGGCCCAGAGGCCCGGGATAGAGGCCGGTGAAGAGGTCAGCCGCTTGGAAGAAAGCAGTAGAAGAGGCATTGAAGGAGTATGTAAGGATGAAAGGCCAAGCAACAAGCGTCCTAGGACTGGTGACCCGGGTGAGGCCAGAGGGGTCTGACCCGAGGAAGAGGCCGGTGAAAAGGTCAGTTGCTAGGAAGGAAGCAGTGTGTCATATGTAGAAAAGGGAGACACACTGGAAGTGAGAATGGCCCCAGAATAGAGGAGAAGGAAGAGGAAGAGGACAAAGAAGAAGAGGGCTTGGAGGAAGATACCCCAGAGGGACCAACCAGAGATATTTCGCTGGGAGCCCAGTATTCTGTTATAACCACGCCTGAACAATCCAAAAGCCTAGAATCAGTGAACATTGTGGGAGCCACAAGTGATTTGTTCAGGGAGGCATTTGGAATGTCAAATTGAAGGATGCCACCTCACCCATCAGTTCCTGTATATGCCCAAATACCCAGTGCCCTCACTGGAAAGAGACGTCCCCTCAAGGTACAGAAGCACAACTGTGCTTGGAGGAAGTTCAGTATCTAGGCTATAATGTGTCACACCAGCAAAGGGCTTTGAGACCAGAGAGGAAAGAAGCCATATGTCTTATAAGAAGGCCCATGACTAGAAAACAGTTGCGTGGTTTTCTAGGAGCAGCAGGATGGTGTAGAATTTGGATACCAGGATTCAGCATAATAGCAAAACCTCTAAACGAGAGTACCAAGGGAAAGGAGAAAGACCCTTTTGTGTGGGGACCAGAGCAGCAAGAGGCTTTTGAGACTATTAAGAAATGCCTAATGGAGGCTCCGGCCTTGGGGCTGCCAAACCCAGAGAAGCCCTTCCAACTGTATGTACATGAGCAGAATGGCGTGGCAGCTGGAGTTTTGACTCAAAAGCTAGGAAGCTGGAATCGGCCTGTAGCCTATCTTTCAAAGCAACTGGACCCAACGGCTAAAGGATGGCCACCCTGTTTGAGATCGGTGGCAGCCACTGCAGTCTTGGTGACAGAAGCAGATAAATTCACCTTTGGCCAAGAAATGTATGTAAATGTACCCCATGCTGTTCTCACCCTCATGGAGTACAAAGGGAGTTACTGGCTGACAAACCCCCGAATGGCCCAATACCAGGGCCTGCTGTGTGAAAACCCAAGAGTGCACCTAAGAGTGGTGAATACCCTTAACCCCGCCACCCTGATGCCCCTACCAGACGACGAGGAAATAGAACACCATGATTGTCTCCAGGTGATGGACGAAGTCTATTCTAGCAGACCAGACTTGAAAGATGAACCCCTGAAAGAGCCTGATGTTGTATATTACACAGATGGGAGCAGCTTTGTATCCAATGGCGTTAGGGCTGGGTATGCTGTGGTGACCAACGATGAGATTGTAGAGGCAGAAGCTCTGCAACCGGGAACCTCTGCCCAGAAGGCCGAAATAATTGCACTCACTAGAGCCCTGCAATTGGCAGCTGGATGTAAGGCGAATATATATACGGATTCAAAGTATGCCTTCTTAACCCTGCATGCGCATGGAGCTCTATGGAAGGAAAGAGGTCTGATAGGAGCCCATGGAAAAGCCTTGAAGTATGGACAAGAAGTGGAAAGTCTATTAGAGGCGGTGTGGGCCCCTGAGAGGATTGCTGTAATGCATTGCAAAGGACATGGGCGAGGCAAGGATTTGGTCACCAGAGGCAACCATAAGGCAGACAAGGCTGCCCGAGAAGCAGCTATGCAATCACCACCTTCAACCGTGGCTGCACTCATCCCAGAAATAACCACTGAAGACTTGGAACCTCAATATTCTCCTGAAGAGCAAGAATGGGCACAACAGGAGGGAGCCCGACTGCAAGATGGATGGCTACTCCTCCCAGACAACCGAGTGTTCGTGCCCCAACACTTGGCCAGCAAAATTGTGAGAAACTACCATGAGTCCACACACTTGGGTGGCACTGCTGCTAGGGAACATCTCGGGAGAAAATTGTATGTGCCTAACCTCTCACAATTAACTGCTGCTATCTCCCAGAGGTGTATCCTTTGTGCCAAAAACAACCCCAAGCAAGGAATGCAACCCCCACCGGGTGTACAACATGTGGGATACAGCCCTATGGAGAATCTGATTGTGGATTTTACTGAGTTGCCACCTGCAAGGACTTGCAAATATCTGCTAGTGTTTGTTTGTACGCTGACCGGATGGGTAGAGGCGTTCCCACCACGGACTGAAAAAGCCAGGGAAGTAACTAAGAAACTTCTAACCGAACTAATACCCAGGTTCGGACTGCCCAGGAGTATAGGGAGTGATAATGGACCAGCCTTTATCGATCAGGTAGTGCAGGAAGTGTGCACGAAACTTCAGATAAAGTGGAGACTGCACTCTGCCTATAGGCCACAGAGTTCGGGAAAAAACTGAAAGGATGAACCGGACTTTGAAAATCCAATTGGCCAAATTAACCCAAGAGACCGGACTGAAGTGGACAGTTGTCCTCCCTATAGCTCTGTTCCGAATTCGAAGCGCCCCCACCAAGAGACTTAAACTGTCACCATTCGAGCTCCTGTATGGGAGGCCACCTCCATTTGTTCGTGAAAAACCAGCTGGACTGGACAGGTGGAAGAGCATATCACCTTCCACAAACAAATAATCTCTCTATCTGTCTGTCTGTCTCTCTGTGTCTGTGTGTTGTCGTTCCCTCAGCAGGTGGGCCCTCGAGCAAACACCGTGCAGCTTTGCTGAGCCAGTCCATCAGTTCCAGCCTGGCTATAGCTTGTGGGTAAAGGAGTGGAAGCGCAACCTTCTTACACGGTCCATACACGGTTCTCCTATCCACCCCAACGGCGGTGAAAGGCCGAGGTGACCCCCTGGAGTCGACACCCTGCTGTGCCTAGCCAGGAGTAGGTACTCAACGCACGGTGCACCAGTCTCCCCTGCTGCGTCTGACCGGCAAGGACGCCCAGCGCACGGGAGACCGAATTGAAGTAGCCCCTGCTGTGACACACAGGACGCTGTCACTCGACGCACGGGCCACCGGAAACCTCCATTTTATGCAACAGAGACCATCTCCAGCAGAACCACATCAGAAAAATTGGTCAGAAGGACATTGTTATTAGTGGTTTGTCGACCAGTTGTTAGACAGGGCATAACTCTATAGATTGGGAGCGTTAGAGGTGTGAACAATGTTGGTCTAGGCTGTTGGGATTGGACGGGAAATTGGAAGGGAAAATCCTGTTGACCCCTTGAAATTGACTTTGTCAAAGTAACAATATCCCTTTCTATTCCCTTGCGTGTATATAGTTGGGAACCAGAGGGGGAGGGCCTAGTCTTTTATACCTATGGGTGTATTTTCACTGGAAAAGAGAATAGGGAGTCCATTCTACAGCCAAACAGTTCTTACTGTTAGAAAGTTATTCCTGACTATTTGCTACATTGCAACTGCTCTCAAGAAGTCAGAATAGGTAAAATATTCACTGATCCTATTCTTCTCACACTAATTTCATTAGTCCCTTCCAGTCCTCCAGTAAATGTCATCACCCTCCATAAGAAATATGGGCCATATTCAGCTGTAACAGTAAACCAGAATTTAGTCCTCGAGGAATGAACTTGGGGTGAGGCACTGGCTCTTATTCGACTTTCTCCAGTGTAGTCACAAGGAGATTTGAAGCTTTCACACCAGGGGACACGCCACCCAGAGTCACCAAAGGGGGGTGGGAAGTCCTTTTATGTACAGGAACCGCAGGCTTACCAAATATACCTGTGGTTGCCACGCAACTGCTTACAGTCCAAGGGACTGACTGGAGAAGGACACCATTACAACGTTCGCCTCATACATGGCAGCTGTTGTGAGTGGGGCTGAGGAGAAGGTGGCTGCAGGAGGAGAAGGGATGGTGGAAAGCGGCAGAGGTATCAACGAATATGATACGGATGTCTTTGAAGTGGAGAAGATCCTGGACATGAAAACCACAGATAGTAAAATACTATACAAAGTACGGTGGAAAGGTTATTCACCAGATGATGATACATGGGAACCTGATGAACATTTTGAAGACCCTATAGGGGTGTTTGAACACTGGATGGATCAAGTTATAAAGGAAATCTCAGTAGGTCAATCTGAAGAGGAAGCAGAACAAGCTGCTCCTCTCGATTGAAAGGGGGGAAATGAGGCACCAAGATACGAGCCCCTGAACCCCATTTCGGAGATGCCCCCACTCCATTTTAGAGATTCAACTTTGCTTGAACTTTGCTTCAACTTTGCCAGCTAAAATCCTTACATTGCAGCTTCTTAGATAAACTTAGACATATCAGCAGTTTCAGCAGTTCAGCAGTTCAGCAGAATGCCAGTAAACGGCCGACCACAGACTTCCTCTTTTTCCACACTCTGTCTGGGTAGCTAACCACAACTCATCCTGTGACCAAGCCATTTCCTGTGAACATCAGCAGAAGCCAAAATAAGGTCCCAGGTGCAGTTGGGGGTCAACGGCTAGGCATTTAGGCACTGTAATAATAGCATATAGCACCTCCTGGCGGCTAAAGCAGCTTGAAACAGACAAAGGCAGCCGGACAAAGGAAATGTTCTGATTTGCTAACGCAGTATTATAATATTAGTTCTGATAGGCCAGGAGGAGGGATTTAGGAGGAGCTTTACTATGTCATAGAGAGTACTTAAGCCTGCCCCACAGGAGGTGGGGTGTGCATTTGCCTTTTGCTTACTGAATGCACCTTATTGCAATAAAGAGACTTTGCTTTTGGAAACTTTGCTGCCTGAATCTTTCTTCTGGTCTTATTGGGTCAAGGCATACAGGCGTAACACTATCACATGGGCCATAAATACCAGTGAGCATGACCAGTGTGAGGTAGGGTTTGGGGGGCAGAGCTCTTGTTTATTTAACTGCTTTGGTTGGCGGAAAGAACAATAGTTTGGAGGTAGGAAAGAAGTTGTCTCTTGGCTGAATAAATAAAGCAATTTCTCACCCAGAACGTACTCCAGTGGCAGCTGTTTGGCATACAGAGAATTGATCCTTTGTCTATTCACGATGAAAATTGTGAAATGGCGATTTTTGAACAGCTTCCTGCCCTCCCCCTTTTTGTTCTCTGGCAAATAGAAAAATAGAATATATGTCAGATGTGATGCTCTGAAGTGGCAAACGAAGTCAAGGCTCAATGCAGCTCTTTCATATCCATTGAGGAGGACACAATGAGTGAAGCAAGTAAGTTGCCCCCGAGGCCGCATTCCTGTTATCAAAGGCGGCTGAATGAAACAGCATGCGGTCCAACCTCAGGAATCCTGAAGCAGCATTGCCTTAATTCATTTGGAAAACAATTGTTCCTTCGTACAATGCAGGGGAAGAAATGTTTAGAGAGGCCCTGTTGGGCACCATGGTCTAAGGGCCATGCGATATTTAGAAAAACATACAGAAGGGGAGCGGGGGAGAAAAGGTTCCTTGTTGGAAGATGGAATCACTTGTAATTATTTGGGAGAGGGGAGGAGGGTTTGGGTAAGGATAGGCAGGGGGAAAAAACCTACAGATAATGCAAACCAGTGCTTTTTCTGGGGGGATGCAGGGGTACGCATACCCCTAAACATGTTCCAGTTGCAGGTAGGTAGTCGTGTTGGTCTGCCATAGTCAAAACAAAATAAAATAAAAAATTCCTTCCAGTAGCATCTTAGAGACCAACTAAGTTTGTTCTTGGTATGAGCTTTCGTGTGCATGCACACTTCTTCAGATAGATAGATACCTAAACAAGTTGTGAATCTAAGTTGGGCCTCATTGAGGGGCAGTATTTCAATATGAGTAGGAAAATGAGAGTACAGTACCCCTAGATGTTTGTGGGTTTTTTTTAAGAAAAAAGCACTGATGCAAACTATCTCAGATGTCAGACACTTTGTGGATTTGTTGATGGAAGGAAAATGACTTCTGGAAATACCTTTTATGGAATAACTTTGTACTTCCTGAAGTTTCTGGCAACCAAAGAGTGGTGTTTGTGTTTTGCTGCATAAATCCTGAGACGAGCTGTTCATTCATCTGCTCTTACTCTGCCTAATCTTTACATTTTACGCCAATTTGAAAGTTTGAAGACTAGATTGACTCAGTCGTGCAAAGCTGGCTTCAGTTTTCGTGGGAGCCTATGAGCAAAAAGTTTTTCAAAGCGTTGTCCCTCAGCCCCATGTTGCCTCTGTAGCATGCAAGTGAGGGAGCAGGGGCCTTCCAGAATGTTCCAAGTGCCTAGGACTTGCCGATCAGAAGGTCGGCGGTTCAAATCCCCGCGATGGAGTGAGCTCCTGTTACTCAGTCCCAGCTCCTGCCAACCTATTGGCGGGAATTCTGATGCCTTGGGAAATTTGTGATTTATCAACGAGGGAATGTATGACACTTTCTTGTGACTTCCATGCTTTAGGCTTCCTCCACGTGAATAGGAGTTCACTTTTTGAATAATAAGTATTGTATGTCAGGGATGTGGCACCAGGATTTTAAAGATGCTTAGGTGGGGCATGGCCAAAAAAAGGTTGGGAACCCCTGCTCTAGTCTGAAGTCCAACCAAGACCAGCACTCTACCCACTGCACCACACTGCTTAAATATACATAGCAGAGATGAGGGGGCCTGTCCACCACCATATGAAGACTTAATAGCCTGGCAAATGTCCAATGTACGCTGAAATCTTTGGGGAGGGGGAAATCTTTGGGTTCATTTCCACGCTTCCAGAATTATTATTTTTTGATAAAACACCAATCCCAGAGGTCAGGACCCCTCATTTGAGAGCCTGACCTTAGCTGAATTTGTATGTTTTGAGCCCATTTGCTGCCAGCTTACAACCTGGACACTACTGTGTCTATTTCCAAGTCCGTCTTTAAAGCACCCAATAGTATTGTTTTCAAAAAGAAGTTGTGAAATTTATACAGGCTCAAAGGAGCATCCACATGAGGTTATGAGAGAGCACAATTTCAGGCCAAGGAAACTGAAATATGCAGGCGCCAGAGTACATGGCTTCGTTGCCCTTTATTTATGAAGACTCGTTTCTGAGCTGTCCTTTTTACTGCGACACTAAATTGTGTATAAATATTGTCATCCTTTTGGACGTGCAAGTAAATTACTCCAGTAGGTTTACACAAATCCAGGACTTCGGTTTTGTTACGCACTCATTAAAATGTCACCATGGCGGTTTCAGGGCCCCCTGCTGATGAGCAGAATGTTTGAAATGTCAGCCTGAATAATGGCTTCTTGGTGCTGGACTCGGCGTCTTGGCATCCAGCGAAGCAGAAGGGTTTGATCCGTCTAACACGGTCAAGCGATAATAAGTTGAACAAGTTCATGTTTTCCACTGTAGTGGAACCTTAATCTGTCCCTTCGTTCACCTGAATCAGAGACTCTTAACGGACGCCGCCATTGTGGTGAGGTGATGTACATGAAACGAGAGGGCAAGACCAAGCACGTTTCGCTGGACTACAATAGTCCAGCTTGGGACTCGAAAGTGCCAAAGAACTCCGGTCATAACCCAAAATGCAGTGCATCAAATCTCTGCCGTAAGGCCTTGCCAAATACAGCTTTCATTTATCCAGAGTTCCAGGTTATGAGGAGGGCTCACATGCCTCTGGCAGGCCTCCCTATTTCCCCAGTGCATGAACGATGTGGGTCTGGGACCCAGCTAGCATGGTCTCACTCTCCCCTTTATATGGCTGCAACTCTGTGGTTTTCAACACTTGAATATGGCTCCCCCACCCTTCATCTGAATGAGGCAGTGCCGGATTTACGTAAAGCTAAACAAGCTATAGCTTAGGGCCCCACTGTCTTGCCCCCCCCCAATATACTTATTCTTAATTGTATTTCACTATTAATATACTTCTTCTTAATTGTGGGTGGCGCTGTGGTCTAAACCACTGAGCCTAGGGCTTGCCAATCAGAAGGTCGGCGGTTCGAATCCCCGCGACGGGGTGAGCTCCCGTTGCTCGGTCCCTGCTCCTGCCAACCTAGCAGTTCAAAAGCACCTCAAAGTGCAAGTAGATAAGTAGGTACCACTCCGGCAGGAAGGTAAATGACGTTTCCATGCGCTGCTCTGGTTCGCCAGAAGAGGCTTAGTTATGTGGACAATTGCCGGCTCCCTCGGCCTATAGAGCGAGATGAGCACTGCAACCCCAGAGTTGTCTGTGGCTGGACCTAACAGTCAGGAGTCCCTTTACCTTTAATTGTATTCCAGTTCAACAATTACTTTGATAAAATACATATTTTGTTATGTGCAAATGGCTTTAGATACCTATTAGGTCCATAAATTACCATATAGCATATATTCAACACAAAAACAGCAACAATTTGTTATTGACAAAGGACAGCTGGACATATAAAGGACCCCATTGCCTTCAGTAGCTTAGGGCCTCATCAAACCTAAATCCGGCCCTGGAATGAGGAGATGCAGGACTAACCATCAAAAGAGATTGTTTGCTAACCCTTAAGTGGGGATGGGCAAATTTGTAAATTTCACTTTTCTCCCAGTTTCTGATTTTTGGAGTCTTCAGTTCTTCACATTTCCATATCAGTTTTCAATTAAAAAAAAATTCAGAACAATTCACCAGCATTTTAACGTGATTTTCTCCTAATATATACATTTTCGAAAAACAATTTCCCATAATCCAATCCAATTTCCCATAATCCAATTTTTGTATTATTTCTGATAATATATGCACTTTTATGTACACTTTGCCCTAATATATACACCTTAGCTGGAGAATTACATTGCAAAATTTGGAGAAGTGTGAATTTCAAAGGGTGGCTGTGCTTTCGTTTGTTTATTGTTTCGGACAGTACAAATTAGTTAGGTTTGCCTTTAAGTGCAAACAGAATCAAATTTCTTATCCATCCCTAGACTGTGAAGAGGAACGTACACAATGGACAAGATAAAAGAACATATTTTGTTGGCACTGCAGATCTTCTCTAGAAGACCATTTGTCAGTTCCGCATGGTGATATTGAGACTTAATGGACTTTCATCATATTGTTCAAAGTGCTTTCTTGGCACAAACTCTGTTTTAGCTTCTTTTCCTTCGTTGTTGCTAGCATCCTTCCTTCCATCCTTCCTTCATCAAGTTGCCAGATTCCTCTTCTGAGAGCTTGGCTTTTTAAGGTTCTTCCTCCTCCATTACGCTGTTGCGCTGCCATGATTTGTGACAGTCTCGCAATGGCTGGGATTGGAGGAATGACCTATCATTAATCTACCAAAAGCTGTTCTATGATGCAGAACAATCCTTCAACAACAAGATTTGCATCATTTCCCCACAAAGCCCAATGTTCCCCTTAGCTGTCCTTTGCCTTCCATAGCTCCCAATTTAAATCAATTAATTTTCATTGATTTCATCCATTGTGCCCTGCTTAGAACCTTCAGAGATTAAGCCTCTTAGTTCTGCTTCATGGATTTGGTTTTTTTTTAATTATGTTTTTTCGGTTTATACATTTCACTAATTTTACAATCATTTTTTAACTTTTCAAAACTTGACTTTCATCCCCCTCTTTCTGCGGTTCCTTAAATTTATTTTTAATATCTTCTGCATATCCAAATTAACTTAATTTGCTCATTTATTCATCTACTTTGAATGTATACTCTTATAAAAACTGGAGGTTATTACAATGATCCTGCCAACGTTCTTAACTGTTTACAATTTATACACCACCAGTGTGGTGTAGTGGTTAAGAGTGGTAGACTCGTAATCTGGAGAACCGGGTTCGCGTCTCCGCTCCTCCACATGCAGCTGCCGGGTGACCTTGGGCTAGTCACACTTCTTTGAAGTCTCTCAGCCCCGCTCACCTCACAGAGTGTTTGTTGTTGGGGAGGAAGGGAAAGGAGAATGTTAGCCGCTTTGAGACTCCTTCGGGTAGTGATAAAGCGGGATATCAAATCCAAACTCTTCTTCTATCTGCAAATATTCAATAAACCATTTCCATTTTTTTAAATAAAAAGTTTGTTATCTTGATTTCTTATTCTGCTTCATGAATCCAAAGCCGTCGGCCACATGCAAGGAGAGTTTCGGGCTGGAATATCCCATGGCCATCTTTGGGAGGTACTTCTTAGATGCTTGGATCAGATCCTCATCAATTTTGCACTATATTACAGACTCCACAGAGGGTGTTTGACCACTTCCCGCAAGACTCCTCCATTGCCGCCCCCAGTAATGAGCACTTTCTCTGGGTTTGGGTGACTGCACAAGGGAAGGTTAGCAACCATTTCCTGGTATGAAAACTCAACCCTTTCTGTGCACTGGGTGATGCCACCAAGGACCAAGACATTCCTGAAGACACTCCTGAAGACCATGATCTTCTGGACGGGTGACACCTATTGGTGCAGGACCTCCTGGGCTTGCAGTGAAAGGATCTGCCCAGACCAGAGGCTGCACGTCTCAGAGAACAAGTCCTCCAGGATGATGGCTTCTGGGGCTGTTGCCTCTTCTGCCTCCCTTACAGCTGCTCCCCTTCCTTCTCCTCCTCCTGCTTCCAGGCCAAGCTCCATGGCCGGCCAAACTGGGCAAGGTTTAGAAGCTGCTCCTCCGCTCTGCCTTGCCTCCATGCTGCAAATGCAGGCCACCTGTGCTGGAGATGAAGCAGCAGAGGCGTAGGAAGGTCAGGTGGTACCCGGTGCAGAAAATTTCTTGTCACCCCCCCATTGATCCCCCCCCCCGCAAAAATTGTTTTATGTTATTTCATATTTTCTTACAAAGGGATAATGACAAGTAATCGTAATAAAAAACTTTTATTTATATCCCGCCCTCCCCGGCCGAAGTCGAGCTCAGGGTGGCTAACATCAGATACATAACGTTGGTATAAAATCAAACAATAATTAAATTACCTCCTAAAAACATCTCAAAATCAAATTGAAGTCTAATTAGATGGCTTTCCACAGGGTTAGGGTTGGGAACAGTAAGTGTTCTCTGAACTGAAATTTCAGCCTTCACGACATAGGAAAACAGCCAAGTAAACAGCTATTTTGGTGGAGGAGGGTCAAGATATTAACTGATATGCATGAAATTTCATATATAGCTATATAATCCCTAGTATAGTAAGATAATACCTTTGGAGCAGGCATTTTAAAAAAAAAGTTTTTTTTATGAACCGCCCTAGAAGGGCAGTAATTGTTCCTTGATAATTTGTCACCCCCCATTATAGAACCTGGGGCGGTCCACCCCCTACACCCCCCCTTGCTATGCCCCTGTGAAGCAGTACAAAAATATCTGAAATAATAAATAAATAAATGCCAGAAAGGCCTTCTGGGATGCCATGCAAAATGGGAAGAGATTATCCAAGTTCAATGATGCTACCTTCACCCAGCAGTGCCTTACAGTGCTTGGGGAAGGAATTTTTGCAGGCATCCCGAAACTCGGCCGTTTTGGGACTACAACTCCCATCATCCCTAGCTAACAGGAACAGTGGTCAGGGATGGTGGGAATTGTAGTCCCAAAACATCTGGAGGGCCAAGTTTGGGGGTGCCTGAGTTATTGCATCGGGGCAGGCCAGGTCTCGCCTTGTGACACGGCTGCATTTTTGACATGTCAGGACTGGGACTCCATCTCCATCACTGTTATCTCAAGACTAGGGGGCCGAATCAGACAGCTTTGCTTTCTGAACTAAGCAGCTGATCCTATCAAAAAAAAAATCTTCAGCACCTGAACAAATAGCATTTTTGATCATGTAAACTGAACTTTTGGGAAATATCATCTTTCTAGTGTCAGATTCTTTTGTGAAGGAGGGGAGGGGGGAGAGAATGCATTAGTTCTTGATTGAATTTTCACCCTCTTTAACAATTATTCCGAAGGAGTGACAAGCATTTCTTTCCCCCCAAAACCCTCCTTACATCATTCTTTTGATAGCCCACAGAAATTTCCGTAGGTGTTTTCCTTTGTGAAATACAAGCCTTTATTGGATGGCTGAGACCATTTTTGGTCTCATACTAACAACGTCTCCAGCTGAGGGCAGGAAATCCAAATTGCTTCTCAAATTAAACCACAGGAAAACCCCTGACCTTTACTTATCTCAAGAAAAGTTAATAGCAAACAGATGCATTTGCCTGTGCAAAGCTACTTGAGATTGCATATTGACCCAAAATTCGCTCATCTCTTCGCCCGCTGGGTTCAAAATACATAATTCAATTCAAGATCATTCCTTAGTATTAGCTTTTGAGTAATCCAATAATTTCTTACTTCTAACCAATGCCCATCTGCTACCATTTACTTTGAATTAACCCCATTTGCTAATAGGGTGTTACAGATTTTGGGCATCAAGCAGCCCCCTTATCTAGTGATTTCGGAATCAAGAGACCATAGAGCAGCGATAGAGCGGCTACTTTGCATGTAGGAGGTCCCTGACTCAATCCACAGCATCTCCTGGTAGGGCTGGGAGACACCCCATCTGAAATCCTGGACAGCTGCTGCCAGTCAGTGAAGAAAGTACTGAGCTAGATGGATCATTTCCCTCTAGCTCAGTACTGTCTACACTAGATGGATCATAGGAAATGATATACAATGAATTGAAAAGGATGTTCAAAATGACTTTTGTAAAAACAACAACCCAGAAGCTTTTCTTTTGGGAATTATAGGGACAGAACTACCTAAATTGTATAGAAACTTATTCATCTATGCCAGTGTTTTTCAACCACTGTTCCGTGGCACACTAGTGTGCCGCGAGATGTTGCCTGGTGTGCCGTGGGAAAATTACTTTATATATAGTCAATATAGGCACAGAGTTAATTTTCTTAACATTTTCTAATGGTGGTGTGCCTCGTGATTTTTTTCATGAAACAAGTGTGCCTTTGCCCAAAAAAGGTTGAAAAACACTGATCTATGCTACTACAGCAGCAAGAATGTTACTTGCCCAAAAGTGGAAAGAAGCAGTCCCAGTAAAGGAAGAATGGATACAAAAACCTATGGAATATGCTGAAATGGCGAAACTTAACGGAAGAATAAGAAATCAAGATAACAAACTTTTTTTTAATAAAAGAATGAAATGGTTTATTGAATATTTACAGACAAATTGCAAACAGAGAGAAACACTGGCAGGATTGTTGTAATAACCTGCAGTATCATAAAACAGTTTCATATTTAAAGTAGATGATTAAATGAGTAAATTAAATGAATTTGGATATGCAGAAGATATTAAAAAATAAATTTAAGGAACCGCAGAAAGAGGGGGAAGGAAGTCAAACTCTGAAATGTTAAATTGATTGTAAAACTAATGAAATGTATAAACTTGAAAACTTGCTGTGTCAGTGGCTGTTTCTGATTGGGTGTAACAGCAGTCGTTTTTCAACCCTTTCTGTGCTTTTTTTGGCTCTTTGGCAGATGTTCATGTTGGTGCTGCGTGTTAGTTCCAGCCAAGATATTATTCGTCATTTATTTCTGTTCCCCCCCAAAAAAGCTCAGCAGCTTTGGGGCGTCCCCCCCAAAAGCTCCAAAACTTTGGTCAGCACCTTCCCCCCAAAAAGCTCAGCAGCTTTGGGGTGTCCCCCCCAAAAAGCAAAGCAACTTTTGCACACACACCCCAAAAAACTCCAAAACTTTGGTCAGCAGCTACGCCAAAAAAGCTCAACAAATCTGGGCACTTTGTGATAAATAAGTGGGTTTTGGTCTGCAGTTTGGGCACTCGGTCTCTAAAAGGTTTGCCCCCACTGCTATATGGTAATTTATGGACCTAAAAGGTATCTAAAGCCATTTGCACATGCAGAATGTAGGCACCCCATATCTAGAAATGAGCAAACCAGTGATATTTTAGGGAGCAGGCTAGCAGGTGGGGCCCATTACTTACATCATAGGAGCCTACACAACACAAAACACTGTTTTATTTTAATTTTATTTGTTTTTATCTTATATTTTGGAAATGTACATCCAGTATTTTCCCCTTTAATTTTTTTTGGGGGGGGCCAAAAGAGAGTGGGGCCCTAAGCTATAGCTTGTTTAGCTTATACGTAAATCCGGCACTGCTTAGAATGCATTGGCAAAGGGTGGATGTTTGGCCACAGCCCAGTAGCAAAGGAAGGGGAAGGCAGGGCGCTCTGGCTGCCATGGGGGGGGGGGCTATAGGGTGGCAGGGGAGCTGGAGGGCAGTGGAGCACCTGTCCGCCCCTCAAAACGCCAGCTAAGGAAGTTTTGCCGACGTCTCCCAAAAAAGCTCGACATCTTTGCCTGATCCCTTTAGAAAAGTTCCGCTGCCACAGCCTTTGCTCTTTTGACTTCTTGTCTTGCAGGACTGGATCCAGAAATGTCTGCCTGTTTGCTCAAAGGGTCAGCAGCAGCTCCCCTTTTCTGGGCAGAGGCTGGTGCCAGAGTGAGTCGCACATGGGTGCCTTATTTCCATGGCTCCTCGTTTGTGCTTTCTCAGCAGCTTCGTTTATTTCTTTAGGACAGACACTTTCTGGCTTTCAACTGCAGAAGCTGGGGATGGGGGAGAACCCGGCACCACATCGTTGCACAGTTTGGACCGTTTCCCAGAATGTCGTCATAAGCCGTATTAGCCTGCAATATGTTCTCAATCACACACACACACACACACACACACACACAACCTCTTGTGATTTAAACCTAATTTGGTCCTTGCACATTTCCCACATACTGGCACACATTTCAGGAAAGATGACAGATTGTGTACACTTACATACCTATGCAACATGCAATGCAGTTGGGAGCTGGCCAGGATGCGATATTTTAACACTAGCAAGCCTGTATATTACACAGTGATGACAAGTGGGGCACTTGAAGGGCTGCAATGCATCGGTGAGCTGTAAAAATAGAAACCCCCGCAATGTCTGGTTTTGCTGGCAAAAGCCTTTATCATCTCGTGCTGGAAATCATTCCACCCACAGGATCTGTGCCCTTGACTGCTCAAGGTTCACTGCAGTCAACTACATTTTTGGAAAGAAAACTTTGGTATGCGTTTGAGCACTGGCTATTTGTTGATTGTGGTGGAATAAATAAAACAGATTCTCATGGTTTTGTCCAACGTGCAGAGACGGTCCGAAGAATTCAAACTGGCTGGACTGCATTTCCTTTGAGCTGTTACGACACCAACCTCTTCCTTGCCATCTTGCACCTGTCTCTGTGGGGCTGCCTTGCCGTTCTTCCAGTGACTATGATGATGGCAAAAATAATACCGTCCTATTTCTTATCAATCCATCAATTTATTTATTGCATTAGCCCTATGGCCATAGCACATAGTAACAGACCAGGCAGTAGCCTGACACGATTATGCAAAGAATACAACAGATACAGTTAAAACAATTGGAAGTAAAATCGTACAGGATAAAACAAATAAAATAAAAAGCACTAGCGGGCGTGATGACAGTGTCCATGTTGGGAATACACATAAGACTAAGGCTAAGGGAAGTTGGCCAAAAAGGTGGTCCTGAGTTTCAGGGCCTGTAATATGTAGATGGCCACTCCACGTGAAACCAAGGGGTTGGCATCCACCAGTAGATATTTCATGCGGTCATCGTCCCTGGCGATAGTCGGGATTAGAGAGAGAAGCCTGGATCTTATTGAGGCATATAGTGGGCAGTAGAGGAAGAAGTGAATAAAGTCCTCTATCTTTCCATTGTTGCATGGGCAGAGTCGAAGATCCAGAGGGGTATTGGAAAATACACCCTGTAAGAATGCTGTGGGAATGGCATGAAATCGAGCCAGTGTAAAGGCCCTTCTCAGCGTAGGATCCATCAGATCACTCAGATAGTGGGCGAGAGATCTAACTACCTTCACTCAGATAGTGGGCCAGAGATCTAACTATCTTCAGAATTCCTTAGAGCAAAACGTCTGAAGCTTTGGTACTGGTAAGACTGAATAGATAGGACTCTGGTTTTTCCCAAGTGTGGGGTTTTATGGGTTCCAAACAGCAGAGCAGCTACATTACAGCAGTGGCGGAGCTTCATGCTCCGGCACCGGGGGGCGGAGAGCAGGTGGGGGCACGGCTGGCGCACACCCCAGGGGTGTGGTGCACGTCCTGGGGGTGTGGCACACTGCCCACAGGGGCGTGACGTGCATCTCAGGGGCATGGCGTGCCGTCTGCGGGGGCGTGGCACCCTGCACAGGCAGGGGGGCAGCCGCGATGGCACCCCACGAGGACCGTGCTGCCAGGGGCGGCGCACTCCCCCCGCACCCCTCTTCCTCCGCCAGTGCATTACAGGATACATTGACTTTATGTGAGCTTGACTTTCATGCTGTGCTATACAGAATGCACCTTTAGGGTTGTCGCTTTTTACATGGAACAGTCTGGTTTCCCTTCTGATAATTTACTGGTGTGGTTTAGACTCAGGGTGCACTGACATGTGGGGAATATCGTGTTAGTTTTCCCGAACGATAGTGCTAATGCTTCAGTCCTGTTTTCAAAGCTCTGTCCCCACTGCAATACCTGCTGTGTTATTTTGCAACTGACATGCTAGTCCTTGCGCCTGTTCCTGACATCCACGTCTCACCCAAAGCTGGAGGTGTAATTATGCAGTTTTGCATGGCGCAATTGCAAAGTTATGTGCACAAGCAGGAAACAAAGAGAGAGGACTGGATTTCATTCTGGGTTGAGGGGCAGAAGTAAAGCCGTACAATATCACTTGACCACTTGCCCCCCCCAAACCGGCTAGTAAGATGCCCATGGGAAGCCACGATTCTGGAGATAGTGTATATAGGCATTATTATGAGTAATTAACTTGTTTGCTAGAATCATAGAATCACAGAGCTGGAAGAGACCACAAGGGCCATCCAGTCCAACCCCCTGCCAAGCAGGAAACACCATCAAAGCATTCCTGACAGATGGCTGTCAAGCCTCTGCTTAAAGACCTCCAAAGAAGGAGACTCCACCACACTCCTTGGTAGCAAATTCCACTGTCGAACAGCTCTTACTGTCAGGAAGTCCTTCCTAATGTTTAGTTGGAATCTTCTTTCTTGTAGTTTGAATCCATTGCTCCGTGTCCGCTTCTCTGGAGCAGCAGAAAACAACCTTTCACCCTCCTCTATATGACATCCTTTTATATATTTGAACATGGCTATCATATCACCCCTAACCTTCTCTTCTCCAGGCTAAACATACCCAGCTTACATTTGTATCGCTGCTCCTTCAAACTGCTTAAGGCAGTAGAGATGGGATTTCCTCCTATTTTATCCTTGCAGCAACAATGCCATACCCCCCATTATTTGTTGGGGGATAATTTGCCAAACCCCTCCTCACCTGGAAGAATAGGAGAGGTGGTATCCCCCTAGGGGAGATTGTTATGACCTGAGGGCCATTGCACCCAATTTTTTTTACATTGGTTGAATCTGATTTAGTTTGTTTTAATATCAAGTTGTTCTGTTTAATAAATATAACCCATTTGTCCACATTTGGTTGTCTGGGCTCTTCTTCCTGGTGTGCTGTCAATGTGATCAGACTAACGAATGGGTAGCCACAGTGGTTCAGCCCAGATATTGCTGGATTGAAACTCCCATCAGCCCTGAACATTGGCCATGTTGGCTGGCGCTGATGGGAGTTGCAGTCCAATGTTAGGAGGGAACCACTTTGACGGTCCCTGGATTAATAATAATTTAATAATAATTTATTTATTTTACCCCACCCATCTGGCTGGGTTTCCCCAGCCACTCTGGGCAGCTCCCAACAGAATATTAAAAACATGATACAGTGGTGCCTCACGAGACGAAATTAATTCGTTCTGTGAGTGTTGTTGTATAGCGGAAATTTCGTCTTGCGAAGCACGGTCGGAGGAAGCGCGGTTTTACGAGAAAAAACCCCACCGCAAAACGTTTCCGTTTTGCAAGTCATGGCCATAGGAAAATTCATCTTGCGAGTCACCCTTTCGTTAGCGAATGCCTTTCGTCTAGTGAGTTTTTCATCTAGCGAGGCATTCATCTTGCAAGGTACCACTGTAAAACATAAAACATTAAACATTTCCCTAAACAAGGTTGCCTTCAGATGTCTTCTAAAAGTCAGATAGTTGTTTATTTCCTTGACATCTGATGAGAGGGTGTTCCACAGGGTGGGTGCCACTACCAAGAAGGCCCTCTAGCAAGCTTACTCAAGGCCTTCAGTATGTTTTATGTTGTGACCTTATGGTGATTTGCTGCAGATCTTTTTGTTCCCATCCCAATCCAACACTCAGTCTAGTTACAACACCGCACTGCCTATCTTTGGCTGGTTCGGCAGGTCTGCATTTCAGTTTGGGAGGAAGAGATTACAAAGTATTTTGCTACGAACTCTTTCTTCCTCTTGCATTCTCCTTGTCTTTCAAACAGATACCAAAAAATTCATTCTTCGTGTCCTTGACTTGAAATGCATGTGTGTGTTTTTCCATTTTAAAAATAAATCAATGGCTCTTTGCCTCTGGGGAAATCTTAATAATATTTCCCATATACCAGTGACCTATGCATTTATACCTGTAACACACAAACAACTCTCCTTTCTAGGAGTTATAAATAGGCTAAACATATTGAGCTGGATCCAGACATAGCCTGCAATCCTAAACACCCTGAAGCACAGTGGGACTTATTTTCAAGTAAACATACATGGGATTGTGCTGATAGTCATGGCTTGCTTATGTGCCATTCATTTTTAAGGGGTCCTCTCTAAACTTGATAGGCTAACTCTGGATCCAAACCATTATTTTGCTCGAAACACTCTTCTAACATAATGTGTCAGAATATTGGATCAAGTCAAACAAACCCAGTCGTTCCACTTCAAATTACAGTCTTTCACCCTTCATCTCTGATGGGCAGCAACTGTATTTTGCATGAATACAGAGACTCCAGAGGAAGCAATTATGAGCCAAAAGTAAGCTTTATTTTGAAATTGCATCAATTGCCAGATTCTTGTTAAAAGGTCATCTTCTTCAATAAAAGCACTTCTGTGGCTCTGCGGGAAAAACTAGAGAGAAAAAGGAGGGGAGAGCAAAGGAGAGGGGAATATATTGCATATTCAGAGAGACAACAGAAGGATGGAAAGAACTAACAGATGTTTAGTCCCATCATGAAATTATCATGCGTGAAGAAGGTGGCTTTTAATATACTATGCTGGTTAACTGTAAGCATCAAAGAGACTAATAACGAAAAGAATGAGCGAGCTACCACACACACACATACATACACCGGTATATGCTAAGTTGGAAGGGACGCGGGCGGCACTGTGGGTTAAACCACAGAGTCTAGGGCTTGCTGATCAGAAGGTCAGGGGTTCGAATCCCCGTGACAGAGTGAGCTCCCGTTGCTCGGTCAAAGTGCAAGTAGATAAATAGGTACCACTGCGGCAGGAAGGTAAATGGCATTTCCATGCGCTCTGGTTTCTGTCACAGTGTTCCATTGCACCAGAAGTGGTTTAGTCCTGTTGGCCACATGAACTGGAAAGCTGTCTGCGGACAAACACCGGCTCCCTCGGCCTGAAAGCGAGATGAGTGCCACAACCCCATAGTCACCTTTGACTGGACTTAATCGTCCAGGGGTCCTTTACCTTTTACCTTTTCCTAAGAATAGCTTTATTTGTGAATGGTTGGGTGCTTTCTGATGAAGTGCTGCAGCCAAGGGTTGGCTGGGCATCTGTTGAGAGCCCATAGCCCAGTAATGGGCCCCCTGGCCACAGCCCCCTGGATCTGCTCCTCTTTTCACCATTGCAATTTGTTTGTTTATTCCCCAGCCTCTTGCTCAGGCCCAGACAATGGCGGTGTTGAAAAGCGGGTTCCAAATGTGGTCGCGCCATAGATTTGTATAACAGCGGTATGATACCAGCGCTTTAGTTTTCAGCTGCTTTCCCAATGATCCCTAGCATGGAATTTGCCTTTTTCACAGCCAGCGCATGCTGTGTTGACATCTTCATTTGAGCTGTCCGCTACGGCCTCGAGGTCTCACTCCTGGTCAGTCACCGACAGTTCAGGCCCCATGAGCGTTTATGTGAGGCAAACCAAACAAATAACGTAACACACATGCCCAGACAAAAATATCAAAGCTAGCAGCATCTTTAAACAAATATCTACAGCATGAAAAGATAGCTAAACAACCTATTTTGTGTAGCTGCTAAATAGAAGAAGAAGAAGCGTTTGGATTTGATATCCCGCTTTTCACTACCCCACAACAAACACTCTGTGAGGTGAGTGGGGCTGAGAGACTTCAAAGAAGTGTGACTAGCCCAAGGTCACCCAGCAGCTGCATGTGGAGGAGCGGAGACGCGAACCCGGTTCCCCAGATTATGAGTCTACCACTCTTAACCACTACACCATACTGGCATGTCTGAAGGCAGCAGTGGTAAGCATATGGCATTCCTGGATGAGAGTTATGCAAATGATCAAGTAATTAGCTATGCAACTTAGCATATAAAGGTAAAGGTAAAGGGACCCCTGACCATTAGGTCCAATCGTGGACGACTCTGGGGTTGCGGCGCTCATCTCACGTTACTGGCCAAGGGAGCCGGTGTACAGCTTCCGGGTCATGTGGCCAGAATGACTAAGCCACTTCTGGCGAACCAGAGCAGCACACAGAAATGCCGTTTACCTTCCCGCTGGAGTGGTACCTATTTATCTACTTGCAGTTTGACGTGCTTTCGAACTGCTAGGTGGGCAGGAGCTGGGACAGAGTAACAGGAGCTCACCTCGTCACGGGGATTCGAACCACCAACCTTCTGATCAGGATGTGCAAGAGGCTCAGTGGTTTTAGACCACAGCAACACCTGTGTCCCGAACAAACAAACAAGCACACAATCACTGATAGGTCCACCCGCCATTGTGAGGCTCAGAGCAATGAAGATGATGCCTCCCCAGCTGTTGCCATTGGCTGTGGGTTTCTTGTGATGTCACAAAAGCCCTTGGCAACTGAGTGGATATAAAGGCAGGCCAGGGGGAAAGCCCTTTTCTATATCCAGCAAGACACACCTGGCAATGGATGTGACATTCAGCACTGCCCAGGTTTCTTTCACTTGGAGGAGGCAAACTGGTGAATGGAAGGAGGCAATCCTCTGGCAGTGGGATGCTAGGGAGCGATAATAAGCAGAGGCGTCTTAACCATTAAGCCTACTGGTGCAAGGCACCAGGGCGCCGTGGCCTGGAGGGTGCCCTGTTACGGTTCTCAACCATATACAGTACTTAAGACGGCCCTGATAATAAGGTAAGTTTGCTTGCTTGAAGGCTGCTGGTATTTGTGATTAGAAGCTGGCAGACGTCTGATGATGGACCTAACAGAAGCTTCTGGCGCAACAGGACACCATGACGGAAACCAGGGCACACAGAAATGCCGTTTACCTTCCCGCTGCAGCAGTACCTATTTATCTACCTGGCCCCCATTGTAATTCAAGCCTTCCGTTTCCGATTGCAGTGTTCTGAACTGATGTTTGGAGCTTATATTTGGTGCTTTTGTTTTTTCTATTTGTTTTGCATTTTTTCTTTTAAGGCTTTTTCAGTTAATTTGTTTTTGTGACTGCGTGGATCCCAGTTCAGCTACTGATTGATTGATTGATTGATTGATTGTGTGACTGCGGAAATGGATAAAAGCCCCCCATCCAAACAATGACTATCATCAGTGTAGGTTAGAAAAGAAAAATAATTTTTATTTTTATCATCTACAATACAGTCATACCTCTGGTTACGATCGCTGCGGGTTGCATTCATCACAGGATTTGAACGTGCCGAACCCAGAAGTACTGGAATAGGTTACTTCTGGGATCGGCAGTTCACACATGCACAGAAGCGCAGAATCGCACTTTGTGCATGTGCAGAAGCACGAAATCGCGTCGCGCACATGCACAGACACAGCGCTTCAGGATACGCACTGTTCAGGTTGCGAATGGGGCTCCGGAACGGATCCCGTTTGCAACCAGGGGTACCTCGGTACCGTTTTATTTATTTTATGGTACAGTACATTGATTATTGCTTTCATTTTATGGATCAATGGTCTCGTTAGATAGTAAAATTCTTGTTAAATTGCTGTTTTAGGGGTTGTTTTTAAAAGTCTGGAACGGATTAATTAGTTTTGCATTACTTTCTATGGGAAAGTGTGCCTTAGTTTTGGAACGCTTTGGTTTTGGAATAGACTTCCAGAACGGATTAAGTTTGATTACCATGGTACCACTGTATTCTCCACCTTCACCCTTCTTAAGCTAAATTGAATGTTCTCCTGACCCTGACACCTACCAAAATATCACTAATAATTATAAAATAGAATATTTGGTCATGAAGGCAGAAGTACTAATAGTTAGCCAGTGCTGCAGTTTGAAAGATACTGGAGACTTGTGGTGTATTTCATGTTACACGCCATAGTACTGTAAATGCCGAATTTAAGAATGACAGTGCCCTCTAGTGGTTACACATTGAAGTAGGAATTGGAAAGCACTATATAATATTGCAATGGGCCTTTCATTCACAGCTGAGGAGCGGCCAGTCACATATCAACTCTGCCTCATAAAGACATCCAAAAACCTCCCTGAAAACTTTTGGTCTGTGCATCTCTCACAAAATATGTGGCACCTTGGCATCTTCTGGGATCGGCCCTCCTGGTTTGTTTACAGTGAGTTCGGATAGCAAATAAATATAATTCCTCTGAGGCTTGGCAAGCTGAAACCTTCCTAAAAGGAAACACATTTTCACTCAGGAGAGGAGATCCAAAAGAAAAATGAGAAGGATATTGGAAGAACTGGGGAGAGAAAAGTTTCTTTTTGACTTTCTAAAACTGATGTGATGATGATGATGATGATGATGATGATTTGTACCCAGCCACGCGTTGCTGTAGCTCAGAGTGGTTAAGTGGATGCAGGCATGCTTCCCTGTCATATTCAGAGTTGGGGGGTTCCTGAGGGAGGGGCCCATTCCCTCCCTCCTCCCCCCGACATTTCCCTCGAATATATCCTCCCCCCCCCCCCCGTACTGGAAGGAGACCCCTGTTTTCGCCTGCCTCCCCACAGCTTCTCCCGTTGAACTCCCGCCTGCCTCCTCTCCCAGCGGAGATGCTCCTTCCCCACCTTCCCCTCCAAGGTCCCCCCTCAGACCATCCCGCTCCCACTTTCTTCCTCCCTCAGAAACGGCTCCTTCCATTTTTCCGCCTTCCGCGGAGTACGACGGCCTATGTTTGATCTTCTGCGTGGCATTATTTCCCCCACTCTCTCCCTGCGCACCCCGAGACTCCCCCGTCACCTCCCGTTTCTGTTTCTCCATTTCTCTATCTCCCGCTTCCCCCTTCCTCTCCTCTCTCCTCCTGGGCTCTCTGAACAGGCTCTCTGTATAGCCTGTATCACAGCAGTGATGTCACCACATTGACAATGGTGTCAGCTATGTGGCTATGTAGTGTTGTGATGTCATGCTGCTCACTGTGCGATTGGTTAGGATCTAAAAAAGTATGTTTTTTTCCTTTTAATATGTCGCTGGTGTGACATCTATATAATGTAGTTACATATAAACACTCCCATATTCGAAAGCAACGTTGTGTCAGAATTTCAAAGCGATCGGTGCCGTGCTTTTGGAGATTACTGGCTACGAACAAACTGACAGTTACATTTTTATTTATATAGATTATTTTTAAGCAAGGACACAAACCAACTCACCGTCTCACACAACCAGAAATGGGTAGCACCAAACAGATCCTCCCTCCCAAATGGTCTGTGGTGTATTTTGAAAGCTTTTTAACCGAGAACAACACTGGGCAGGGTACAGCAGAACCAAACTGTAACATATGGCAATGGTTTTGTGAAACACAAGGAAAAAATCTGGAATGAAGCTCCCCAAAGAACATTGCATAAAGTGCAAAACAGGCTTGCTAACTCGCGGACACAGAAGCAGGATATTCGGATCCTGAGCGGTAGAACGGCAGTTTTGACAGAGTAAAAGAACTGAAAAATTGTCAGTCCTCCGGATCAGGACTGCAATACCTCAAGGACCGCCTCTTTCCATATAAACCTACCCAGACCCTGAGATCATCTTCTGAGGTGTTCCTTCGTGTGCCCCCTCCTCAAGAGGTCCAGAGGGTAGCAACACGAGAACAGGGCCTTCTCTGCAGTGGCTCCCCGTCCGTGGAACGCTCTCCCCAGGGAGGTTCGCCTGGTGCCTTCATGATACACCTTTAGGCGCCAGGCAAAAATGTTCCTTTTTAACCAGGCCTTTGGTTGATTTGATTGACATCCTATGCCTTTTTAAAATGTGGGTTTTTGTTTTTTTGAGGGATGTTATTGAGTTGTTACTTTTATTTTCAATACGTATTTTGTGGTTTTATAACTTGATTGTATTCTGTGAACCGCCCTGAGACCCCCCAGGCATAGGGTGGTATAATAATAATAATAATAATAATAATAATAATAATAATAATAATAATATAGGATTGGGTGAGCCTACCAGACTGGATACAAGATGGCCATCAGCAGAGTCACTTCTCCAGGTGAAGAGTTGTGCTTGACTGCTGCATGCCGCATGTGAGACTGAAAATATGTGGTTGTGTATCATAAGGACTACAGTAAATGAATTTTGTATCCACTCTGAGGCCTGCGAGAGGCAGCTGCCAGTTGCTGGCACAAAGAGATAATCAAGAGATGTCAGAAAACACTAAATCATGTCACGCGGAAGCATCTTTCCTGTCTCGGGATGGCGAGAAGGCTCATACAGATGCTGGCTCATCAGTTTTACAGTACGGTGGTACCTTGGGTTACAAATTTCAAAGAGCCAGTATGGTGTAGTGGTTAAGAGCGGTATACTTGTAATCTGGGGAACCGGGTTCGCGTCTCTGCTCCTCCACCTGCAGCTGCTGGGTGACCTTGGGCTAGTCACACTTCTCTGAAGTCTCTCAGCCCCACTCACCTCACAGAGTGTTTGTTGTGGGGGAGGAAGGGAAAGGAGAATGTTAGCCGCTTTGAGACTCCTTCGGGTAGTGATAAAGCGGGATATCAAATCCAAACTCTTCTTCTTCAAATGCTTCAGGTTACAGACTCCGCTAACCCAAAAATAGTACCTCGGGTTAAGAACTTTGCTTCAGGATGAGGACAGAAATTGCGTGGTGGTGGCGCGGCAGCAGCGGGAGGCCCCATTAGCTAAAGTGGTACCTCAGGTTAAGAACAGTTACAGGTTAAGAATGGACCTCCAGAACAAATTAAGTTCTTAACCCGAGGTACCACTGTACTAATGTACAAGTAGACATGCTGTGGCTGATTATTTTCTAGAATTCTTACGGGGTTATTCAAGCTTTCAGTTTTTGGATTAAATTAATACGCTTGGGTCTGATCGCCGAAGAAGGCTGATCGCCGAAGAATTGATGCTTTTGACTAAACGACTAAACAACAACAAATCTTACACAGCTCTGAGTGATCGGAGAAGAAGAAGAAGAAGAAGAAGAAAGAAAGAAAGAAAGAAAGAAAGAAAGAAAGAAAGAAAAAGATATGATTGAGGTCCCCAAATATCTCTAATAACACAATCTTTCCTCAAGGACAGAGGGGGCACTCTTTGCAGCTCCATCAACTTCAGAAGCTCAGGGGTGGTGGCCTAGGAGAGGGCATCCTCTGAGGCAGCCCCTACGTATTGGAATTCCCACCACACAGAAATGCTTCTGGAACGTTCATGAAAAGTTCCTGATGTGTACTGAAGATGCACTTCTACCTTGGCCTTTGAGATACGTGTTAGCAGGACCAGCCCCATTCCCGTGACTGTAATTTGTTTTAACTTGAATTTTAAATTGCTGTAAGCCACCCACCCTCAGACCTGCTGGTGGAGGGTAAGTAAACACAAACAAGCAAACAAGCAAAAATAGGTGCTGAAATCCCAAGGGAGCCGAAAAGACTATTTATGTATGCGGCCACTGCTGTGTGAATGTTATTGGCCCAGAGATGGAAAGAAGATAAAGTCCCTACCAGAGAAGAATGGCAGATGAAATGGATGGACCATGCCGAAATGGCTAAAATGAGCGGAAGAATCAGAAATCAGGAAGACCAAAATTTGAATAAGGAATGGGGAAAATTTATAACTTATCTTAAAGACCATTGTAAACAGTTAAAATCGTTAGTAGGACTAGAACAGGCATAGGCAAACTCCGGCCCTCCAGATGTTTGGGACTACAATTCCCATCATCCCTAGCTAACAGGACCAGTGGTAAGGGATGATGGGAATTGAAGTCCCAAACATCTGAAGGGCCAGGGTTTGCCTATGCCTGGACTAGAATATCACTTGTAGTTTAATGGTGGACACAATGGAGATGAGAAAGATTTGGATTATCATAAAAGATGCAGGAGAGGAAATGATTCGTAATAGGACCCACAAAGGGGAGGATGGAAGTCTAGGAGATCCCCTGGAATCTTGTTTTTATATTTATGTTTGATATATGACTGTAATTTTTTAATCTGAAAAACCAAATAAATAAATTAAACTAACTAAATACTAATAATGTGATTGGTTCTCAGCTCAGCCTTCTGAGCTGAATGGCTTGGGGAATTATATAAACTTCCTGGGTTAGCTCAGCCCTTGACCTTGACCTGTCGCCGTGTACAAGGTAGTGCTGCCAGAAGATTAAAAGAGATCAGTTGTAGAGAGCTGTGGATCTTCGGGAACACATTTGAGATAATGTTGCCTGTCTGATTTCTGCATTTCCTGTTCATCCTACAACATTGAAATATATATAAAAAAATTGTCCAGTAGCACCTTAGAGACCAACTAAGTTTGTTCTGGGTGTAAGCATTCGTGTGCATGCACACTTCTTCAGATACACTGAAACAGAAGTCACCAGACCCTTATACAGTATATAGTGGGAGGGTGGGATGGAGTTTTTCTCAGGAGGGTAGCAGGAGATGGGTGATTGACTCAATGGGTATGGTAAACCTGTTAACGACTGTTAGCGACTGCAATTAGTCCTACAGGAAAAAGCAAGGGATACTATGCAGATGATTAGCATATGTAATGAGACAGGAATCCAATATCTCTGTTCAGACCAGGTCTCTCCATAGTTTTCAGTTTCGTGATAAGTTGTAATTCAGCAACTTCTCTTTCAAGTCTGTTTCTGAAATCCTACAACATTGTTTATGAAAAGTTCACAAACCTACACAGAACAGCATTGGGGTAACTTCAGGCAACGGAGAGTCTTACAAAGAAATCAGCATTTCTCCCCCAAGAAGCAAGTTTTTTGGGTTGTTGTTTTTTTTATATAAAAAAATACATCATTACAATAAATATGCAAACTGTAAATATTGCAGAGAGAATTCCGGCTGGAGGACTACTCTCTCTTGTTGTGTGAGCTGATTTAACTGTTGAGGGAATACGCAAGGCTCTGTTAGTTATTGAGGAGTATTCACTTGAGACTCTGTTTCTTCGAGGATCACAAAACAGATGATTTTAATCTCGGGAGGCAGGCTCTTTAAACAGCAAACGATTCTCTTCAGCGAATGTATAGAGTTTCACTGGGGTCAGCAATCATCAACAAGTCTCTCTCCCCCCCCACCCCCCCCCCGGATACTTCTCAGTATTTGCTTTTCTTTTAAGCCTTGCCATAGTGCCAGTCCCTTCAAGCTTGTACAACCTTTGCCAGCACAGAAACTTACTTTAGATCACTGGGCAAAGGGTTAGGGTGCTACCGTGACAGGCAATTCTGTGAAAATAATACCGGGGGGGGGGGAGGATCCCCATCACTGCAGAGGATTACAGGTACAATAACAGAGGGGATATTCTGGCCTTTGGGTTTGGAGTCTTGGCAACAGCGCAAACATGCCAGCCCTTGGTGCCATCTCTTCAAATCACAGCTATCTGCAAGCCTCTGGATCTCCCCATCTGTTGGGGGGGGGGGCTCTTACTTTGAAATCCATCAAAATACACCTCATTCCACCCACCCGCCCGCCAAAAACACACCTTTGAATTTCCAGAGAGGATAAGAAAGTGAAACACAGCTGTCACAGACAGGTTTGTGAGATCGAAAAGAGCCCACCAATGGGCACACAGCTGAAACAGTCCACAGAAGCCTTTGAAGTTCAAAGTTGGCATCATTTCTTTGAAGGTAAATGTTCTAGGGGTAACAGATTATTATTTCCAGATGTCCTGCTAATTAACCTGGGGGGAGGGGGGAACTGTGAGGCAATTACTAATTTGAGCATGCAGAATTGTCCAACTGGAGACTGTAATTGGATATGGAAATTTGTTACCTAGAAACATCGGTAATTAATACATGGAAATCTGCATCTGTGGAAAAACACGATCAGAAGCAAACAGGGAGAACATTCTAACGTTGTCAACAACTCCTCTTCACAACATATATATACCAGGTACGCCCAACAGGTAGATCGTGATCTACCAGTAGATCACTGGACGTCTGCGGTAGATCACTGGTAGGCTTCCCCCAAAGAAACTCAACAACTTTGGTGTCCCCCCCAACAGTTCATTTGAATAGGTCTCTCTCCAGTTGTGATATTAATGGATGGAGGATAGTTGGTGGGGAAAACAGAGAAATTTTCAGCACTGCAAGCATCCTCAGTTTAAATTCCCAACATTGGCATCAACTTAAAGCCAGGAAATATCTCCAAAGCTATGGATTGATTTAAAGGGGGCTCTCCTATTTTGTTTTCATTAGATAGATCAGTAGTCCTTCAAATACAGCTTGGTGCCTAGTCTTCTATGAAGCTGTTTTCTCAGACAAGTGGAAATTGCCTTTCAGGTCTCTCTCCTCTGTTGTATTAAAAGAGAAAGGCAATTTATTTTAATGTTGATTCTTTGTGCAAAATATTCTTTGTGCAAAAGAGAGCCAGTGTGGTGTAGTGGTTAAGAGCGGTGGACTCTTAATCTGGTGAACCAGGTTCGCGTCCCCACTCCTCCACATGCAGCTGCTGGGTGACCTTGAGTGAGGCTGAAGTTTCTCAGCCTCACTCACCTCACTGAGTGTTTGTGAGAATGTTAGCTGTTTTGAGACTCCTTCGGGTAGTGATAAAGCGGGATATCAAATCCAAATTCTTCTTCTTCTTCTTCTTCTTCTTTTTCTTCTTCTTCTTCTTCTTCTTCTTCTTCTTCTTCTTCTTCTTCTTCTTCTTCTTCTTCTTCTTCAAAAGTGCCACAAGTCTTCTTAGCTCTCACTTTGCCGTTTTCAGTCCAAACAGTGGCATCTTCCAAAATTTGTTTATTATTCAAGGGTGGGGTGGGGGCTACAATAAAAAGGGGACTTGAAATATAGCCATTTCCTCAATTTCCCTCTTTTTGAAGTGGTTTTCTCCCTCAAGTTAATTATATGGAAGATACAGGAAGGAAGTGTTAGCGTTTGAAAGGTAATTGCTCCTCCATATATTTCAAAGACACTTAGAAAATGCATATCCATTCACTTTCTGAAGTCATTATTCAAGACCCGCGGCCAGAGAGCAGTATTCTGCCACTATTTTATGTACCCTTATACTTTGCCTTAGCCCAACAATCTCCATTTTGTCTGGAAAGGAAGGCGGGAGAAATGGAGCAGATTGGGACAAGACACACTTGAAGGTTCCCACTGAAACTCCCTATTAAAATGTTTAGCCTGGTGCCTAAAGGTGTATAATGAAGGCGCCAGGCGAACTTCCCTGGGGAGAGCACCCCACAGACGGGGAGCCACTGCAGAGAAGGCCCTTTTTCGTGTTGCCACCTTCCAGACCTTTCGAGGAGGAGGCACATGAAGTAGAACCTCAGAAGATGATCTCAGGGTCTGGGTAGGTTCATATGGAAAGAGGCGGTCCTTGAGGCATTGCGGTCCTGAGCCGTTTAAGGCTTTATAGGCCAAAACCAGCACTTTGAATTGTATGCACTGGTGTTGACCTCCTGAAATCATTAAGGCTCCATCTTTCTCCGGCTCTGAAGCAACACCATATTGTTGACTGTGAAGAGCTCTGAGTTTTTGAGTGCATTTTACAAGAAGTACTTTAAGTATGACTCGGAAACCCCACCCCACTCTCTTTTGTGAAACTGTTAAGTAGAAAAGAGGAGCATCTTTTCCTTCAGAAGTTTTCTTCTTAAGTTGTCCAAAAATTCACACTTACACTTCAATACATAATAACGTCTGACTTCCCACTCCCTTTTCCATGGTGATTCTATTTCTCTACGTCTGCTGCAGCCTGTCTTCGATCTCTTCCGCCTTAACAGAACTACAGTAATCTTTAATCCCCTCTGTTGCTCATTGTTCAAATCCTACTCAGGTGTTCATATAATAATGTTTCTTCAAATAATCTGAAAATTCTTCCCCAAACCTTCGGCATTAGTTTCTCTTATTTGAGCTGCTAACCTTACCAATTCTGCATAATCCATCACCTTACTTATCTATTCTGCTTTGCTGGGTACTTTTGCTTCCATTTTTGTGCATAGAGAATCCTAGCTGAAAAGAGAAACGTCTTCTTTTGTGCACCCGGAAATTGCCATTCCAGGATCACGGCATTCTTTTGCACTTTCTAAGGCTATAACTGTCTCGGACGCCTGGGTCGCATCTTTGCAGATGGGATTCTGTGAGCTGCGATGCTGATAGATACAATGCTTCTGCGTTTTTGCTCTTCTCCATTGTAAGTCTGTTCTTGAATCTCTGAATTCCTGCACTCCAGGAGACTCCAGGAAAGGTATTGTTGCGATGAACGCAGTCTGCCTCACTGGAATGCCATACTGAGTAACTTTCTCTGTGCTCCCACTTCCAGCAGATACTGCCCAGCGAAGAAGGATGCCTCACCTTGGGGCTTTTACAGTATGCACAGAACCTACTTCAAATCATAGAATCGTAGAGTTGGAAGAGAACCTAAGGGCTATCTAGTCCAACCCCCTGCAATACAGGAAACAAGTAGAGCAGTCTTCCCGGTGGTCCCCAAAGGAGGGCAAGGAGGGGAGAGATAGCACACTGGTCCCCACTCTCTTCTCAAGTGTATTGTTGTTGTTCAAACAAAATCGAAAATTCTTTCTAGTAGCACCTTAGAGACCAACTGAGTTTGTTCCTGGTATGAGCTTTCGTGTGCATGCACACTTCTTCAGATACACGAAGAAGAAGTGTGCATGCACACGAAAGCTCATACCAGGAACAAACTCAGTTGGTCTCTAAGGTGCTACTAGAAAGAATTTTCGATTTTGTTTTGACTATGGCAGACCAACACGGCTACCCACCTGTAACTTGTTGTTGTTCAGTCGTGTCCAACTCTTCGTGACCCCATGGACCAGAGCACACCAGGCACACCTGTCCTCCACTGCCTCCCGCAGTTTGGCCAAACTCATGTTGGTAGCCTCAAGAACACCGTCCAACCATCTCGTCCTCTGTCATCCCCTTCTCCTTGTGCCCTCCATCTTTCCCAACATCAGGGTCTTTTCCAGGGAGTCTTCTCTTCTCATGAGGTGGCCAAAGTATTGGAGCCTCAGCTTCAGGATCAGTCCTTCCAGTGAGCACTCAGGGCTGATTTCCTTAAGAATGGATAGGTTTGATCTTCTTGCAGTCCATGGGACTCTCAAGAGTCTCCTCCAGCACCATAATTCAAAAGCATCAATTCTTCGGCCTTCTTTATGGTCCAGCTCTCACTTCCATACATTACTACTGGGAAAACCATAGCTTTAACTATACGGACCTTTGTTGGCAAGGTAATGTCTCTGCTTCCATAAACACAGTTTTGACAGTGAGTCCATAAGTGACTCTGGAAGCCAATTCTGGATCCACACGTCCTTCCACAGAGGAGACATAGGTTTCCGGGCGGGAGTAGATCACGGCGAGGGTTTGCCAACCGTGCCTTCCTCTTAGCACGTTTCTCCCTTTTGTCCTGAGTTTGAGCATCTTCAAAGCCCATAGTTCTTTAAACACTAGCATGAGCACCTTAAATTAGACCCAGAAATGAACTGGCAACCATTGGAGGGCTCACATAGTGTGGGGTAGTCAAAGGGCAGTCAAACCAATGATTCATTGTTTGCTAGATGGGCACATGATAGGAGGTGAAGCTCCCAGCGTTTTCCTGTAAGTTTGCTAGAACTCTGTGAGAGTCACTCCCACTGTGCCCTGACGGGGAGAGCACATAGCCATGTATATATTCTCCTTACCTGCCTGGGCTCTCTTCACTCTTCTTCATCTCATTGCCAAGCCAGAAACGTGAGAACAATCTGCACCGTCTGAGCTCCATTGTTCAGACACCCTCTTAAGCTAGCCTTAAGCATGTCTTTGTAAAGGAATTACCATTTTAAACTCTGAGATGAGCAAATGTTATTTTTACCTTTACAAGACTGTTTGTGTGATTATTGTTTAGAGTGGGAAGAAAGGGGGAAATACCAGGAAAATCCAGTCTGCCTTAAAGCACCCTGGATTACTTAAATTAAAAGGCTAAAACTAACCTACACAAGCTTCCCTTTTAAGCTGCAATGGATGTACTCAGCTGAGCTCACAAACGTGCAGAAGGAAAGATAACATCTTAAAAATATACCCTCTCCTAGCACCTATTTACACACCTCTGCGCATATGAATGCCATCATTTAAGAACAAAAATAACAGCAACTTTCAAGACCAGCAATTTTATTGTGCTATATGCCACACAATAAAAATGCTAGTCTCTTAAGGGGCTCCGGGACTTCAGTTTGACTTTGCTTCAGACCAAAGCTTGGCTACCTGTCTGAAATAATTTAACATTTCTATGACACAGAAAGAGCCTGCTGTGTTTCGCCTTCTGGGATGGGGTTGTTTTCCATAGCAACCTCTTCACTCTGGATTTTAGAGTTCTAAAATACACCCCTCGTTTCCGAAAGCCAAAAAAAACCAATCATAAAGCATGTTTTATGTCTGAGACGCTTATGTTAAATATACTGCATAGTAACACAAGGAGAAAGATGACTACAATAAATCCTTCTGTGAGGAGGATTCGATGATCTGTAGATTTGTCTTGACAGCAGAGAATCTGCAGCCACCCACACACCCCCAAACTACGGGAAAGCCTCGACTTGAACCTGCTCAGTACAAACATCTGTCTGAACTCACCTTTTTTAATGCCAACCTGCAAATTAATAAAAGCAATATCCGTGAATCTTGCTCTCGCGATTTTACATGTAAATACCTAATAAAGGTTTGATAAGTATAAAAGCAATATGAACAAGCTGAAGCTGCAATGATTGCAAATAATAATATATTTTTTTCAAAACCCAGCAGAGAGCCAAGAGTATTTTCTTCTCAGATTGAGTGCCTTGACACAAGTCAGTTCTAGAAACTCTACTCTTACTGTTCCTGCCATCACCACCACTAATATTTAAAAACGGTTTTCTTCCAAAAGCTGGAGACAGAAATGCACATTATTGCAAACACCAGGAAGCCACAGTACACAGGACCACCTCTGTAATGTGTAGTAAACTTTATTTTGTCCTGGTTGTGTGCGCAACATACACTCAAAGTATCAGATGTCATCTCCCCCTCCCCCAAAAAAGACTCTTGGGAACTGCAGTTTATCCCTCAGAGATATACAATTGCCAGCACTCTTAATAAAATACTGTACAGCTCCTTGGATTCTTTGGGGAAACTCGTGTGCTTTAAATGTATGGTGTTCATGCAGCCATGATTTATCCTGCCACTGCCATTCTCTTTGGAGTCTCCTGGTTCTATAGCTCTGCTTCCTTGCTATCAGCCAGTGTGGTGGTGTAGTGGTTAAGAGCGGTAGACTCGTAATCTGGGGAACCGGGTTCGCGTCCCCGCTCCTCCACATGCAGCTGCTGGGTGACCTTGGGCTAGTCACACTTCTTGGAAGTCTCTCAGCCCCACTCACCTCACAGAGTGTTTGTTGTGGGGGAGGAAGGGAAAGAGAGAGAGAGAGAGAGAGAGAGAATGCGCATACTTTTGTAAACCAAGAAAATCTTTAATAAAAATACAGTACATTTTAAAAAATCTGTTCTTGGGTGTTTTGGTTTTGGGTTTTGTCCTTTTTCTTGCATTGTAGCACAGGAGTGCCCCTCCATCTGGTGATGATGCAGTAACACTGGAGAACAGTTAATAAAGAAAATTGATATGTGGATGATCTAGTAAACATTCACCACTAGTGCACTGTTATGGTGAAGAATACACCCACGGAAACAACACCACCAATCTGGAGGTGCCCTGAAAGCTAGGCACATCCTTCTTTGCAGAACGGTATCTTATTGGTTACGCCGAATATCTGGTTGTAATACCTCTGATCAACAACAAGGTCAGAGTTGAACTTTACAAGAGAAATATGAGCCTTTTGTTCCCACAGCACAGATGGCTGTTGCTAACCAGAAGCCGCATCCCTATCAATTAAGCCTCCAGAGGTTCATATCTGCACAAAGGAGGCAGCCTCTTAAAGGCATTTTACTTATCAAATGCACAGCTTGCAGGTTGTAAAATGTGAGCTGCTTCTTGGACAAACAGTTGTAAAGAAATCAAGGTGGTGAAGATGGGCAGGCCATTCCTTACTCCACAATATCAAATTCACATTGCCCTTGAAGAAAGACAGAAGGGGGAGAAAAAAGTATAGAGCTCTAGCTTAATTGAGGCAGTAGAGGCAATGGAGGCAGTGAGAGATTTTACTTTCTTGGGCTCCATGATCACTGCAGCATGGTGACAGCAGTCACGAAATTAAAAGGCGCCTGCTTCTTGGGAGAAAAGCAATGACAAACCTAGACAGCATATTAAAAAGCAGAGACATCATCAACAAAGGTCCATATAGTTAAAGCTATGGTTTTCCAGCAGTGATGTATGGAAGTGAGAGCTGAACCATAAAGAAGGCTGATCGCCGAAGAATTGATGCTTTTGAATTATGGTGCTGGAGGAGACCCTTGAGAGTCCTATGGACTGCAAGAAGATCAAACCTATCCATTCTGAAGGAAATCAGCCCTGAGTGCTCACTGGAAGGACAGATCCTGAAGTTGAGGCTCCAGTACTTTGGTCACCTCATGAGAAGAGAAGACTCCCTGGAAAAGACCCTGATGTTGGGAAAGATGGAGGGCACAAGAAGAAGGGGACGACAGAGGACGAGATGGTTGGATAGTGTTCTCGAAGCGACTAGCATGCGTTTGGCCAAACTGTGGGAATCAGTGGAAGACAGGAGTGCCTGGCGTGCTCTGGTCCATGGGGTCACAAAGAGTCGGACATGAGTAAACGACTAAACAACAACAAGCTTAATTGTAGGCTTTGGAAACATCACAGAGAGTTCTAACATTGATGTTGTTTCCAGGTGGCCTCTTTCCATCCACTCTGCATGTTATTCTGCACGACTGGGTGGGCACCCTGTTTTCTGTGGGTCGCTTTCGGATAATGTTGAATGCCATGTGCCAAATGCTGGAAAGGATGAAGCCCTTCTTCATGTGCCTCCTCCTCAAGAGGCCCGGAAGGTGGCAACACAAGAACGTTGCCTTCCCTGCAGTGGCTCCCGGTCTGTGGAATGTCCTCTCCAGGGAAGTTCTCCTGGCACCTTCATTATACACCTTTAGGCCCCAGACAAAAATGTTACTTTTTAACCAGGTCTTTGGTTGATCAGATTTACATCCTATGCCCTATTTAAAAAAAAAAAATTGCGGGGGGGGGGGGAGCTATTGGGTTGTTGTTTCTGTTTTTATTATTTTTTGTGATTTTATATCTTGATTTTATTCTGTGAAGTGCCCTGAGACTCCCGGGTATAGGGCAGTATATAAATTCAACAAAATAATAATAATAATAATAATTCAAGAAGGATACTGACAAGCTGGAACGTGTCCAGAGGAGGGCAACCAAAATGGTCAAAGGCCTGGAAACGATGCCTTATGAGGAACAGCTTTAGGGAGTATGTTTAGCCTGGAGAAGAGAAGGTTAAGGGGTGATATGATAGCCAGGTTTAAATATATCAAAGGATGTCATATAGTGGAGGGAGAAAGATTGTTTTCTGCTGCTCCAGAGAAGCGGACACGGGGCAATGGATTCAAACTACAAGAAAGAAGATTCCACCTAAACATTAGGAAGAACTTCCTGACAGAGCTGTTCAACAGTGGAATTTGCTGCCAAGGGGTGTGGTGGAGTCTCCTCCTTTGGAGGTCTTTAAGTGGAGGCTTGACAGCCATCTGTCAGGAATGCTTTGATGGTGTTTCCTGCTTGGCAGGGGGTTGGACTGGATGGCCCTTGTGGTTTCTTCCAACTCTATGATTCTATTCTATTCTATACTGGTTGGCAGGTGAGGCAGAATCCAAAGTGGGCAAGGCTACCCCTTTTCTCAGCATCTCCCACTCTTCTTCCCCAGTCTGTAGGCTGCTGGAGAGGGAGAGATGGTGTTGGCAGAAGTCTGAACTTATCACTTGCAGAGGGCTTTTGAAATGAGGTTGACGGCCACATAAAATTGAGGGGCCACAGATGTCCCATCCCTGTCATACACACATCTTCTAATGACCAGGCTCGTCTATATTCTAGCTTGATAGCCCCATCACAATCTCCAGGAATAGATCCAGCCCAATACAGTGGTACCTCTAGATGCAAACCGGATCCGTTCCGGAGCCCTGTTTGCATCCTGAGCAGTCTTCAACCTGTAGTGCCGCTTCTACGCACGTGCGGGTCGCGATTCGGCACGTCTGAGCATGCGCGTGACGTGTCTGCGCATGCACGATCTGCTGAACCCGGAAGTAATCCATTCCGTTACTTCCAGGTTCGGCGCGTTCATAACCCGTGCCGTTCACAACCCGCAGCGAACACAACATGAGGTACGACTGTATAGTCTACTTGGATTGGAAGTGACTCTCCTGGGTCTCCGGCAAGCGTCTTTTGTGTCCATTGCTCCTTTATCCTTGTAACTGGGATTGAATCTGAGACCTTTGGCAGGCAAAATCACTGAACTATGCCCCCCTCAACCCTAAAGCTGTAGCCCCTCGTTTCCCTGGGCTTGTCCGGGAATTTAATCCAGAACCTCTCTCACACAGAGCAAGAATCAACTCACCTGACTAGGGGTGGCCAATGTCACACCCTCCAGATGTTGCCACAGTACAGCTTCCACCGTCTCTCTCCATCAGCCATGCTGTCTGGGGCTGCTGGGAACTGCAGTTCAACAACATCTGTAAGGTTGGATAACCCTGCCCTAGACCATCAACCATGGTCCGTAATGAGTGTCTCTTCCACATTCATCTCCCTGATCTCTTAGCTTGGCCAAAGTGGCGCTCTCTCTTGTCCCCGGTGGATGTGAAGACTCTACAACAGGCTTCCTCAGCCTCGGCCCTCCAGATGTTTTTGGCCTACAACTCCCATGATCCCTAGCTATCAGGACCAGTGGTCAGGGATGATGGGAATTGTAGTCTCAAAACACCTGGAGGGCCGTGGTTGAGGAAGCCTGCTCTACAAGCACAGAGGTTGCATCTCCTTCTCAGTCCACACAACTGAGCAAAAATAAAGAGGTTTATCAAGCTCATGATAGGCTCCCATCCATGACTGGTGGGTGGGCTTTGATTGGCTCGGTGATTCACAAGTTGTATAGCATTTGCATGGCGAACACCTGTTAGCAGTGAAGAGACCAGGGTGGAATAAGAAACCACCCAAAAAACTCCAGAGGGAAATATATTCATAGAGAAAAAGCATGAACTAACAGCAAGAGAAACATTAGATAACAGGCCATCTAGTTTTCGTTTTCAGTAAAGGAGTCAAGTAAGCTATAAACGGATTTATTCAAGCAAATACTCTCTTATTTTAGTAATATAAATTATAAACCAATACTCCAAAAAAACTCTTCTTGCCAAGAAATATAGTTTTCCCTGTAGAGTTTTTACCTTTGTAAAAAAAATAACAGGCTTGCATAGATTTGAGAGGGCACTCTTTCGAACTGCCAAAATCCTCTTTCCTATATAAAGCTAGCCTTTACCAAATTCTTCAGCTTTGGTTATATTCTATGTAATAAAAGCATAAATAATACAAAACAGGTGGAAGAGTGCATTGGACCCAGCTACGCTTAACTCTTCCAGTCACACAGAATTTTAAATAAAGCGAAACGACATTCAAACAAAGGAGTGTATCCAGCTAAGTTGTACTCACGAGTAGATCCATTGAAAGCAATGGACCACAATTAGTCACATCCATTCATTTCAATGGGTCTGCCCTGGATATGACTTGGTTAGATGCCATCCGAAGAAAAAGCCTTTTCTCTGCTTGGCCTAGTTGTGAAGGTGGGAATTCTGATTATACAAAGGGTTTAGCTAAGCTATCTTTGTCTGCAAATCCCACTGATTCAGCTGCAGAAATTCTGAAAGATGTCCGCCCCTTCCAGCCAGTTTCGGAAGCAGTTCAGTCCCCGTTCCCTTATCTGTTTCCTTCCTTTATCAGTGATGACTTCTCCAGTTTGTTTAACAATCACAAGTTTAGGAATGGCTGTGATGTTGTATCTCTTCTTCAGCTCACTGCATAGAAAAACAGGGGGTGGGAAAAGAGGGACACACTGGTGTAAAAATGCACAGGAAAATAGAGTGGATTAAGCATGATTAAATATATATTTTTATTTAAAGTTGGTTAAAAGAATTATAATAGAGTTGTTATTTTTGTAAAAAAAAAAAAAAAGCACACACACACAATTTATTGTAAGTCTCTTTAAAAATCCTCTGGTTTAAAGTGCTAATTCAACAAACATAAGTGCTTTCTATAACACAGAGAGACAGTATTATGAAAAATTTTAAGCACTCTTCAAACCAGAACGAGATGTTACATTAATAACACACTCCCATGAATACTTATACAGAACTCACTTCCACCGCATTTGGCAGCGCTTGTTGCCAGGTGCACAGCATTGAAACCAAAATGACTGCAGAAGCCTTAACTAAAAATTTCCATGCTTTTTGGAGCATGATTAAGCTTGTATGACTGAGCTTTTAAGAGCATATCCCCCCCCTAAATTAGGGGCTTTTGGGGTGTTGGGTTTTCAAGCTTAGAATAATTTAGATTCCACCCATGCAGTTTTCCAACCCAATTACATGTGTATGGAGTGTGAGAAATGATTTACGTATTATTGTTTTGAAAACAGCCAGACTCCTCCTCTGGGTAAACATGCACTGCGTCATGCAAGGTTAGTCAGTAAAGTCATCTCATTGAGACTTTCAGAGTGATTGGGTGGTGCAAAACAATGGACTGCATCCATCAGAGATAATGTTGCATGCTGTTTACATGCTCATTTATCTTAGGACAGAGAGTCAGACGAGAGAGAGAGAGAGAGAGAGAGAGAGAGAGAGAGAGAGAGAGAGAGAGAGAGAGAGAGAGAGATGCTGTGAATTTGTTTCAATCTCAGGATGGCCTCTGGATTATGTGGACAAACTGGGGATTTGAAACAAGTTCAGGAATTCCTTATTTAATTTATTCGTTTATACAGGAGCGTTCTTAGCCCCTTGGCTGCCGGGGGCGGGGAAGCCAAGAGGCACCCCTGGGGGCGGGGCATCGCGGTGCGTGTGTGCATCATGATGTCATGACGCACGCGACACCCCGCCCCCGGGGGGTGCCAGGCGGCAGATTCAGGAGTCTTTGCAGGCTGCAAAGACTCCCAAAGAAGCTTCCGCCCGGAGGCAGCACCCATTCTTGCCGCGGCTGCTCATGCCTGCGTGAGCAGCCGCTGCAAGAAGGGGTGCCGGGCGGCGGATTCGGGAGTCTTTGCGGACTGCAAAGACTCACAAATCCGCCGCCCGGGCTCCCCTGGCAGAGCGCAAGTCGGGGAAGGGAGAGGGACGGGCCACCTGGCTGGCCCGCCCCTTGCCTCCATGCCGAGCTGCGCCGCTGGAAGGGGGGGCTATTTTCGGTGCTGCTGGGGCGGAGCCGCAGGGGCAGCCAGCGAGGGGGGGTGACACCCCTCCTCGCTGGCCGCCCCTGCGGCTCCACCCCGGCAGTGCTGAAAATAACCTAAAAAAATTTTTTTAAAAAAAATATTTAATTTTTTTTTAAAAAAGCCCAGTGGGCTGCCCGGGGCCCCCCCCCCCCCCCCCCCCCCTGCGACACCCCTGCGTTTATAGAAGTACTTATATACCTCTCTCCCCAAGGATGCCTGCTGAATCTCTGCTGGAAGATTGTTTCACAGCCTAGGATTGGTGACACCAAATGCCCAATTTGTAGTCGGGACCAGTCAGGGCTACACAACATGTCACATGAGTGTTGGAAACCCAGATATATAAAAACTAGGCACCAAATGGCTCCTTAAACCAAGGTTGCAGTCACCAAAATGGAATGCCTAGCTGCCATTTTGGGGGAAGACAGCTCTAAAGTCTTATTTTTCAAATGATTGGTTCTGTGGTTGATTCTCAGTTGAACATGTGGCTAGTTCAGATGACAACCTTGAGCTAGGTTAAGAGCTGTGAGAATTTATAGTAGAAAAGTTAAAGAAGAAGAAAAGACGAAATGGACACTCCACACATATATGTTTTCAATTCCAGCCTCTTTTTCTTAATGGTTACTGCTCCTGCTCAGGCTGCACAGAAAAAAGCATTTTTGGTTCCTGAAATCCGTTCCAACTGTATAGATAAGATATAGCTGGTAAAATATATAGGATATTAGTGATTGAAAACAGTCCAGATGGTGGAGATGCCAGGTGCCATCCTAGCACCCAGGCATCTTCACTTGGTCACAAGTGGTTGATGGCTAGGTGCAAAATGAGCCAGGCGAATTTTGAAGACTGTATGAGGGACAACTAACAGATGATATCAATGATTGAGCAGGGATACACAGGTGAAATTCGACAAAATTAGAATATCGTGGAAAGGTTCATTTCTTTCAGTAATTCAACTTAAAAGATGAAACTAATATATGAGATAGACTCATGACATGCAAAGCGAGATATGTCAAGCCTTTATTTGTTATAATTGTGATGATTATGGCGTACAGCTGATGAGAACCCCAAATTAACAATTTCAACTTTGGGGTTTTCATCAGCTGTGCGCCACAATCATCACAATTATAACAAGCAAAGGCTTGACCTATCTGGCTTTACATGTCATGAGTCTATCTCATATATTAAATTCCAGTAGCTAATGAAAACAATTGTTTACATAAATGGACTTTTCCACGATGTTCTAATTTTTCGAGTTTCACCTGTAATGGCTCCTTAAGGTAGCATGGACCCGAGTTGTTTTGGGCTTTGTACCGTATTTTTCGCTCCATAGGGCGCACCTCATTTTTAGAGGTGGAAACAAGGGAAAAAAAAACATTTTTTCTGGTTTTCCTCCTCTAAAAGCCCTGTTTTTTTGAGGATCAACTAAAGGTTTTGCAGCTTTTTTTTGCAAAGGGAAAAGACCTCGTTTTTTGAGGATCAGCTAAAAGTTTTGCAGCTTTATTTGCAAAGGGGGAAAAGCAAAGAGGAAAAGCCCCGTTTTTATGGAGTTCAACTCACATTTCTGCAGCTTCTAAAGGAAAGGGAGCCTTTTCTACAGTTTCCAGACAGATAATCTAATCAACCAGTCACATGTCACTGGGGAAACAAACAACCTCCCTCTGTAGCACATTCAACAATGGAGGGCGGGGCTGAAAGGGAGCCTCTCTGGATCTCTTGCTGATCAGCTGCTGAGCGGGGTTCTTTCAACACCACCTTTTCTCTTTGTAAAATAAAAAGCATGATCCTCTTTTGGCCCCTGGGCAATTCAGTTCCAGGGACCACCATTCACTCCATAAGACACACAGATATTTCCCCTTACTTTTTAGGAGGAGAAAAGTGCGTCTTATGGAGCAGAAATACGGTATATCAACACAAGAGCCTTGTGTGGCATTTGGGCAGCCAATGCTGCTGTTTTAGCAGAGGTATCACATGCCATTGGCCATCTGGCCCCACCAGGAGTCTAGCAGCTGGTGCTACAGGACACACCAACCCGCATAAAGTGTGTTGCAATAATCAGTTTTGAGGTTCCTAATCCATGGAATACAGTGTCCAAGTTATCCTCATCCAGATACGGACATGGCTGATGTACCAGATGAAGCTGGTAAAAAGCACTCCTAACCACCAAGGTCACTTGGGTTTCTAATGCACATGGGGTATCCAGGTGAGGTAAAGGTAAAGGACCCCTGGCCGGTTAAGTCCAGTCAAAGGCAACTATGGGGTTGCGATGCTCATCTCACTTTCAGGCCGAGGGAGTCGGCGTTTGTCAACAGACAGCTTTCCGGGTTATGTGGCCAGCAGGACTAAACCGCTTCAGATGGAAACCAGAGCATACGGAAATGCTGTTTACCTTCCCATTGCAGTGGTCCTATTTATCTACTTGCACTGGCGTACTTTTGAACTGCTAGGTTCGCAGGAGCTGGGACAGAACAATGGGAGTTCACCCCAACACGGGGATTCACACCACCTTCTTATTGGGAAGCCCAATAGGCTCACTGGTTTAGATCACAGCACCACCCACGTCCCAAATAAACAAGCACACAATCACTGATAGGTCCACCTGCCATTGTGAGGCTCAAAGCAATGAAGACAATGCCTCCCCAGCTGTTGCCATTGGCTGTGGGTTTCTTGTGATGTCACAAAGGCACTTGGCAACTGAGTGGATATAAAGGCAGGCCAAGGGGAAAGCCCTTTTCTGTTTCCAGCAGGACACACCTGGCAATGGATGTGACCTTCAGCACTGCCCAGGTTTCTTCCACTTGCAGGAGGCAAAGTGGGGAATGGAAGGAGGCAATCCTCTGGCAGTGGGGTGCTATAGAGCATGGGTAGGCAAACTAAGGCCCGGGGCCCGGATCCGGCCCAGTGGCATTCTAAATCGGGCCCACGGACAGTTCGGGAATCAATGTGTTTTTACATGAGTAGAATGTGTGCTTTTATTAAAAATGCATCTCTGGGTTATTTGTGGGGCATAGGAATTTGTTTATTCCCCCCCCCCCAAATATAGTCCTGCCCCCCCCCACAAGGTCTGAGGGACAGTGGACCGGCCCCTGTTGAAAAAGTTTGCTGACCCCTGCTATGGAGCAACAATAAGCCAAGTTTGCTTGTTTGAAGGCTGCCGGTATTTGTAATTGGAAACTGGCGGACATCCAATGATAGACCTAACAGTAATTTCTGGCACAATGGGACACTGTGGCGGAAGCCAGAGCACACGGAAATGCCATTTACCTTCCTGCTGCAGAGGTACCTATTTATCTACTTGCACTGGCTGCTTTCGAACTTCTAGGTTGGCAGGAGCTGGGACAGAGCAACAGGAGTTCACCCCGTCGCGGGGATTCGAACCACCAACCTTCTTATTGGGAAGCCCAAAAGGCTCGGTGGTTTTAGACCACAGCACCACCCGCTTCCTGAATAAAGAAGCACATAATCACTGATAGGTCCACCCGCCATTGTGAGGCTCAAAGCAATGAAGATGATGCCTCCCCAGCTGTTGCCATTGGCTGTGGGTTTCTTGTGATGTCACAAAAGCCCTTGGCAACTGAGTGGATATAAAGGCAGGCCAAGGGGAAAGCCCTTTTCTGTTTCCAGAGGGACACACCTGGCAATGGATGTGACATTCAGCACTGCCCAGGTTTCTTCCACTTGGAGGAGGCAAAGTAGTGAATGGAAGGAGGCAATGGGATGCTATGGAGCGATAATAAGGCAAGTTTGCTTGCTTGAAGGCTGCTGGTATTCATGGTTGGAAGCTGGTGGACGTCTCATGATGGACCTAAGAGAAGCTGGCAGGTGTTGGTGGATGGAAGCCAGTGGCTTTTGGATTCGGAAGTTGGTGGAGGCTACAAGGGTAAAGCAGACTGATATTTGTGGATGTTGCCTGATGGAAAGTCACCTTTGGAAGACAGTCAATAGAAGCCAGTGGATATTTGTGGGTTGAAGCCAGGGCACGAACGTGAATGGATGTCATGTTTTTGGATGTCAGCTGGTATATATTTGTGTGAGTACATGGGAGTTTTCAAATGTGGTTGAGGCAGAATGGTGTTTGCATGTGCACGAATATGGTGTGTGGAAGGTAGCTATTCATGAATAGATGGAACCAATGGGATGGGGATATTGGTTTAATAGAATCAGATAATCTAGTTTGGGAGGGACCATGAGGGTCCTCTAGCCCAACCCCTTACAGTGTAGGAATCTTTTGCCAAATGTGGGGCTCAAACCTACTGGTGTGCTTCTGAACTGCTAGGTTGGCAAGAGCTAAGATAGAGCAACGGGAGCTCACCCCGTCACGGGGATTCGAACCGCTGACCTTCTGATCAGCAAGCCCAAGAGGCTCAGTGATTTAGACCACAGTGCCAACCACATCCTTGTATCCAGGAGTACCCTGAGGATACATACCTGCTCCTTAAGATGCAATGCAACCCCGTCCAGAACAGATAACCGGTCTGTCTTCCAGGCATGGGAACCACCTAACCTGTGAACACTATCATTATCATTATCTCTGGTAAGACCTTGTGCAAGGGCCAAGTTAATCATCCAGACTTCAAGCTCTCTGCTATAGCTGTAAGAAAAATGGCTCCTTTCCATACAGCGATGTATTAACCTTTAAATCCTTATGCCAATATTAGTTAATCTAACAACCAGTGGTGCAGTTATGTGGTCACACCAGGTAACAGGTAAATTTACTCATTAGTTGGTTGTTCCTCATCATTGGTTGTTCCTCCAATTCCTGCGTTGCGGGGGGGGGGGTTGGGCTAGTTCACCCCCGTTGTTCCTTCCAACTGTACAATTCTATGATTCTAAGTGACAACTTTCCCGACCCCAATCCTTCAGCACACCGATTCCTCCTAAAAGCAAGGCTATCTCATCTAAATAGCATAATTAGCCTGGTTTGGGGTTTTATTTTTAATAAACGAATCTGATGTGCTTGCTTTGATGTGAATCCCCTCTGGGGGGTAGGGGTGCATGGGGGACAGAATAGGATGTACCAGTGAGGACTTAGTTCAAATCCTTGCTTAGGCATTCAGCTCACTGGGCAAGTCAAAAAGAAGTCTAGGGTCCAGATCAAGGGAAGTAATAGCACCACACCTGGAATACTGTATCCAGTTGTGGGCACCACAATTTAAGAAGGATGTTGACAAGCTGGAACGTGTGCAGAGGAGGGCAACCAAGATGATCAAGGGTCTGGAAACTAAGCCTTATGAGGAGCACTTGAAGGAGCTGGGTATGTTTAGCCCGGAAAAGAGGAGAGTGAGAGGAGATGTGATAGCCATCTTCAAATACCTTAAGGGCTCTCACATGGAAGAGAGAACAAGCTTGTTTTCTCCTGCTTTGGAGAGTAGGACTCGATTCAATGGCTTCAAGTTACAAGAAATGAGACTGCGACTAAACATTCAGAAAAACTTTCTGACAGCAAGAGCTGTTTGGCTGTGGGACAGTTTCCCACGAGAGGTGGTGGACTCTCCTTCCTTGGAGGTTTTTAAGCAGAGGTTGGAAGGCCATCTGCAATGGATGCTTTAGCTGAGATTCCGGCATTGCAGGGGGTTGGACTAGATTACCCTTGGGTCCCTTCTAACTCTAGGATTCTATGATTCACATGAGAGCAGTTTCTCTTGAAATACTTCAAGGGACTGTTGTGACAGTAAAAGGAGACAGCCCCTTGTATGCTGCTACTTCGAGGAAGGATGGGTTCAGGTGTTGCAGGTAAGCAGACAAACAGAACACCCCTTCCAAATTTATAAGGACTTAATCTTTCATTTCACCTGCGGATGCAGGTGGCACTGTAGGTTAAACCACAGAGCCTAGGGCTTGCTGCTCCTGCCCACTGAGCAGTTCGAAAGCACGTCAAAGTGCAAGTAGATAAATAGGTACGCTCCAGCGGGAAGGTAAACGACATTTCTGTGCGCTGCTCTGGTTCGCCAGAAGTGGCTTTGTCATGCTGGCCACATGACCTGGAAGCTGTACGCCGGCTCCCTTGGCCAGTAACGCGAGATGAGCGCCGCAACCCCAGAGCCGGACATGACTGGACCTAAAGGTCAGGGGTCCCTTTACCTTTAATCTTTCATTGTGGCAGCACTTAAACTTCGGAACTCCCTGCATATTGGCGCGAAAATTTTTACACATCACTGCAGCAGTAAGCCGATGTTGCTAAGAGGCTAAAAGGCTACTGCATAGGTGGGCTACCGTGGGGGAGAAGGAAGACCATATGTGCCAAATATCGGTCGAGGGACGAGAGCAATGGGGCCCTCGGTACCTCCCATATTTATTGGTGACAAACTCATACATAAAGAAAAGTGATTAACCAATAATCATAAAGCATCCTTATACATATGCATAAACTACTAGCCAATGAACATTGTGTACTTCAATAATAATTAAGTGATTAATCAACTACATTAGCAACTATATTAGCAAAGCTTTATCATGCCCTAATGTCAGCAGCCCTTTGTTCTTAAGCAGTGCGTTTCATCCTCATGTTATGCTTGTGATCTTTTCTGTATAACATACTTAATCATAGTAAGCCTGTGATGTTGGCAACACATATTAATCTTAGGATATTGTGTATGAACCCAGGGTCATACTATATTGTGCTTGTCAGAGATGTGGAACGGTCGAACTTTCTGCCCTACTGCACCTGCAGCATGGCATGCCAACTTACCAGCTTAGTGGAGAGTTGAAGCACACTACGCTGCGATGTGCACAGGCACATCCTGTATTATTCCCACACATCACTTGGGAAGACAGGCGAACTAATGCCAGTGTATTGGAAGAAGCAAAGATTGCCAGTGTCGAAGCAGTGATTCTTCAACATCAACTTTGTTGGACTGGTCATGTTGTGCGGATGCCTGATTATCATCTTCCAAAGCAACTACTCTATTCCGAACTTAAAAATGGAAAGCATAATGCTGGTGGTCTACAAAAGAGGTTCAAAGACTCTCTCAAGGCAAATCTAAAAAAATGTAGTATAAGCACCGACAAATGGGAAACACTGGCCTGCGAGCGCTCCAGTTGGAGAACAGCCTTGACCAAAGGTGTCCTGGGCTTTGAAGACACTCAAACTCAGGACAAAAGGGAGAAACGAGTTAAGAGGAAGGCACACTTGGCAAACCCTCACCGTGATCAACTCCTGCCTGGAAACCTATGTCCACACTGTGGAAGGACGTGTGGATCCAGAACTGGCCTCCACAGTCACTTGCGGACTCACTGTTAAGATAGTGTTCATGGAAGACAATCTTACTCAGCTACAAGTGATCGCCAAAGAAGAAGAAGCCTTTGCTGTACTCTTTTCTGCACCTGTTAAAAACATTTTTGCCTCCCCAGATATTTAGAAAGTTGATACAATCCGTTTTTTGTTTATTGCTATTTCAACTTTTTGAACTTCTTATTGTTCTTGTTAATTTTATTGTTGTAGCTCTGTGTGTGTGTGTGTTTTGTGAGTTTTTGCTTTATTTATTTTTTACAATCAAGGGTGTACAAATTTTATGACATAAAACCTGTAAAGGACCATAGGCACCTCTATAAATGCTAAACAGAGCTTTGCCCCTACCTGGCAGCTCCGGAGAATGCCCTCCTTCATTCCTGTACACACCTGGAATTAGGAGGCGGGGTTTAACCACGGAGTGGGCGGAGGGGAAGCAGATCTACACACGCGGGAGAGGGAGGGAGGTCTTCCTCTGCCTCCCACTCCTCTGCGCGGGCTTCTGCATTCCCACACAGGTGTTCCACCCCCACCCCCACCCCCACCCCCAGGCTGCTCCCTTCTCCTACTCACTGCTTAAAGGTGTCGTGGAAAGGCACCGCCAGCCAGTCCCCGTGCATGTTCTGCATGTAATCCACCATCTCTTCGCGGCTGCGGTCCGACGAGACGAACACGATCTCGAAGGGAGCCGGCGAGGGCGCGTCCTCCACCAACTCGCTGTAGAAGTCGCACAGGATCGGCGTGAAATCCCGGCACAGGGAGCACCAGGCGGCCGAGAAATACAAGCCCACGATCTTGTTCTGCAGCGCTTGCTCGGGATCCACGACTTGGCCGTCCCGGTTCACCAGGAAATGCCCACTGAAAATATCCACCATTCTTTCTCACCGACGCGACGAGAATCCGGGAGTGGTGGTTTTGTTGGGGATCCTTTTCTCCGGTTGCCGATCTCCCAAATTGAGGGGGGCCGCCGGGGGGAGCCACGTGCTAGAGGGGACCTGGATTTCTCAGGCGATCCGCTGCGCGCACTGTCTAAAGTTTGGATGGAGCGAATGTTTCTGCTTCAGAGGGAAATCAGCAGCGAGGAACCAAATGGAGAGGGGTGGGGAAATATACCCCACTTTTCTGAGCTTCCGAATGGGCTTTTTCCCTCCAGGAAGCCGAAGATCCTAAGGAGGAGGAAGCGGGATGAAGGCGCAGCGCGTGCTGGATCCGTCCGCGACCCCAAACGTCCGGGAGAGAAACGAATTTGCGCGTGGCTTTGGAGAGGCAGCGGCAAGCGAGAGAAGGGAGATCTGCAGGGGGTCGGGGTTATCCAAGCCTTGGAGCGTCTTAAGGTCGATACCTTTGTTTGCCACGGATATAAATGGAATGAGCTCGCTAAAAATAGCCTTCCCGAGCCCGGCGAGGTTGGAAAGCTCCAGCTCTAAGCATCCCGAGATCCGATTGCGCAAGGGGGCGGGTTTCTATGCGCAGCAGGAAGCGAAGCAACAGGTCTGCTCAGCTGGTCCTCGCGCAGGTCGGAGGAGCATCAAGCCGGCAGGCGAGAGAAAGGCACGATCGCTGGCAGAGTCCTGCAAAAAGAGAAAGGAAAAAAAGGAGAGGATTTGGGGGAAGGAGTCATAAAATCCTGCTCTGCGGCTTACACTAAGGTTACCAGATTTTTTTTCCAATGAGTCCGGGGGACACTTTTCAACTTCCTACTAAATCGATGGGTTTTGTCAGGGGACTGATTTGTAAATCTGGGGACTGTCCCCGGGAAACGGGGACGTCTGGTAACCTTAGCTTACACTGACAAGCGACAGACAGTTGCGCAATAACGCAGAGAGTCGTGGACAGTTCATGAGAATTCTTCTTCAGGCTAGACGTTAAGCCAAAGGCTGTGTTTACCTGTGGAGCACATTGAAAGTGCCTTTTCTTCAAAGAAGTCTGGGCACTGTAGTTTGCGAAGGGTTAATGGGGGGTGAGCTGCAGTGCCCAGAATTATTTTAATTTCCATTTTTAAAAGCAGTTCAAACGATTGAAACTTATTTACAGATGCTTTTATGCTGGTTCTCTTTAACACAGTGCAACCTACATGATTGACAGCCGAAGGAACTACCTCAATCAGAAACTTCCAACAACCCTTTTCTTTATTTCCAACCAATATTCCCTATTCTCTCCTCGCTGTTCAAAGCCGCAAGTACGTCAGGTAGGAATCCCAGATTGGCTGTGGTTCTACCCCCATCCAGGTGAGCTACAGGGCCACACAGGGCCGACCCAACCACACGGCAGACTGAGGAAGCTGTCTCAGGTGGCATAATCTAAGGGGTACCTCCACTCGAAGGCCTCACGCAACTTTCCTGAGACCCCAGTAAGTGAAGCAGCACCTTGACATTTCGCCTCAGGCAATAACACCAGATCCAAAACTCTTTTCCAGCACACTGGCTGCTACCGAAACATAAACATGCTAGAAATCAATATTTTTCAATTTTAGACAAACTACATTTTGCAACCAGCATTTGAAACTGGTTTCTAATCCAGATCAAAATGGAGTCCCGGTTAACATTAACAGTGACAGTCCCAGTACAATCCTTTACCTCTTTGAGGCCAGTAAGGAGAATATAAGCTCAAGAGAGGAGAGACAGGAGAATGCTTTGGAATCCCTGGGGCCTCATGACATATCCTGGAAGGTTACCGGTAGGTAATGCAGAAGCATATGCACTATGTTAGATGCTTAACTCAGAATTAAGTTCTACTGTGTTCAATGAGGTTTAGTCCCTCATAAGTGTGCTTAGAAATAACCTTGCAAATTTGCATCCTGAAGCACTGATGTATTTCAGATGTGGAGCTGTAATGTGAAGCTCAAAGCTGCAAGAGCTTCTCCCTTCGATTGACTGGGAAAAGCAGATCTTCACTCATTCCTTTTGTGCAAAACAAAATTAAAAATAATAAATTCCTTCCAGTAGCACCTTAGAGACCAACTAAGTTTGTTCTTGGTATGAGCTTTCGTGTGCATGCACACTTCTTCAAATGGAGCTATTCCTTGGAATGAAAGGACAGCTTGCCTCAAGAGCTCTGGGCATAAGAAGAGTTTGGATTTGTTATCCCGCTTTTCACTACCCGAAGGAGTCTCAAAGCGGCTAACATTCTCCTTTCCCTTCCTCCCCCACAACAAACACTCTGTGAGGTGAGTGGGGCTGAGAGACTTCAAAGAAGTGTGACTAGCCCAAGGTCACCCAGCAGCTGCATGTGGAGGAGTGGAGACGCGAACCCGGTTCCCCAGATAACGAGTCTACCGCTCTTAACCACTACACCACACTGGCTTTCAGGTGTAAACCTGAATGACGTTTTACATAAAGCCATAGTTACCACAGCGCTTCAACTTCGAGGCAGCTCTAGTCTTTGACCATCTTTCCAGTCAACACACAATGCCTTTTGGTCATAATCAGCTTTGCAGTCAAACTTTCAAAGCAGTATCCTATTTGCTAAAAAGCAGTCCTCATTACTTGTATAGTCAAAACAGCATCATCTGAATTGCAAGACAGCAAGCTCAGAGGAACCCCAAGGTTTGCAGAAGTACAGAATTATATTGGGGGATGGGAACCCAGCTCAGTGAGGACTGAGCATGCTCAGTAGACACGGAATGCTGGATAGCTCGCGGTGGTGAATCGAATGGCGTCTTCTGAACAGGAGCAAGACTCCACCTTGCAACTTTTTGTATCAGATCTTTGTTCTAAATCATTATATGGCTTTTCAAACCCAGTTCAGGCTTTTCCATTAAGGACACAGTATGGGTTTACCACTTGACGATTTTACCACAGTGCCTGCTTCCTGGGATGGTAATGTGTAACAGCTACATCCAAGTTATACTTGATAAATGTTATAGCAGTTCACTGTGATATAAGCAAATACAGTGGTACCTCATGTTACAAACAATTTGGGTTATAAACTCCACTAACCCGGAAGTAGTACCTCAGGTTAAGAACTTTACCTCAGGATGAGAACAGAAATTGCGCACCGGCGGCATGGCGGCAGTGGGAGGCCCCATTAGCTAAAGTGGTACCTCAGGTTAAGAACGGACCTCCGGAATGAATTAAGTTCGTAACCAACTTGAGTGGCACAGATTTTTGAACAGGGGTGATGGAAGCTGTAGGTCACAAATGGGCATTGCAGTAACAGAGAGAAGGTCATATAAATGTTGTACATTTGTAGTCAGCGCTTTGCAGACTTCCCAATAGTGCACTAGTTGCGGTGAAAACCTCTCTTTCTGTTGCCAGTGTTGGGCCTCTGCGACACAACCAGAAACCATGCACAATTCATAGAGAACTGCATGATATTTGCAGAGAACTACAGTGGTACCTCGGGTTAAGTACTTAATTCGTTCTGGAGGTCCTTTCTTAACCTGAAGCACCACTTTAGCTAATGGGGCCTCCTGCTGCCAGAGTGCGATTTCTGTTCCCATTCTGAAGCAAAGTTCTTAACCCGAGGTACTATTTCTGGGTTAGCGGAATCTGTAACCTGAAGCATGTGTAACCCGAGGTACCACTGTGTAAACAGTTATTAAAGAGTTCGTAGAGAAAATGTCAAAGAGGTTGCTACATTTTGGAGATACATCTCTTTTGGTCACAGCAACATAGCCTGTGTGCATTTACTTCTTCAGACGTATTTATTTACTTGTCTGTAAGGTGCTCTGAGGTTTGTCGTCATGCCTCTATTTATACAGAGTCCCTGATCTTCTGTCAAGGGAGCAAATTAGCTTTAACTTGACACCAAGATGGCACTGCGTATTAGACAACTGATAAACATGGCTTGGCTACTACCAACCGGCAGCCTTTTCAGTCAACGAAAACACACACCGTCTATTTATAGCGTGATTAGAGAATACGTGTGTGTCTTTCTTTGTATTTCCAACAGCGGTTGTGTGTTTATTTCGCAATCCTAGGAAAGACATTTATTTGCCCATAAAGGAAGAACACAGTTTTCAATAGGCATATTGTACCAAGTCAACAACTGGTCTGCCTAGCTAAGTACTGTCCGCACCAGGAATGGAGAATCTGTGCAGTTCATTCCCTACTCACACAACTATTTGCGGTTAACTTTCCGTACTCAACACGCAAAGCAACCACTTTCCTAAGTTTGCTGAAACAAAGCTAACAAAAGATAGCACTGGTATTAAGGCTTCTGGAAAGCTATTGCTTTCCTGGTTGCAGCAAGAGCAGAGATAACAAAGTTAAGTCCTTTTTAAGAACTTATATTCAGTCTTAATAGCGAGAGACAAAAGAACGTATCCAGCCTTAACAATGGCGTTGCTCCAAACTGGGCTCTACCTCCCACATTCCTAACAGCAATATCTCCCTTTACGGTGCCTGCTTGGGGCCAAAAGTCTCTGATCCCGTTGTTCTTGCAACCTTAATGAATGCCGAATTCTGGGGGAAGGGGGGGGGGGTCTGAAATACTCTCCAGTGAAAATGTGTCAACTGGCTGCCCTGTTGTGATTCCCCTTCCTTCTTCTAAAACTGCCCAACTATTTTGTTCGTCTATCTCTTGAGTTGTAATCTTCCTCCACCTGCTCAACTCCCTGCTGTAAATCAATGCTGCATTCCTCTTCTGCAGCGTCAGGAGAAGGGGTGTGTGTGATCTCCACCACTCCTCCGTCTCGTCCTCTTGAGTCCAATCCCTGACACACAGCTACACAAACAAGATTCCCTACCCTGTCTGTTCTCACTGGTCCCTTGATCTCGAGTCTCTGCAGGTCATCAAAGTGTGTAACCCTAGATCATGATGTTGGGAGGGCGTATCATATATCTGCCTTTGCTGTAAATTTAACGAGTTCAAATCCTGGGATTTAATTCCATTTATACAGTCTCCTCTTACATCATCGGGATATCCTGGCAAACAAGCCCTAATACCCAGACCATATCTTCCAATGGCTAGAATGTGGCCTGGCTGCACCTCAATATATCTGCTTATCTTTCATTAGGTCTTCTAATGAAGGCAGCCCTGTACAAGGATGTTTTTAATGTTTGAGGTTTTTTGTGTTTTAATATTTTGTTGGAAGCTGCCCAGAGTTCGGCTCACGCAACCCAGTCAGCTAGGCAGCGTATAAATAATACAATTATTATTATTATTACTTCTCTGTATGATCTTAGGAATAACTTCGAATGACTAATAAAATACATTTCTCATAGCACAGTTCTTTTTTGTTTCTTTCCCTTCTAAGCTTTCTGCGGTAGACCCACTTCAAGAGTTAATCCAGCAAACATTAGCTGCTTATAGCATCTGCTGCTGATAAGTCAAGAAATGGCCTGTTTTGTATTTGTTGTTGTTCAGTCGTGTCTGACTCTTCGTGACACCATGGACCAGAGCACGCCAGGCACGCCTATCCTTCATTGCCTCTCGCAGTTTGGCCAAACTCATGTTAGTAGCTTCGAGAACACTGTCCAACCATCTCAATCTGTCGTCCCCTTCTCCTTGTGCCCTCCATCCTTCCCAACATCAGGGTCTTTTCTAGGGAGTCTTCTCTTCTCATGAGGTGGCCAAAGTACTGGAGCCTCAACTTCAGGATCTGTCCTTCTAGTGAGCACTCAGGGCTGATTTCTTTAAGAAAGGATAGGTTTGATCTTCTTGCAGTCCATGGGACTCTCAAGAGTCTCCTCCAGCACCATAATTCAGAAACATCAATTCTTCGGTGATCAGCCTTCTTTATGGTCCAGCTCTCACTTCCGTACATTACTACTGGGAAAACCATAGCTTTAACTATATGGACCTTTGTCGGCAGGGTGATGTCTTTGCTCTTTAAGATGCTGTCTAGGTTTGTCATTGCTTTTCTCCCAAGAAGCAGGCGTCTTCTAATTTCGTGACTGCTGTCACCATCTGCATTGATCATGGCTTCCAGCATCATAACTTTTATATGCCTGTTGTCTTTGTCCATGGAGTTTTCTTGGCAGGGATACTGGAGTGGCTTGCCAGTTCCTTCTCCATGTGGATCACGTTTGGTCCAAACTCTCCACTATGACCTGTCCATCTTGACCTGTCCATAGCTTCCCTGAGTAATTCAAGCCCCTTCGCCATGACAAGGCAGTGATCCATGAAGGGACTGTTTTGTATATATGGAATATATACTCTTGTTTTGCCTCTCCATTCTCTCCGTGACATAGTCCAAAATGTTGGGCTGCAGCATATTAACTAAGAGAAAAACTTGCTCAGGTACAATAGAATAACTCAGTTACTATGGAACTGAATTTTTATATTAAATCAGCTTCCCCTTCAGCATTTTCAAAATCACACATTCCTAGCAGCATTAATGGGGCACGACATGAAAGACATTTCCAGGCTGAAGTCTGCTTTTCTGTAGGTATGTGACTCTAGGTTGGCAAGAACTGGGACAGAGCAACGGGAGCTCACGATTCGAACTGCCAACCTTCTGATCGGCAAGCCCAAGAGGCTCAGTGGTGTAGACCAGAGGCGTCTTAGCCATAGAGGCTACTGGTGCAAGGCGCCACGGCACCACGACCTGGAGTGCGCCTCCGCCATGCCATACCGTGCCAAGAGCCTCCTTCCTGCTGTCAGAGGAGCTGCCCTCCAGCCCCACCGGCAGCGCCGCCCTCGCCCACCTCTTCTCAGGCTGCGGACGCCATTGCAGGGAGGCCATCGGCGAGCCTTCCGTCGGCACGGCAGCCTGGGCTCCCTGGATGGCAGCGCCACTTTGGCCGAGGAGGCGGAGCACAGCTGGCAGCATCCCCGCCCACCGCGCCGTGCCCTCCAGCTGCCCGCTGCGCCCTCCGGCTGCCCGCCGCGCCTGGCCTCTTGCGTGGGAAATGGGGGGGCGCCGGAGGGATCTTCGTGCCACGGTGCCGGATATGCTTAAGACGGCCCTGGTGTAGACCACAGAGCCACCCACATCCCTGATATGCGACTCACTGAAATGTAGCACATTTGATGTTCACACGCCAGGGAATTCATATACCATTTCAGGAAACATGTTTTTCCCCACTGCTATTGGGGGGGGGCACTTGGAAGACCAATGGAGGACAGTAGCCTGTGTTTCCTTTCTACTGCCGAGTGAGCATCCTCTACGAAAAGTAGCTGTACAAGTCTTGCTGTACAACTGGTACGAATTGGATTCCTCCTGTATGAATATGTTTTGCATTAATGGCTCGTTTGCGCTATCACGCTTTCGTGAACCATTGTACGTTTTGTATTATGCAACACTGAGGCCTTTCCAAATTGAAAATGGCTTTAATTGCAGCTGAAAATGGCAGTAATTGTAAATTCAGTGCCGACGGCCACGTATTTCCTTTGGGGAGTCCTTTAGAAGAAAGGTGTCCATTGTTGACCAGGTAGGAGCAGCAATTTCAGAACATGCAATTAACATGAGGCACAATTCACGAGCCTCTTCAAAAGGGGGAGTTACATATTTCCTTTGATGGAAGGAACATAGCATTTTTGTTTTTCAAAAAGCTCACACTATGCAAAGTGTGGTTTTGTTAACATCCTTTGATCCCCACATATGAGGATTTCCCCCCAGTGACATGGTACAGAAACATCTTAGCATCCCAAGCGAGACAAAAAAGGAAATAAATTGCAGAGAGATTCAAATGAAAATCCATGAAGAGACCAACAGCACAATCCCAGGCCTTTCTACACAGAAGTAAGTTAGTAGAACTAATAGCATTTCCTCTAATAGCATTTACTCCCAGGTAAGTGTTACAGGACTACACCCGAAGATATTCTTCCCTGAACCCAGAGTTCTGATTCCAAATTGTAAACGGACCTGTGGTCCTTGGATGAAGGGTGGGATAGATATTTAATAAATAAAAACAAAACAAAACTTTGTTTTGAGAAACTTACCAGGTAACTTCTATGAAGTCATGTATCAGATATGCTAAATAATAACAATGTACAATTGGATCTAATATACATGCTGTATATGGGAACAAAATTGTGGGATGTAAACACAGAGCAGCCAAACCCAACACTGCTAGAGTGGACATGAAGGTAACTCAGTCCTCCAAGCTTAACTTCCTGTTTACCTGGACTGAGTTACAGGAACCAGAAGTAGGTGTGGTCTTACCTGGGAACAAGATCCCAAAGATCACTCTCCTTTTTGCCTCGTCATTTGAACAAGCAGGATGCTCTCTCTCAGCTTGCAGCTGAGAGAAGCAGAGGTGAAGCCTGTTCCCCTATGGAATCAGCTTCACCACATGTAAATATATTTATCTAAGCTTATCTGCCTCTTTGAGCCTGTACTGTAACTCATGGATGACTGTAAGTAAACTCTTTTATAATCAGCACTGTGTTGTGTCTTTACTTTTAAGAGGGAAGAAGGGGAATATACCAGGAATCTATATTTCTTATAGAGGCTTTAGCAAGCCTATGCAATCATTTTCTGCTGTGTTTTAAAAGGGAATGTAACTCTGCTAAGTTTGGAGCTTGCTCACACAAGCTGGGATGATATATATAAAATAATATATACTCATCCACACTCCTAAACATTCCCACAAAAATGTTTTGGGGCAATTTGCTAGGGGAAGCTTCATAAATGCTGTATGTATAGGAAAGCATTGCCAGAAAGAAATTAAGTATCCCTGTTGTGGTGACAACAAAAGCTCAAGGCACAATTTACTCTGGAGAATAACTTAAGCTTTAAACAGGAACACTCATACTGTACAGCAGTGCAAAACTCGCTTTTGTAAACTATTGAGAAATTTTAGAACTGATGTGATCTTTTTTAATATAGCAATTACTATTTTGACTTAAGAATTGGCATACTGTTGAAATTTTTATTTAGGGCATTTTGCATTTAGTATTTAAGTACCGCAAACCACACTGAGTAATATTTTTGGGAATCAGACTATAACAGTAGCACGTTGTGTAATAGGGCTGCCATACGTCTGGAATTTCTCTCACATAGATGAAATATGGCAGTCAGAAATAAGGTGTCTGGGTGAAAATCGCAGAAATGTCCAGGGAAATCTGGATATGGCAACCCATGTTGGAAGTCTAGATTTTGGCAATTTTCCTTTAAAATATCTCAAAAACCCACAAAAACCCCCCACTCTCAACAACTTTGCATCCCCCCCCCCTGCAAAGGTCTTTTTGTGTCTGGATTTTGAAATATGGCAAACCTATACCCTATGTATATAAGAAGGAAAATGTTTCTGGCCCTCTTGCACAGGGTCTTCTATAATTGCTACTTACAAAATCTTGAAGATAGAGTTGCATATAATGACAATGTGACTGAAAGGCTGTTAATTTTCCTAATCTCCATTTTCATTGTTTTGAGCCAGATTTATTTCAAAGGGCAGAACCAATACGAAAGCAGGGGAGGACAGGGCAAAGGAAAATTTTCCTTTTAGGGGGCAAGTTGAAAGCAATCAAAGCAATCAACAATTCCTCTCTTGCCATTTCTTTAAATGTCAGTGACTCACTGAGCTCCACAACAACCTAAGGGTAAAGGGACCCCTGACCGTTAAGTCCAGTCGCGGACGACTCTGGGGTTGCGGCGCTCATCTCGCTTTACTGGCTGAGGGAGCCGGCGTACAGCTTCCGGGTCATGTGGCCGGCATGACTAAGCCGCTTTTGGCGAACCAGAGCAGCGCACGGAAACGCTGTTTACCTTCCCACCAAAGCAGTACCTATTTATCTACTTGCACTTGACATGCTTTCAAACTGCTAGGTGGGCAGGAGCTGGGACCAAACTATCAGGGATTTGCCTTCTCGCGAGGAGAGCCCAGGCGGAGGTCCAACACGTGAGGAGAGCCAGGGCGGGAGTACTCATCACGAGGAAAGAGGGGAAAGAGATCCTCCGAGGGGGGAGGATCGGGACAGGGAACTTCCTCGAGAGAAGGTCTTGCTTAGGTACAGGACTCTGTCGTTACTTGTGAGCAACCCCCTGACACAAACAATGGGAGCTCACCCCGTTGCGGGGATTTGAACCGCCGACCTTCTGATCGGCAAGCCCTAGGCTCAGTGGTTTAGACCACAGCGCCACCCGCGTTCCCCACAACAACATACCTGATGTTTCTTCAAGGCACCCCGTATCCTGTTGATTATCTGACCCAGCACTTCTGATATGTCACTCTATCATCTTGGGCAGCTGTTTTGACCTTGTCAGTTTGACTGTTGTAGGTACTTGTACACACACAGACATACTGGCTGCAACCTTTTTAATATACCCTCTATCATGCTTGAAACCTCCCAGCCTTTAAATGAGAGGCAGTTTAGAATTTTAGTGTTGTGTTGGTCATGTGACGCCTCTGAGCTCTTTAATAGTTTTAAAGGGGAAACTGGTTCACACTTCTGATCATCCAGGGAGAGACCCGTTAAGATTACGAAAGCCCATGTTAATTTTTCAAATGTACGGTATGTGTAACCATGGAGCTGACCTTGTAAATGGCCAATCATCACAGGACTCGAGCACCAACAGGAAGCGTGTGCAGGAAGCAAGTGGGGGCCACATTGAGAGTGGACCCTTTCGCCTTTCAAGTTCAAAACACGTAGCCTCAGTAAGGCGTAGAGAAAAGCCCAGATAGAACTCTTCCTTCCTTTATAAACCTTGGCAGCAGCGATGGATAACCTATCCAGAGCATCCTTCCAAGGGCCCCATGCCAGCATTAGTTATTTTGCATTTATTTCCCACCTTTTCATCCAGGGGGCATGCATACAAGTAGGCAGGGATAGAGACAGAGGTGGGTGGAGCAACCAGGTGGTTTCTTACCTTTGCAGAGATATTTTGGCTACACAATCTGAAGTTTTTGCATGCCCTACCCACCCATCCTCACCCACAGGGTTGGCGAGGCCATGGCCTATGGAGATGCGTTACTTGGGTGGAGTCCCAAAGGCATGGGAAGCAGTGTTTGGGTCCCAGGCCTGCAGTTATCCACCACTGCTTTGCAGCTCAGAAAAGGGGCTCAACATCTTCTGGAAAAGACCTGCATACTGTAACGTTACACTTGAGACACGGGGAAAGGACTTTTGGCAGCCGCACCCAGGGTGGATTGACACGATTTGTAATGTTAAGGGTTAAGGAATGGTTTTCATAACACAGATGTAACATCTTGCTTTTAACATTCATAATGCATTATTAAAATGTGACACCAAAGGGCCCTGCAGAGCAACCAGCAGTAGGGATATAAGTGTTTTGAAGCGGGAAACAAGAAATGCTTTTAATTTTCAGGTATGCCCAGTGACATTTTAGAACGATGTATCCAATATTGTTCTAATGACGTTAAGGTCAGCGTGGATTCAGCCCCAAGTACTTTGAGGGCCCTCCTTAGAGAGTCATCTTGTGTTAATGTATAAGGGGGGTTGTGCCTGCAGAGGGAAAAGGGCAAGAAAGGGTTTAAGTTAGGTGTTCTTAATTTGGGGTGTTTTCGTCCTGCAACTGGTTAAGCATATGAGAGCGACTTGGCACAATCGAAACTATGAAGACACCTGTGTTTGAGGCAAATTCGCTCTTGGCCAAAGCCTAGCCTGTGTTGGGATGCTGCAAGGAGACCCTTTGCTGCTGGAAGGTCAGAATATTACAACTGTGGGTATTCTATTAGCTGTAGACCTGAATATGGTCGGAAAAGGAACTGACCCTACCTAGAACTGTCTGGTGTTTTTCTGTCCCATTGCCTTTTTCCCAGACAGGGACTTAAGACGGCTTAATAAGAGCAGCTAAAAACATTTAAAAGAAACAATTAAACATTAATGGAATTAACACTTATATATGTATCTACTAAAAGATTAAAATATATTTAGTTTCTTTTGTTATTCCACCCCACCCCCCAAGAAGTTTGTCGTGATTGCCTTATGCATCACTGGTGGAAAAGGTAAGATATAAGTTTTTGTTTTTAAATAAATGAGGGAGGGAGAGCATGTTTCAATGCTCATACCAGGAACAAACTTAGTTGGTCTCTAAGGTGCTACTGGAAGGAACTTTTTTATTTTTTATTTTGTTTTGACTATGGCAGACCAACACAGCTACCTACAGGTGTTATGGATTGAGTAGCTAGTGCACCTTTTCACAATATTCTAATTTTCCGTGATGGTGAATTTGGGGTTTTCATCAGCTGTACACCACAATCATCACATTTATGACAAATAAAGGCTTGGCATCTCTCGCTTTGCATGTCACGAGTCTACCTCATATGTTAGTTTCACCTTTTCAGTTGAATTCCTGAAATAAATGGACTTTTCCACAATATTCTAATTTTTTGAGTATCACCTGTATTTCGTTTCTTTTGTTACTTCCCCCCCCCCAAGAAGTTTGTCATGATTGCCTTATGCATCACTGGTGGAAAAGGTAAGATATAAGTATTTATTTTTTTGAAAATAAAAGTGTCACATTAATGAGGGAGGGAGAGCATGTTTCAATGGGTAGGGAAATGTTAAGTTCTGTACTGGAAGCCCATTACATGCATAACTGTTGTCTTTGCCGGCACATGCTACATGTCAAATTGGCAGAAAGAGGGACTTTCATTTTCTCCAAAAGCTTTCTGAAGGAATCTAGTATATCAACTTAGAACAGTGGGACTAAATCCTAGCTTACTGGTAAGTGACAGCCAACTATCAAACTCGAATTACTTGTATGTAAATTCTACTGAAATCAGCTTGTATTTTTGATTCTTTACAGATACTTTGCCTTACCCCTGCCACTCAAGAAGTTTTAAAAGGCAAAATTGGATATATTTTGAAATGTTGATGTTTTTGAAGGACCATGATTGATACATGAAAGTTGTATGCTATCAGTCATCACCATATTCAACAGTTTTCATATCAACACTTTTATCAGGCATTCAAAGCAAATATTGTAATTTCTGAAATTTGCTTTCCAAGGCCACTACTTCTAAATTCCAGATAAAGTGTATACACAGGGGACAATATACCGAAATGTCTTGGGGGCTGCTTCACCTACTTACCTTACTTCCTTAGATGTTGTCCTTTTGGTTTTTTGGGGTTAAAAATACAATAAAGCTGTTTCAATGCCAAAGAATTCTATCCATTTTAAATGGATGATTTTAAAGTTACAATTCTTGGCCAAAAGTATTGCCCAATAAGCATAGCTGCTTAGGCAAGTACGGTATTTATCAGCATAAATGCTCATTGTTAAAATAATTTAATTATAAAAAAATGGGGGGAAATCCTATTCAAGTTTTAAACACATCACTACATTTGCCTTATGAGAACAAGATTTACAGTCGTAATTTACACATAAAGGGTTTATTTTAAATGTTTTAAGGATAGAGTTACATCATAATTATAAAAATTACTTACAGAATTAAGTAACAGATTTAAAGTGTTTATACTTCTAAATGCAGAGAACAGGGAACTGTCTACATTGTTAAAAAAAATAAAAAAATGAAACCAAGCTCTAGAGATGAAGTCATTTACCTAATTTTAAAATGTGAACACGAAGACCTTTGAACTATACACATACCAAGAACCATCCAAATTGCACTAATGATGTAAAATACAAAAAAGCACAGCATTTCCAAGGAACCACAAATCATCGAAGCTTTTTCTCTCTCTTTTGGGTTCTCTGAAATGGTTGCAATTAATGTATCTCTGGAGAAGCCTTTATTTTTCAAATGTACCAATTTAAGAAGGCTAAGAAATTTATTCAGTGAAAAAAAGGCTTTTTCCATCATTGTTTGGGGGAGGGGAGTGTCGTAATATGATTCTACTTCCAACTTAATTTAGGATTTGGCACAAAAAAGCATACTGTTGAATTTTACTGGTTTTTTATTTCATTTTGAGCAAAGTACATGGTCCCTTCAAACGCTGCATGACACATACAACTGGAAAGTTACCTCCTGTTGGCACTATGTTTGCCTCACCAGTGCATTTATCCTACTAACCACCATTAAAAACAGCACAATAAGCAAATTCACAAAGAACACAAAATTAAAAAAAAACCGAAACTAAAAACCTAAACATTTTTTAAACATGCAACTTTTAAGTTTGTTACATTGAACATTCTACCTTCTAAGCATGCAAAAAAGGGGTGGTCTGCATTTTAAGTTTTGTCTTTTAAAATTTTACAGGGCAGCCTGACATCACGCGAAACACACAATATACAATACTACAGCAGGTAAATGGAGAGAAAGGCCAGTAACTTTTATACACAGATCCATAGCTTGTGCCACCACAAGCCCCGTGATAACTCGGAAAATCATGTTGAACCCCTAAGAAAAGGAACCAACATTTAGTTACCAGGGTAACAAGCACTGCATGCAGATCTGAAACGTGAGCCTAAAACAAAGCCCAAAGCAGATTGGCAGGGAGTAGAATCAAGTCTCAAGCCTCAAAAAACAGAAAGGTGGTTTAAGCTATCAAAAAAGCAGACAATGTGGACACTTTGAAAACCATAAAATTTATACAGAATATAGATCACTCTCAACTGGCAGAATGTGGTGTATTGCAGAAAACCTCCAATTGCAAGCTCTTTGAATGCAACATCTTCGGTCTACCTAATCCTCAGCAATCCTCTAGGCACACCTTGGATTCACTGTTAACTGTAGCCCACAATTCAAAGTACTATGCTTTGTGTATCTTGTGTGTGGTTCAATACACTCACACATTCTTGTGCCACAAATATCAACTTGGGCTCATGGAGCCAGGCTCAGCTTTGAGATTTACATGCAGGACTCTAAAGAGTCAATAGAAAACATACAGATCTGCAGAATGAAGGAGGAAACAAAAACAAAACAAAACCACTGGGTTGCAAATCTGCTCACTTGGTTCAAGAACACAGGAACATTTATGACTCGGGTACTTAGGGCTTAAGGACTGCATTTGAGAAGCTCTTCATGGAAAAGTCTACAGCCTGCCTTGGGGTTGCCCATGATGAAATACTGTACACAATGCAACAGCAGCGATGGGACAGGAAAAGTTTAAGATACTGTATTTATACGGTATTTATTACCATTAAAGAGCATTAATGAGGCACAAGCCTTAAGGCTACAATATGAAATCAGGCAAAATTAAAAAAGGAAGTTTAAACCACATGGAGTTTAATATGTATACCCACACCAGAGGTAATTTGGACTTCAGAAGGCGGATCAGCAACGCTCGTTTTTTTGTTTACCTCCTAGCTATATATAAACAATGGTGCTTGCTTCTCATTTACATGTGCAAAGCAGACTGCAATGCCCTGCTTCAGCTTTGCTGTTGTTTGATATTTTTCCACTGATTACTTAAAAAAGCTGCCACACCAATCTACTACCTTACAAATTAAAAAAAGAAAAAAGAAAGAATGGGGGGAGAGAGAGAAGAAGAAGAAGAAGAAGCAATTTTTGTGGCTGTGGGCTGCTTATATTTACATCCACAATCTGCTGCAGATGACTGGACCACGGACACTGCCTAGCTTTCGTTAGGCAGTATACCCCACTAGCATGCAGAACCCCAGTGTCCTTTTATCGAAGTTCACGTTAAAACAGCTTACTTCAAGCAAAATACAATGTACAGCACAAAAGGCGACAACAGGTTTGAGTTTGTATAATGTCTTGTCTGGGTAAACCCCAAGAAGAAAGGCCAGAAAAAGGGGGGGGGAAGGTAGGTGCCTTCTTGAACAAAACACAGTGAAATGAGAAGGAATGCAGCAGATCAAAGCAGAAGGCAACAAATGATTCTCCTTCTCTGCAACACAAGCCTTTAATGAGGACTCTTCTCTTGTGAGGTTTGTCTTTACACGCAACAGATTTAAGTCCACACACAAGAATCTAGGTCGCTAGTGTTGATACGGAGACACCCAGTAGTTGCTGGGGAGTATTTAACATTAACATGAAGTTCTAGACTCCTAGGGCACCAAGCACCTGGATTCTGCTAAAAGTTAACCAAAAAAAACCCTACGACATTGAGAACTGAAGGCATCCTTGCTTTGAATGTTTTGACCAGGTCCTACAGTTGCAAATATGGGCTCTTACTCTGCATTCAGCTGCATTACATGTATGCCACGTTCTATTTTCCTGCAACTAAAATGTACAAAATTCTCATGTGATAGTAGCTCAACAGTTAACCTGAACACAGTACACCGATGTTAAATTGGGTTAGGCACTCCTTAACACTGCTTTAAACATATTATAGTCATCTTTGCCCAAACCCTGTGAAAACAAGGACTGCCAGACAAGAAAACTTAATACATACATGAAAGTAATAATATCAAGCTAGACTTGCATGTGGCAGTTGAGTAGTTATGTGAGACGGTGAGGGAAAGTTATATTTGGGGGGTGGGTGGGGGGAAATCAGATTAATGATTATGTTGCTAGATCCATTTTACACAGCTTGAATTTGCAGCTGCCGTTTTCTCTAACTTCATCCACATACCCACCAGAAGACTTCCTCCAAGAAAGGGAGTTCCCTTACACAAAATGTGTCATGTTCACATAAAAGTCTATTTGTATAGTTCACAATGGAATAGTTTTCCTGGCAGAGATTGTGGGCTCGCAGGGACATTTAAGCTTTCAAATAAACTGGAAAGCACTTAAAGTCTTTGTGTCTACAAATTTTACATTGAAGTTCCACAAGTTTGGCAAAAGTTTGCATGGTGGTGTCTAAGATGTCTTCACCAAATCATAGACATAAATATGGAAATCATCGTCAAACTTGATGAAATAGACCGAGGGTTTGGCTTCCACCTGATGAATGACCATGCCAGTCCTTTTTGAGCCATCTTCTTTGGCATATTCCACTTGTTTCCCCACTAGGCTGTCCACAACTTCGCCAGGCTCCCGTTCTGCTGGAGGTGAATCATCTGTGAACACGACGTTTGAGTTAAAATGCAGCAGAATTTTATAGAACAGATGCTCATAGTCAGCTCAACGAGTAATAGTTTACTAAGTGCTTCAACAATTAAATGTTCATGGCAACGTATTTCTGACCACAATGGTTTTGTCTTCTAACCCAGGGAAAATAAACAACTGGATATACATATCTGATATTCCTCTTACCCAATTTGTCTCCATTTCGCAGTAAACATCTTAAATACAGATTATGGTAAGGACAAACAGAATGACTGTTGCATAACTTAATTCCTGGAGGTTTATCAGCTGTTGGCTATACTACTGATTTGACTACATATCAACCTGTTCAGATGAGTAGTTAAGCTGCACATTTAACCTGAATTAAAAGCAAGTCTAAGTTGGAATGTGAAAGCCATGCTGAAGTTTCTTTGCCTGTTCATTTATATTTGCTCTACTAAATGTTCCAAGTACAAAAAAGTTTGTAGTTGGTGCTCTCGAGCACTGTGGTTATCAGTTAGAAGAACTCCCTCAAAACCTTATCTTCCTAGATTCCAAACAGTCAATTAAGGGAAAAAGTTAGTATGGTAAGCCTAGAATTTCTGGGCTCTCCTCCAAACCTCAAATTATCTCAAATAGTACTTCTTTTGGCCTTATGCTCCACAACAAAGGAGATCGCTTTATAAATAACCCTTTAAAAGCAAAAATAGGGAAGGGTGCCTTTTCCATCACCTCTTCCAAGTTGGACGATCACACTGCAAATTAGGCACCACAAAATACTCCCCAGAAGCCTGCAGAATACCACTTCAGACATACTGTATGTCAGTGGCTCCATAGAACTGAGGGTCAAACCCAACAGCTCACGATCAAATCCTGAACCACAATTTGTAGTTATAAGAAATCATGACAGGTGAGTGACCAGATCCTCATGTAGCTGAAGTTTTTTCTTGGTTTGTCTCACTTCAAACAACAAGTGGTAAACAGTGCTCCAATTCTTCTACAAACTCTCAATGCTCAACGTCAGACATTTTAAACGTATTTTCTTTCTTTACATATAGGATCAAATACTTGTCAACTTACTGGAGTCAGGCATAATACGGAGATCACCTTCTTTATAGTCATCTAAGAGCTGGTACATGTACAAGACAGGATCCTTCTCATAGGTAATATAAAACCATGTGTTCATTATTGGTGCCCGAGCCAAGACCATTCCCCTCCACTCATCTTTTGAACCATCTTCGGTTTCAAACATATGCTCCACTGCTTTGCCAATCATTGTGTCTGCCAGGTGGGCATCACTGATTCGAGACGAAGCTGGAAGAGAAACACCAACATCTGATTAACATTTCGGTAGAAGCATGGCTACTACATCTTAAAGGAGGCCAGGAAAATAGTGTGCCTAATGCAAGACTAAAGGTATTGCCCTGAATTCAAAGCTACATCATTCTTCTGGTTTAATCCACACTGAGGTATACCGGGTAGTTTTTTTTTCCATATCCATGGCTACATACTGAACAATTTCTAACCATGGCATCCATATGTCCCCCTATTTCAACCATTATCCTTTGGAAGCTAAAGGACACAATTCTAATTAGACACACCAACGTAAACTCAGGCACCATGCACTGAATAAGCCTCTGTTTTTCATGCTTTTTATGAAGTGGTCTCTAGTCATAATAAAATTGATAATCTTTAAGGTGTCCTAATGACCTCTGTTGTTGTTTTTTAAGAGATAAAGAGAGAGTGGCCAAAGTCTCTTCACTGAATTTTTAACACTATGGGTAACATGGATACCATTGTCCTAGTTCTAAGATACTTACTGCCAACCAGGAGAGGCAAATGTTAGAAATGTGACAACATGGATATTTTATTAAAATGGAAAATGCATGCATAAGCCCTAGAGAGCACTGACAGTGGCTCACTGGACTTTATTTATTTATTTGCAAGGTAGGTTAGGCTGAGAGGTCGTGACTGGCCCAAGGTCACCCAGTGAGCTTCATGGCAAAGTGGGGATTTTAACCCTGGTTCCCCAGGTCCTATCTCTAACCACACCACCACACTGGATCCTGGTCCCAGTACTCATTATTTTAAAAGGTTGAATAAATATTATATTAATTGAGATCATTACACAGAAATAGCCATTACTGGTGGTGAAGGGGGGGAAAGAGCACATCACTGCTAACCATCTTCTGGGTATTAGTCAAAACCTTCCTTTTAGGTTGTAGCTTGACCTTGGGTTGTGCGTTTTCAGCATACAAACGCGCCGAACCTGGAACGGGTTACTTCTGGGTTTCGGCAATCGCGCTTTGCACATGCACAGAAGCGTTGAATTGCATCACGCGCGTGCACAGATGCAGCGGCACGGGTTGCAAACGCTGCGGGTTGTGAACACGCCTCCCGCATTTGCAACCCAAGCGTCCACTGTATTGGCTTTAATCCGCTGATGTAATGCTGTTCTCTATGGTTCTTTGGGGGTTTTTAAATATTTTTGAAATTGATCATTTTAAATTCATTGTGAACTACCTTGAATTTTTTTATTGGAATGAAAGTTGGGGGTATATGGGACTTAAATAACACACATAAATTCAGCCCCATCGAGACACTTACCAACTCTATCTGGAAGGACTTCGAGTGCTGAAACCCTTTCATCTTTGTGCAGTTCTAGTCCATAGACACAATCAAATCCATCATATTTGATAAGGTAGAGGGAGGGATTTACAGGAACCTGGTCTAGGACAGTGCCTTTCCATTGTGTCACGGGTCCACTCCCTTCTTTCCATCCATGCTGTATTCTGCAGCCTACAATATTTCTTCTAGGTTGCGACATTGGTTTGCTTGGTCCCACGTTGTTTCGATGCTTTCTGTGTTTATAGATACACAAGCATAACTATTAAGGCATTAAATAGTTTACAGAATGAAGCACCTCAAATTAAGAGTAGATTTAAACCAAGTCATATGCAAGCTTATTTTCAGGACGTGCCCAGGCATGCTTGACCTCCCCTGCAGAATTGTGGCATCCTAAGCGAATGGTATTGCTGCCCCCTCCCCTACCTGATGTTTCCAGATACAGCCACGTTTCCTATTTCCAGAATTGGTCCAGAACCCACAGCAGCAACAGTAGATCTGGGTGCAATCCATGAATACTTCCGTTCTAACTAAGAGCTATAGTTTGGCCAAAGAAACCAGGGCAGAGGCGCCACAAATGTGGAATTTGATCACCACTCCTCAATACTTTTAAGACCCATCTTTTCACTGAGACCTGTAGAAGCTAACTGTGACCTGGATTGTCCTTGAGGTACTGCGGTCCTGAGCTGTTTACGGCTTTAGAGGTCAAAACCAGCACTTTGAATTGGGCTCAGAAACTAATTTGCAACCAGTGCAGTCAGGTCAGGATTGGTGCTATACGCTTAAACTGTCCTGCCCTGGTAAGCATCCTGGCTGACGAATTCTACACCAGCTGAGGTTCCCGAACCATTGTCAGAGACAGCCCCACATATAATACTTTGCAGTAAACTAACCTAGAGGTTACCAGAGCATAGACAACAGAAGCTGTAAATGAGAATTAACAGGGCCAGAGATGTAAAATTTCTGGAAATTTTGAAGCTCGGAAAACCCCCCGGTTTTTTTCTGGTTTAAAACGGAAAATTTCGGAAAAGCTAAAAAAATGCTACATTAGCACTTCTTTTTTCTTTTCCTGATTGAAAGTCATTCTGTTACTTTAGAAACATAAAATAGAACTATGGACAATTTTAATGGGCATAAAATTATCACAACTAGCATATTAAAAATATAGTGTATCCAAACAATTACCCGGTATTACAAACAGAATTTACTTTAAAAGTAATATTTATTTGTATTTGTAACAAATGGAGCAACAATCTCCTGAACTGTTTACTAGTTTATGTGGAACAACAACAACAAAAAACTCCACAAAACAATTTTTAAAAATCCAGAAGTAACAATTATTCATATTTCCTCTCCACAGTATTTTTTAAAAAAAAACATTCTCATAAAAAGAACTGAAGAAGGAAGTGGGACTAAGTTTCAATGAATAGGCATGAAATTTAATCAGAATCATTTTCTGAGCTGTAATTAAGTATATACTTCCAGGCCCTTTTTGTTGCTCTCTATATTTTCTTCCCGTGCTTTGAGGCCTAGTGAAGAGGAAAAGAACCAATGCATACCACACACATGCAAAAACAAAACTGAAACCTTTTTCTTTTCTGGTGACAACAGCACCTCCTAAAGGAAGAAATGTATCTTGTTCTTGCATTGGAGAGTTCAGTTTGTAACCTAGGACTTGCTTGTCCTCACAGAAATTAGAATAATCTGATATACCATACATATTTTTTAGAAATGATTTATAAAACATTTGAACCCCTTATCTTAAAATATTTTATCCATCATGTTAAAATAAAACATTCCATAATCTATTTTTTATTTCCCCCCAATTTTTCAGAAAAAAACAAAAAAGGCTTCAGGAAAAAACTGGGGGGGGGACCGTTTCCCCCCCTAATTTTTCTGTTTCCCCCCCGGGCCTTCACATCTTTAAACAGGGCCCTCTGTCTCTTTCCCAACAGAACTCAACATGCAGGGTGACCAAAGCAGTTTCTGGGCCAAAACCCAGACTGAAATGGATCTAGAAAATGGGTTTCCTCCAGCAGCACCTGGATCTGGTCCAGGACCACCCGCTCTCACTGGTGTGTATTTTCACAAGTGAAACATAATAGTGGTGCCAAAAAAGGATCCGAAATCTTGGCTGTGGAACATTTGTGTTCCGAGGCTTGAAGCACATCTTAGGATACTGCAGTTTACAGCGTCTAGATTTGGTATTTCATAGATGTCGCATGAATGGCAACATCTCCTTTGAGTGAGGAATCTGCAAGCTCAAGCAGATGCACTGTTATCAGCTGGTATCAGATAATTTTTGGTTCTGGAGCCCAAGGGAAGTTCTACAGGTGTCCTTGGTTTCTGAAATTCCATTTGTTACTTTCAAGACCTCTGACTTTGTACAGAAACGGTTACTGAGTGCTGCACATGTTGGGGCTGCAAACCCCATTGACCTTCACTAGAACTTCTGGGACAGAAAATTCACACAGCTTATGTAACAAAATGCCTTTGTAAAGTGGACACAAAAATACAGTCCTCACAGATAGCTGCCAAATGTGGGATTTTAAGAATTACCAAGCCACTTACTTGTGGGAAGCTCTCTTCTTCATCACGCTGGCAGACACACCTGCATGCCCTACAAAAAGATGTCAACAGTGACTAAGTCACCAGGAACAGGTGTCTGAAGTTTTAACCTCACAGGCTTAATGGTTATTTCATGCAACATTTGTTTACTGTATTGACATTCACTTTAACACAGCACCCGGACCAAATCTATTAAAAACGCTAACAGAAATGAATTGTATTCACCCTGTTCAACCAAGCTTCATGCCACAGATGGGAAGCCTCCAGGACAAATCAGACCTGCCATGCCTCTTAAATCTGGCCCAGAAGCCCATTTTCCCCTGATAATGCCCACCTTATTTTTAGGATTGCAAATTGTTCGAAACTATTTTTAATGCTGTACAGTGGTGCCTTGCTAGACGAAAAACTCGCTAGACGAACGGCATTCGTCTAGCGGAAGTTGCCCCGCAAGACGAAAAAGTCTATGGGGCTGCTTCGCAAGACGAAAAATGTTAGTCTTTTTTTCCGTTTAGCGGAGCGCGGCTGTCATTGCCGCTTCGCTAGAAGAAAAAACCACAATACGAAAAAATTCGTAGAACGAATTATTTTCGTCTTGCGGGGCACCACTGTATTTTTATTTTGCATCCCAATCTGGGACCTTAGGATGAAGAGGGGTGCGGTTTACCAATAAATAATGACAACAACCTGTCGCTCATCTGATGTGATGACATCAGGGATGGGACAGGTAAAGCCACAGCTGCAAAGGAAGAATCAGGAGCTCGCATTCAGTGCTGTGCAAATTTGGCAGAGAAGGCAAGCAAGCTGCACTTGTATCCACTCAAAAGCTCCTGAGTGGATATGACCCTGGCAGAAAGCAGTGCGACCAGCATTTGGTGCCAAATTTAAATAGCCCTGAATGCACACTGTGCTTGCAAACCACACCACATCTTTTGCAAGCACTACTTATATTTGGCATCAAATGCAAGCTGTGCTGCTTTTCTGCCAGGGCTTTTTATCCACTTGCTGAGTAGATCCAAGCGCAGCTTGCATTTGGTGCCAAATTTAAGCAGCAGCGCTTCAGCCAGGACTGGATTCACATGACACCATGAGAAGTCAGCTGATGGAACGGTGTGCAGCCCTCCAGCCAAAACTGCTTCTCTGCCCACTTTAAGTCGTCATAGGTAATTCCACCAAAACCAAGCTCAGGCACCTTAGGTCAGGGGTAGTCAACCTTTTTATACCTACCGCCCACTAATGCATCTTTCTTGATGGTAATTTCCTTACCGCTCACCGGTTCTTGATGGAAGGAGGATTCAGCTTGTGCCATAGAACCCCCTACCACCCACCTAGAATCCTGAAACACGCACTAGTGGGCAGTAGGGACCAGTTTGACAACCCCTGCCTTAGGTGTTCAATTACTGAGTTAGGCTGGCCTGGGGTGCAGAAGCAGAAGAGAGATGCTGAGTGTGGTACAGACCATTCTTATCAGATTTATTACCCATCCTTCATCAGCAGGTCCCAGGGCAGGTTACAACAACATAAAAATCAAAATTTAAAACAGTTAAAATGCACCATCTCTTTCATACACCGCACGATACAGAGAAAAATGCCAAACCTTGTTTATCACAGTTCCACATTCATCTGGCCACTGAGATAAGAACCGAAAAACCCCAGATATAGATCATATGTCACCCAATTATTAGTGTGCAAAGAAAGTGTGCATCAGGCCTTGCTTCTGTCCAATTTATTGAGACCATCAATATGCTTTGGAACTTCAAGCATACTCAGAACTAGTACCCTAGCAGACTCTCGACAAGGTGCCTTTCTTGCGCAGTAGCTTTTACACCGTTTCCCAGTTTTTGCAAGCTATCAAAGGCTACACACATGGATGTCCAGAGATGAGGCACAACTTGTATCATAGACACTGGAAAAGCCCCTGATCTTTGTAAGATCAGGCCTAGCTATAAAAATTAGCTTCAAGACGGACATATGTGCATATTCAAGGAAACCAACCTCGAGAGATGGATTACACCCATCATCTCTCAAGACCAGTACACTTTCCATCTATCCAATGTGTACCATTGTGATAAGTGCCTGACTAAATAGAAATATCTGCAACCCAATAGCTGCATATTCTCTATTTCCATTAAAAATTAACGCCCTCGAAGAGGCAGCTTCAAAGTTAAACTTTTTCACTGGCTGGAACCACACCTGCCCCGAGGCCAACAGTGTGAAATCAATAAGGGAATACTGACTTTTTGCCTAGTACCTTAGGGTTTTTTGGGGAACTGACACACAGCCTGCCAGTGTAAAATTTTCTAATTTTGGCTTCTTTTTTTTATACAGTGGTACCTCGTGTTACGGACAGGATCCGTTCCGGAGGCCCGTCCGCAACGTGAAAAGCCCGCAACTCAAAGCGCTGCGTCTGCGCAGACGCGATTTGGCGCTTCTGCGCATAGCCCCTTTTAGCGCTTCTGCACATGCGTGAGCGGCAAAACCTGGAAGTAACCCATTCTGGTACTTCCGGGTTGCCGCGGGACGCAGGACAGAAACACGCAACCTGAAGCAGACGTAACGTGAGGTATGACTGTAACTGCTAACTTGTTGTTTTTTGTCTGTTTTGTTTTTTAGAGCGAGGGAAATCCTCATATGCTGAACTACTGCAGTTCTGCAAGATGATATGCATATGTTTTGATATGCAAGTAGTCTTTAGTATTTATTATATCAACTTCCCTACTTTTTGCACACAGCACCCAAGGATAGTAAGAATATTTTAATTTTTTAAAAAAGTCATTCTCCAATCTTCAATAAACTAAAAACTGCAGATAAAGCCAATCATCGGCACCTGAAGGCATTAATAAATAAATGATGAATGATAATTTTAAGATGAACCCAGAAAATAAATAAGTTTGAAGACTTTGTGAGAGTGGGAGAGTAACAGACCTGCACCCTGAGTACACTGTGTTAAGACCTTTACCCCAAAGTTATTCTTACTTGAGAGTAGAAATAATACCCTGCAGGGATATAGCGGCATCAAAACATATTTGTGGTAAAACCCAGAGAAAGATTATTTTAGTTAAAAACTGAAGATCCTATTACAAAGAGGGTGATCACAAATCTTCATCTGAACAAGTTAATTAGTTCTGTGCACCAGATGGAGTAGAAATCTTAGGTATATCTCAGACTTGTAATAGCTTTTCAGTATTAACGAAGCATGCAACAGCATCGAGGCTAGTGTTGTGAAGGACCCAGAACTTCTAGAAAAGTGCCGATGACACTCATGATCTGTGCAAACAGATGCCTTGACATTAAATTCTCACAGTATTCTTTTCAAGACAAGACACTTATCTATGCTTTACGGATGGAAAAGTTTCAGACTAGAGAGCTCACCCTAGGTTGTGGAGTAGGAGTGGATATCAACTCACAGATTTCCAACCTTGAGAATCAGCAAGCTGTTTTTCCTGTTGACTTATTAGAACGGAAGACTAGCAGCTGAATTAATGCACAAGATAGCAAGATGTTAAATTACATATAGATGAGGATATCTTATTCATGTAGGAGGGATTTCCACTGTTGCAATTAAATTTGTTTGGCAACAAATGGCGCACAAAGGGCTTCTCTTCACTATATTTTGAAAGGGTCCAAATAATTGGGACATACCCCAATATAAACTGACGGAACCAAGTTAAAGCAATGATCGTCCTCACATATACCTAGGCCTATTTCAGTTCTACTTTGATAGAAGCTTTAGCAGAAGCATTTTCATATTAAGTAGTTTCTGGAAAATGAGAATACCCAAGCATACATTCACTCCTCCCAGTTCACAACCCACCCACCCCCGAAACACACATTTTAAATGCCAGCACAGCACTAAAAGCTCCTTTGGTATGTGTGCAACTTCCCTAACTTAAACTTGGTATCTAAAGGCAAAGCAATACTGTATATTTGCCTTAGCTCAACAAATATAGTGAATTTTGGAATTACTACTTTAATTCTGCATAAAGCAGTACAGTACTCTGATTCAGTTATTAGGAATGTTTCATGTCAGCTACAACCAAAACTAAACAGCAGATTTACTGCCAAAGCACTTGAGTTAGCCTAAATTAATGCGGGACCAGTTTTTTGATAGATGAAGAAGCTAGCCTGGTATGTTCCACTACCAGGGTGGATTTGATTTAAATCACGATTTAAACCACTAGTCAGTAAGACTTGATTTAAATCATTTTTTACAGAAAGACTCATTCTTGCTGGTATCATCTTAATATTGACAACCAGAGAAGGTTTCATTTTTGGAATAATAAATTTTCAGAGTAGTTTTTACAGTTATATCAAAAAATACTGATTTGGTTATACTATTAGAAATACATTGACAGAATTATGGTGAGGTTTAATAAGTTATATTTGGACAACTTTTCTGCTGTAATTATCGGAAGGAGAAAAATAATCATTTCCTTAATAACAATTTTAACAATTTATTTAACTAAAACAATAACATTATAGCATATGTATCCATGTTTGTTAACTGATGTGGTTAAACATTTTTTAAAAAAACAACAACAACACACCAGACTGAGTTTTAGCACACATGAAAAACTTTAAACAAATCCTTATTTCCTGATTAATAGCCTTTGGCCTATAATGTAACTTAAATAGAAAACCTTTAGAAAAAATTTCCTCGAAAAACATTTTATTTTAAAAATCCAATTTAAATTTTTTTAAAAATCTGATTTTTTAAATAACTTTTTAAAAATCATTGATTCTTATATACCTTGTCCACTACTAATGCAAATATGCAGCCTTCACAGAGTTTAGAATACTGGGCAGAATGTAATGTTGTGAAAGCGGTAACAGACTTTGCTTTCCTCCACTTCCCCCCTGTGACCCTGCACGTCCCAAAAACCTGCTCCAGAGGCTCCTTCAACCCTCTGGAGCAATTCTGAGGCACACAGAGGGGAGAAGAGGAAACTGGATTCCTGTTGCATGAGCAAAGTCCACTTTGCTCATGCACGGTCAGCACTGAATACAACCAAGTGTACTTTTATTTATTTTTACCTAGACCACTGTGGGCAAGCCCCGTCGTGCTCTCATCTATGAAAAGCACATTTGAGGCACTGCATAATAAATATCAGACTTGCCATACCAGAGTAGTTCAGTTTGGAGAGTAGCAGAAACATTGAAAACAGATGTATTACCAGTATTATCTAGTATTACAGAAATATTATTACCTATGCCTGGTGGTAAGTGGACTTGCAATTGCAATTCCATCAACTGACCCCCATCCCAATCAGAATGCCCAATATCCACAAGCTGGATGGCACAAGCACATAATGGCCTGGTGCCTGTAGACCAAATATGTGGATGTACCAATCCTGTGCAGGTTGTACAGGCTTCTATGCACATGGAATTCCAAAAGAGGTGTGACTGATACGCCAAAGGAGTGGGATTAAAAAAAGGGGGGGACCTGCAGTCACCAAGATTTCTTATCCACCTGTGGGATGTGTAGAGGCATTACTTACCTGGATCAGCTCTGGACCGCTGACCTGGTGCCTTTCCAAATGGGGTCTTCATTCATCTGTATTTAAGTGAGCAGCAAAGCTGCTGAACTAGGGTGAAAATCCAGTTCTCGGTAGTGTTTTGAAGTCCTCCTCCGTCTTGAAACAGTAACTACAACAATCCAAATATGAAGTATGTTTTCCCACAAGTGTAACAGATGCTCCTTCAATTATAATACTCTGCAAGAGAAAAAGATAGCGAGATTTTAAGGACTGCTAATGAGCAATGTGAACAACCATGTCCAGAAACTCTATGCACCCAGTTTAGCCAGTGAAGGGCTTCTTCCTATCTTGCATTCTCTCTCCTTACCATGACAACCTCCCACCCACTTTTTTCTCCCATGTCCCAATTCTAGCATTACTGTCATATTGTTGCCTCATTTCCTCACTTCTGTTTGGGCTAAAGTTACATTACCATCTCTTACATACTTACCTGGAGAAAAAGGCAGTACCTCTCCCTCTTTCTCGGTATCCAAGTCAGCAACAGAGTATTTTCATTTCCCTCATTTGGCTGGGTGCCTCCAAGGCACAAAATCTCCTCTCAGTTAAATATGCTTAAAAACAGAGTAATTCTTAAATCAACTGGGTGATCTATGAATGAGAAGTGGCTATTGTTGTCTACAAGGATACATTTCTTCTGTCCAAATATCCCACTCAGAAGTCTCTCAATTTCACAGGTGAATAAAGAATGGATTGTACTTAAAGAGTATTTGAAAAATTATTGTGATAGCAAAAACCTCCTGGCAGACCTTGACTCTTAGGTGATAAATAATAGAATTTTTTGAAAAGAATCGGGAAAATAAATACTACTAATAATAAGATACTGTGCATAAAAGAACAAAATGAGATATAGTAAGAGAACAATCGGAAGTTTATTTTATTTTATTTTGTTTTCATCCTTTATCTTTTAACTTTTATCTTCTCCCTTTTCCTTATTTGTAAAGTATGTGTATGTAGTTTGTACAATTTTTAAAATGGTGTATTGTTGTGTAAGTTCGTGTTGTATGTTCAATAAAGATTATTTTTTTTAAAAAAAAAACACAGAAGTCTCTCAGTTTCAAAACTGTATCTGGTACTGGGCTCTCCAGACCTAATTGGGATTCTGTTAATGTACCACTGCCTAACAGTCTCTCTGCATGATCAGGCTGAGATGGTCTTACAGTGGTCCTGAGTTCTTCTAAGTTGGTCATCTTCAAATACCGGTACTTCCATGCTGAAGCCTTTCTGCCTGGGGCTGCCCAGGAATTCATGGCCTCTATGGCAACCATGGGCCTGTTGCCACCGATATCTAGTACAAAACATGTGGCAAGACATGCAATCGACTTGGGTTTTCTGTTCTGATCATGAAGGCCAAGGGGAGGAGTGGGGAAGAGAAGGTACTTGTAAATACTGTTTGAGGGCGCTTTGACTCCACTGTCACAGACAGATCACTATCACAGTCCCTATTGTAAATGTCTAGTCCATTGACAGGTACCAAAGATGGGGGGGGGGTCTTTTCAGTGGTGTCTCATACTTGAATTCCCTTCTGACAACTCTGCCAAGCCCCATTGCCTCTTCTGGTCTTAAAGCAGTTCTTATTTACTTCCTATTTTTAAAAAAATGTTCAGAAACTTTCTATTGATCTTATACACTTAAATCTTATTATGTTTGTTCCAATTGTTTCATTTTTAACAGCTTTGATGTATTGATTTGTATTAAGTATATTAACATACAAAGTTCTGACTAGTACCTGAATACCACTTTTGGCGAACGTTGCTCAGCTCTCAAGTTAGTAGTAGTAAGTGTTAAAATTCTATGACCACGGAAATCAGCTAATGGACTAGACATTTACAATAGGGACTGTGATAGTGATCTGTCTGTGACAGTGGAGTCAAAGCGCCCTCAAACCCTATTTACAAGTACCTTCTCTTCCCCACTAATGATTTTGGTAGTTGGAGCCAATTTAAAGTTTCCTCAAAAGGATTAGTATAAATCATAGGTTCTACACACAGCAAGTATGCTTGATGCAACTGGTACCTTTAGGAAATAAGCACTTTAACACCCTCTTGTGGCAGACTCTACAGATATCCTAACTTAACCATTTTAGTCCTTCCAGCCACTTCACCTTTCTGCATGGTGAGTTTTCCTTACCACCTTTGGCAAGCATTCTCTGAGCCGGCCATTCCTCTCCAAGGCTCTTTACACCTTTGTTGTGGCTGGGAGGAAGCAGATTGTTACCTAAAAGTTCACCATTTTCACATGTGTGCTCCATTCTACTTCTTTTCGCTTTCTTAACTTGTTCAAGAGATACCACTGAGCTGCACAAGAGCCCCTAGTACCCCTTTAAGCCACAATTGACCTGTATTTCTCATGTAGCTGTTCTATGTTCAAGCACCAATGCAGTCAGACCTTCCTGATACCGATCTGCACAAACAACTTTGAATTCACTGTGTCCCTTTCTAGTGGTCCCCATTCAGCACCATAAACAGTTATTTTTTAAATAAAAAACCCTCTCCAAAATCTTGTGAATCATTGATTTCAAATCACCTGCCCCTCACCAAAAGAAAACCCCATATACTTTCCTTTTATGAATAAATACTCTTCTCAGATTATGCAATTGATTACTGTCAAGTCCAGTTCCCCAAACCCAGAATCCAGATCTTGGCGATTCAGCCACTTGGTCCTGCAACACCAACCCTGCAACTTACACTGCTACCACTCCTTCTGTCCAAACAGCCTGTGTCAGGAGGCTCTCAGACATTACTAGACACCAGTAAGATTCCAGAGAAACAAGAGCCAAAAAATAAGGCTTTCTGCTCCCCGAGTCTCAGGGTCGCAAACTTATTTGGTAGTAAGTGAACAAGGAAGTTAGGAACTGGATTTAGTACCAAGTAGAGAGACACCTACTAAATAATAATTAATATTTTTAAACAAGGTAAATAGCAAAACTAAAGACAGCAGCATAAAATGGGACCCAACATAAAAACTACCATTAGAAAATCAAATTCACAAAGTGGTTAGAAATTATAAACCCAATTAAAATAACAAAGCTAATTTCTCCCAGCCCTGTACAAATTGCAAGGCATTGGCATCTACCAGTTATAATCCGTTACAGGAAAGGTAAGATCTCGCAGGTGATGCAAAGAGACAACGTAATAAAAGGAGACCAAAAGGAACAGGAGTAAGCTTAGCTTTATCGTGAAAAGGATAGTAAGTAGGGTGACTCCCCAGAACTAATCAGAAGGTTTTGAAGTTAGAGCTTTCTGGTTCTTCGGCCCTGCACTTCCCCACAGCTGAAGCTACTTACTTCCCAATTAGCAGGCTGCCTCCCTGATCTTAAAGCACAGTAAACCTAGATAACACCTTAACCCAATGACATCATATCCAATTGCTAAGAAGTAGCCCATATCCAAAGGCCAGCTTTCACGTTAATCAAAGGAAACATTTTCTTCACAATTACAAAAAAGGAGCAGCTTTTGCTTCATGGTTTCTCATGCACGCCTGCCAGTTAACCAGAAACCAGTGGCACAGCCGTTTTTTGGGCCACAGTGAAAGTAGGCCAAATTCACAATGAGCAAATCTGGGAAGCTCTTTTTGCTGACTGCAGTGACAGTCGTATCTACTTGTATGACTTTCCAGCCATAACCACTCCATACAGGGCTGGCCCGCCCATAGGGCAAGGTGAGGTGGCTTTGATTCCCACTTTAGCCATCCGATGGGGTTGATTTGATCTCCCCATCTTGTTCCTGATGTAAATCTTCACTCACTCTTTCTTCCCTGGTGTAGGTGTGGGTGTCGGAGGAAACACCATTGTGTGGTTCGCCCCAGGTGCCAAAATGTCTTCAGCCGACTCCAACAACACAAAGACCTGTGTATGAGAACGTCGATAGCCTGTGCAAGAGCTTCATGCTAACCAGCTTTTTTTCATACCATTACAAATACATATAACCGAATCCAAGCCGTAGCTGAAAGTCCACCTAGGCAAGTCTACACTCCACCCCAGACCTTCTGAATCGTATCTTAAGTGTCATGGAAGGAAGAACAGTTAAGATGTGGACTCTTTTAAAATCTACATCCAAATGTTAGAGGGAGGTAGAAATAGAACCTCTCCTAGGATGGAAAAACTTCACGGATTGACAATTGCCATGAATAAGAAGAACATAAAAAGAGCTCTGCTGGATTAGACCAAAAGCTCATCTAGTTCTGCATTCCATTCCACCACCCGTGGGACCAGATGCCTATGGGAAGCCTACAAGCAAGACATGAAGGAATTAGCCCTCTCCAGCTGTTGTTCCTCAGCAACTGATATTCAAAGACACATGCCTCTGATCCTGCAAGGAGTATATAACCATCAAGATTTGATTGCTTTATCCCCCAGGAATCAATCTAACTTCTTTTTAAATTCGTGAGTTAATTCTGTAGTTTAACTATGTAAAGCAGCACTTCCTTTTTTTTCTGTACTGAATCTCCCATGTTTCAGCTTAATTGGATAACCCTAAGTTCTAGCATAATATGAGAGGGCAAAGGCCTATCTCTATCCACTTCTGCTTTGTAAAATATACATTTTAGACACCTCTAATGCAGTGTTAGAAACTATTTGCCAAAAGGCTCCTGGAACCTGGGTCATGGGTGCAAAAACAAAATGTCTTCCAACTTCAGCAATCATTCCTATGATTTTAGATCTAGTAACACCCTGGGTCATGAGACTCCCCTTTTCTCCCTCTTAACCAGGCATCCCCAAACTCGGCTCTCCAGATGTTTTGGGACTACAAATCTCATTACCCCTGACCACTGGCCCTGATAGCTAGGGATGATGTGAGTTGTAGTCTCAAAACATCTGGAGGGCCAAGTTTGGGGATACCTGCTCTTAACTGTGACCTCCGATTTTGCCCCAGATGAGGTTGACAAGAAAGTCTCTTTCTAATCCTTTCAACACACTGTACTATTGAGGTGTGGAATAGATGGCATGAGAAACTAGCCTCCACACCCTCAACCTTAATCCCACTTCCCTGTATAGCACAAGTTCAGGCCCAATATAAATCTATTATTCTTTATAAAGGGGGAATTCACCACTTTATAATGTGCCACTTACAGAATTACAACTCTTGGAAAGTTTGAAAGATCAGGCTTAGACTGGCTACACATCCACAAGATTAACATCATCTTGAAAGATCCTGTGGTGCATTGTCTAGCCACAAAACAATGTTATGAACAACTGGATGTGGCAAGTGGTCCAAAAAGCAGGGTCTCTCATTGATATACAGTACCTGTTACTGTTACAATCCCAGTTCTCTTCGCATGCTACTTTGAAATCAATGTGGGAGATGGACCTTACAGGCGAACTGAAGTATTCTCAATGGCTTAAGATCTGGTCCACTCACCCACTTTAGGTCCATGTCTGCTAACATTCGGGAGGATAATGCTGATATTATTAGTCAACAACGAATTTTATATCTGCTGGTCACTGCTTGTTTGGTTATCTGTCAAGCATGGAAGAAGTCATCTTGTTACTCTTTGGTCTTATGGTTTTAAAGAGACACATTTGCTGCCATCTCTGAAAAACCGACCCCATATATGTGCCGCCGGAGAGGTTGCAGAGCCCTTAGACTTGTAATATGGGGGTGGTTTGTTATTTATATAACCAAATCATATCATGGTTGGCACATTCCTACTAAAATATGATTATATCTGGCAAATGTTTACTCTGTATAAACATGAACATTGCATCCCACCATGGACTATATCTGATGGTGCTCTTTTATGACTGTTAGTATGAAGTTGTCGTGTCTGACTCTTCATGACCCCATGGACCAGAACATGCCAGGCAACCCTATCCTTCACTGCCTCCCGCAGTTTGGCCAAACTCATGCTAGTCGCTTTGAGAACACTGTCCAACCATCTCATCCTCTGTTGTCCCCTTCTCCTTGTGCCCTCCATCTTTCCCAACATCAGGGTCTTTTCCAGGGAGTTTTCTCTTCTCATGAGGTGCCCAAAGTACCGGAGCCTCAACTTCAGGATCTGTCCTTCCAGTGAGCACTCAGGGCTGATTTCTTTAAGGATGGATAAGTTTGATCTTTTCACAGTCCATGGGACTCTCAAGAGTCTCCTCCAGCACCATAATTCAAAAGTATTTCTGTTTATTTACTACATTTGGAAATTTTGTTTTATCATCATCGTCATCTTGAAGTGGTAATCCTAAATATTACTATTACTACTTCCAATTTCCTATGTGCTGGCACAGCAACAACATATACTTGTTCACTCAGCAACTATCTATCACTGGTGCTGATCCTATGATGTCCGGGAGATAAAGACAAGTGAACAGCATACAAATTTTGTTATACACACCAAAGTCTAGCCTGCGGGGACATTTAGCACCTTTAGCAGAGATGAGATTTTATCTTTTGTTACACAAACAAGCCAGGAACACATTTTTGTGAGAGTAAAATGGCTAATGCTGCTCACTAAGGGTGCCAGAAGGTCAGAGAATCATAGAGTTGGAAGAGACCACAAGAGCCATCCAGTCCAACCCCCTGCCAAGCAGGAAACACCATCAAAGCATTCCTGACAGATGGCTGTCAAGCCTCTGCTTAAAGACCTCCAAAGAAGGAGACTCCACCACACTCCTTGGCAGCAAATTCCACTGTCGAACAGCTCTTACTGTCAGGAAGTCCTTCCTAATGTTTAGTTGGAATCTTCTTTCTTGTAGTTTGAATCGATTGCTCCGTGTCCGCATCTCTGGAGCAGCAGAAAACAACCTTTCTCCCTCCTCTATGAGACATCCTTTTATATATTTGAACATGGCTATCATATCACCCCTTAACCTTCTCTTCTCCAGGCTAAACATACCCAGCTCCCTAAGCCGTTCCTCATAAGGCATCGTTTCCAGGCCTTTGACCATTTTGGTTGCCCTCCTCTGGACACGTTCCAGCTTGTCAGTATCCTTCTTGAACTGTGGTGGCCAGAACTGGACATAGTACTCCAGGTGAGGTCTGACCAGAGCAGAATACAGTGGTACTATTACTTCCCTTGATATAGATGCTATACTCCTATTGATGCAGCCCAGAATTGCATTGGCTTTTTTAGCTGCTGCATCACACTGTTGACTCATGTCAAGTTTGTGGTCTACCAAGACTCCTAGATCCTTTTCACATGTACTGCTCTCAAGCCAGGTGTCACCCATCCTGCCAGATCTTAGTAGGGTGCATTTCCTTCTAGCATGTAGTTACTAATTATTTTCCAATTCTGAACACAGGCTACTTAAATCTCCTTGAGGGCATTGGAATGTAAGCAGCCTGTGTACAGCTTAGGATAAGGTTACCAGATTTTTTCCAATGAATCCGGGGACACTTTTCAACTTCAATGCATTTTGTATGGGGACTGATTTGTAAATCCAGGGACTGTCCCCGGGAAATGGGGACATCTGGTAACCTTAGCCTAGGAAGTTATTTATATACTCAAGTTATGATATCACACCCTACCATGGCTGTTGAAGATCTCGTAACCTATAGGAAGTTTGGTGCTTCTAGGAAGAATAGAGGGGAAAACCTGGATACATCTAATAAAGGGTAGAGCTGATGATAGGACTATCTAGATCAGGGGTCCCCAAACTTACCCGGCCTTGGGCCGGTTCCTCCGGCATCGATCGCGCGGAGGAGCATGTGCCCACTCGCTTTTTCTGGTGCACTTCCGGATCGGCGTGGCACCAGAAATAGCTTGTGCGTGTGCGCATGAGCCTCCGCAGACCCGAAAGTACGGCGGAAATCACATTTTGCACATGCGCAAAAGCTATTTCCATCACTGCGCCAACCCGGAAATGGGCAACTGCACCGCCGCGTGCCGGTAAGAGCGAGTGGCAGCAGGGTTGTTGGGGGCTGCACAACTGGTTCGCACAGGCGGGCCTTAGTTTGGAGATGTCTGATCTAGATTTATTTTTTAAAAGTCTTGAGGTAACACTACCAGACAGAACTGTAGGGTGTATTCACAAGCTTGGATAGCCCTGCAAGAATGAGAATACTGTAACCATTTTCCATCTCAAATTGCAGAAGTTGTAGACTTTAGTATCTTGAGACTTGTTTTGGAATGGAAATGTCAAGGAGGGGGTGGCTTTCCTGAGTCCTCCCTGCAAGCTGCTAATCAATCACATGAAGGCACCGAATGGGTTACAAGGCTTTATTGGTTTATTTTCTGGCACCAGCTACAGAACATCAAACAGCAAGTCTAAAACACGGCAGGTTCTCTGCCCCCCCCCCGGCAGGTTAACTCATATTTATATGGGCTGGGGAATGCTGGCAAGCAGCCAGCCCCATCACATGCTCCCACTTTGGGGACTAATTGTTACCACCTGCCTGAGGGGCCCCACCCAGTGATACTTGCTCACAGGATCACTACTTCATGACAAGTTATGTGATATACTTATCTACCATTCATACATGCAAGATACAATGGGAACAAATCATCGTTCTGTACACTTAAGACCAGATTCAATGAATTAATCCCACTAGTACAAGCCTATGGAAAGACTTTCCCCAGTGCCAGAGTGTTGCCTCCCTGTGTGTTCCCGCAATTGGTTCGCAGGATGGGGGGCGGTCAGGAGAACCCCCAGAACACAACACAAGGAATAGAAGGGAGAACATCAGGCAAGCTGAACTGCTTGCACTGATGTAACTTTCACATTAGCATAATTCCTGCCATAGGATTTACAATGCAATTCAGTCTGACTCTATGATCTGCCTATTCGAGTAGCACACACAAGAGAGAGAAACTTGAAAATGCTTATTTGCCTAACTCATTTTAGATTGGCAACTGTTTTCAAAACGTGCTAAAATTTCATTATTTATTAATTAAAAAGAATATCCCTCTCCATCTGAGAAATGCCCCACTTATGAATTCCATCCTGGAAATGTGAAGTCCTGCTCATCAAGCCAAATGATTTGTTTTTGCACAATCTACCACTAAGTAATAGCTACTTCACTGACCTATCAGAAGTAGCCAATTTGGCTCACCTTATTATGCATGATCAGGCATGGCAAATGTTCTCGTCAGTAAACATCTTTACTTTATCCTGTATCCAAATCATCAAGTTTGGGTAAAAAAAATTCTGAGGTTTTGAACTCACAACATGTAGGAGACACACAGGTTTCTTTATAACTATAAAGGTGAAACTTGAAAACTTAAAGAGTATCGTGGAAAAGTCCATTTATGTAAACAATTGTTTTCATTAGCTACTGGAGTTTAATATACGAGATAGACTCATGACATGCAAAGAGAGATATGTCAAGCCTTTATTTGTTATGATTGTGATGATTGTGGCATACAGCTGATGAAAACCCAAAGTTGAAATTGTTAATTTGGGGTTCTCATCAGCTGTACACCATAATCATCACAATTATAACAAATAATGCTTGACATATCTCGCTTTGCATGTCATGAGTCTATCTCGTATATTAGTTTCACCTTTTAAGTTGAATTACTGAAAGAAACGAACCTTTCCACGATATTCTAATTTTTCGAGTTTCACCTGTAGGTAAAGTAACAAGCTATTTCTGAAGAGAGTCCCAATACTATTTTTGTATAGACTTATTAAAAATCCCACATAGCAAAGTCAGCTGCTCTAGAGAAAATGACCCAAAGCTCTCTGCATTGTATCTTCATAGAAATGAAGAAAGTGCTAAAGTTTCAAGTTAGTCAGTACTGTAGGAATTAAAAGTTTGCAATATAGAGTGGCAGTACAATTCTGTGAAGAAATTGACTGGGATTATCCAGTTGCCTCAACCCTCATACTGGTTTGGCGGATTCACTGTGACCAAAGGATTGTTGAGCTTGCCAATTTACTGTAGTTGAGCACAATATCCAATGTAAGCTGTTAATATAAAATAGAAACATTCCGAAGAACTTGGGAAGAAATGACAAAGTCAGTACTACTAAATAATATGAAACACTGTCCAACACTGATGTACATACAACTAGAAGGTTACTAGGTAGGGTTGGTTTAGATGACCACTGTACAACAGGCTCTATGTTAAGTGTTTCTCGAACTTGGGTTCCCAGCTAATGTTGGACTAAAACTCCCATCAGCCCTAGCTAGCAGGACCAGTGATTGTTGGGAGTTGTTGAGGACCCAAGTTTGAGAAACACTGCTCTATGCATTCAAGTAAGAGAGCACTCGGTACCATACAAAATTGTTTCGGGTTTGTTTTCTAAATTCAGGAGTGCACATGAAAGTCCCTGGATAAATGAATGAGTAGTAGCAGTAGTTGTTATTTATTCAATTTATATACCGCCCTATACCTGGAGGTCTTGGGGCGGTTCATAGAAAAGATCACAATATATAAAATAGAAATAATAACCCAATACCACTTTTTATGAGATCTTATGCAGACAGCAGAGAAATTGAACTAGGGTTAATTGATGGTATTGGAAATCAGCCACTCAAGACAGGCAGAACTCCCTGTGAAAACTCAGGCTCACATTTCCAGATCCAGTTTTCCTCCTGGGTTCTTGGGGAGCAGCTGTTGCCAAGAATGCTTTTGCACAGTTTCAATCGGTGTGCCAGCTCCATCCATTCCTAGAGAGATCATATCTGGCCAAGATAACATGCCTTAATTACCACCTAGAGGGAATTACTGCAATGCCGTCTCCATAGAGCTGCCTCTAAAATGTCCAGGAACTTCAGCTGGTCTAGAATGCAGCAACTTGAGTATTGACTGGAATAATTTCTTGGGAGTATGCTATTACAACAGCTACACTGGCTTCTGGTCTGTTTATGGGGACAATTAAAACAACAACCACCTGTTTGTTTTTTGCCTTTAAAGCCCTGAGTCTTCTTGTTCATAAAATCCAGCAGAGGGGCTTTTCTCTGCATTCCATCAGTAGTTGAAGTGTCTAGTGGGGACAAGGGAAAGCCACTTTGTGGTAGTTCCTAGGCTATGCAATGGCCTAGAGAGGTTTGAGTTGCACAAACCTTTGCTAGCCAAGACTTTGCTTGCAAACTTTTGCTTGTCAGGCTAAAGCTATATTGCCAGTTACCCGAAGAATGATTTTTAAAAATTATTTTTATCTGTTGTCTTGCCATTTTTTAAAAAATAAATAAATGTTGACATTCAAAAATAATATACTTTAGTGTTATTATACATGGCAAAATGGGCTATAAGCATGTTATAATAACCCTATTACTAATTTCTCAGGCTAGAGAATGTACTTAGAAAGGTAAAGGACCCCAGGGCGGTTAAGTCCAGTTGAATTCAACTATGGGGTGCAGCGCTCATCTCCACTTTCAGGCCAAGGGAGCTGGCGTTTGTCTGCAGACAGCTTTTCGGGTCATGTGGCCAGCATGACTAAACCGCCTCTGGCACACAGAACACTGTGGTGGAAACCAGAGTGAACGGAAATGCCGTTTACCTTCCCACCAAAGCAGTACCTATTTATCTACTTGTGCTGGTATGCTTTCAAACTGCTAGGTTGGCAGGAGCTGAACAAAGCAATGGGAGCTCACCCTGTCACACGGATTTGAACTGCTGATTTGCCGATCTGCAAGCCCAAGAGGCTCGGTGGTTTAGGCCACAGCACCTCCCGCGTCCTTAGAACATAAGCTATAGGCTTGAGTAGCCTTCTCACCATGCAACTCTGATCATGTGTTGATAAGTCTAACATGAACAAGTATTATTATTTAACATTTATAAAGTACATAAATATATCTTAGTACTGTACTAAAATGATTTCTGCATAAGACACAAAATATTGTAATTATGAATCTAAAAGCATATCAGAATATAAGAGCCCTTTCATGGGTTATAATGAGCAGCCAAAAAAAACAGGTGTGAGGCTTAATTCATATTTCTGCTTCCCCCCTGCATGCTCTCTACTCAAGAACCCTGTAAAAGAGCTCTAAGCCAAAAATGGGTTTGAAGGAAGAGTAGCAGCACCTATTTGACCCAAGGCACTTTTAACCCACACAATTCTTCAGGAAAATTCTCTGGATGACATGTATGTAGGCATATATGGTCAGAATGAAAAGTGGAAGGAACTAATTGTAAGAATGAAACAGGAGATGGGTAGCTACTAGCAAACATGCTATAATGAGACAAAGGCATGCATTTATAGAGTCTCTTTCTTCCCTTCCAAATTAGAGCATATCCCTGTTTTCTAGCTATCCAGCACCAGGATAGTGTATTATTAAAAATGCAGTATGAGTTACTCTCTTGTAAGTTTGTCTCCTTGGCTCATCTGCCACCCTTGCCCATATGACTTAGATTGGTCCGAATACAAATATTTTACCTGGTCGCTTCCACTTCACAAGATTAAAGCAGTTTGATGCCTCACCAATCTCACATAATACATTGAACAGTGAAATGAGTTTTCTGTTTGTTCCAAAGGACAAAAGCTATCTGACATTCATTCTGATTGTTTTCTATCATAAAAATATTTTACACCTCTGCTGTTGATTTAAGTGGCTTTAGCCTCGCCATTAGAATCAAGTAGACATCCCAAACAATCATTTTGCTCCTTTCCTCACTACATTACTGGCCCACAGAGTACCAAAAATTAGAGTTTTAACAAACTTTACTGATATTTTGAATAACATCAATAAAAATTACAACTAAGTGGTGGTGGTGGGGTGTTTCCAGCAAGTGATAATTTACATAAATTGACAAGTCACAAATGAAGGTAGATTATAATGCTTAACAACCAAGACAAGAAAAATGTAGATAATGGGTTGACAAGAATAGAAAAGATGGAAGATATACTTGGGAGAACAAGGAAAAGGATGTCACAGCAAAATTTCAAAGAACAGATTATTATTTTTTATCAACTGGCCAGACTGAGATGGCCTTACAGGCTCCCCCATTAGATAAATAGCCAACCTTTGTTGGTCCATTCAGAATTTACAGTGAGTGCCATGGGCACTACTAACTTGGGTTGTTCCTTTCTCCAGGTTGGCATCTCACTAGACAGAAAGCATGTGCACACACTTTCAATGGAACCTGGGTAAAAGTCAGTTCCAGCAGACTTAACAGATTCTTTTGCACATGCAAGGTTTTTTTAAAAAAAACACCAACCCACTATCAAATGAAAGTATTAAACTGCACAGTAAAAAAAAAATGTAAATCTGTTGTGCCAGCACAACAAAAACATTGATCCAAGGCAGCAATCCTCCTCATAGGACAAAAAACAAATAACATTAATACATCAGTGTACACAGAGCTAACCTGTTATGGTTTGATAGCAGTTTTGAGATGATCCCTTGTAAAACTTACGATAAATAAGGACCCCTGCCTTAGATCCATGATTATGCACCTGGGCAGTGCTAGAGCACACTGAAACAATTATTTTTATTATTTAGTCAATGGAGAAAGAAATGATCTGCAAATTGATGTTGATTTGGGGGGAGAGGGAAGCTGTGAAAAAAATCATGCATTTTGAATAGCATTCATTTCATACGATCTAGTGTGCATGTGCAAGCACATGCAAGCCTTCTCTGTACCTGGTACTTCATTCTCTCCTGACTCCTGTAGCACCCCATCTCCTTCCATGCCGATCAATGGAGTGATAGATGTCACAGCCAGATTGCCTTCACATCCTTCTCCCTGCACCCCAACAACTACATTTTCTTCCCTCTAACCACCCAGATCTCCTTTCTCCCTCCTATTCTCTTATTTGTTCTCTGGGAGAAAAAGGAGCCCCACCTCTTTGTCATCATTGCAAGGGAGTTCACCTTGTGAGCATGAAATTTAGATCCCAAGGGTGCCTAACAAGTGCCACAATGGCCACCTCGGGTCTGAGGAATTGCTCTGCAGAAGGGCTATCCAGCCACTGTTCTGCTCCTCCTATTTACTGATAACCAGAAATATCCTGGGAAATTACTTGGCTAAGTTTTGTGAAATAAACCTACCAAGTGACAAGGATTAACTTAGGAATGGTCTTGAGCTTGTGTCCGATTGAAATATGCCAACTAGATACAACTTTTTAGCTCTGATTTAGAATACAGCTGGAGATGCAAACCTGGCATATTTAATACAAAACCTTTCCATGAGTTAAAGTTCTAGCAGCTATGGAAGCTGTCAAGTTAACATGACTCAACCTCCCCTGCCTTCCTTATTCAGGTCTAAACAGCAAAGTCATTGCAATTATCAACTATCAAAATTTCCACTCCCTCTAAATCAGCCTTCCGCAACATGGCACACTTCAATGTTGTTGGACTGCAACTCCTTAGTATCCCTGACCACCAGCCGTGCTGGCACTGATGGGAGTTGTAGTCCAAAATACATGCAGGGCAAAAAGTTGAGGAATCCTGCTCTAAATGAATGACTGCTTGCCTGAGGTATGACTTAACCGAAGCATGCTGAGGCCACAGCAAAAACTGAGAACCCTGCACATCTGTGTCTCAATACTGTGGCACAATGCATAACAGGCTGGGTGAGTGCACAGCAAGATCATTTCAGGTGACACTCAGGTGCAGTGGTGAAGGACGAGTGTAGCAATAAATGAGTCATATGTCCACTGTATGAGTTCCAACGGGAAGTCTTGGAAGTTGTTCGCATTATTCCGAAGTACAGATTCAAATTGTTTCAGATGGAATAAACAGCACCAGGTTATCCAAGGGTCTCACTGGTTCAACATAAAGTTTGACTTGGACTGGCAAAGGGAATTTCAATTTGCAAAAAGCCTCATCTGTATGCCTAATCACCTACAGCATACCAACTGCATATACAGTGGTACCTCGGGTTACAAACACCTTGGGTTACAGACTCCGCTAACCCAGAAGTAGTACCTCGGTTTAAGAAATTGTGCAGTGGCGGCAGCGGGAGGCCCCATTAGCTAAAGTGGTACCTCAGGTTAGGAACGGTTTCAGGTTAAGAACGGACCTCCGGAACGAATTAGGTTTGTAGCCAGAGGTACCACTGAAGCCCCACTTCTCTGTTACTCCTACCCCTTACAAACAGCAAAGCAATAGCCATTAAGCACAGTTCAGCTTTCTGCTTCAGCCCTTCCCTATGGAACTGAACAGCCCTGGCCAGAGAACCAGTACCTTCCTGCCGAAACTTGCTCTGTTTATTTTCTGTTCATACTTCTACTCCCTCCCCTGGCAGACCAACTTACAATTAATCACTATCAACATGTAATCAAGTTAGAAGACACAGATTCCTCAAACTGCCACATTGCAGAAAGCAGTCCCTATAAGAGGATGATCCTAAAGGCCTTAACTCAGTTCCCTCACATGTGTTTGAGCTCATAACCTCACAACCCACTCCAGAACCCTTTGAATTTCCATTATTCTTTGTCTGTAGGGGTTGATAAGGTTCCTACATCAGAATTTTCATTTAAATGTCTTTTTATCCTGCTTTGAGGAGAGTCTTTTCTCTAAAGTCCTAAAGAGTTCAGGTTCTACAGTCTTCTCAGAAACTACCCCTCATGAACATTCTTTGACTCTTGTTTCCTCTGCATCTAGACCTAGCAAAGTTTAGAAAAACAAGTCAATACAAATACAGTATGGCTAAATATTTATATGCTTTCACTCTATAGTGGTGTGCCACCATGGAGACTGCCCTATTAACTGCTCTGAGGACAGGATGCAGGGCATCGTTTGCTGATCAACAAGTCTACTGTAACAAGAATGCTGCATGCAAAGCCCAACAAAAACTGAACAAAGGGTTCCCAATTGTAAAACCTGGGCTGCAACAGATTTTCCTTGGTGGGCAGAGAGACTAACCAAAGCTTCATTTCAGTACAGGTACAATTCTTCATTCAGGAATACTGAACATATTTGATAATGTATACATAATAGGCAATATGTTAGCTTTGTACTTTTATTATTGCACAGTATTCTTTCTTGTAAGCCACTTAGAATTATTTTCAGTTATACAATCTATATCTGTACCACTTAACATAAATATTTCAAACAAAGGCTCCCAACTATGCATTTATATAATTCTGTAATGTGGCAGCTAATCCAAGAGTTCCAATTCCCAAAGCTTGACTAAATATTCCATTATTCCACCCATCTGCTCTGCAATTTCAAAATCAATTTTACCAATCACCACCAAGCATTTAAGTTCCAATTGGTTACATTATGTATTTTTGAAAGATACTACTAACTTTGCTGGTGATAAATTATGCAAAGGCCACAAAATTATTGTGTGGACAAAAGAACAGTAGCACAAAGCCAGCATTCTAAACATTAGTAACATCCTCAGAAGTAAAAATGCACAATGGGGGGGGGGGATCTCTCTTGTTAGCAACCAGTCACCCACAGGCAGCACAGAACCAAAGAAAACTCTTGTGCAAGATCCTCCTTTAAAGAAAAGAATGCAATTATACCCAAGGTCATTTTACCTGAGAAGAAACTGCACAATGGGTGGGGGGCCTTGTCAACTAAAGAAGTGTGTGTGTAGTTCAAAACTGTTTTATGAAGTTTTGTCGAAGCCAGAAGGAGGTGCTGGCAGCTGGCCAAGATCTTGGGGGGTGGGGGTTGAAAAGTCTTGGATGCTCTTGATGAGCAACACGGGATAGTGAGGAATCTTAGGTCTGTGTAGTCACTGAAACCCTAAAGAATGAGGTGCAACCCTTCCTTGTATGCACTTATCTTGTTGTTATGAAGAAAAGTTATTGTACAAAACTGAACTACCATCACCATATGCATGTTTTAACTCTCGCAGCTCAACAATTACTTCAGATGCTGGAACGGCACAAGCACTAAGAAAAAAGGATGAATCAGACTGGGGGTGGGGTGGGGAATCGCCACCCTGTGTTCGGAGCTAACATACTGTATGATTCCAGGTAATGAGGCATATCCCAAAATAAAAGGAATGGCCCTGAGCATCCTGCTAATGTAACACCTATTTAATAACCTTAATCACCGCCAACATTTTTTTGGTGCATCAGCCTCCCTTCCCCCCATGCCTAGGAAGACAGATATGCACATTCCAGTCAAGCCTCTCAGCAGAGGTCGCACCACTCCCCCCCTCCCCCCCACATCCCTAAGCTCGCAAGATTTTTTTGGACTTTTCGTCTACCATACTGTACAAAAAAGAAAAGAAAAAAAAGCTCCAGAGCAAAGACCCTTCCCTTTATATCCCTTCAAAGTCTCTCTCTCTCTCTCTCTCACACACACACACACAATGCAATTTCCTTCCTTTTCGGGTGGGTTGGGGAAATAAAAGAGGGGGAGGCGAAGCACAAGTGTATGAAAGACCAAGAAGCAGAGAGAAAATGAGCCTTACAAGGGGGGGGGGAGCAGAGCGTCAGCCATGTTTTGCTTGTGTGTGTGTGTGTGTGTGTGAGTCCAGTATTTACAAACCTGCAGCTGCAGCAGCTCTTGGAGTCTGTGAAGGAAGAAGGGAGGGAGAGAGGGAGGAGGAGGAGGAGAGGGAGGGAGAGGGAAAGGCAAGAGGAAAAAGAGAAAAAAGGAGGGGGAGGAGGGAGAGAGGGCGAGGAGAAGGAGAAGGGGAGAAAAGCAGAAAGAAAGGAGAGAAGGGAGGAGAGACAGGCAGCAACAGCAGACAAAGGAACCCAGCAAAGCCTGACAAGACACACACACACAGAGAGAGAGAGAGAGAGAGAGAGAGAGGGAGCAAACTGCTGTGGCAGGCACTGGGGGCAGCTTTGTTTGCCTCTCTCCTTGGCCATTTTGTTACCTAGTGGGAAGTTTCTGGAGGGTGCGTATGTGTGTGTGTTAAGAGGGTCTGTATGAGATTATGAGTGTGTGGTTGTGTGTGATTGAGTGTGTGCCTGTGTGAGTGTGTGAGATTGTGTGCCTGTGTGAGTGTGCCTTGTGTGATTGATTGATTGTGAGTGTGTGAGATTGTGTGCCCCTGTGTGTGTGTCCGTCTGAGATTGTGTGTGATTGTGTGTGTGCAAGAGTCTGCGTGAGAGAGAGAAAAGGCTTTGCCACATTCTCATGGGGCACCACTAGCAACAACAGACCCATCACTCTCCCCCCCCCCATTCATTCACACACACACACACACTTTCCCCTCACCTACCCCCCCGCCCCTCACTCCCTCGTGGCTCATCGTTTCCGATAAGGGGATATATATATTTTTGCGGGTTGAGGAGAAAGGCCCCAGCCCCGACACACACACAAAAGCGGGGGAGGAAGCAGTGCGTGTATAAGGAAGATTTTTTTTTTGGAGGGGGGGGGGTTAGTTGAAGACCACAAGCGTCTCCCACTCGCTCCTTCCACCCCACAGGAGGAGGGAAAGAGGGTCCCACACCGGGCTGCCCCCTGTGGCCTCGCTTTCCTCCCCCCTCGTTTCTTCCTAGCAACAGCTTCCGGGGGGGGGGGGAAGAGGGATAGAAGGAGAAAAAAAAGCCTGGCGCGAGCGAGCGGGGGGGGGGGTGAGGAGGAGGAGGAGGAGCGCGCGCCCCCTCCTCGGATGAATAATAAATAACGCCAGCCCCGAGGGACGCGGGGCGGGAGGGGCCAGGCCAAGGGAGCGGCTCCCCCACAGCGACTCCCACCGGCGGTGGCCGGTACTGCCCGGCCGGGCCAAGGGCGGCGCGGCGGCGGCGGCGGCTCCTTTTCCCGCTCCCTTTCCCCTCCCCCCCCCGCTCTCCGCTTACCGCCGCCGCTCCCTCACCTGCTGCTGCCCGAGCCTCCTTGTCCGCCCTCGTCTCCTCCTCCGCCGCCTCCGCCTGCACCCGGGCGGGCGCGAGGTGCCCGGCGGGGGTGCGGCGTCGGCGGGGGTGCCAGTGCTGCAGAGGCTCCGCCAACCCCCCGCTCGCCCGGCCAGGCCGCTCAGCTCCTCGGCGGCGGCGGTTGCTGCTGCGGCGGCTCCCCTTGTCTCGCTCGGCCCCCGCCGCCGCCGCCGCCGCTGCTGCTCAGCCCTCCTCCTCCTCCTCCTCTCCCTTGCCACATTGGGAGCCTCCCCCTCAGCCTTGCGCGGCCGCCGCTGCCAGGAGAGAGGCCTCCGCGCCTTCCTGCCAAATAGTGAGCCGCTCCGAAACGCGTGGCCCCGCCTCCCGCCGTCCTGCTGCGGCGGCCGCGCAGGCGCACTGCGCCCGCTGAACTGCGACAGGAGAGCCGGGGCCTCGGCCGTCTGTCTGGCCCGGCGCGAGAGCGCGCTCGGCTCCCTCTCCCTCTCTCTCCGGGAAGCCGGAGTGCGCATGCGCTGGCTCACTTGCCCGTGGATGAGCAGGGGCTTCGCTTTTTCTCTGCTGCTACTCCAAAATCTTCCAGGTTTTTTTTTTAAAAAAGCAACACTACGCTCTCAGTTTTTATGAAGAGAACAAACTCTGCTGTTTTCTGCAAGGAAGGCTGCATGCAGACCCCTACAGCGCATCTTACCTGCGCAAACAAATTTACACGTTTTTAACATGTGAAAGTTTTATTATTATTATTTGGTTTTCAGATCTAAGTTTTACAATCACATATTCCAACATACAACATAAAAACAAGACTCAAAAGAACCTGGACTTCCCTTGTGGGTCCTATTGTTAATCATTTCCTCCTGCATCTTTTATGACAATCCAAATCTTTTACATCTCGATTACAGTATGTCCAAAATTCACCACTAAACTACAAGTGTTATTCCAATCCCGCTAATGGTTTTATCTGTTTACAATGGTTTTTAAGATAGATTATAAATTTTACCTATTCCTTATTAAAATTTCGCTCTTCCGGATTTCTTATTCTTTGGTCATTTTTTTGCCAATTCAGCATAATCCATCAATTTAATCTGCCATTCTTCTCTGGTAGGGACTTTATCTTCTTTCCATCTCTGGGCTAATAACATCCACACAGCTGTGGTCGCTACATAAATCGTCTTTTCTGGTCCCTTGAGATTTTGACACCTTCAGTGTTTTTAGAAAAAGTTATTTTAAACATTTTTTTCAATTCATTATAAATCATTCCCCAAAATTCTTTTTACTACTTTACATATCCACCACATATGATAAAAGGTGCCTTCTGACGTGTGAAAGTTAACTTGCAAAGCTGGCACATGTATTTCTCTCTTCTTTTTCTGTTACAGTGGTACCTCGGGTTGCGGACACGATCCGTTCCAGGGTGCCATTCGCACCCCAAAAAGTCCGCAACCCGAGCAGTGATATTGAGCACGCACGGAAGCATGATATCGCGCGACCTGCGCAGAACGCTTCTGCGCAAGTGCAAGCAGCGAAACCCGGAAGTAAACACTTCCCTGGTTTGTCGCGTTCACAACCCGCAGTGAACGCAACACGAGGTACGACTGTACTTTACTTTTTATAATTTTTTATTAAATTTTCTGTTTTACAATTTAGAATATTCATTTAAACAACCGTAAAATAACAAAAACTTCCCTTCTTCCCTTTCCATGGTTTCTTTTGCATAACATAAATCCCTGCATATTTTATATAAACTAAACCATTCAGTATTCCATTGTTACATCCATCAAACATGTATTTCTCCATGTGTGACAAAGCATAGATATCCATGCATGGATTTCATTTGAACATTCACACCTGGCCTTTCAACGGAACCATTTGGCAATGGGTCTCAATAATGGGTTGTTGTTTTTATTTTGATTATAGAGATATATATATATTGTGGGGGTTTTGCTGATCTTTTCTGTGAACCGCTCTGAGACCTCCAGGTATATAACTCTGCATATAAATTTAATAAATAATAAAACCATATCCGCACAGCCCATGGGTGAGCCCAGAAGTGCTGGAACAAGGTCCGTTCATGATACCCGCAGTCATGCCATCTAAAATTATACAAGAAGCTTAACAAGTATGCAATAATAATAATTGAGGATGTATTGCAGCAATCAAGGCAGATCTCGTGTTGCAGAGCTACTGTTTTCTGTACGTGTGCATGGGCAAAGGATTTGGAGTGCTCAAGCCTCTTTCAGAGTAACTTAAGTTGGGTGTTCCTTGAAGTTCCACTTGCACGTAATTCTCTTGAAACCAAAGCAGCTTGTGTTTTCAGTGTCCCTAAATGCTTAGCTTTGGAGCATAGTACATCTGGTGTGCTCTGGTCCATGGGGTCACGAAGAGTCGGACACGACTGAACAACTGAACAACAACAACATCTTTCTCCAGAGTGACTAGCAGCTACCGGTAATCCTCTGTGTCTGACTCATCTCCTTTCAGTAGACTCTAGTCAACCCAAAGGGTGAGAAGACTTCTTCTCAGTGGCAAAAAAAAAGATCTCCGTTCGTGCTGATAGGGCAGCTTGAGGACACTGGAGACGGAAGAATGGACAGTCAAATTGACTGAATATGCAGAATTGGATAAAATGACGGGAAGAATCCGGGAACAGCGGGACCACAAATTCATCAAAGACTGGTTAAAGTTTACGAATAAAGTTTATTTAAAAGACAATTTTTTGTAGTTAAAAGACAAGTTTTGTAGTTAATGTGTAGAATTATTATTGTAAGTATGATAGTAAAAGTAAGAAGGAATTTTACGATAATGTAAGCAATGGTTAATTTAAGAAATATAATATCAAGATATAATTCTGTAAGCCATGTGGAGGGATTGAGGGAAGTCACGGCTTTGTAAGCCAAAATGGAAAATGTACGAAAATGTTAGATTTAATGTTGTAGTAGTATAGTGTAAAAATAATAAAAATTATATATATATATATAAAAGAGGACACTGGAGACGGGAGTCCTGCTGCAGAAAGAGTAACAGGTCTTCTGTCCCAGACAACTCCACCTTTGGATGGGCCCAAGCGAACGTCCCTTCTGTCCTGCTTCCCAATTGTCCTTTCTCACCCAGTTGACTAGAATGTGGTCTAAACCTGCCTTCCAGGTCATGTGGCTAGCATGACTAAGCCACTTCTGGTGAACCAGAGCAGCGCACGGAAACGCCGTTTGCCTTCCCGTCGGAGCGGTACCTATTTATCTACTTGCACTTGACGTGCTTGCGAACTGCTGGGTTGGCAGGAGCAGGGACCGAGCAACTGGAGCTCACCCCGTCGCAGGGATTTGAACCATTGACCTTCTGATCGGCAAGCCCTAGGCTCTGTGGTTTAGACCACAGCGCCAAAAGAAACGCTGTGAAAATGCTTTTTAGGAAAAAAAGTTTTGGAAAACACATTGAATTTTGCATAGCTCACACACGTAAAACGTTTTATTTGCAGCTGAGTCCATAGATGTCTAAAGAGGTACCATAGCTATACTAATATGTTGCAGCAAAAACCTTAATGAGTGATGCAGTAATTTAAAGCCTAACACAACTTATAAATACATAAACTTTATGTCAAGCCAACTGCAACAGATAGATGCATGGGTATTCTCAGTGGGTTGGTTGGTTGGTTGGCTGTTTTGGTGCCACATACAGTTTCTATAGTAAGGATTCCTGTTCTTATTAAGCCCAAGATGGAGGGATTCAATTGCAAATGTGGCACAAAGTCAGCCACTTCCCTCAAATCTCTCTGAAGCTTTTGTTTTTGTTGTCCTTTGCTAGAGCTTTTTTTGTTAAACAACAGGCACTTTCAAGTTTGTTACAAAACGGAACATTGAAATATACATCTGCCTCAGTTTCTATATTGCTGGTGCTGCCTGCTATGCTGGAGTTACTTGAATATACAGTATAGGGAGACGGAGGGTCCCGTCCCCCCAATTTTTATATTTGATTTTCAATTTATATAGTTGGCATCACAGTCTGTTGTTGAGGCTGTTTGCTCGGTTTGGGCAAGGATGAGTCAAGCAGAACTGTTAAAAATCACAACTGAAATGGGCCCCTCAAAATTCCATATCCAATTTTGTATTTTAGCAGGAAGGTATTTATTGGAAGGAATCTATACATTTCAGAAATATATTAAAAATAAATGAAAATGCTATCTAGACATTTCACACCACCTGAAGATGGGACTTCATTCTCTCAGGGAGCAATCCTTTGAACTACAAACTAAAGCTGTTCTGTTCAGCTTCCATTCACTTTTTGCCTTGCACATCTCCTAAAACTAACTTCCACCATTGTTAATAAATTGTCTCACTTCCCTTGATTCCCATTTTCCCACCTTTCAGGGGACCTGAGTGTTTCCAGTTCTTATATTTCCCAAAGTGGGGTATTAACCATGGTTATGCTTCATGTTCCCAGCAAACCATGGCTTGATGCTACCTGATAATTGCATAGCACCTAAAGAGCCTTATCTGAATGTCTACTACCAACCCTAGTCAGCTGTTAGTGGTCAGAACAGACGATTCTGGGCTAGATGGTTCCATGGACCTTCCTATGTTTTTCATATATTGTGTTCTTACTAAGTTGATGTGTTTAGTTTTAATATTTATAAGCTGCCTTGAGTCCTGGTTTTGGGTAGAATAAAACCAGGGAATATATTATTATTATTATTATTATTATTATTATTATTATTATTATTATTATTATTCCCCATCATTCACACCTGAACTTCCTTTGAGCATGGGTGGGAGGGAAAGAGAAGAAGAATAAGTGTTTGGATTTGATATCCCGCTTTTTACTACCCAAAGGAGTCTCAAAGCGGCTAACATTCTCCTTTCCCTTCCTCCCCCACAACAAACACTCTGTGAGGTGAGTGAGGCTGAGAGACTTCAAAGAAGTGTGACTTGCCCAAGGTCACCCAGCAGCTGCATGTGGAGGAGTGGAGACACGAACCCGGTTCCCCAGATTACGAGTCTACCGCTCTTAACCACTACACCACACTGGTTCTCTCTCACTCTCTCTCTCTCTGTGTGTGTGTGTGTGTGTGTGTGATTTTACATAACAAATTTAAATTCAAACTTATCATTCACCTTCACAACAAAATAAAAAGATCATTCCAGTAGCAGCTTAGAGACCAACTAAGTTTGTTCTTGGTATGAGCTTTCGTGTGCATGCACACTTCTTCAGATACACTGAAATAGAAGTCACTAGACCCTTATATATAGTGAGAGAGTGAGGAGGGGTATTACTCAGAAGGGTGGTGGGAATGGGTGATAGGCTGATGGGTGTGGAAAACCTGTTGATGACTGTTAACGACTGCAATTAGTCCTAAAGGAAAAAGCAAGGGGTGAGATGGCTAAAGATAGCTTTGTCATGTAAAATGAGATAAGAATCCATTGTCTTTGTTCAGACCAGAATTCACCTTCAGAATTCATCATCACTTTTTAGGATTCTCAGAATCCCTTGACTTCCCACCCCCTTCCCTGGTTTCAATTATGAATCCCTTTTTCTTTGAGCTTATCTTATTTTTTCTAATTGTTGGAAATATTATGATCCATTTTTCCATTGTATTTTGTACTTTACAAGCACTACTCTAATCCTGCCAAGATTTTTAGTTGTTTACAGCGTTCTCTTAAATATATTATAAATTTCTCCCATTCCTTCTTGAAATTCTTCTCTTCCTGGTCTTTGATTTTTCCAGTCAATTTTGCCATTTCGGCATAATCCATCATCTTCATCAGCCATTCTTCTTTGGCTGAAACTTTGTCTTCTTTTCATCTTTCGGCCAGTAGTATCCTGGCCATAGCTGTCAACTTTTTCCTTTTTTTAAAGGGAAATTCACTTATTCCAAATAGGATTCCTCCCAAGAAAAGGGAAAAGTTGACAGCTATGATCCTGGCTGCTGTCGTCACATACATGAAAAGTCTTTTCTGCTCTCTTGGAATCTTTGTACCTAAAATGCTTAACAAAAAAGCATCTGTTTTCCCCCCACAAATATTATTTTGAACATTTTCTTCAATTCATTATAAATCATTTCTCAGAATGCTTTAGTTATCTTGCACGTCCACCACATGTGCCTTCTTTCTCTTTACATTTCCAGCAAACATTAGAAGCAGTCTATACAGCTTTGCTAATTTTACTGGTGTTAAATACCATCTATACATCATTTTCATATAGTTTTCCTTCAATGCACAGCACACTGTAAATTTTAAGTCTTCCTTCCATAATTTCCCCCAAGACATAGATTGAATATTATGCCCAATACTATGTGCCCATTTTATCATTACTGATTTGACTTCTTCATCCTTCGTATGCCACTCTAGCAACAATTTATACATTCTAGATAATAATTTCTCATTATTTTCCAGTAATTCCTTTTCAGACTTTGAAATTTCTATACTAAATCCTTTTTTCTAATCTGCTTTAAACACATCATTTACTTGATGATATTGCAGCCAATCTGTGTCTGTATTATATCTTCAATGCTTTTTAATTTCAATTGTTGTTCTCCTTCAGTGAGCATCACTTTATATGTTGTCCACATATGTTTCACATTAACCTTTTTAAAGGATATCACTTCTATTGGGGAAAGCCACCATGGTGTTTTCTGTTCTAACAAGGTTTTATATTTTCCCCATATACCATAAATAGCTTTTCTTACCAAATGGTTCAAGAATCCTTTATGCACTTTGGTCTTTTTGTACCATAAATATGCATGCCACCCAAATCTTTTACCATGACCCTCGAGGTCTAAAATATCTGTATTTTTTAAAAGTCATCCATTCCCGTTTTCTTTTTCAATGAGTGAAAGGGGAAAGAGGATATTTAGATCCTAAACCAAACAGAGACGTCAATATATAATCCTCTAAACTGAAGAGAGAGAAAATCAAGTTCCCAATGGCATAATCCCAAGTGTTCATAAATAAATCAAATATTAAACTATTGACCTGTCAAAAATAAATAAACACAACTTGTCACTAAAACTGGCATTCTTACTGTGTAGTGGAAACTCGTGGAAGATCTTTGTAATCACGAGGAGTCAGGTGGCATATCCTCCTCCCTTTTCCATCCTCAGTCTTGAAATTAACAAAGTAATGCTTCTCTATGGTACATGCCGAAAGGAAGATGTCCAGCTGTAATAAGTTGCTGGTGAGGAAGATACAATTAGTTGTGAACACCTTCAGCTGCCAATGATCTTAGCCAAGCCACACCCAGGTGCCTGACCAGTTGGGAATGGTACCTGATAGCCAGGTGGAATCAATCAAACCTATTAAGTTAACTATATAAACGAAGGAATGGAGGGGACCGATTGGGCTTCACCACAGACCAGGTACTGGGTGCTGTGGGTTTCCTGGCGTGGGGGGGGGGTCTCTCTTGCTCCTTTGGGGCCCCGGGCGGCAGAAGGGGAGATTGTGCTTGGGCTTTTATCAGGTATGCTTCATTTGTCTGCTGCTGATTGTATCTAGAAATAAAAGCATATTTGTTGTTCTTCCATTGGTGTGTTCATTGGATCCAGACCCCAAAAGAACCCTGCCCCTTGGCGGGACATACTGTAAGTGAAAATTAACCAGTGTAATGCTGATTTCCCCCTTGCCCCCCAAAAGGGATCAAGGCTACTAGCAACTGCTCTGAGTAAGTTAGTAGAAAGCATGATTAAACAGAGAACAGAATTATAAGCTTAAAGAAGAACAAGCTTTGCTAAGGAAGACTTGGAATGATCCTGCAAGGAAAAGTCCTGCTTCATGACATTCTCTGGATTAGAGAAGTCATCATCCCTTAGATACGGTAAGTACAGTAACTGGTTAAAGAACAGGAAGCTGAAGGTAATAGTAAGCAGGCAGATCTTGCAATGTTGTTGTTGTTCAGTTGTGTCCGACTCTTCGTGACCCCATGGACCAGAGCACACCAGGCACGCCTATATTTCACTGCCTCCTGCAGTTTGGCCAAACTCATGCTAGTTGCTTCGAGAACACTGTCCAACCATCTCATCCTCTGTGGTCCACTTCTCCTTGTGTCCTCCATCTTTCCCAACATCAGGGTCTTTTCCAGGGAGTCTTCTCTTCTCATGAGGTGGCCAAAATACTGGAGCCTCAACTTCAGGATCTGTCCTTCCAGGGAGCACTCAGGGCTGATTTCTTTAAGGATGGATAAGTTTGATCTTTTTGCAGTCCATAGGACTCTCAAGAGTCTCCTCCAACACCATAATTCAAAAGCATCGATTCTTCAGCGATCAGTCTTCTTTATGGTCCAGTTCTCACTTCCATACATTACTACTGGGAAAACCATAGCTTTAACTATACAGACCTTTGTCGGCAAGGTGATGTCTCTGCTTTTTATGTTATTACTAATTACTAATCACAAATTATCAACTTCAGCTCCTCCACTGTACACTGAACAAAATCCTTTGCTTATCACACCAACAGGGCGTTGTGAGTTCTCGGACCCTGCCCTGCTTTCCTTTGACAGCTCTCAAGTGATAAAAGGAGGCAATATCTGGCAGATGATGAAGAAGAAGAGTTTGGATTTGATAGCCCACTTTATCACTACCCTAAGGAGTCTCAAAGCGGCTAACATTCTCCTTTCCCTTCCTCCCCCACAACAATCACTCTGTGAGGTGCGTGGGGCTGAGAGACTAGCCCAAGGTCACCCAGCAGCTGCATGTGGAGGAGCGGAGACGCGAACCCGGTTCACCAGATTACAGGACTACCGCTCTTAACCACTACACCACACTGGTTCTCAATGATGAAAGAGTCCAGAGATTCATCCTGAAGGCAGGTGAGTAACAAGCAGTTGTCCCTGAGTGAACATGAGTTCTCAACAGTGTGCCGCCTTAACTGTGGACAACGTGGTACCTATTACAGTGGTACCTCGGAAGTCAAATGGAACCCATTCCGGAAGTCCGTTCAACTTCCAAAACGTTCGAAAACCAAGGCACGGTTTCCGATTGGCAGCAGGAAGCTCCCTGTCTGTGGAATGCTCTCCCCAGGGAAGTTTGCGAAAAGGTTCCTTTTTAACAAAGCCTGTGGTTTTGTAAAAATGTTATATGGAAAAATATGAGAGAGACATTGTACTACCTTTGAAAATCTTTAATAAAAATATTTTTAAAAATAAAAATAAAATAAAATTCAAAGGGCTACTGCCAAAAAACAACAACAAAAAAACAAAGCCTTTGGTTGACCTGACTGACATCCTATACCAGTGGTGGCGAACCTATGGCACGGGTGCCAGAGTGGGCACACAGAGCCCTCTCTGTTGGCACGCGCCATCACGCCAGCAGTGCCGTTGTTTGGGGTTTTCAAATTGGCCAGCAGCTTCCCCCCACACCTCCTTATGAGTAAACTGCTCCCACCCGGCCGGCAGCAGCTTAGAGGCAGTTTATCTCCCCAAAGCAGCTATATTCCTGCCTCCCCGCCCCCCGCCCCCGCCATTGGTGGGATTTTTTTACAGCCAGCAGGCTGTAGTTTGCATGATTGGTGGCTTTGTCAAGGGTTTTCGTTGATTGGTTGCTGCCTGCGATCCTTGAGACTATGTGTTGTTTCTGCTCCTTGTGCCATAGGAAGCGTTTATAATTCGTGTGAGTGTTCTTCTCCTCCGCCAAAAAACAACTGTGATCCAAGCCCCCCCCCAAAGCTCTGCTAGTCTTGGCAACCCCCCAAAAAAACTCTGGGCAATGCCCCCCCAAGCTCTATGTGTTGTTTCTGCTCCGTGTTTGTAATGCGTGTAAGTGTTTTTCTCCCCACCAAAAAAACTACTGTGATCCACCTCCCCCCCCAAAAAACTCTGGCAATTTCCCCCAAAACTCTATGCGTTGTTTCTGCTCCGTGTGCCATAGGAAGCGTTTATAAGGCGTGTGAGTGTTTCTCTCCCCCCCAAAAAAGCAACTGTGTTCCAAGCCCCCTCCCCTCAACAACTCAGGGCAGCCCCCCACTCATTTTATTATGGTATATTAATTATTATCCCATATTAAATTGCCGTGTTGGCACTTTGCAATAAATTAATAGGTTTTGGGTTGCAGTTTGGGCACTCAGTCTCCAAAAGGTTCGCCACCACTGTCCTATACCCTTTTAAAATGTGGCTCTTTTTTGGAGGGTGTTATTGGGTTATTGTTTTTATTTTGATTTTATATATTGTGATCTTTTTTGTGAACCTCCCTGAGACCTCCGGGTATAGGGTGGTATATAAATTCTAATAATAATAATAATAATAATAATAATAATTAATAACAACAATAATAATGAGTTGTAGTCCTCCAGATGTGGCTGAACTCCATGTTTGCCATCCCTGCTCTGTACATTGCTTGAAAGTAAGCATTACTGAATGAAGTGGTGCTGATTTCTGAATACCCATGTGCAAGATAGGCTACCCGAGAGACTCATTTCAACTACCATTCTGCAGAAATTTTTCATTGCCGCCCAGGAGGGACCTCTACAGAAAAAAAACAAGGTGTGCTCTTGTCCTTCACAAAAATACTAAATACAGAATATATTCCATGTTTTCCAGAATGGCTGACTTGATGAAGAACAAGCTAAGCGCTCCTTAATATCTCATGGCAGAGTGTGGTCAACGCCATCCCCTTCAGAGTTTCGTATTACACTTCTCAGATTTAAAAGCAACCCCAAAGGCCATTACTTAAAATTAAATAATCACTCATTTTTGTAATACCCTTCTGGGCCTCTGATCTCTCTGCTTGTTCTACCTCACTTTCCCTTATTAAACCATCCTTTTTCTGTTGCTATCTCCAGAATGATGCACTTCCTTTCTACTCTCTGTGAACAAAATCATCGCCATCTTTTGAAATGTCACAGAATCTTGCCCTATATCTGGGATGCAAGTACACAATTACAGGGGAATGTAGCGCAACTTTCTAGTGTTCTCCTTTTTGCCAGGTGGTCAATGCATTTTTAATTTATTTTATTCTCAAGGTTCAGCTGCTGTCAGTTGTTTTTGTCACATTTATTTACCCCTTGAAGAAACATTGTAACCTCACAAAAATAATGTAGATGGAGAGATAGCAGCCTGTCCAGGAAGCAAGTTGCTAAGCTTTGTAGCCGAACAGGGATTAACCTGAGTTTCTTATGCAGACATTCATATTTGCTGCAGATGCCTCCTGCATCCACAAATTGCTCTGGAAATTTGGTTGTGTTCCTATGATGAGAATACACCAACTCCATCAAAGTCCAGGCCACCTGAAAGATTCCTTTCTCCCATAATTTGATCCTTGTACTGAGATCATCCAGAGATGCCCATTTCTCTGTCCTGACAACGCTTGACATGGAAATAGAGACGTTCTTGTTAGAGATTTCAAAGTGCTTACGTGCAGAAAGTCAGCTTATCACCTCTGCAGCAATTACCAGTTGGCAGAAAGCCTAGATCTGCTCTCTCTCCAGACCCTTAGCAATGACATGTGATTGGTCAATGAGTTCCTAAAGAATGAGCTCTGTGTGAGAGCTGTGTGGTTGGTTGTTAGTGGTGTACTGAAGGTTGAGAGAGAGAGACAGAGAGGAGAGATTTTATGTTTTGTTTCTTTTATTTGTAAAGTGTGTACATGGTAACTTATGGATACTAGTTGCTTCAATAAATACTGTATATAGTTATCCAAGTGAGTTGCTGAGTTCCTGCATTGTGCTGTCCAGTTAATGCTCTACAGCCAGAAGCTTCAAGAAAACCTGCGGTTAACTCTGCTGTGTCCAGGACTACGTTATTTCCTGACACTAAATCTTAAGAATTCTTAGTGCCCAGATTTTTGAATTCCCTAAGTAGGGAAGCCGAACTAGCCACTTCATTGATGGCCTTCTGCCAACAGATAAAACTCTATTTATTTAAATACGTTTTTTGATCTACTGGGCCAATTTTTGTTTGTTTGCTGCTCTGTGGTTTAATATGCACTCATCCTTTTAATTACGTTTTTATCTACTCTTACTTGACTTTTATTGTCACATTGCTTTCGTGTTTGTGGACGTTTTAACCGGTCTTAATCTTTCTTACGGTGCCATACTATAAATATAAACTCCGTTAACAGGAGTGAATAACAGCAAAGGCATTGTGGCAGTGCTTCTGTAATCATTGTCAAAATAGCTGTGCAAAGGAGGCCCTGTCTGGGATGCTCTTGGCAGAAACTCAAATATAGGAGATAATAAACCAATTAGATGCCCGCTATTGTTTGTTTTCGGTAGTTTGCCATTACATGGAACTGTAACAAACTGATCAAGGTCATTCCCGGAGCAAGTTGCTGCAGAATTAGGGTGTTTGCCGAAGTGATACAATTGTGGCAATCCTCTGTACCTTACTTAAGGGGATGCTGAGGGTTTTTTTCCGAGTAAATGTACTGTACATAAGATCAGTCTGCAAAAAAGGCTTTGAAAAATCTGCAGTGGCTCATTTATTCACATTTATTATCTTTTCAGGGCCAGTGCTATCATTAGGCCAGCTAGAGTGTGCAACTTAGAGGAATGTAAGTCTAATTGCAGTTGTTAACAGTCGTCAACAGGTTTCCCACACCTATCAGCCAATCACCCATTCACACCACCCATCTGAGTAATACCCCTCCTCACTCTCTCACTATATGTAAGGGTCTGGTGACTTCTGTTTCAGTGTATCTGAAGAAGTGTGCATGCACACGAAAGCTCATACCAAGAACAGACTTACTTGGTCTCTAAGGTGCTACTGGAAGGAATTTCTTATTTTAATTTTTAATTTTGTTTTGTCAGAGGAATGTAGTATGCTACGGATTAGTTTTTGTTATATTTTATAAATTTCTGACAATGTTTTATTTTTATATTTCGAAGAATTTTATCATTTTTGAAGCCATTCATAAATTAGAATGGGTTTTTTTTAATGTATATATGAAATAGACCGTAGAGATGATTGGAGGTTATGCTATACACACATAAAAGGTGAAAATCCGCTTCAATCTTACAGTTGTTATGGAAATTACAGGGGGGGCACATCTTCAAAGTTGTTAAATGTTACAAATATTATGCATAAATGTATCCTTTTGACTTGACAGCTCAGGGAAGTTGCCTAGCTTTAAAAATCATATAAAATCAACTCCTTTGCCAGTCTCCTCCATTCCAACGCTATTTTGCCCTTGAAAAGGGGACTCCAGGAAGTGCCCAGAGGTGACAATTGCTGATCTGATTGTTGGTCAAGGAAAGCCTAATCCCATCACCAGACTTGCCAAGGGGTCCGAGACATGCAAAGGAAGTTCAATTGTACTTTGGGTGGTGGGACTTCAGATGTGTTTGCCTATGCTAATTTTATACCTGGGTCTTGCCCTGACATGTCTGTTTATGCTAATATGGAACCAAGGACTTGTCTGGACATGTTTGCCAAGGTTAAACTAGAGTAACCCCTGTCTACCCCTCCCATTTTGTCACATGTCAGTGATGTAAACATGATGTATCAATGATGATGTGCGAACTGTATCCTGGGAAGTGGTGGGAAGTTTTAAAAAGTTCTTGTCGCCCCGCTCTCAGGGTTCAAAAATTCCACTTTGAACCTGTTGTGCAATAAACTTTGGTCTACAGATTTGCTCCAGTTGGTAGCTGGACTCCTTTGTTCTGGATTCATTTTTCTTTTTCCTATAATTTTTATAAAATTTTCTGTTTACATTTTAGAATATTCACTTAAACACCCTTAAAATATCAATGACTTCCCTTCACTTTCCATGGTTCATTTTGCATAACATGTTGTTCAGTCGTTCAGTCGTGTCCGACTCTTCGTGACCCCATGGACCAGAGCACGCCAGGTACGCCTATCCTCCACTGCCTCCCGCAGTTTGGCCAAACTCATGCCAGTCGCTTCGAGAACACTGTCCAACCATCTCATCCTCTGCCATCCCCTTCTCCTTGTGCCCTCCATCTTTCCCAGCATCAGGGTCTTTTCTAGGGAGTCTTCTCTTCTCATGAGGTGGCCAAAGTACTGGAGCCTCAACTTCAGGATCTGTCCTTCTAGTGAGCACTCAGGGCTGATTTCTTTGAGAATGGATAGGTTTGATCTTCTTGCAGTCCATGGGACTCTCAAGAGTCTCCTCCAGCACTCCTCCAGTGTATCTGAAGAAGTGTGCATGCACACGAAAGCTCATACCAGGAACAAACTCAGTTGGTCTCTAAGGTGCTACTAGAAAGAATTTTCGATTTTGTTTTTCCTCCAGCACCATAATTCAAAAGCATCAATTCTTCGGCGATCAGCCTTCTTGATGGTCCAGCTCTCACTTCCGTACATTACTACGGAATGTATAACATAAACCCCTGCATATTTTATATAAACAATTCAGTATTCCATTATTACATGCATCAAAACTTATTTACACGGTTGAATTTATCTTAATGCTGGCCACATTTTCAAATAAACACAATTTCCCTCCATATATTCAATAAACATTTTCCAATCTTCTTTAAATGTATGTTCTTCTTGTTCTCTTGTTCTATATTTTAGGTCCGCAAGCTTTGCATATTCCATCAGTTTAAGTTGCTCGTTTTCCTATTTTGGGCTAGCAAAACACGAGCCACAGTAGTGGCATACATAATTAATTTTTTTTGACACTTGGGAATTTCCATCTGAATTATCTCCAACAAAAAAGACTCTTATTGGTTTTTTTAAAAAGTACTTTTAAACATTTTTTGGATTCATTTAAAAAATGGATTCATTTTTCCAGTGAGCTATGGTTGTTAAAAAATTAACACCTGGAGCCCAGTACCACAAACAAAAGGTGGAAAACAATGAAACATATTGAAATCAACCATATGTACAATTCTATAGTAGTAGTAGTAGTAGTAGTAGTAGTATTCTTTATTACAGTCATTAATTCTTCAAAGGGGGTAATTATTCTTTTACCACATCTTTTAACTTCTTCTTCCTTCAACAAGGAGGAGATTTGTTGGGGTTTTTTGTAACCAATTAACCTTATTCCAAATTCCACTTTCCTCTTCCATCATACCTTCTGTTTCCCAGCTTTTTTCCATATCCGGAATTGAGATCACCTTTAATTTATCCCCTACTTCTTTTGGGATGAGCTCCCTTAACGGGGCCAATTTATCATAATACCACATTTTTGTAAGAGGAGAGAGGTCAGGAAAAAGCTCTTTTCTCCACTTCTCCCATACCCAGATGGGCCCTGTAAATGTTGATATTTTTTCTACTTGTAGTTGTAGTTTCCGGGTCACCTTCAAAAGTAGCCCCACATAGAGTGCATTGCAGTAGTCCAAGTGAGAGATAACTAGAGCATACACCACTCTGGCGAGACAGTCTGTGAGCAGGTAGGGTCTCAGCCTGCGTAACAGATGGAGCTGGTAGACAGCTGCCCTGGACACAGAATTAACCTGCGCCTCCATGGACAGCTGCAAGTCCAAAATGACTCCCAGGCTGTGCACCTGGTCCTTCAGGGGCACAGTTACCCCATTCAGGACCAGGGAGTCCTCCACACCTGCCTGCCTCCTGTCCCCCCAAAACAGTACTTCTGTCTTGTCAGGATTCAACCTCAATCTGTTAGCCGCCATCCATCCTCCAACCGCCTGCAGACACTCACACAGGACCTTCCCTCAGCGGAGGAGCTTATTGCTTTCCCGAGGCCCACCGGGAGGAACATGTGGCAAACTCCCTCAATAAAAATGGGAGTGAAGTAATGTCTGGGTGATTTAAACTTAAACTTCTGATGCTCCCTGTCAGAAACAACTTTGAATTCAGAGATTCTATGTGTGTGGTAGCATTTCTTGTAATTCCACAACAAGGACTCTTATTGTTGTAGGGTTCCTGGGACCACTTATTCCTTGAACTGGGAATAAATTTAAGAGGAGGCATGATGAAAACAAAACTGGAATTTAATTAGCAAGCACTCAATGTAGGATAAGGTTTAGTGGTTTTATAGTGAACTTCGTTTCAGTCAAAACTTCTTTTACAGATGCCCACCCTTGCTACGCCCCTGCCTTTGACAACATTGTTGCTGATGGTGAGACATGTCTGTTAATACCTTAACTTCTAATTTCTTGGCTTTGTGGAGCTTGAGCTAACACGAGAAGGCCTTAGCTCTGATCAAACAAGGCTTTTTAAATCATTGAATTGAGATTTTTCAAAGACAAGTGTCAGCAGAGTGTGGAACACAGGGCTTATACTAACTTATATTTAGCATATTTGTCCATCTAGCCCACAGTGTTGTCTGCTCTGACTAGTGGCTGCCCTCCAGGGTCTTGGGCAGAGAGGAGTCTTTCCCAGTGTGGAGAGCCAGTGTGGTGTAGTGGTTAAGAGCGGTAGACTCGTTATCTGGGGAACTGGGTTCGCGTCTCCGCTCCTCCACATGCAGCTGCTGGGTGACCTTGGGCTAGTCACACTTCTTTGAAGTCTCTCAGCCCCACTCAGCTCACAGAGTGTTTGTTGTGGGGGAGGAAGGGAAAGGAGAATGTGAGCCGCTTTGAGACTCCTTCGGGTAGTGAAAAGCGGGATATCAAATCCAAACTCCTCTTCTTCTTCCCATCTCCCAATATTCTTATTGCGAAGGAGTGCATCTCAGGCCTTCTTCATGCTCAGCATGTGCTTTGCCAGTGTCTCCAGGTCTTAGCTCTATTTATGATGTGGTGTAGCAGTAGTTGAAACTAGAAGTTAGGAAGCACTCGGGGTGGATCTACACACAGGAAAATAACACACACACACACTATAAATAAGAAATTAAATCATTATAACAACAACAAAACCACTATGGAAAATCGCAAATAATTTATTTTTTGCTCTCCAGTGCCATCTGGTGCTTCATGTTCATAATGCATTCAAAACACTGTTTTTTGACTAATGTAGCCGAATCCCAACCACAAACTCACAGGTTGGCCTTTAGCAAGTTATCACCTTTCTCTCTCACACACGGCTCCTTTCACTAGACTACTGTCTTAATTTAGAAGGCCTTAACAGCAATCCCAAAAGGTAACATATGTCAAACTCCTGGAACACTTAGTATTTATATGCAGCCCTGTCCCTAAGTAGTTGTAGTAATTCTCTACTTCGTTTACTTCACCTGTTTTAATAAAAACCTGGTAGCAATTACCGGTATGTAGACTGCCCCCTCCCCCAACGCAATAGACAGAAGCAGGACTTTTAATTTCGGAGTTTCAGTTTGCATCTCTCCCAAATAAACTTGGTTTGAATTAGTCTTGAGTTTGGTGTGTACGGGGGGGGGGGGGTTATGTAACCAAATACATTTTCCTTCCATGAAAGGGTTTTCTTGTTGAAAGGGTGAGTTCTTCCATGATTCATAATACTGGCATTTTTGTTTTGAAGCATTTTAAAGTCAACACCTCAGATGTCTGCAAATTGTATCATCACAGGAAAATTCTTGGTTCTCTCCCCCCCCCCCAATTGTAGGTTTGGGAAAATTGGAATGAAAAAAAATAACAGTGAAAAATGAAGGAAGTTGTGGGTGATGAGGAACAGCTGAGATTTTTATGGCCAACTTGCATAAACATTTGAAACCCAGAAACTGAAAGTGAGTTCGGCTCTCCTCGAATAAAGCAAAATAATAGTAAGTTATCACAGCTGTAATAGTTAAAAAGAACCCCCAAAACATTTGTATGCAGCTCACTCTCATAATACAACACAATTGCATTGAAACACATGTAGGAGGTTCCAGAAAATGGGAGAAGATAGCACCTTTCCATGTCAAATCCTTAAATTCAAGTTTTAGGTTAGGGAATTCTATCCTGTGTAGATAATAAAGGTAGGTCCAGTCGCGAACGACTCTGGGGTTGCAGCGCTCATCTCGCATTACTGGCCGAGGGAGCCGGCGTACAGCTTCCGGGTCATGTGGCCAGCATGACTAAGCCGCTTCTGGCGAACCAGAACAGCACACGGAAACGCCGTTTACCTTCCCGCCAGAGCGATACCTATTTATCTACATGCACTTTGACGGGCTTTCGAACTGCTAGGTGGGCAGGAGCAGGGACCGAGCAACGGGAGCTCACCCCGTCGTGGGGATTCGAACCGCCAACCTTCTGATTGGCAAGCCCTAGGCTCAGTGGTTTAACCCACAGCGCCACCCGCGTCCCCATTACATCTTTGCAAAGGGAGCCTAGGGCCTGAGGCAAAATATGGGGCTCCTCAGGCCTTCTACTCAGCCCTTGGGACCCTCCACAAATGACACCCCTACTTGGCCTTTCCTGGTGCTCTCCTGGATTTCTGAAATGCATCCTCTGGTCCTACCTGCTAATAGCATATCAAACCCTTCAACTGCCCCGAATAAATTGGATATCCTGTTCTTGGCAAGTTTTGGGTTCTTTTCGAACTGCTAGGATGGCAGGAGCTAGGACAGAGCAATGGGAGCTCACTTGAAATGCCAATCTTCTGATCAGGAAGCCCAAGAGGCTCAGTGGTTTAGACCACAGCTGCCTCCACATGCGTCCCGAATAAACAAGCACACAATCAGTGATTGGTCCATTTGCCATTGTGAGGCTCAAAGCAATGAAGATGATGCCTCCCCAGCTGTTGCCATTGGCTGTGGATTTCTTGTGATGTCACAAAAGCACTTGGCAACTGAGTGGATATAAAGGCAGGCCAAGGGGAAAGCCCTTTTCTGTTTCCAGCTGGACACACCTGGCAATGGATGTGACCTTCAGCATTGCCCAGGTTTCTTTCACTTGGAGGAGGCAAACTGGTGAATGGAAGGAGGCAATCCTCTGGGAGTGGGATGCTAAGGAGTGATAATAAGGCAAGTTTGCTTGCTTGAAGGCTGCTGGTATCCATGGTTGGAAGCTGGCGGACATCTCATGATGGGCCTAAGAGAAGCTGGCAGAAAACATTATTTGGAGAGCTCATCTCATACTGCAGCAAGCAGATGAAGGGTAAAGGTAAAGGTAAAAAGACCCCTGGGCAGTTAAGTCTAGTCAAAGGCAACTATGGGGAACAGCACTCAACTTGCTTTCAGGCCAAGGGAGCCGGCGTTCGTCCGCAGACAGCTTTCCGGGTCATGTGGCCAGCAGGACTAAACCGCTTCTGGTGCAACAGAACACCGTGACGGAAACCAGAGCGCACAGAAACACCGTTTACCTTCCCGCCGCAGCAGCCGTACCTTTTTATCTAATTGCACTGGTGTGCTTTCACACTGCTAGGTTGGCAGGAGCTGGCGGGGATTCGAACTGCTGACCTTCTGATTGGCAAGCCCAAGAGGCCCAGTGGTGTAGAACACAGTGCCATCAGCAGGTCTGAGGTACATTGGTACCTCAGGTTACATACGCTTCAGGATACATACTCCGCTAACCCAGAAATAACGCTTCAGGATGAGAACAGAAATCGTGCTCTGGTGGCGCAGCGGCAGCGTGATGTCCCATTAGCTAAAGTGGTGCTTCAGGTTAAGAACAGTTTCAGGTTAAGAACGGACCTCTGGAATGAATTAAGTTCTTAACCAGAGGTACCACTGTAGTCTCTTGTGTTCCGTGTGTTACACAACCATATATATTACACTTTGGCATGAGATGACACAGTTTAAAAACCAGACTTGAGTTCTCTCAGATTGTTGTGGAGGTATCGTGTCTGGGAATGTTCAGAAGTGATTCAGCTGCATCACATTTCTATAGTACGATATTCGGCTATTCAGAAACTAAGCTGTATCCCCCCCCCCTCCATTGCCATGGCAGCCTCCATCTCCCACATAATTTCTCCCTTTTCTTAGTATATTTGTTACTAATGCATGTTTCCAGTACATTAAAAAGGCTACGTTTGAAGATAAATCATCTACTTTTCCTGCCGCAGTCAAGAGTACCAAGAAAAAAGGAAGTAATTTTTAAAATAAAATAAAAAAACCCAGAGCAGAGACTTTTTAGAAGTCTGGAAGGAAACAAAATGGAGTTTTCTGTGTTGCTGGGAAAGGCTGTTTGACATCTTAGCATGCTTAGCAGTCAGTCAGTAATTATTATTATTATTATTATTATTATTATTATTATTATTATTATTATTAATGTGAATTTATATACTGCCCTATACCCGGAGGTCTCAGGGCGGTTCACAGAAGAGGTCAACTTAAAAACCACAATATATATAATCAAAATAAAAACAACAACCCAATAACACCCCCCCCCCAAAGAGCAACATTTTAAAAGGCCATAGGATCTGTTGGGTTTTTGGGGCCCCAAGCCCAAACAACATAATTGTCAGGTTTGCTGAACTAGACTGTGGTTTTGCCTCCTGAGTTATAAAACCACAGTTCTACTTTTGGACACCCCCAAGCAACATAAAAAGGGGAATTTTTCGGCAGTCAAGGAATAGAAAGAAGAAGCAGAAATGGCTGGTGAAACAAGGAACAAAAGATTTTAAGTTTGTGGAAATTTTGTCTCTCATCCTCTAGTAAGTAGTCTGATGGTGCTATATGAAAATGTTTTCTTGAATCTTTCACTCAGGGAACATTCATCCTTTTAGATCTGTTGCCTCGTGATGCCTCCCTGCATGACAAAAAATTAGATCTGTTAGGATATGGGACAGATCCTCTTGCACTGTGGGCTCCCACATAGTGGAAAACCTTGCCTGAGATCTCTGTCAGGCAACATATCTCAGTCTCAGGAATGGCAAATCTATCACTCTCTGTTTTTGAAAGTCTCTCTCCCCCCCCCAACATCAAGCTCAGTTTGCCAACTTTGTGATTTAAGAAAAAAAAGTCCTCATGGAAATCAAGCAACATTTTAGTGGAGGTTTGAAGATAATCACTGTGGGTCTTGCCCAATATACATATTGGGCAAGACCCACTCTCAGTGCACAACTCCTGAAAAGTAAGGATGCTCAAACAGGGGCTGTTCCAAGGGTGTGGTTCGAGTATATATGCTTTTGTATGCATTCACCATTCCTGGAACACAGCCCTCATGCAAGACACAGTTGTACTGTTTATGGTCTTTGTTTAGACATATACAGAAGTTGAGCATAAGCTGGAAGAGCTTAGAGCATTGGTTTCCAATTAGCTGCGGAACCTGTTTTTCAAAAGCCAAACCATGGACCCCCTACTTTTGAAAAATTTGGTGTCTCTATGGCATAGCTGTCAACCCTCCCTGCTGTTTCCCAATGCTATAATAAGGGAATTTCCCACAAAAAAGGGAAAGGTTGACAGCTATGCCTATGGTAGTTTTCATTGTGAGTGGTGCCGCAAACTCCCTGGGTGGTTTTTGTCCAAAGACCACCAATTGGGAACCAGTAGCATAGAGCATTCACACCCCAACAGAGCTTGCTGCTCAGTTTGGTTTCTAGAGGAGCCCTTCAAGTCATCGATTTGGATCAGCACAGAGAGAAAGTCTTCACACGAAAGCTCATACCAAGAACAAACTCAGTTGGTCTCTAAGGTGCTACTGGAAAGAATTTTCTATTTTGTTTTGACTATGGCAGACCAACACGGCTACCCACCTGTAACTGGAACTTCTTTCCATGGTTCATTTTACATATCACAAATCCCTGCATATTTTACAAAAGCTATGCCATTCAGTATTCCATTATTACATCCATCAAAACTTGTTGACACTGTTGAATTTATCTTAATGCTGCCAGCGTTGGCAGCTGCACAAAATTATTTCCCATATATTCAATAAACATTTCCCTGTCTTCTCTAAACGTATGTTCTTCTTGTTCTCTTATTCCAGGGGTGGCCAACTCTCAAGAGACTGCGATCTACTCACAGAGTTAAAAAGTGGCAGTGATCTACCCCCTTTTTTGGGGTTCAGGTCAAAGTTGCTGAGCTTTTTATAGGAAGGAGGAAGGCCCATTTTGGGGGGGCTTCGGGTCAAAGTTGTTGAGTTTTTTCAGGGAGGAGGTAAAATGTCGAGATTTTTTTAGGGGAGCCACAGTTGTTCAGCTTCTTTGGGGGGAGCCAATGATTCTATCAGTGATCTACCACAGACATCCAGTGATCTACTGGTAGATCATGATCTACCTGTTGGACATGCCTGTCTTATTCTATTTGTTAACTCTGCAAGTTGTGCATGTTCTGTCAACTTAAGTTGCCACTCTTCTTTGGTTGGGCCTCGCTCGTTTTCCATTTTTGGGCTAACAAAACATGGGTCACAGTAGTAGTAGTATACATAAATGACCTTTTTTTGACACCTGGGAATTTCAGTCTGAATTATCCCCAACAGAAAGGACTCTGGTTTCATCCAGGGGTGGAGCGAAAGACCTGCCTTCCTGTAGCATCTCCGACTTAGTTTCTGTGGCAATTGCTCACCTGTACACGTTAGCCATGTGAAGATATACTTAATGGCTTTACCTAAGTTTGTTAATAAAGTGTGGAGTCTTGGGCGGAACCCAAATATGATATCCAGACCAACCCACCAATCCTATAACAATATTTTTAAATTGTAGTTAATCATGTTTTATCCCCCCTCCAAACTGGGAGCCAGTGTTTTGTAGAGGTTAAGAGCGGTAAACTCGTAATCTGGTGAACCGGGTTCGCGTCTCTGCTCCTCCACATGCAGCTGCTGGGTGACCTTGGGCTAGTCACACTTCTCTGAAGTCTCTCAGCCCCACTCACCTCACAGAGTGTTTGTTGTGGGGGAGGAAGGGAAAGGAGAATGTTAGCCGCTTTGAGACTCCGGGTAGTGAAAAGCGGGATATCAAATCAAAACTCTTCTCTTCTTCTTCTTCTTCTTCTTCTTCTTCTTCTTCTTCTTCTTCTTCTTCTTCCTCTTCCTCTTCCTTATTAGTTCTGCAAGTCTGTTTTAAGTGTTTATTTTTCATGGAAAATTGATTTACATAGCAACTGACATACCCAGGTGAATGGGTAGTCCACATTTTCAGCAGGATTCACTTTGCTGTCGTTTCTTCAACAAACCGGGGACTGAAATAAGTGAAATATGGCTCTCGGAGGAATGGGGCAACAGCTCATTAAAACAACTGCGCCATGAGCCTCCTATTCCCTGCTCAAACAACATGAAGATTTAAGGCAGAAGGCAAACATGCCCTCCAATTCAACTCTTGGAAGCACAAAATATTTCCCCCTTGATCCTTTTATCATCTAATCAAATGCAGTTGGGAAGCACCACTGCTTAGTTTCAAAGTACACATTTTGCATGCAAAGGGCCTAGATTCAACCCTTGCTATGTCCAGGTTTCTGTCTGAGTCCCTAGAGAGCTGCTGCTAATCTATGTAGACAGTGCTAAGCCAAATGGGAGTATGGTTTTGACTTGGCCAGTTTATTGAAGATTTGGCGCTGCTCATAATGCCAGCCTATACTTTTTGTTCCTTTAATCTGGACGTTTCCTTACCATGAAAAATTAAAATAAGCTGGCCTGTTATACATCTGCAGTCCGTGTTGCCGTGAGAGTTCCTTGGCACTTGGGGGTGGGGGGCAGGATGTTTGTTGACATTTAAAGGGGTGACCTCTATTGCCACAACCCTCTTTCGGTTTGCTCCTCAAATAAGAGCTGTTCGACAGTGGAATTTGCTGCCAAGGAGTGTGGTGGAGTCTCCTGCTTTGGAGGTTTTTAAGCGGAGGCTTGACAGCCATCTGTCAGGAATGCTTTGATGGTGTCTCCTGCTTGGCAGGGGGTTGGACTGGATGGCCCTTGTGGCCTCTTCCAACTCTATGATTTATGATTCTAAGTAGATTTGTAATAATAAAAACAAATGTTGGAGGCTGCTTAGTGCCCTGAATGAACTGTTTTACGTGTGCCAACCTTTCTGTAAACTAAGATATTTCCTCTTTCCCATCCTGCACCTTCCCCTCCATCTGCTTCCTCTGCCCACACATTCCCCCACTCCTCAGGCCCATCGCTGACAAACCTCTAGGTCTGAATGGCCTTTTCTTACCTAGCAGACTACCTAAAATTAATCTCCAGCTTTTTTCCTTTTTTTAAAAAAAAAACCACTTAGTTTTTCCACATTCATTTTCTTCCTGTGTGTTTTCCCTGTGAGAAGGAGACAGATGTGGGAAACACCTGGATTTTGAATTTTCAAAAGAATACTCAAGCTTTGTATGTTTCTTGTTCCCATCAGCCTTACATGGAACCTGAAACCTGCAAAGCACGAAAGAGTGTCGGTCATATGAGTGTCGGCTGCCTCTTTGCACTTTCCTTCCGAAGTGTGTAACTCAATGCAGGCTCTATCCATGGATCAAAGAGCAGCTGATTCCCTCCCTTCTGTCTATAATTCACACAATGGTTTACCATCTCGTTTGATTAAGAGTCCGAAAGAACTCAAAAACTTGCATGCTATTTTGTAATGTTTTGCCTTCCCTAATAAAGATATCACCCTAATGTGAATTATAATACTTTACAGTGGTGCCTCGCAAGACGAAATTAATTCGTTCTGCGAGTGCTGTCGTATAGCAAAAATTTCATCTTGCGAAGCACCAATGGGGGGGGGGAACGGAAATTTTTTCGTCTTGCGAGGCAAGCCCATTGAAAAATTCGTCTTGCGAGACAGCCTTCCGCTAGCGAATGCCTTTTGTCTAGCGAGTTTTTCGTCTAGCGAGGCATTCGTCTAGCGGGGCACCACTGTATTTATATCAATTTTTCCCTCTGGGTTCAGTAGGGTGAAATTGGTTCTGTTTAATGGAGTAAGATCACAAATAGGATGAACCCTAATCAAGGTTGATTATTGTCGTCCTGAGATCCTATGCAGAGTTATAGGTGCATAAAAAAGGTAAAGGACCACTGGAAGTTAAGTCCAGTCAAAGGTGACTATGGGGTTGCAGAGCTCATCTCGCTTGCAGCCTGTGGGAGCCGGCGTTTGTCCACAGACAGCTTTCTGGGTCACGTGGCCAGCATGACTAAACCGCTTCTGGTGCAATGGGACACCGTGACGGAAGCCAGAGTGCATGGAAATGGCATTTACCTTCCCATCGCAGTGGTACCCATTTATCTACTTACACTGGCGTGCTTTCAAACTGCTAGGTTGGCAGGAGCTGGGACAGAGCAACGGGAGTTCACTCCATCATGGGGATTCAAACTGCCAATCTTCTGACTGGGAAGCCCAAGAGGCTTGGTGGTTTGTCCCGAATAAACAAGCACACAATCACTGCTAGGTCCACCTGCCATTGTGAGGCTCAAAGCAATGAAGATGATGCCTCCCCAGCTGTTGCCATTGGCTGTGGGTTTCTTGTGATGTCACAAAAGCACTTGGCAACTGATTGGATATGAAGGCAGGCCAAGGGGAAAACCCCTTTTTATTTCCAGCAGGACACACCTGGCAATGGATGTGACATTCAGCACTGCCCAGGTTTCTTCTGCTTGGAGGAGGCAAAGTGGTGAATGGAATGAGGCAATCCTCTGGCAGTGGGATGCTAGGGTGCGATAATAAGGCAAGTTTGCTTGTGTGAAGGCTGCTGGTATCGGTGATTGGAAGCTGGCGGATGCCTCATGATTGACTTAACAGTAGCTTCTGGCACAATGGGACTCTGTGACAGAAAGCAGAGTGTACGGAAATGCTGTTTTCCTTCCTGCCTCAGTGGTACTTATTTATCTACTTGCACTGGTGTGCTTTCAAATTGCTAGGTTGGCAGGAGCTGGGACACAGCAACAGGAGCTCACTCCATCGAGGGGATTCGAACCGCCCACCTTCTGATCGGCAAGCCCAAGAGGCTCAGTGGTTTAGACCGCAGTGCCACCCGTGTCCCTCTATAGGTGCATGAGCTCTATTGAAAACCTGTGGAAATGCATGCTGTATGTTTTTCAAAGAAGCAGCACCCAACCAATCTACTGAATAAGGGAAGTGGGACAGCTCCTAATCCATTGGTTGCCGTTTCAAGCACAGAAAAAGAATTGGAAGGCTGGAAAACCACTAGAACACGTGATTGCTTCATTTTCGTACTTTCAAAGTGTGTTTAGAAACATGGGAGAGAAGGCTCAGTACCTCCCGAGACAGAGACCAAGGCTTTTCAACCATTACAATTTTTGACCTAATAGAAGCCTTGCTAGAGTGTAGCTGCACCTGGAAGACACCAAAAAATGTATCAATAAGTACCTATGTATTTGGCAGACTTCATTTTGAGATTTCCCAGGATTTGAACAGCATGATGCTAACTGAAGCTGAATAGAAGCCTCTTCGATTGGGGAGGGGGCTAAACGCTATAGCAACCGTTTTTCATGCTAGTTGGAACTTTAGCATTCATACATATCCGAGGAAAGTGCTTCAAGATATATAGCTTTAAGGGCTCACCATAGAATACCGATGAGGTGACATACTAAATTCTTGGAAATGTCTTCTTGTTGATGTTGGGGGATGGGAGAATAAGTCATCGATCTTGAATTCTTGAAGAATGATCTGCTTGGAGTCAAATGCCCCTTAAAACAACTCTCTATTATTTAAAATGCTTTCAAGGACAAAGGCAACATCCATCGAGAAAGCTAAGCTTTTCTTTTTCCCCCACTATCAGTTTTGACGTGATTGTGTGTGTGCGACAACCCTCAAAGCCATCCAGAGTACCTCTACCAAAGTTAGCAAGATAACTTCATAGCAAATGGTTCTCAATAAATTCTAGGTAACAAATGTCCTACTGTGCAAAGCCTCTTTAGGCCTGGCCATAAATCACTTCAGTCTGGATGGTCTACTCTACCACCCAGAATATAATTTTAAAACCATCTACATGACATAAGAACTTAAGTCAAAGGCAATCCTCTGGCAGTGGGATGCCAGAGAGCGATAATAAGGCAAGTTTGCTTGCTTGAAGGCTGCTGGTATCCGTGGTTGGAAGCTGGTGGACATCTCATGATGGACCTAAGAGAAGCTGGAAGATGTTGGTGGATGGAAGCCAGTGGCTTTTGGATTCGGAAGTTGGTGGAGACTACAAGGCTAAAGCAGACTGATGTTTGTGGATGTCGGCTGATGGAAGTTCACCTTTGGAAGACAGTCAACAGAAGCCAGTGGATATTTGTGGATTGCAGCCAGGGCACGAATGTGAATGGATGTCAGGTTTTTGGATGTTGGCTGACATATTTTTGTGTGAGTACATGGGAGGTTTCAAATGTGGTTGAGGCAGAATGGTGTTTGCATGTGCACGAATGTGATGTGTGAAAGGTATCCATGGGATGGGGGATATTGGTTTCATGGAATCTGAGAATCGAGTTTGGGAGGGACCATGAGAGTCATCTAGCTCAACCCCTTACAATAAAGGAATCTCTTGCTAAATGTGGGGCTCAAACCCACTGGCGTGCTTCCAAACTGCTAGGTTGGCAGGAGCTGGGGCAGAGCATCGGGAGCTCACCCCGTCGTGGGGATTCGAACCGTCGACCTTCTGATCGGCAAGCCCAAGAGGCTCTGTGGTTTAGACTGCAGTGCCACCCATGTCCCTCCCTGTGCACATGTGTGCGCACACACATACAAGGGCTCTTTGTCTTCCCATTGTGTCTGGGTGAGAGCTGGATCTGAACTGGAATGGGTCCTCTTGAATTTGCATTACTATGCTTTCAGCCCTGCCAAACACAGTCAAATTAAAGCTTACATCGGTGGACTGCCTAGCAAAAACTAGG